>NC_092762.1:67694193-68894193 GCF_047496795.1 Chiloscyllium punctatum
ATATCCCCCCCATCCACAGCTATGAAGTGCCAACATTTTTGATGGATCACAAAATATATTTGATTTTCAAATGTCACCCACAAATAACTGACAGGTTATCTGATTAGTCAAGAGCACTGTGATGACTCCTGGATTTTGCAATTCAACTTTGGGTCTTTCAGGTAAGTGAGAATTATAGACACCAATTGCCTGACATTGTGTGAGGAAAGGGAATCCACATCCATGTTTACTTAGTCCCACTGAATTCCAAAATGGAGTCAGGGTGTATAGATGAACTTAAAAGCCGGCAAAGCATAAATACATCACAGAACCATTGGGGTCGCTTTCAGTGTGGAACAAAATGTAACTAATCAAAAGTTACAAACATATTGCTACTGTAATATATTTCTTCAGTTAATATCCTGGGACTGATCAAGTTACCAGCCTGACATATATAACTGAGTGGTTCTTCACTGTGGTCTGTGAACCAGCATTTACACTAGCCTGAGGCAAATTGCTCCAGAGATCAGCTCAGCTATTGAATAAGGAAGAGGTCAGAGGTAGACTTTAAACTGAAATGCAGGTAAATCATTTCTACTTAAATATTTGTCAAAATGGAATAGAAAATCATAGGTTGTAGCAGGGTAATAGAAAAGCCTTTAATCTCGAATATCCAAATCTGCCATAATTTTGATTGTGTGGAAATGGATAGATGACAAACTGACTGTTATGAGTGGGAAGATATTTACATTCATCAGAGCAAGATCTTCAGTCAGAAATACAGCAAGATGTCTGTCAGCCCTTCAAATCTCTCTGCTTCTTGCTTTATATCTTATCACCATCTACCTGTTCTGGTTCCTTAACACTTCTTTTATCCTTGAAAAACAGTCTCAGGTTTGAAATTTTCAGTTGAGCAAAGGGTTCTTTTGGGTTGAGACTTCACTGTTTATGTTATCTCTTGTGCTTTGTGTCAGTAACCCTGATTCACCTGGCCTATATTTACTCCAATGGCCCTTTGGTTACACTCACCTGTGAAATGAAGCATTTCTCTCTACTTATTATTACAAATGCTAAACTTTAGCAACTAAAGAAGTGACATATCAGACTTGAAAGGTTAGTTTTGTCCTCCGTCCGCAGATGTTGCAACACCTGCTAAGTTTTCTGTGTCTATTTTAGATTCCAGCATCTGCCACATTTTGCTTTTATTCGGATGAAGTCTCAACCTGAAAAGGTTCTTAGCTCAGCTGAAAATTTCAAACCTGAGATTGTTTGTCAAAGATAGTTTAAAAAGTTAGGCAACTGGAACAGGTAGGTGATGATAAGATTTGGTTATGAAGAAGTCACATTGCTGAAAGGGTTAGTACTCCCTGGAGCTTGGACGAAGAAGGGTACACACCTCACATGTACAGTCAGGTTTGTAAATGTCATTTTTCCCATTTTTAGCAAACAAAATTGCTCCCAATGTGGAGCATGACTGCATATTTATGACATGATAATGATTACAAAACATGTTCCCAACCATGATGCTCAGGGAAACCAAACCATCTCAAAACGTCTAAGAACTCAATGGCAAAACTTTAACACAGTCAAGAACCTGTTTTCTTGCATCTTGCCCAATTAAGTACCCCAGCAACATTGCTAATAGTTCAAGGTAGGTCTGCAAAGTTCTGCCCATGGTGTGAGCTGTTCATGTGTTTAACAGGGAATAGATTCCTGTGCTTTCGCATAATTTATTGTCTACTAAGTAATGTCCTGGTCACAAATTGGAGAGGGTGCACAGGCAACTCACCAAGGTTGAAGCATTTTAATTATGAAGAGAGATTGAATTGGCTGAATTGTTTTTTTTATTCATTCACCGGATGAGGGTGTCGCTGGCTAGGTGAAGCTGAAGTGTCATAAAAATGATGGGTCATAATTATAAGGGCAGGAGATTTAGAGGGGATTTGAGGAAAGTATTTTCACCCAGAGAATGGCCTTGAGGGCAGTAGAGAAGGAAAATCTCACAACCTTTAAAAACCTAAAAATCAGACAACACCATGTTATAGTCCAACATGTTTAATTGGAAGCACACTAGGTTTCGGAGCGACGCTCCTTCATCAGGTGATTGTGGAGGGCTCGATCGTAACACAGAATTATAGCAAAAATTTGCAGTGTGATGTAACTGAAATTATACGTTAAAAAATTGATTGTCTGTAAAGCCTTTCATCTGTTAGAATACAGTGATAGTTTCACTTCTTTCACGTGTAAATCACAAAACCCTTTTTTTAAAAGTTGCTTTCTCAGGTTAGCTGTTAACAATGGTGATAGCTAGACAATATGTTGAAGGTGTTTGCCCCCTGTGTTCTCTATCTATGATCTGATGTTTAGATTGATTCTAATCTAAAAAGTGAGATAACAGAGTTTTACATAAATTCATGCAGTTTTTGAGCGCAGAGTTCTACATGAATGTATGCAGTTTTTGAGCAAAGTGCAATGTAACTCTGTAAGTACAAATTCACCCCACAAAATATATGTGTGCATGTGGGTCTTTGTCTGTCTGTGTGTGTGTGTGTGTGTCTGTCTGGGGTGGGGTTGTGAGTGTGAGAAAGTGTGTGTGTGTGTAGTGAGTGCAGAGTGTCTTAAGTCTGTGAGGGGTGCATGTGTGGGAGTGTGTGTGTCTATAAGTGTGTGTGTGGGTGTCTGTGTGCGCGGCTCTGTGTGTACCTGTGTCCATGTGTATGTGAGAGTGTGTGTGTGTAGGAATGTGTGTGTGTGTGTGTGTAGTGCAATGGTGTTCACCTGTAATGTGACATGAACCCAAGGTCCAGGTTGAGGCCCTCTCTATGGATACCGAACTTAGCTGTCAGCCTCTGCTCGGCCACTTTCCTCTGCTGCCTGTCCCGAAGTCCACCTTGGAGGATGGTCACCCGAAGGTCCAAGGCTGAATGTCCTGGACCACTGAAGTGTTCCCCACCTGGGAGGGAACCCTCCTGTCTGTTGGTTGTTGTGCGGTGCCCATTCATCCGTTGTCGTAACCTTTGCTGGATTTCCCCAATGTACCATGCCTCCGGGCATCCTTGCCTGCAACGTATATGATAGACAAGGTTGGCTGAGTCACATGAGAACCTGCCATGTACAAGGTGGAAGGTGTTCCCATGCGTAATAGTGGTATCTATGTCCACAATCTGACACGTCTTGCAGCATCCACCGTAACAGGGTTGTATGGAGTTGTCCTGAGAGCCGGGCAGTTTGCTATGAACAATGATCTGTTTGAGGTTTGGCGGTTGTTTAAAGGCAAGTAGTGGAGGTGTGTGGAAGGTCTTGGTGAGGTGCTCATCCTCATTGATCATGTGTTGCAGGTTACGAAGAACATGGCGTAATTTTTCAGCCCCTGGGAAGTACTGAACAACGAAGGGTATCCTGTCAGTTGCAGCACGTGTCTGTCTCCTGAGGAGGTCATTACGGTTCCTTGCTGTGGCACATCGGAACCGGCGGTCGATGAGTTGAGCATCGTACCCTGTTCGTGTGAGGGCATCCTTGAGTACTTCCAGGTGTCCATCACGTTCCTCCTCATCTGAGCAGATCCAGTGTATGCGTAGGGCTTGTCCATAGGGAATGGCTGTTTTAATATGTTTTGGGTGGAAGCTGGGGAAGTGGAGCATTGTGAGGTTGCCTGTGGGTTTGTGGTACAGTGTGGTGCTGAGGTGTCCATCCTTGATGGAGATGCACATGTCCAAGAATGAGACAGACACATCGAGAGTAGTCCATGGTGAGTTTGATGGTGGGATGAAACTTGTTGATGTCACTGTGTAGTTTTATCAGTGACTCCTCGCCATGGGTCCAGAGGAAGAAAATGTCATCAATATACCTGGTGTACAATGTTGGTTGGAGATCCTGCATAGAGAAGAAATCTTGTTTGAACCTGTGCATAAAAATGTTGGCATATTGGGGTGCAAATTTGGTCCCCCTGGCTGTCCCGTGTGTCTGGATGAAGAACTGGTTGTCAAAGGTGAAGACGTTGTGATCGAGGATAAAGCGGATGAGTTGTAGGATAGTGTTTGGAGACTGGCAGTTGTTGGTGTTGAGTACTGAGGCTGTTGCCATGATGCCATCCTTGTGGGGGATGCTCGTGTAGAGTGCGGAAACGTCCATTGTGACGAGGGATGTTCCCGGTTCGACTGGTCCTTGGGTGCTGAGTTTCTGTAAGAAATCCATAGTGTCGCGACAGAAGCTGGAGATCCCCTGTACAATAGGTTTCAAGATGCCTTCCACATAGCCAGAGAGATTCTCACATAGGGTCCCATTGCCCGACACGATGGGACGTCCCGGTGTGTTGGCTTTGTGTACCTTTGGAAGGCAGAAGAAGTCGCCTACACGACTTAAAAACCTACGTAGATGGGCACTTGAAATGTCTTTACACTCAAAGCTACAGGCCAACTGCTGAAAAGTGGACACTTAATGGACCAAAGGGCCTCTTTTATGCTATATAACTCTATAAGTCTGTGACAAACACATATGTACTGTCTTGTTTTGGCATGTACAGAAGAAGTGAAGTCAGGTATTTGCATCATGCTTCTGTTACTATTCAGAACCAAAGGTACTGAACCAGCTTTTAATGCTAACAAGTATATCTGCCAGTTATCAGTCATTGGTAAGAAGCAAATCTGTAAGAGTGTGAATCTCGAGATGCCTGGATGGGAAAGAGGTAAACCCAAAGAAAATTTACTGCATTGGTAATTCTGACTGCCATCTGTAGTGCCATGCCATGGCTCATGCTATTGCTATGGAATAGGTTGGCAGCAAGTGTTCTTGCTGTATATGGCATTATGTATTGATAACCTTAAATTTTCTAATTTAACACAAATATTAACCTTAAAGTTGTTAATGGAGGACTAGGTGTGAAATGGATATCAAAACACCCAAAGTAGCAGGTGGCTTGTGCTTGCAAATGCAGTGATGGAAACGTGTCATCTGTCAGTATCGGTGCTCAGCACCCATTCTGCAAAGCAATAGGGGGCTCGGTGCTTGTTTGGCACTCCCATCTGAACATAAGGTTACCATGAACTCAATAGCACAGGGCTCAATGTGGCCAAAACTCTGGGCATTACAAGGACCACTGGTGGCTTCTAGTTTTAAAGCAATTCCAAAGACTGTCACAGACCCTTCCTTCTGGCCTCAAGACCAGCATCCGCAGCAACTGGCTTGTTGTAGAAAAATCCCATCACAGTGAACCAGCAACAAGCTCATTGAAATATGAGAACAAAATTGATCCTGTTAAGTTTGCCAGATGGAAGGAGTTGAATTTTACATTTCCAAGGACTACTGGGCCCTCGTGATTTGAATGAAAACAAAACCTGACATAAAATCAGCTCTTCTGTGGACACCAGCTAAGGATAAGATTGAGTTTCTACTCTGTGTGATCTTCAGGAATTACATACTCAAGGACTCTGCCACTACTTCAGGGATGATCAGATGGCGTAACTGATTCTTCATCTTAACTGTAGAATGCATTTAACAAAATGCACAAGTGTAAATGGGCAACTTCAGTGTTAATTGACATGGACAGTGAAACAGGAGGTTAGGCTTTGACTGAAAAAAAAATGTCCATTTTCAATCTTCTGGTTATTCTTTGTGTAAAGAAAATAGAGCATAGATATTGGAGGCAGAGGAGATACATTTCAAAAATCCAACAAAGTAGCATAATCTGAGGAATCACAGTATAAATCCTGTTGAACTGCAATTGTTTCAGGTGATCCTGACAAGAATTACAAACAACTCAATTCCCAAGATGACTCACAGCATTAATGTGTGTGTGAATACGTGAAAGACACACCCTTTCCTTCGGGATGTAAGTTTGCTCGCTGAGCTGGAAGGTTTGTTTTCAGACGTTTCATCACAATACTAGCTAACATCATCAGTGAGCCTCCGGTGAAGCACTGGTGGTATGGCCCACTTTTTGTTTATGTGTTTAGGTTTCCATGGGTTGGTGATGTCATTTCCTGTTATTTTTCTCAGGGGGTGGTAAATGAGATCCAAGTCAATGTGTTTGTTGATTGAGTTTCGGTTGGAATGCCATGCTTCTAGGAATTCTTGTCTGTCTCTCTGTTTGGCTTGTCCTAGAATGGATGTGTTGTCCCAGCCGAGGTGGTGTCCTTCCTCATCTGTATGTAAGGATACTAGTGAGAGTGGGTCATGTCTTTTTGTGGCCAGCTGATGTTCATGTATCCTGGTGGCTAGTTTTCTGCCTGTTTGTCCAATATAGTGTTTGTTACAGTTCTTGCAAGGTATTTTGTAAATGGTATTAGTTTTGCTTGTTGCCTGTATATGGTCTTTCAAGTTAATCACCTGTTGTTTTAGTGTGTTGGTGAGTTTGTGGGCAACCATGATGCCAAGAGGTCTGAGTGGCAGTCATTTCCGACATGTCTTTGATTTAGGGGAGAGTGGCTAGGGTTTCTGGACATGTTTCGTCTGCTTATTTGGGTTTGTTGCTGAGAAGTCCTTTCATTCTTCCAATGGCCTTCCCTCTCCAGTCTACAAATGCAAATGGCTGAAATGCGTGCAGTATTTAATATTTCAAGTGCCACCTCTTTGCTAGTTATGACTTGCTGTTTCTTACCAAAAGGAAGCAATGACTGTATGAACATCAATTGATATTGGTATAATGGTCATACAATATCTCATTGAATATTGATCACAAATTTCCAATGTAATGACAACTTACATTCTTGCTTTGAAGAGCATTCTAACTTCAACCTACTATTGTGATAGCAATGTAAATATCTGTTAATATTTTCAATCAAACATGCAAGCACAACAATTATACAAAGCAACAAAGTAAAAACTGAGGCACAGATTTGGAAATAAATTTGCAACCTAGCATGGAGCATGTTTTAAATAATGAAGCCTGCTAATTCCCAATGACACTGTTGATTGATGTGCAATCTGAAATAGCTGAAAAATGCAAATCACCAAATGTTCCTTTAATGCAAAACATGGGGACAATCAATAAAAATTAAAGAGTGTTGCCACTAAATTGGTCTTAACTCAGTCACCACCACCCCCCTGTAAAGCCCTTAGCATTAGGTAGAATTTCATCTGTGTCTAAGTTGTGCTGAGCTAACAGGGCATCCACTGCTTTTATGCTTTGTCAAAGGGAGAGAACTATTTGAAATATTGAGAAACCACAGTAATCCACTTTTCTTTCAGTTAATTCGGGAATGGGGAAAGCTTAAGATGCTAGAACTGTCTTTGCCAGCACAGACCAATTAGTCACTTAAAACTACGTGTATATGATCTTCCCTGAGTACCTCAGTTGATTACTCTAATTAATTTTGCATTGATTCCCATAGATTGAAGAGAAAGAAACCCCATCACTCTGAGGAGTGAGATAGATGCCCTGTCACTCAAGTGTGTGTAGCACTAGAGGAGGCGAGCTCCTCGACAACATGCCTGACAGCTTCCTAATGTACTCAGCACTTGCACTTCCTGAGAGTGCTGTCTATCTACGAATTTAACCAGACCATAAATAACAATATGCATATCTGTACACTCATGCACATGAACATAATTTTGATCGCTTCAGCCTTGGTGGGCACACTTTCAGATGCCCTAAGCACTTCCTCCCAGCATCCCTCTTCCCCTCTCTACTTCACTTTCCTCTTTTGAGACAGTCTTGAAAAATTACTTCTTTGACTAATCTTTTGAGCCAATATCTTATTGTGTCACTTAGGATCATGTTTTGTTTGAAAACACTCCTGTCAAACATCTTGAAATGTGTATAGCATTAAAGGTGCAATACAAACATAAATTGTTTTCTTAATTAATTCACAGAACATGAACACCACTGATGAGGCTAGCATTTTCTGCCATTTCTATTTTCCTTTGTTAAAGAAAATTGGATATGGTATATAACAGGCTGATGATGGACTATGCACACAACTGCTTCACTGGCATGAACTAGTTTTAGCTTGCATTTGTCAAATCATTCCTACTGAATGGATAGACATAAAGATAGATAGATAGATAGATAGATAGATAGATAGATAGATAGATACAGTTATATAGGCACTTCTGCATGAATGAGAAGTGATTTAAAGTGTGCTTTAATGTTAGAGTGCAAGAATAACTCAGGAATCAAATGCCAGTGCATGTCCCTGGTGTCCTAAAACACAGAGGTTTTAGAGCCCCAACATATTACAGTATAATTGCAGTGATAGATGAATGCACAGATAGACCACAGATTGTTTTCACCATAAACAAAATCAATCACTGACCCTGATATTTATTCAGGGGCTTGGGGAGAGTGGGGGTGGTGGCAGGATTGCTGCTCGGAAATCTAAAATTAACAGCAGCTGATAAAAGGAAAGAAAAGTCATTACTTAAAGGGACTGAAACAAAAAGTAGTGTTTCTTAAATACATATTAAAATTTTTGCATTAGCTCCAAAGTTAATGTATTGTTTTCAGTTGCCATAATTCTTTTCAATAATAAAAGGCTGGATCTTATGTTTTTTGGCTCAGTCTAAGTTGCATTCAGTTTTTTTCTGAATGGATTTTCACAGTGAGGCCCAGCAAGTTTTCTCACCATATGTTATTAAACTCACCTCATTAATTACCCAGCTTGCTCCAATGGTGTCCCTCATGTCCGATCCTGAACCATCTCACCTCATGTCATTCCCAGAACAAGTGAAAGAAAGGTTACTGTGCACACAGGCTAGTGTTGGTGATCGAATGTTGCTGCTCACATACAAAATAATGACACGACAGCCATAAAATCACACTGTCCGTGACACATAGCCAACATGGCTGACACTCTCTCACAAATGCAAGCCCATTCTCTCATCTTATTTGTCATTTAATAATCACATCACACATTTCCCCTGTTCATAGCTACACCCTGTTTGAACTGCCTTTCACCAATGCTATCCTGTCTCCAATGCCCACGAGAGGCAAAGAAGCTTGACAATTTCCAGTAGGTGCACATCACGTACACACCAAAAAATGGAAAAATCCAAAGGTGAGTTTTTAATAACAGACTGCAAAATGCATCACAAACAAAGCCAATAGAAGCTGAAGTTCTTCCCTATAATGCAAACTAAATGTTGGCGTGATAACAATCCGGGAGGATTTGCTGCACCCAGCTGTCAACCACCAGAAGCGGATGTCCACATGATTCAATCTGGCTTGAGACGCCCAACACAACTGAGCTCTTACATGAACAAGGACAGCTTCCTCCTCACTGATGTCCTCTTTCCCTTCCTCAGAGGACTACTCCTGTTTCCCAGTTCCTCAGCATCCAGCAAGGCTCCTCAAGGCCTGCTTCAATTGTGTAGAGCACAGCAGCTCCATATTCTGCTCCACAATGGCTCTGGTTGTAGCCTGAATTCCATATTATCCAGGGGGGTTTCACAATGGAGTCATCAGCCTTGGTTGCAATGGGTAGCCCTTGTTCCCCAGTAACCAGTCTTGTAAGGCACTTGGACCCTCAAACATACTAGGGACACAATTGTGCTCTAGGATTTGGGTGTCATGTTAGCTGTGAGGGTATTGGTCACTGGGCAGTGGTGACTATGAGAAGATTTATAGCTCAGGTTGCGGTTCTGGATGTAGGTTGTAGTGGTTACGGTGATCACAGGTCACTTGATCGTTAATTGAATGGAATCCTTTGCTGTTAATGAATTCTGCAGCATTATATCAGTGCCCTCACTCTACCATGTGTGTGCATTCATTGGCACTTTGTACCCTGGGGGGAAGCCATCTATATTTCCAAATCCTACCCCCCAGGCTGCAGTGCTGAACCCGCCATTGGGAATTAAATGAATTTTGTGCATTGGTCACTGCCCTGATGCATTTATGGATACGTGGCTGAGAGATCTCACACAGGTCTTCCATCGTTCCCGAGAAGGAGCCAGTCACATAGAAGTTCAGAGCACTGTCACCTTCACAGTATCCAAAGACAATGTTCTCCCCTTCTTCCAGCCTTCAGCCCCAGCATTTGGCTTCATTCCATCACAATGTCCTGGGACATACACCACCTGGACTGACTCTAAGTTTTGGTCATCTCCAGGGAATAGAATTCAGGCTGGAAAACGCTGGACCTCCTTTGGACCCCAATTATCTTGAAGGGCCCTGTTACTGTGACCTCACTCTGAGCTGGGTGCAACATGCCATCCGCCAGGATTTGCTATTGACCCTGGGCTTACTGTTGGCCCTATCTCTGTCTTTGCCTTCTTAGATAGACAGCCACCAAAGGTTCCCAGCAGCAGGAGATAGGAATCTTGGTAAAAATGACCTGCGTTAGGAGCAGAAAGAGGAACACAAGTTTGTGGCTCCCAGGAGAGAGTCATGTCCTAGGAAGGAAGACGGAGTACATTTCTCCAGCCAGTGGGACACACTCTATCCTGACAACGAGACATGTCTCTAACAACCAGCCATGTTAAACTTCAGCAGGTGCAGCTGCTCAGTAAAGTGCCACTCTAGCTGAGTGCCATCATAAAGGGAGAGTCTGTAGCGCTCCCATCCCTGATCACACTGACTTCTCACTGCATGTAGTACAGATCTTTGTTAAACTTTAGACGGCAAATCAAGTAGAGACCATATCTGTGAAATTTCAACAGCATCCTTGGAAATTGCACAAATAGCAAGCTTAATTTTAGCTAACATATGCCTTAGGTAATGTCATTACTACCAACTCTACCATCTTGGACATGCCCATATTCAATTTGCAAGCAACAATGGCATGGTGAAAATCTTATTTGACCAGCATCGGACCCCCATCAGCCCTTTCACTCTGCATGGGCAATGAAATGACTGCAGATTAAACGGAGCTGAGGTTTGAAAATGGCTGCTTCTACTATTTGTGCCTTTGGTGTCCTAACACCTGACAAATCTGGATCCCATGTTTTTGCCCATCAAACTGACACAGCCTCCATTCAGCCTGGGTATTGTCCCAGCCATTACCCCAGTCACTGCCAGAGCAGGCAAGCAGCTCTAAGGTGCAGCCCAGTATTCTCATCCATGCATACAGAGTGTCTTTGCAGTAGCTTTTCAATGCTAGTTGCCAGTGTGCCTTACAATGCAAGTGCGTGCTGTCCCAGTGCTCAGTATCAGAGATGTACAAGGAGTCTAGTGAGGTGTTGGTAAATGCAAGATGTAATATGTATGGATGAGAAGTGCCTCCAGCTGGTGGCCATGGATGATGCTTGAAGATGCAATATGTTCATTGGGAATATAGAGGTCCTTCAGAGCAAAGCATTGTGCTGAATCCACCAGGTAATCACATTGGTTTCCATATTGAGTTTACTTGACACTGAGCTTGATGGGTGTGTTTGGTACAATAGAAAGCTCAATATTAATAAAATGAAATAAAAAGCAGAAAAAGTCACCGAATTCAAAATATTAACTCTGCTTTCTTCCCACAGATGCTGCCAGACCTACAGAGTATCTCCAGCAATTCTGTTTTTGATATGAGTAGGGTGCATTGGACTGTGAACAAGGCAGTTAACAAGCAATAACTCCCCCCAACTGGCATCTCGCTGTGGTCTAACAAGAAACTCGTCTCAGCACTTGTCAAAACCATAAAAGTGAAGCAAGATGCCCCCAATGTTGAGATGAGTCTTGCTGGACATCCAATTCTGCCACAAGCCATGCCTTAGTGAATATCACTCAATCCCTTCTAGGATTCAGTGTGTAGGCAGATGAGCAGGCCATTCAGCTCTCTCTATCACTTGCTGTTTATGCTGTTTGGTAGCTTCACCAGTTGACACCTCATTTTCAAGTAGGCGTAGTGCTGCTCCTGGCATATCGGCCTGCACTCTCCATTGAACCAGGGTTGATTTCCCCTGGTTTGAAGGTAATGGTTTAGTGAGGGATTTGCAAGGTTTGTGAAAGTTTGTAGCTCAGGTTGAGGTTTAGGGTGTAGGTTTGCTCGCTGAGCTATAGGTTTGATATTCAGACGTTTCATTACCTGGCTAGGTAGCATCATCAGTGGCGACCTCCAAGTGAAGCAAAGCTGTTGTCTCCTGCTTTCTATTTATATCTTTCTCCTGGATGGGGTTCCTGGGGTGTGTGGAGATGTCATTTCCTGTTTGTTTTCTGAGGGGTTGATAGATGGCATCCAGATCTATATGTTTGTTTATGGCGTTGTGGTTGGAGTGCCAGGCCTCTAGGAATTCTCTGGCATGTCTTTACTTAGCCTGTCCCAGGATAGATGTGTTGTCCCAGACAAAATGGTAGTTTTTTTCATCTGTGTGTAGGGCTACGAGGGAGAGAGGGTCGTGTCTTTTTGTGGCTAGCTGGTGTTCGTGTATCCTGGTGGCTAACTTTCTTCCTGTTTGTCCTACGTAGTGTTTGTGGCAGTCCTTGCATGGAATTTTGTAGATGACGTTGGTTTTGTCCATGGGTTGTACTGGGTCTTTTACGTTTGTTAGTTTTTGTTTGAGAGTATTGGTGGGTTTGTGTACTACTTGGATTTCGAGGGGTCTTAGTAGTCTGGCTGTCATTTCTGAAACTTCTTTGATATATGGTAAGGTGGTTAGGGTTTCTGGCTGTGTTTAGTCTACTTGTCGTGGTTTATTTTTGAGGAATCTGCACACTGTATTTTTTGAGTATCCGTTCTTCTTGATTACGTTGTATAGATGGTTCTCCTCTGTTTTCTGAAGTTCATCTGTGCTGCAGTGTGTGGTGACTTGTTGGAATAGTGTTCTGATACAGCTTCGTTTGTGTGTGTTGAGATGGTTGCTGGTGTAGTTAAGTATTTGGTCAGTGTTTGTCGGTTTTCTGTATATGCAGGTTTGTAGTTCTCCGTTGTCCTTTCTTTCGACTGTGACGTCCAGGAATGCGAGTTTGTTGTCGGTTTCTTCCTCCTTGGTGAACTTTATGCCTGTGAGGGTGGTGTTGATGATGTTGTTTCGTTTGTTTCGTTTTGTGATGATAAAGGTGTCATCTATGTAGCGGACCGATTTTTGGTTTGATGGTTGGTAGGGCTGTTTGTTCTAGTCTTTGCATTGAATCTGCTTCTGCTATGAATCCTGATAGCGGAGATCCCACGGGTGTGCCGTTGGTTTGTTTGTAGACTATGTTGTTGAAAGTGAAGTGGGTGGTGAGGCACAGGTCCACTAGCTTCATGATGTTTTTGTTGGTAATGTGATTGATGGTGGTTGGTGTGTGTCTGTGTGATGGTCTCTTCTAAAAGTGTGGTAAGTGTTTCCTTTGCCAGGTCGATGCTGATGGAGGTGAACAGTGCTGTTACGTCGAATGAGATCATTGCTTTGTCTTCCTCTATTTTGGTATTTTGGATGATTTTTAGGAATTCCTGGGTGAAGTGGATGGAGTGCTGTGACTCTTCTAAAGAAAGGACAACGGAGAACTACAAACCTGCGTATACAGAAAACTGACAAACACTGACCAAATACTTAACTACACCAGCAACCATCTCAACACACACAAACAAAGCTATGTCAGAACACTATTCCAACGAGCCACCACACACTGCAGCACAGATGAACTTCGGAAAACAGAGGAGAACCACCTATACAATGTATTCAAGAAGAACGGATACTCAAAAAATACAGTGCACAGATTCCTCAAGAGCAAACCACGACAAGCAGACTAAACACAGCCAGAAACCCTAACCACCTTACCATACATCAAAGAAGTTTCAGAAATGACAGCCAGACTACTAAGACCCCTCGGAATCCTGGTGGCACACAAACCCACCAACATTCTCAAACAAAAACTAACAAACTTAAAAGACCCAGTACAACCCATGGACAAAACCAATGTCATCTACAAAATTCCATGCATGGACTGCCACAAACACTACGTACGACAAACAGGAAGAAGGTTAGCCACCAGGATACATGAACACCAGCTAGCCACAAAAAGACACAACCATCTCTCCCTCGTAGCCCTACACACAGATGAAAAAAAAAACACCATTTCGACTGGGACAACACATCTATCCTGGGACAGGATAAGCAAAGACATGCAAGAGAATTCCTAGAGGCCTGGCACTCCAACCACAACGCCATAAACAAACACATAGATCTAGATGCCATCTATCAACCCCTCAGAAAACGAACAGGAAATGACATCACCACAAACCCCAGGAACCTCATCCAGGAGAAAGATATAAATAGAAAGCAGGAGACAACAGCTTTGCTTCACTTGGAGGTCGCCACTGATGATGTTACCTAGCCAGGTAATGAAACGTCTGGATATCAAACCTACAGTTCCGCGAGCAAACCTACACCCTTAGTGAGGGATATGCTGGGTCGTGAGGTTGCTTTGGTTTGACTACAATTCTTCAACTGCTGCTAATCCACAGTGCCTCATGGATGCCCAGTGTTGTGTTGCTAATTTGAGGTCTGTCCCATTTATCACAGTGACACTGCTACAAAACAAAATGAAGGCTAATCTCAATGTGAAGGCAGGGCATTGTCTCCACAAGGACTGTGGGGTGGTCACTCTTACTGATACTACCATCTGCAGCTGGCAGATTGGTAAGGATGAGATCAAGTATGCTTTTCTATCTTGTTAGTACCGTGTTACCTTCCACAGACCCAATCTAGCAGCTATATCCTTTAGGACCGAACCACATCCATCAGTAATGCTGCTGCTGAACCACTCTTGGTGGTGACATTAAAATTCCCAACCTAGAGTATATTCTGAGCCCTTGCCATTCTCATTGCTCACTTGGCATGGTGATCAACATGGAGGGGTACTGAGTCATCAGCTGATTGATCTAAGGCAGAAGATTTCCTTGCACATGTTTGATCTGATATTATAAGACTTCATGATGTCCAAAGTTAATATTGAGGAGTTGCAGGGCATAGAATCATAAAATCCCTACAGTCTGGAAGCATGTCATTCAGCTCATCGTGTCCACACCAACCTTTCAAAGAGCATCCCACTGAGATCCACTCCTTATCCTATAATGCTGCATATCCCATGACTAATCATAAGGCCAATAGACCATAGAAGCAGAAGTTAGGTCATTCATCCCATCAAGCCTGCTCTGCCATTCAATCATAGCTGATAAGTTCCTCAACCTCATTCTCCCGCTTTCTCCCCATAACCCTTTTCCCCTTGATACTCAAGAATCTATCTATCTCAGTCTTAAACATACTCGATGACCTAGCCTCCACAGTCTTCTGTGGCAATGAATTCCATAGATTCCTCACTTTCTGACTGAAGAAGTTTCTCATTATCTTTGTTCAAAAAGATCTTCCCTTTACTCTAAGGCTGTGCCCTCGGGCCCTTGTCTCTCCTACCAATGGAAGCATCTTCCCAATATCTACTCCAGGCCATTCAGTATTCTGTAAGTTTCAATTCGATCCCACATCATCCTCCTAAACTCCATTGAATATAGACCCAGAGACCGCAAATATTTCTTAAATGTTATGCTTTTCATTCCTGGGACCATTCTCGTGAATCTCCTCTGAACACGCTCCAAGGTCAATACAACCTTCCTGAGATATAGGGCCCAAAACTGCACACAATACTCCAAATATGGTCTGACTGGAGTCTCATAGTGCCTTTGAAGTACATCCCTGATTTTATATTCAAATCCTCTCAAAATAAATGCCATCATTGCATTTGCCTTCCTAACCACTGACTCAACCTGCAAGTTTACCTTGAGAGAATCCTGGACTAGAACTCCCAAGTCTCTTTGCACTTCAGACTTCAGAATTTTCTCCCCATTTTAAAAAAAAGTAATGTCTCTATTCTTCTGACCGAAGTGTGTGACCTTACACTTTCCCATGTTGTATTCCATCGACCACTTCTTTGCCCACGCTCCTAATCTGTCCAAATCCTTTCACAGCAATGCCACCCCCCCCCCCCCCACCACCACCACTTCCTCAATGCTATCTATCCTGTACCAATCTTTGTATACTTAGTCAGAATGCCCTCAGTTCCTTCATCTAGATCGTTAATGTATGAAGTAAAAAGTTGTGGTCCCAAGACTGAGTTTTTCAGAACACCACTTATCATGGGCTGCTATTCTGAGAAAGACCCTTTCATCCTCATTCTCTGCCAGACAGCCAAGCTTCTATCCATCTGAGCCAGCTAACCTACATATCCCTGGATACTATGGGCAATTTAGCATAGCCAATCCACCTAAACTGCACAGCTCTGGACTGTGGAAGGAAACCAGAGCAAACCTATGCAGACACAGAAGAAATGTGCAAACTCCTCACAGACAGTCACCCAAGGCTGGAATCAAACCTGGATCCCTGACACTGTGAGGTAACAGTGTTAACCACTGAGCCACCATGCCATTCCATTCATTTAAGGTATCTTCCTACTGAGTGTATACTTCTGTGTCCACCTTTGATGGGCCTGTCCTGTTAATGGGACAGGTCATAGCCAGGGATGGTGATGGTGATGGTGATGTCTGGGACATAGTCCGTAAGATATGATTCCATGGGTATGACTGCGTCTTGTATGAGTAGTCAGTGGGACACCTTTTCCATTTTTAGCATGCCCCCAGATGTTGGTAAGGAGGACTTTGTAGGGTTGACAGGGCTTTTTCTGCCATTGTCACTTCTGGTACTTAGGTAAATGCTAGGCAATCCATCCATCCATTATCTTTTCTGAGACTTTGTAGTGATTGATACAACTGAGTGGTTTGTTTGACCATTTTAAGAGGATAACTGAGCATCAATCAAATTGCTGTCGGTCTGAAGTGGCATGTAGGCCAGCCTAGATGAGGATGGCAGATTTCCTTCTCTGAGGGACATTAGTGAGTCAGGTGGGTTTTTCCCAACCATTGTTTCATACCATTCTGAGGAAGGGTCACTGACCCAGAAACATTAACTCTGATTTCTCTCCACAGATGCTGCCAAGCTTCTTCAGCAATTTCTGTTTTTGATTTAATTCTTTTGGTTTTTATTTAATGGTTTCTTAGTCATTATTAGACCCGTAATTCCAAATACTTATTGAATTCAAATTCTACCATCGACCATGCTGAGATTTGAATCCAGATCCCAGATCATTCCCTGAGTTTCTGGATTAATGGGATCGCAATAATGCTGTCACCATGTTGATTTCATTCAGCTCCTCAAATTCCCATTTCATTCCCCTCCCCAAATCCAACCAAAGTTCCACAAGCCCTATCAGCTGTCAAGGGTTATCTAAAGGTCATGAACATTCAATGTGCATTCTCACACATTTGGGGTTCGATACTTTGAGAGCTAAATGCCAGCTACAGAAGACGCTGCAGGGGGCCTGCAGGACTTGCAGCAACACCAGTAGGCTGGGATATCGAGAAAGTTAGAGGCCTCAATGCCATTCTCATACAGAAACTCTGCCATGTCACGTTTGGGACCAGTAAAGTCCAAGCAAATAGTTTCCAGCAGCTAAAGGTAGTGTTACATGAGCCATTGGTATTTCTTGTCAGGGAATTCCAGACGCAATCTGTAGTGCCTAGATTTCTGTCCCCCTACCCCATAATGAACAAGTTTGAATTTCAGTGGAAGACTCAGAATACCTCCATGGTGTCTCCTTCCAGGTGGCTGGTTTCAGCCCATGCCTGTAAGGAGAAGTTTACCATCCCAGAGAAGACCTAGAGAGAACAGGATTATATTAAAGAAAAAAGGACCTAGAAATCTGGAAATCCACCTATTTTCTCTGATTTTTGCATCCAAAAATACTGAGCATATCTTATTGTGCTAACAAAGCTTTGGATAAATAATAGGAACAAATACTTAATATTTAATCCATTTCACCTGAAGCAGTTGACTTAAAAAGTTCACAAAATATCTCAGGAATAGATAACCTCAGCAGTTTGCCTAGAAGAAACTAATTATTTTAAAGCAATTGCAGTTTTTTGAAAGAAAAAATATCCATTAACTTTCTCGATGTTATATGGGTGTGTTTTGTAAGAAGAAATAAGCACTATTTGCAGTTTCATAAGAATGATAATCCAATATTTTGTACAATCTGTCCAAAAGATGAATGTCAACGCATCGACCATGACATATCATGCCATATGGCCTGCATCATGAAAGATGGGAACACTGTGCGAGTGGCTCCTTTTATTTGTGGGCAATGTTTCGATTTGAGTCAGAGACAAAACACTCTGATATGCCTATTTGTTGTATGAGAATAACTCACAGCCTGATTTTCCTCTCACCTCCCCACATAATCAGATGCCTTGTTCTTACTTAGTATCTCCACACAGCAGAGAGCTGAAATTGATGTTGGAACTGAGAGGAATGGGATATTAAAAGGACATCTTCCTTGATGCTGCAGTCTGGCATTTGAACATGCCACATCATTGGGTTACCTTTAAACCTTCTGATGTTTTTAACTTTGATTGAAATCTACAATTAGCTTTATAAGAAGTTGTAACAAAGCAAGTGCTAACAGACACCCTTTACTAAATTGACACTCTGGCACATCTAATTCAATGTGCAGGTAAAAATGCAGCAGGGGCATCAATATCTTATTGATCAATGTACTTTTTTTAGCCATGACAACTGCTTGATAGTAGTGTGATCTGGCTGTTGCTGGCTTGTGGTAAACACTCTGCACTGTAGCCTGCTATTAATTTGGGATGTGTGCCCACTCTATTGAAGTGACAACTACAGCTCTATTGGCAAATACTCCAGAGTAGGTCAGAAGGTTTTGGTTTCAAGCCACAGAACTCCAGAATATGAACACAAAAATCAAAACTGACACAACCATGCAATAGACAGGGAATGTTATACTCTAGATTAGAGTGGAGCTGGAAAAGCACAGCAGGTCAGGCAGCATCCGAGGAGCAGAAAAATCGACGTTTTGGACAAAAGCCCTTCATCATTACTGATGAAGGGCTTTTGCCTGAAACGTCAATTTTCCTGCTCCTCGGATGTTGCCTGACCTGCTGTGTGTTTCCAGCACCACTCTAATCTAGACCCTGGTTTCCAGCATCTGCAGTCCTTGTTTTTTACCTTGGGAGTGTTATACTGTCAGAGGCGCTGCCTTTTGGATGAGATATTAAATCGTTACCATTAGATGGGATCAAATCTTCAAGTGAAATGAATTCACGTAATCTCAATTTATCTTTTGATGAGAACACTTTCACAAACTCAAAGTTCTTCCCTCAGGTTAGTGGAAAAGATCCCATGTTACAAGAACAACACTGGCGCCCTCAACAAAATTCATTGCTCAATCCTCATACAAAAATCGGGTGATCTGATCATTATCATATTGCTATTAGTGGGAGCTCAAAGTATACAAGCTGGTGGCTATATATCCTACATGACAAATTGTACTCAACTTCAAAAATATTTCCATTGATGAGAAATGTTCTCACCTTTCAGAACTTGATTCTTTGCAGAAAGGGCTAGGACCTGCTAAAGCGGTTTTCTTTTCTGTTCACTGATGGGACATGGGACATGGAGGTCACAGGCAAGCCAGCACTTATTGCCCATTTCTAGTTGACCTTGAGAAGGTGGTGATGAGCTGCCTTCTTGAACTGCTGCAGACCCTGTGCTGCAGGTAGCCCACCGTGCCGGTAGGGAGGGAATTCCAAGATTTTGACCAAGGGACAGTGAAGGAATGGCAATATATTTACAAGTCAGGGTGGTGAGTGGCTTGGACAGGAACTTACAGGTATCAGTGTTCCCATGAAATCCCTGCCTTTGTCCTTTGAGATGAAAGTGGTTGTGGGTTTTGGAAGGTGCTGTCTAAGGATTTTTGGTGAATCTCTGCAGTGCACCTTGGAGATAGAATCCACTGCTGCTACTGAGCACTGTTGGAGGAAGTGGATTCATGTGGATGCAGTGTCAATCAAGCAGGCTGCTTTTACCTGGAAGGTGTCAAGCTTCGAGAGTGTTGTTGGAGTTTCACTCATCTAGGTAGTGGGGAGTATTCCATCACACTCCTGACCTATGCTTTGTAGATGATGGGCAGGCTTCAGGGAATCAGGAGGTGAGTTACTTGCTGCAGTACTCCTAACCTCTGACCTGCTCTGGCAGCTACTGTGTTTATCTGGTGAGTACAGTTGAGTTTCTGGTCAATGATAACTCCCAGGATGTTGATAGTAGTCAATTCAGTAATGATAACACCACTGAATTTCAAGGGGCGGTGGTTAGATTGCCTTTTATTATCTGGCATTTGTATGGTGTAGATGTTGTATTTGGATACAGAAGTATACCACAAATGCTATCCAATTATTTTCACATGCTATAGTCTACTCTGTTCTCTGCATGGGGGCACCCATATCTTATTTATCTCTTGCAGGAGATTGTTAATAAGCCTGAAGGCTAATGTATACTGTATATTGTTACTGCAATGTGGTAAACTACATCCTGTTATCTAAGACAAGAACCTCTTCTGCTGTGATTTATCTGAGGTCCATCCTTCTCCACAGATTATGAGAAAGCCCCTAAACGAGCATTGGAAGAAGCATTGGTGCCAGCACTCTAATCCAGCCAGAATTGGTACCCAGGCTTCACATCACTGTTATAACATTGCTAGGCAGTGATGAACAATGTTGTGTAAAGTCTTGAAGAGGTCAAACAGTGAAAACAGCCGAGAATAATCCAAAGAGAACGGAGCAACAAAATTTCAATTAAAGAAAGTGAGTTACAACTTAAAGTCCATATAACTTTTAGAAAGGAGCAAGCTGGAAGTATTTAAAATGGAGGTGGGGCTTGTGGGAACTGTGACAGCTATCAACTGCACTTCAAGGCCAAAGGGAGCTGGATCTCAGGGACAAAAAGGGAAGAAAGCCCGCAAATAGTCACACATGGACAGAACCAGAACAGATCTGAGTCAGGAATTAGTTGAGGTGCAATCAGATATGAGGGCTACAGCTGTAAGCAATACCCTTCAAGGAAAGGTCAAGACGTCATGGCTGAATAGTGCAAATCCCAAGTTGGGAGACTGGAAAATAAAATGGGGGTATTTACCAGTAAAAAGAGCATTGTTTCAGTCACGAATGATTGCCATAAGACGTAGCTGCAAATTTTAAAACGGGGTCATAACTTAATATGAAGTCTCATGACATCAGGTCAAACATGGACAAGGAAACCTCCTGCTGATTACCACGTACCACCCCTCTCCAGATTGGGGATCCATGAGGTGCTGTGGCCCTTCAGCATCAGCAGAATTGTACACCAACGCAATCTGAAAGCTTATGGTCCAGCATATCCCCCATTCTACAATTGCCATCACATCAGAGGATCAAGCCTGGTTCAATGAAGAGTACTGGAGGTTCTGCAAGGAGTGACACTAGGCATAGAGAAGCTACACAGATACTGACCTTTCACAGCCTTTGTTCCAACACAAACAAACTCCAGGGATGTGATGAGAATGACTGCCCTTGCCATCAAGGTTACATTTGACTGAGAGTGGATCAAAAATCCCCAGCAAAGCTAGGGTCAAAGGAAACCAGGGGAAGATTGTCCACTGTTTGGAGTCACACTTGACACATAGAATGTTGGTTGTATTTTTTGGAGGCCAGTTATCTCACTTCCAGGATATCACTGTAGGATGTTCTCAGTGTCAATATTTTCCAATCACATTGTTCAGAGATGCTATGGCATACCTCTGGACAAAGTGGGAATTGAACTTGGATCTCCTGGCTTAGTGGAGGGAGGGAATGCTACCGAAGAACCACAAGAGTCCTTAAAATGCACTTTTTGAAACAGAGCAACTGTGGTGGATTGATGGGTTTTGAACTGAGGTACCCAGATCATTACCTGCACAGCTTTTGATTAATAGTCCACTGCGCTACCACCTCCCAACAAAAACCACAATCCTGCTTAAATCTGGAACTGAAACAGGGACCAAATCCTTTCCCAACTGAGCTAGTTTGGCTGATGATATCTTCTTGGTGTAGATACTGTCTAATCAACCTATTCAGAAATGTTATGACACATACCTGGGGTAGGTGGGACTTGAATCCAGGCCTTCTGGTTCAGTGATAGGGACACAAGAGCCCTCCTTTACCTCAGTATAGTATACCATGCCTAACTATCTTCAGATGCTTCATCAACTAACTACTCTCCAGCATCAGGTCAGAAGTGGGATGTTCGCTAATAATTGCATAAAGTTCATTTCCATTCATGACTCAGCTGGTACTGAAGCAGTCCATGTCCAAGTACAACAAGATTTGTACAATAATCAGGATTAGGCAGACAAGCCACAAGAAACATTCAGGCCACACGAGTGCAAACAATGACCATCTCTGACAGGAGAGAATCAAACCATCATCTCTTGACACTAAATGGCATTACTTCCACTGAATTCACCATTCTCAACACTGGGAATTACCACTGACTAAAACCTGAACTGGGTTATTCATATAAAGACAATGGCTACAAGAGCAGGTCAGAGACTAGGAATCCTGCAACCTGTAACTCAACTCCTGACTCATGAAAGTCTGTCCACCAACTACAAGACATAAGTCAGGAGTGTGATAGAATATTCCACACTTACCCAGATGATTACAGCTCCAACCACACTCAAGAAGCTTGACACCATCCAGGACAAAGCATCCTGCTAGATTGCCACCACACGTGCAAGCATTCAGTCCCTCAACTATCAACACACAGTAGCAAAAAGGAGACACATTTCAGAAATTCATCAAAGCTCCTTAAATAGCACTGAAAACAACAAACACAATCAAAGTACCAACACTTTAAGCACTGTTTCTAAAATGCAATTTTTCTATAACATGAGGTTTCACAAGAACACAACCATGACATTATAGAAGAATTGACTGTAAATCCTAGGGGGCAGTCATCATCATATTACTGTATACAATTCACCCTGCACTTTGAGAGAGAGAGAATCTGGAATCAGATGTAACAGGGTTATAACTGAGTAAAAGTAACAACAAAGACATGAGGGAGGAGCTGTCCAGAGTAGATCAGAAGAGAAGCCTAGCAGGGAAGACAGTGCAACAGCAATGGTAGGAGTTTCTGGAAGTAATTTGGGAAGCACATCAGGAATTCATCCCTTGGAAGAAGAAACATATTATGGGGAGGATAAGGCAACCATGACTGACAAGGGAAATCTGAGACAGCATAAGAGCAAAAGAGAAAGCATATAATTGTGGTGAAGTATAGTGGGAAAACAGAGGGTTGGAAAGTCTTTAAAAACCAGCAGAGGATAACTCAAAAAACAATAAGGGAAGAGAAGATGAAATATTAGGGTGATCTCGATAGTAATATCAAAGAGGATTGTGAGAGTTTTCTTTAGATATATGAAAGGTGAGAGGAAAGAGAGGATTTTAGATGACTGGAAAATGAGGCTGGAGAAGTAATGGGGAACAAAGAAATGGTGGAGGAACTGAATAGGTCTTCAATAGCATACCAGAACTTCAGAGTCAGGAGACAGAGGTCAGTGTAGTGGCTATCAGTAATGAGAAGGTGCTGGGGAAACTGAAAGGTCTATAGGTGGATACGTCACCCACATCAGATGGTCTACACCCCAGATATCTGAAAGAGTTGGATGGAGAGACTGTAGAGGCATTGGTGGTGATCTTTCAGTAATCGAGTGGACTGGAAAATGACTAATCTAAGACCTCTGCTTAAGAAGAAAGGGAAGCAAAAGATCGGAAATTATAAGCTGGTTAGCCAGACCTCGGTCATTTGTAAGATTTTAAAGTTCATTATTAAGGATGAGATTGCCGACTACTTGGAAGTGCATGGTAAAATAAGGCTGAGTCAGCACAGCTTAGTCAAGAGGAGGTTCTTCCTGACAAATCTTTTGGAATTATTTGAAAAATTAATGCGAAAATTAGACAAGAGCCAGTGGATGTGATGTATTTGGATTTCCAGAAGGCCTTTGACAGTTGCCACACAGGAGGTAGCTAAATGTGTTAGGGGCAAGGTACTGGCTAGGATAGAGGATTGGCTGACTAGCAGAAGGCAGAGAGTGGGGACAAAGGGGATTTTTTCAGAATGGAAATTGAAGACTAGTGGATTTCCGCAAGGATCACCATTGGGACCACAACTATTCATGTTATACATTAACGGTCTGGACAAAGGAACTGAGGGCATTCTTGCTATGTTTGATGGTGACACAAAGATAGATAGACGGTCAGGTACTGTTGAAGGAGTGTGGAGGCCACAGAAGCACTTAGAAAATCTAAGAGAGTGATCAAAGAAGTGGCAGATATAATACAACATGAGAAAGGGTGAGGTTATGCTCTTCGGAAGGAAGAATTAAGGTACAGACTATTTTCTAAATGGGGAAAGGCTTCAAAAATTTGAAGCACAAGGGGTTTGTGAGTCCTAGTTTGGGATTGTCTTCATGTTAACATGTAGGTTTAGTTGGCAATTAGGAAGGCAAATGCAATGCTCGCATTAATTTCAAAAGAGCTAAAATACAAGAGCAGAGGTGTACTGCTGAGGCTTATAAGATTCTGATCAGACCGCATTTGGAATATTGTGGGCAGTTTCAGGTCTCATATCTAAGGAAGTGCTGGCCTTGGAGGGATCCAGAGAAGGTTCACAAGAATGATCCCAGGGATGAAAGGCTTGTCATATGAAGAGCCGTGGAGGACTCTGTTTCTGATCAACTAGGCAAGAGTGAGGACTGGAGATGCTGGAGGTTAGAGTCGAGAGTGTGGTTGCTGGAAAAGCACAGCAGGTCAGGCAGCCAGCATCACTTCATATCAAAAAGTGAGCAACATATACCTCAGGATAAGCACAAAATGGAACTGGATTCCGTGGTAATTACAATGTCAACTATAAAGTTAAACATTGCTCTAATTAGTGCACTCAACTAGGAGGAAGTGAGGACTGCAGATGCTGGAGATCAGATTTGAAGAGTGTGGTGCTGGAAAAGCACAGCCGGTCAGGTAGCATCCAGGGAACAGGAGATTCGACATTTCAGGCATAAGCCCTTCATCAGAAAGGGCTTATGCCTGAAACACTGACTCTCCTGCACCTTGGATGCTGCCTGATCAGCTGTGCATTTCCAGCGCCACATTCTTCAATTCTAATTGGTGCAATTCCATTACTTGTGTTTTGGAGAAAGATGGAACTATATATTTATGTTTAGATTCAAGGCAACTGAATGTTGCAATCTCTGGACTCCTACACATAATTTTCACATCGACGTAGCTTAATCTTGGGCACTAGGCATCTTTCCAAGTCTGACATCAAGAATAGATATTGATCCGTACATCTTCGCCCACAGTCACAGGCATTGACAACTTTTGGAGCATCTTCTGGTCGATGTTGTTTCCTCAGATTACCATTTGAATGATACATTAGCCAGGACATATTCCAACAGGCACATGAATCATATCAGCTAGGATCTACCAGGTTATCTGTGTATCTCAGACGTTACTGCAGTCTCTTGAAAACCTGAACAAAAACATGACATAAACCTCCAATAGCTCGTGACAGCAGCAAGAAAACATTGTCTTGTTTTTGGCAGTAAAAATGATTAAATCAAGAAGAGCTAAATCAAATCCCCATCAAACAGTATTCAAACTTGTCCTAACAAGATCGGAGGCATATAGAAGATGCTTATTCCACAAGACAAAGATGACTTCAGCTGTTTAAAGCTCACATATTCTATATTTTGTGACTAAAGTCCCTCCTTTTTGAGATCCTATTTGCAAAGACTCACCATATGTATTGTAGGAAGATCATCAGTATATTTTTCAAAGTCTCAAAATGCTTAATCGTCCAGTAACATGTACGTCAATATTAAAACTCCTTCATGTTTACCAGGTTGGAAGTAGATGTATCCCAGAAAGGCCTTGGAGAATGTCTATTACAGGATGTCAAGCTATTGTGTTTTGTTTTAAGATGCTGACAACACCTCATGCAAACAACTTCAATATTGAAAGAGACACACTTGTTCTGGGTTTTGGAATACAATGATCCTGCACATACAAACAAGGCAAACATTTCATTTTTCATACCAACCATAACTATGGGAAATGATCTGTTGAAAGCCACTCATAAGTGCACCTCCAATATTCCAATGGCTACTTAGAGTCATAGAGTCATTGAGATGTATAGTATGGAAACAGACCCTTTGGTCCCACTAGTCCATGCTGCCCAGATATCCCAACCTAATATAGTCCCATTTGCCAGCACTTGGCCCCATATCCCTTTAAACCCTTCCTATATATATACCCTCCAGATGCCTTTTAAATGTTACAATTGTACCAGCCTCCATCACTTCCTCTAGCAGCTTATTCCATACACACACCATCCTCTGTGTGAAAAAGTTGTATCTTAGCTCCCTTTTATATCTTTCCCCTCTCACCATAATCTATGCCCTCTAGTTCTGGACTCCCCCACCCCAGGGAAAAGACTTTGTCTATTTATCCTATCCAAGCCCCTCATGATTTAATAAATCTCTATGAGATCATCCCTCAGCCTTCTACGCTCCAGAAAAAAACAGCTCCAGCCTATTTCAGCCTCTCCCTATAGCTCAAATTCTCCAACCCTGCTACTTGTGAAGATCCAAGAGTATGATTTAGAAATACAATACAAACTTAGATTCCCACATAACTATTTCTGATGGTTTTATCTAACTTCCAAACCCCACTAAAAACAAAGATATTCCCTTGGACATTATGACTGATATTATTGAACCTGAGTTAGAGGATCGTCTCAACATCAGAACATCCTGGTTCCAGCCAAGTCAAAGCAGATTCAGCAGATGCATCAGAGATTAGCTCATTAGCTGATGAGCTGAAAGTTCAGCAGCAAGCAAGTCTGTTGTTTCTGGCCATAGGAATGAACTCTGTCTCTCCAGAAATGCAAACTTTAAAGACTGACACCTACTAGTTTCATAACACCTATTTCAAGACATGCAAAATCATGTATAAATAGATTATGCATGTACATGGGCAGAGAGAAAGAAAACAAGAGATTGGCATGTGAATCCATCTATTGGCCTGGTACTAACAATAACATTGATCAACTGTTCAATTCAAGTGAAAAATACCAATTCCATTAACCTCAATAATTGAGAAAACCTCTCTTTCCACATGAGATTCTTTCTCAGCAGTGGTAAAAAATTGTTTTTTTGTGTCTCACAATAGTTCTCAGTAGGCCTGTGCAACCATTCAAGAAGGGCAGGAAACCAGATATCCAACATCTTATCTCTTCTCACTACCTTCTGTCTTACGGTCTCATAGAGCACGCTGTTCATATTGTAAAATCTATAGTAGTCACATATAAAGTGAGCTGCCCAGGTTTTTGGATGGCTATGTTAAACCGACATGGTATGCTTCAAGGCAACAGTTTACCTTCATTACTTGCTTACAAAGTATAGTAGACAAATCCGCACACTCATCATCCAACCACACGTGCATAAGACATTGTTGGAAAGAATGGAGAAAATAATACAAGAACAAGGTCAACAAGTGTGCTGAGAGTTTTCCCAACTTGAACCAGAAAAAGGCATGAGTTTGAGAGTTTCAAATTAACACCTGGGTTCATGACAAGATATTACATTATTATGTTCAGCCTAGGTCACATGACATTGTAATGAGCAAACACTGCAAAGAAATAGGCAACGCATTTGAACTATTTATGATAAATTACTTTTCACAGAGGGTGATGATTCAGATGCTGCAGGTATCAGACCGATGCCAATTATGCACCTACAATCAATGACACATATCTGTCTGCAACACTAACCAATACCCCAAACAGTGAAGCCACATCACCAAATCTGTATAAGAACTGGATCTGATCATGCCATGTGTTCACCAAAGTGTTTTCTTAATATATCCATATCAATCCTTTCACATGATTCCTAAAAAAAATGGTTCCCATTCTGTAAAGGAAAAGGACGGGATGTAATAGAATTGCATGGATCCCATGAAGGCTGTGTGCCTTTATGACAGTTAGATAACACAGGAATATGTGACATTACAGTGGAACCATTTTCATCTCGCCTTAAGCAATATGGTACAATGAAGTTAGTGCAGTCTATTGTCAGTCAGTCAGTCATGCATCATGTTACAGTCATACAATATAGCTGTAATGTCAGTAAGCATAGAACCCAGACAATATATATTATTGTTATGATTTGGAAGTTCCAGTGTTGGACTGGGGTGTACAAAGTTAAAAATCATACAACACCAGGTTATAGACCAACAGGGGTATTGGAAGCACTAGCTTCCAGAGTACAGCTCCTTCATCAGGTAGTTGTGGAGTGTAAGATCATAAGACACAGACTTTATCGCAAACGTTAACAGTGTGATGTAACTTCAGTAACTTCCAATAAACCTGTTGGACTATAACCTGGGGTTGTGCGATTTTTAACAAAGTATAACATGTGACATTATAATGTGCTAAATAGTTAGTTTGTAAATAAACCTCAAGGCATCCGTATTATTAAATTGGAAAGTTTCAGAAAAGATTAACCAGGATATTGCCGGGAATGGAGGCTTTGATTTACAAAAAAAGGCTGAATAGGCTGGGAGCTTTTTCATTGGACCATAGGAGGTTGGGGATGACCCCCTATAGTGGTTTATAAAATCGTTAGGGGGCATACATAAGGTGAATAATAAGGGACTTCTCGCTAGCATGGGGGAGCTCAAAATGAAGGTGAGATGAGGAAGTTTAAAAAAGGACATGAGGGACAACGTTTTTGCACAGAGTGTGGTTTGTGTGTGGAATGAACTACCAGATAAAGTGGTGGATGCAGGTACAGTTGCAACACATAAAAGACATATGGATAAGTACATGAATAGTCATGGTTTGGAGGGATATGGGCCAAATACAGGTAAGTGGGGCTAGTTTAGTTTAGGAACATGGTCAGCTTGAACTAATTTGACCAAAAAGCCTGTTTCCATGCTGTATGATCTGTGACTCTATGGCTAACATATAGGGAAGTACTCAGATAATATACTGGCAATGGTGTTTGAACTTAATGCCATGTTTCACAACCTTGTTAAGAAAAATAAGTGGTAACATTTCCAATGACATCCACATTCTGTGAATGAATATAAAGAAAATCTTTAGAGACCAGAAGTGAGTCCATGCGTAAAAAATACCTTTCAAACAAAAGTCCTGTTCGGAATCTTGCACTTTGTATGATCAAAACAATTACAAAGGTTGTTCATTTACAATCTAGTACATTATGCTTGTGACAACTACTGCATTCCTATGCTAAACTACATTGAGCTAGCAGAATTTGTTGATAAATGACCAAGCAGTCATTTGTATAGCAACAAAAGTACTGTTTATTGTATAAAAGAAGAACATGCCTTTCTTTTGTCCTCCAGCCATTATTTGCCATTGCCAAAGTTACTTTTGAAAAGCATTTTTTGTTAGCCATTTTTATATGACCTTAGAAATGAAAAGCATTTTTTGACATCAGCAGAGCAGAATAGAGAGATGACAAGAAGTATGTGAAGAGAGAAGTTTTAGACACGACATTAGACAGCTGTATTCAGTAACCTGTGATGTATAAGTATCAATAAAGTGTTCCAGTACTGTAAGGATATAGAGAGCCCTACCTTGGGATAAGGGTGAAGTACGGATGCTGGAGACCAATTAATGTGGTTGTATGTAGGAATGCATGTAGATACCCATATCCCAGCGTTGCGAAAGAGAAGTATCTAAAACTATCAGCGGTGGGATTTGCATAGAGCAGCAGATACTTGTCAGAATCCTTCACGGGGAATTACCTCATTGCCATCATGGCTTCAATAGAATTGACAGAAAAGCAATGCAAGCTGTCATTGTTTCGGTTTCTCCTGGTTTTCCACCAATGTTCCATGGCAGATCAAGAGATTTCTCTGTGCAAGTTTTACCCGATCCAGAAGTCAATAATTCTAACAATACAACTTGCTCAGCGCCACTCTGGAGTATCTGCAGGTTGTGGAGCAGCACTTGACTCAAACTTCTCAGTTGGGGCCAAGTTTTCTACCAACTGAGCTAGGCTAACACTGAGCACACAGCATGGGCCCTGGAACAGTATGACATTAAATCAATGTGCCAATTGCACGATACACAAGCACCACATTGACTACTTCCTATCCAGTTGAATCCAAATGATTCAGACATAATCCTAGCTGGTCTATCCAGTTGAATCCATATGATTCAGACATAATCCTAGCTGGTCTAATATCACAAAATCTTTTCTTGAGCTAAACTGATTTTTTAAATCATGTTAAAGCTTCAAGTTTTCGTAATTTAAAAAGGATCTCTTTAGCACAATGACAAGGGATGAGGCGGTTGAGTTCCTACGATGTAGTCACCATGGCACCTGAGATAGAGAAGGTCATCGGCAGTGATTGAGTCAGGAAGTGGAGAACACAGCAGGACAGCAACAAAGTCAGGCAAAACAGAAACCAAGTAACAAAGTAGCTGTGGAGAAAAAAATCGATCACATGTGAAGAAGTAAAAGAACTAACATCAAAGAGAGAGAGAGAGAAAACATTGAACTCAGAGAAGGAAAGGGAAATTTAAAGGTACAGAAATTGATCACAAAATGTCAGAAGGAATAAGATCAGACAGAAATAAAGAAGTTGTACCTTTTTCATCCTTTATTCTCTTGTGTTTCGTTTTCTATGGTGGAGTTTGATATTTTTGGATTACTCTGTTAATGTCGCAGGCTACTTCTGAAGGTGTTTTTCATACACCTGCAGTATGTTTGGAGTCCAGTGTAAAATCTGAATCACATTAATACCACAGTGAAGGATATCTGATTAGCATGAGTTTCAGCTAATACTGTCTGAAAGTCTCTAACTACAGAGAAAATTCAAAATGTTAATCTCCAGAAAAGTAACAGTGAAGATTTACATTCTCTTAAAGCTGGTGTCAGGCTCGATTCCTATCACAGGCCAGGAGAAGGTGCACCAGTGAGCCAAATTGAGCCCTACCATGTTGGCACTTGGTTGTTCAGCTCAGAGTTTGGTGGAGCTCGAGCACATTCCTCTGGCAGTTGGCTGAACAAAGTTATGAGGTAGATAGTTAATTTGAGTGGGTGGTGTAGTGGTACCAGAGGATGACATAGATCATAGATCATAGAGATGTACAGCATGGAAACAGACCCTTCGGTCTAACTTGTCCATGTTGACCAGATATTCTAAATAAATCTAGTCCTATTTGACAGAATTTGACCCATATCCCTCTAAACCCATATTCTTTTACCTATCCAGATGTTGCAATTGTACTCACCTCCACCACTTCCTCTGGCAGTTCAGTGGGAGCTGTGGCTCTGAAACCGGGAATTCCACATTCCCCAGAGGCCACACAGCAGATGGTGCCATATTTAAACAGCAGCCCACCTTATCGTCAAACTGGAAATTGTTTCGCAGCATTTTCAAGAAAGCTCTGTAGCATTGTGTCTAAATTTACTGCAGCACTATGTCCCAAACTCCAGGGCAAAACCTCCTCCACTGTTACATCAGATCATTCAGTGGGTTCAACTGAAGTCTGAGATATCACAGTTTCATCAGAATATTACTCCTAACTGGCTGGCAAAGGCTCAATGCCAGGTCTCCTGACCTTGTGCTGCTTAATGCTGCTGCTGCTGTGTAGTATCTAATGGCTGCCATGTAGCTTTGATGTTTCTCAGCATCACACACCTTGCTGTCATCAATTAAGGAAAGGGTGGAAGATTCCTGGGCTACCACTTCTTTTCCTTGTAGCTGGCCTCCTCATTGTCCTTCCCTTCAGGAGTTGGATCTGTCATGCCACTTTAAGTGATGGACGCTCTACAATTAGGTTAGGTTTAGGTTGTACAGGATATTGGTGAGGTTGCTTCTGGAGTACTTGCACAATTCTAGTCGCCCTGTTATAAGAAAATATTACTAAGCTGGAGAGGGTTCAGAAGAGATTTACCAAGATGTTGCCATGAATGAAGGGTTTGAGTTATGGAGAAAGGCTGGATTGGCTGGGACTGTTTTCACTGAAGCCTAGGAGATTGTGTGATGACCTTGTAGAGTTTTATAAAACTATGGGGATGTAGATAAGGTGATTGACAGATATATTTTCCCTATGCTGGAGGATTTCAAGACTAGGGGGTGTATTTTTAAGGTAAGAGGAGAAAGATTTTAAAAAGACATGGGGGCAATTTCTTACACAGAGGCTGGTTCTGTATGTGAAATGAACTTCCAGAAGAAGTGGGTACTGTTACAATGTTTCAAAGACATTTAGGTAAATACACGAATAAGAAATGTTTGGAGGGATATGGATCAAGCACAGGCAGGTGGGATAGTTCAGTCTGGGATTATGGTCAATATGGACTGGTTGGATTAAGGGTCTGTTTCTGTGCTGTAAGAATCTATGACTCCATATTTCAATTATGTGTTGTGCCTTTACATTTTGAACCCAGTACCTCAGTGTCAGCTCAGTATTTATACAGAAAAAATATCTCCAAGGCCAATCCAATGACTGTGACTGTACAATTTACAATCTTCCTGACAGTGGTTACTCACCTCATCAACAACCAACTGCCCTCTACTGTGAGTATTAAATATAAACTATGTAGAAGACTTGTTCCCCCTATGCCAAAACTAAACTGACCACCACAAACAAACATGACCTACAGTTTAGGAACAACCGCAGTTTGCATTGTTCAGGCTGCACCAGATTTGCAAGCACTTTCAATTGCTTTGATTCTGTATCCATGGGTCTTGGCCTATGTTCGCAAAACAGAACTGATAGATCAACTGGTCAGTCAAACGCTCCACCTTTCATACCTATTGAGGGACATTCTCTGAAATGTGTTCAGTACATCCCATACCTTGCAGCTACCTCTCTCAAAAAAAAAATCACTATTGACCAGGAGATCCCAATCTGTTGTCCCAGATCGAGCTACAAACTCAGCCATCAAGTGTTTGACAACAAAAATCTCCACAAGTCAACAATAGTCCAAATGCACAGAATTGTTGTCATCACTGCACTCCTGTACTACAGTGATACCCAAGCTGTGTAAAAGTGACTCCTAAGAGGGCAAGAGAAATTCCACCAGCAATGCTCCACCACATTCTCCGGATTCAATGGGAGACCATTGCTACCATCCTTTTTCAAGCTAGCTCAAGTGTTGAGGCAAAACTCCTCCAACCCTAATGATGATAGACTGCACACTGTGCCATGATGACTGAAAAGCTCTTCCCCTGCCACATCCTGTTTTCTCAACTCTCAAGTAACTAGTGTTCCAGGGAGAACAAAACAAATGCTACAAAGACACTCTGAAGATATTTTAAGGCAGGCTGGCACTGATATTAATAACCAGGAGGAATTTGCGACCAACTGTGTAAAGGACTGACAACTTGTCATTTCAGCTGCATCATGATTTGGCTCCAAATACATTTGTGGAGAAGGAGAGGAGAGAAAGCAAATCCTGCACCTGATGTTTACATGGTCTCATGGGCAAGTTGGTCCATATAGTCAAAGATCATTGAGCTGGGAACAAGCTGTTTAGTCTCATGAAGATCCACAAGAGGAATTCACAACACCGAGTAGCTGTCATCCTCAAATCAAGGGACAGGCAACAATGATAGCAATGATTAAGAAACAAAGCAGTAGAAATGCAAAACGAACTGAATCATTGATCCAGCTGTGGGCATTGATTTACCATTTCTAAAGTATAACTGCACACCTATTTCAAGCACACCTCAAAATGTGCTACTTCTAACTCAAAGTAAGTTGTAGTCAGTTGCACCATCAGTTTTCCTTTAATAACTGGGAAGGACAATATTCCAGTTCAGATGAAAGGACAGACAATTATTCCACTGCGCACTTTACAATGTAATCACTCAAATGTCACACATAATTAGATAGAACGGTGAAATGTAAGGGGCAATGGAGGGCCCATTAGGAGTACACAGTGAAAAGTCCAACACATGCTGTAAGTAGATAAAGTAAAAATTCACATGTGTAGACTCTGCCATTTTTCCCAATCCACACTCATGGGATTTTGCTGCTACAGGTGTGCAGGGATATACTCTGACTCCGTGTAATAGTGTAAAACTTCAATGGAAGTAAAAATTGAGAAACTGGACTATCAATTCATTACCAATCATTTTCTAATATTGCTCAAAGTTATAATCTACACTGGGGGGAGAAAACTAGTTCCTCCATCTCAAAGGAAAAACGTTATCTGAGTTGGAACCTTTATCTCTTCCCACAGATCCTGGTGAAGCTGATTTATTCATACAGAACTAGCAATACCTTTTTATATAAAGGTTTCATTCTAACAATGTCTTTCTAAATGCCTGGTAGTGATATCATGGTGGTGACCCTGATTCTGGGCACCTACTGTTTGGCTTAAATTCTGTGTTTGCCTTTCTTGAGCATTTTCAGCTTTTATACAGACCTTATACAGTGAATAGGTTTATTGCTTTCCTAAAATAGGTTTGTTTTTCTTCTCTCAGAATCTCTCTGCGAGTCTTTCTAGCTTCTGCTACCAGCGCACTTTAAATACGTCTGTCCAAAGTCAAAACTTTCTTGGTTCATCAAACAGTCAAAGATTAATTGAGAATTAAATTCTGTTTTTCTCAGAGAATGCTGGCAAATGGGACTAGATTAAGTTAGGAAATCTAGTCGGTATGGACAAGTTGGACCAAAGGGTCTGTTTCCATGCTATATGAGTCTATGACTCTCTAACTGTGAATCTCTGGGATTCTGTAACCTGAGGGCTGTGGAAGTTCAGTCATTGAGTAAATTTAAAGTGGAGGCTGATAGATTTCCAAACACCAATGATATCAAGGGACATGGAAATAATGTAGGGAAAAGGTATTGAGGTAGAGGATCAGCCGTTATTATATCAAGTAGCAAACAGGCTAGATGGACTGGACAGTCTACACCTGCTCCTATGTAGGGTTAACTCCTTGGATGCTGCCTGAACTACTGTGCTCTTCCAGCACCACTAATCCAGAACCTGCTCCTATGTTCCTACATTCTTCAAAACAATTCAGTCTCTTAATTCCAAAGCTCAATAGACATGGTTTCTCTCACATCTGTTGTGATAATTAATTAAATTATTTATGGATTTCCCTGGAAACTGAACTCTTTTGATAAATCTTGCTCCTTCAAAAGTGAGTTCATTCTTAATTGGAAGAACTTATCAACAGCTTTTAAAATATCATCAAAAATAACTGTGTTTCCTTTATATTTTGGTGATTAATAACTCACCCTTAATAGAACCCATTGATTGTGACATTAACCTGTTCAGCTTCAGATTTAATGTTTAATTTTGAAGCAATTCTGTATCTTATAAATTATCTTCTCCAAGAAGTCTATCTCATATTCTGCTTCATCCATCTCTGATCTTAAATCTGCTTGAAAATATTATTTCTCCTGTCATTTCTTTTTAATGTGGTTATCTAAGTTTATGAAAGGAAACTTGTTTTAAGTCAGAAACACCTCAATGCTGTTTGTAACCTGCTGACTTTAAGTTTGTTTTCTTGTATTTATCAAACTATTTTTAATTCCATTGTTATAAAATCTTTTTAAACTCAAAATTACAACAATTCTATATTATCTTCTTCCTATAAATCCTTGAAGTCTGATTAATAGCTGTGATTTATCCGTTCGCTGTTTTGAAGCTTTTGAACTCTTTTTTCACAGCAATGCTATCTCTCTGCTCTGTTTTCCAACATTTTTTTAAATAATCAAACTAGTAGCTACCATCTTTTTCAGGATTTCCACACCTTCTGTAGCCAAGATGGAACTATTCTACTCTTCTAGATGGATGTTTCCACATCTTTCAGAACCCAAAATACAAAACACTTCCCTTCGCACAGTTTGCTTAAAAAACATCAGTGGCTGCAGCCTTAATAGATCATTCCACCAAAATTATGGTTTAAATTATCTAAGTATCTCAATTTTTTATGGACTTTAATTCATGCCAACTCTCTTCTCTGTCAAACTTTCTTCAAGTTCTTCTAAATTTGCCCTTTTACCCTTATTAAAGTTGGAAACCTTTTCCATGGAGAAGTTTCAGTATTTTGCTGACTCATGCTCCATCCCTTGCAACTGTGTGTTATGGCATCATTCATTTCAAGAGTTGAGAGCTCTCTTTTTACTGGTTTACCTTCCTTGCTTTGCCTTTGCACCTTGTTTTGCAAAGCTTTTTCCCTTTGCCCTCATATCTCTAACTTTTGGAGCCTTCAAGCACTCCCTACAGATTGTCCTCTGTGTCTCTCCCCATGTGATTGCCTTTGACTAGCATCCAAGCCCACATTGTTTTCCTTGCATCTCTTACCAGCTCTGAAGTCAAGGTTTTCTGTTGGAGTACTGATCTTGTTCTCTTACTTCTCCCATAAATGCTGCTAATTGCTTATTAATTTTCATGTTTCAGGTTATGACTGACTGATTATATTCTTAAAGTGGTAAAGTCCAAAGATGTGCAGGTCAGGTGAATTGGCTATGCTAAATTGCCCGTAGTGCTAGGTAAGGGGTAAATGTAGGGGTATGGGTGGGTTGCGCTTCGGCGGGGCGGTGTGGACTTGATGGGCCGAAGGGCCTGTTTCCACACTGTAAGTAATCTAATCTAATCAGAATTCTAATTGGAATATACTTGAAGTGGTAAACTCACTTGTTTACTCAAACCAGGCCTTCTCGTTTCTCTTCAATGTTGTTATCTTGGATTTGAACAATGATGCCCACCACTGATTGTTAAGTCATAGCCTTTGATTTGGGAAGCTCAACAATCCACACTTCTATGTAGAGTCTAAGGATCTGTTTAATTATCAATAGTAGAAGATAGACCACTGGTGAGTCTTAGCAGAAGAGACACTTGACTTTCATGATGATGCAGTTTCTTCCATAATAGCAATAGGTGCAAATTACATTAACTCATTGGGCACAAATGTTTAAGATTATCAGGAACCATGGAAAACATGTCTGCTCCTTTAGGAAGCTCATTTAAGTCTCCTGACATTCTCCATTCAAAGGTTGTGTAAAAGGATCTGTCTGGGTTGAGATTATACAACAATACCTTTTCTCTCCTGGCTCTTAGTTGAAATTTTAAGACTGATTTTGTTTGGGGGTGGCATAAGCCAGCTGGAGCACAAAGTTGCATTAGATCCTTGGAACTATGATGTCATTTCAAATGCAAGTAATTCAGAATCCAGCAGTCACCAAAATCTGAAAGCAGACCGATGGCCAAAAGGAAACTTTCCACACAAGTTGAAATCATCCCTTGTGGGGTCAGAAGCTTTAAGGATGCTCATTGATACCCCATGGGTGAAGTGCAGGCCTCCCCTACTCCACTTCTCCTTCTCTTTCATGAACTGGTGAACATTCAAGAATCAGTCTATCCCTTCTCACCAACCACAAAAATCCAAAGCTCACTCTCATCCTGAGCTCATCTGGGCTGCTGCATCTTTCCACTGAATCTGTTCAATTTTCTTCTAGTTTTGGTGACAAAGTTAATGAGAGGTCCCACTAACTGCTCCCAGTTAGGCCACTTACTCAGCGGACTTATTTCCCAGATGCACAAGGCTCTTACTAGATGTTCCTTATTCAAAAGTGGTCAACAGTGTTCACAGAAATGAAATTATTTTCCAAACTGCTCATGTGTTTTCAGAGACAAGTATCCGAAACCATGTGTAAACCTTTCTGATAAGTAACTGATAGTGACGATACTGAATTAGCCACACTGCAATGTTCCTATGTAGATCCTAATGTGAAGAGTTCATTGATTTCAACCAAGATAGAGTTAAGGGAGGATGTTAAGAGAATTGTAGATTAAACACCAAAATCAACCTCTGCAATCTTGGGTTAAGAGGAGGAAATAATCAGCCCAGGTTTCCAGTCCTAATTGGAATTTACTTTCGCCTCTTCAATTCTAGGTTCACTCAGATGCTGGGTGGGGAATAGGAATGAGTTCAGCTGCACTGGCCAATTCCCCCCACAGTCAAATAGCTCATCAAACTCAATAGTGAATGGCACTGGAGGAATGGCTATCAGTGTGAGGCAGCAAGGTGGACACAGCAGCATCAGCCATTGTCCAGAGGAAAAGAGAAAATGGGAGGGAAATAAAGTTTCTTGTCATTGACTATACAATTTTACATTACTGACAGTAAAAATGATGAATCAACAAAACAAAGTGATGACCTTTTCAATACCAAGTACTGTCTGCTAGCTCCTCAGATCAATTGCTCACAGTGGAACTTACGATAGATAAAGGCTATAGTGAGTGAATTTTAAGCAGGTTGCTGCTCTACAGCAAAATAGTTATTCTTGGAATTCAATAGAACCGGGCGTTATTTTAGAACCATAATCAATGAATTGAAAATCCCTCCCTGCGATAAATATTGTACATTCCCAGCAGGTATATTGTGGGTACTGACTTACCCAACCCATAATACCTCATAGAATGCATTATTGCTGCAGTGGGAGTATCATTGAAGAACATTTTTATTTGAATGATTGTTCTTTTCAAAAAACCAACATCTGCATGGTAATCTTGACAACTGTATTCAATGCTAAATTTGGTATCAAGTTTTAAGCATCCATTATAATCAGGCATTATGACTTTGGAAAGGATAAATATTTCTGCAGCCACTGGCTTTCAATATTTCCACATCCTTGTATAAGAGGAATATACAATTTTGGGCAAGGATCGTTTACAACTGGGCATAACAAGCTGAAGCTAATGACAAAGTTGATAGCAGACATATTTATTTTGTATCCAATCAAGAACAAACAGCAATTACGTTGTTCACACTTCATAAACTTGCATGTAAAAATAGCTGCTGCAATTTATTTTCATTTTTTTACACTGGTATTTTTAAAATGACAACATTTCCAAACAAAAGATTGATAAGCTCATTTTTCAGGTGAACCAGCATAAGATAGACTTTTATCCTTGGGAGCTGAGAGAGGGGTCAGTCTAAGATCAGCATAGTAGAGAGCTTTCAGGTCAGTGGGAAATCAAAGCCATTGATCCGAGAGCAAAGGTCACCACATAATATCTGTGATGTCATCAGGTAGGACCCACCAACAAGCACTAATCATTGCAAGCGCATTCTAATATACAATGTACTGCTTCAAACCATTGCAGTCGACACAGTCAGACATTACTCCATTCATCAAATAATGGTAAGTCTGTCAGGCATTACAAAAATACTTTTGTCCTGATTCTTCTAAACCTATTCCATTTATTAACCTTAAATTTCTTCAAATCTGTCCTTTAATCCGTTTTTAAAGTTAATAAAAATCCTTGAACAACATTGAATTGGGATGTCATTCTCGGTAGGATTTCATGCTGAGTTAATATTAAATTTTCTTATGTTGTTTCAGAAGGGCTGACACATTAAGGGCTTTAGGGTGGTTCCTGCAAGATTCTGCACCATCACATGGCTGCTTACAGCTCGCTGTGGTCTTTGTGTTGTGACGGGATGCTAGTGAACGAGGGGTCAGAGGGTAAAAGATGTAGGCTATCTCATCATTCACATTTTGATTTTTGCTTTATACCAACTTCATCCCATAGTGAAAGTACACAATATGAAAGAAAGTTTTTTTTTCAATTTGCCAATGTGTGCTGCTGTTGTGGAATGAGCACTTAAAGCATCTTTTGTACAATTCTTGGGGTTAGAGACATGTGCAACTCTACAATTGTCCAGTTGTTCAATGTCCCATGCTGCGATATTCCAATTATAGTCAATTCTGTAGTACCCCTCATTTACACACAGATATATACATACATATATTACAAAAGGGGTCATTTACACATTTTCAACTCGTGAACCTGCAGATACCTTTAGGTCATTGAATCCTGTATATTCTGCGTACTATTTCGGACATAAAGATTGCATTTTAAATAAAGTTAAAAGTTGTAATTTGCTTTATAAACAGAATCAAGTGGGTAAGAGAAACAAACATTATGCTTTAATATTTAAGCAGTTATTTAAGATTAAAAAGATAAATTTCTGATCAAATAATGTTCATCAAAAGTGTTGAACAAAGTAAGAATGAATACAGAAGTGTTTCGACAGTTTAAATTGATGACATTTTCAGCATTTTTCTATGCTCCTTCAGTTTAAAGTAGCTTGTTTTGTGTCTCAGTCACAGTGGCCATACACATGTTGCTTTAAAGACAAATTGACAAATAAATGTGCTTATCCTTCATAGTCAAAGATGACAGAATTCAGCAGGATAAATTTCATGCACAAAATCCTCAAAGAGAGCTAAAAAGTCCAGTTCAAGCACAAAAGGATATTTTGTGTGTTGTCCATTTATGTATTGTTCATAATTGTTTATTGTTAATTATTATTAATATTGTTAATTATTATTCATAATAATATATTGTTCATATATTGTTTATACCTTTTTTTTTACATTTCTTGTACAACTGCTGTAATGGGATACTTAACAGTCTTGAAGTCACTTAGTGGAGTAGGTAAGGCAGATATTGTTGAGGACCTCATTTCCAGCCCTGTTCTAATGCCTCACAGATGAGCCATGTGATCCTCAGGAGTGATGATCAGTCATTTAGGAAACAAGAGATGTCTTCCGTTGTTTCAGTTGAGTGAAGTCTGTCCCTGTGGCCGAGCCACCTTAGTGTAATATTGGAACCGCTGCTCTCAAAGTATCTTCATTCACTGCTTCATCACTCATATATGATTTGAAAGCTAAGTGAAGATGAATTGATGGGTGATGTCATCATTTACAGGTGAAATGGAGGTTAATGAGGAAGCCTGACTCTCTCATCCCAGCACTTCTGAGTTCAGTGGCAAACAAGTTCCTGATGGCGAGAGATAATGTTGGATGCAGTGTATGATCTTGATATATTTAGCAACTGACCAAACTCTTAGTGCTCCACAATGCTTTCCTTAGTCACCTTTGTGGCCTTTGCATTTGTGTTGACCTCTTCCATCCATTCCACTGGGAGTGTTCTTTCCATGACACCATGATCCACCCCTCCATCACACCTAACTCTTCCTCACTCCACCATGACACACCAGCAATCACAGAAGTTGTAACAGTTTCCCATTCACCTCCTCATAGTCCAAGGCCACAAACACATCTTCCAGGCAAAGCAGCATTTTCCCTGTAACTTCTTTGAATGCAGCCTATTGCATTTACTGCTCACAGTTAGGTCTGCTTCATATTGGTGAGACCAAACGCAGACTGGATCACCACTTTGTGGAACACTTCTGCTCTCTCTGTAGGAATGACCCCAATAATTTAGCTGTTTACCACTTCAATAACCCACCTTGCTCTAATTCTGACATTCCTGTCCTGGGTCTGCTGTAATATCCTAATGAAGCACAACACCAGCTCGACCAACAACATCTCACTTCCCTCTTGGCACTTTACAGCCTCATGCTCTCAATATCGAATTCAATAACTTCAGAAAATAACTTGACTATGCCTGTCTCCATTTCTCTTACATTGTCTCCCCCCAGCATCATGCACCCTCCCCTCTCACAACCTTGTTTGTGTCTTGTTAACTTTGCACTTAGTGGACAATCCATTCTCTTCTTTTCGACACGTTAAGTTATACCCTATTCACATCTCTTCTTTAATAGTGCCTTTGTCCTTTTCGGTGGACCTCCTCCTCTAATAAGTTATTTTAAAATATTTTTCAACACCTCTCGGTTGGAAAGAAGTCATACCGACTCAAAACATTAACTCTGTTTGTCTGTCCCCAGATGCTACCAAACCCGTTGAATGTATTCAGCATTCTCTGTGCTGCCTTCTGAGTTTCAGCAACTGCAGTATTTGATTTTATTTAATGCAAGGATGGGCAAATGCTAACTCACCAAAAGGAAGACACACCAGCTAAACTCAGATAATCTAGCCAACCTGTGGAGATGGTTCTCCAGGATGTGGCTGCTGTCACATGCAGTTACTTGAGGTGAGACAAAAAGGATGAACTACTCTGAACAAATTTGCTTTTAGAACACTTTTATTCTCCTATGACGTACACATTTGGGAAGCCTCAAGAAGGCCGTTGCATTGTCTGTTAGTTGAAGTAAAAAGTGATTTCAAACATAGAGGACAAATTTGCTTTGGCACAATCTTGAGGCTGAAATGGTCAATGGACCCTGTTAACTGGAAATGACAGACTAAAATCTTCATCTGAATAATTTCATTGAGCTGTCTGGCCTCCAGCTGAAGCTTGGCTTCCATCTGTGTCAGTCTGAACTGACTGTGAAAGGTGACTGCTCTTCCTGGTTCCTAAGCTATGTTCAGGAGGAGAAACCCCTGCCCTTGTTTTGGTGACTTCTAATGATCCTTTTAAAGTTAAGTTGCAGATAACCTGGTAAAATCTACACAAGCAAATAATTCGATCCGTGGTCTAAGGTAGCTGCTAGGATATACATGAATCAATATGGAATTGTTAGAGTCCTTTGCTCTATGAGACGTGACTGCAAAACTTTTTTGGTCATTTTTGGCCAACCTAAATGCTCAAGAAACTGCTCAAATGGGATCCAGTACTCCGACTGTAAATTCCAAGAAGACCAAAGTCCGAAAGGAGGTGAAAAATCGATTAAAGATATATAGTTTGAAACTAAATATGAACAGTCGGCTTGAATTCTGGTTCTCACTACAGTACCTCTATTAATGAAATGTTCTAATGTGACTAAGTACAAGAACAGGAAAGTAACATTTCTGTAGTTCGAGAGGAAGGTAGACCTGCTCACTTATCAAAGAGAGGGAACTGGTGGTACTTTAATCTAAGGATGACCTCATCTCAGACAACTTATAAGAACAGGAAAGTGTATTAAATTCAAGTCAATATTGTGAATAGTCTAACTACATTAATCTCAAAGATATTATCGTTATAAGCTGATTTTGTATTGTTAAAAAAAGGACAAAGATTAAATAATTGAATGGCAAACAATGGGCAAAATTTAATCCCCTTCCCAGAGGTAAGTTTAGTGCTGGGAAGAACATTTAATTAGGTCAGAAGATAATGGACCCAGACTTCCCATCTCACTGCCAATTGATGCACCTATATGGCTAATTGATTGCGTCCAGTGGTATTCAATAGTGCCAGCCAATCACACAGAAAGCCTGAAGACCAAAGTCCCTTGTTCAAAGGCACTTAGTGTCTAATTGAGTGACTGGGTATCAGAAAGGGTATAGTGCCGGCTGCCAACTCCCACTCCCATGACTTTACACTGCAATGTCCATCCCACCCTCACAGAAAAAAATTCTCCTCCACTTTCACATGCACTGTTTATTTCTGCTATTAGACAACATAATGGGTTCAATCTTACCAGAAATCAGCAAAGAATCATTTTCACTGAGTTTCATGCAGAGTTTCTCTTGCATGTTTTCATGCCCCAAATCAACCTCATTAACCATTTAGCACGCACCTATAGTGACACTCTTATCTAATGTTATCCCAGTTTTCCCACTTGGCACAGGCAGAAGTTCTCACCTTTTCAAAGCTATCTCGGGATCCTTGGCATCAGCATTCATCTGGTCAAGTGCTGGCAGTTCAGACCTGTGCTGCAGACATGAAGACATAGACATAGCAACCATAGCAAACAAAATTAGCACCCTACTTTGCAAGCAGGGAGCTGGAAGTCCTTGTGAAAGGGGTGGAGCAGAAGAGGGACATGCTCTTACCTGAGGAACAGCAGGGAAAGGCCACAACAGCAGACAGCAGACTTTGGCGGACATTGTCTCCTGAGTCAGTGTGGTGTCCATAATTCAGTAAAAATCCTAAAGAAGATCATTATATGAACACACAAGAAACAAGATGAGGACCCCCAATCCTTCAAGCCTGCTTCATCATTCAATAAGGCCTTGTTTGAGCTGATGTTTACCTCAACTCTACATTCTTGCATAACCCCTGTAATCCTTCATCCCTTTGGTCATTAAAAATCTATCTACCTCTGCTTTAAAGATACGTAAACATTTTGCATTCACTGCCTTTTGAGGAAGGGAGTTCCAAAGACTCTGGCAGAGAAAAAAAAGTTTGTTCATCTCTGCCTTAAATAAGCAATCTTATTTTTAAGGTATGACCCCTCGTTCAAGATTCTCTCACACAAGACAACAACAGCTTTTCCCCTCAGCCAAAGCCCCTCAGGGCCTAATATGTTTCAATTAAGTCCCCACCTCAGACTCTTCTAAACTCCAGTGGATACAGGCCAAGACTATCCAGCCTTTCCTCATAATGCAATCCATTCATTCCAAGTAATAGCTTACTAAACCTTCTCTGAACTGCTGTCAACACATTAACATCCTGCACCAATGCTCTATACGACTGAGGAATAACTTCCTTACTGTGGCATTCAATTCCTCTCATTATAAAACATACCATTCTATCATCTTTACTGATTACTTACTGTACCTGCATACTAACTGTGATTCATGCACAAGGACACCCAGATCTCTCGTCATCTTCAATCTCTGCAGTATCTCACCACTTAGATTTTGTTTTTATCCTTTCTGCCAAATGGACAATTTCACATTTGCCCACATTATACTCCATTTGCCAGATATTGCTGTCCCAGTTGACCTTTTGTAGGCTCTTTATGTCCTTTTCTCAACTCACTTTCCTACCTATCTTAGATTCATCAGTAAATTTAGCTACGAAATCTCCAGCACCTATATCCAAATCATTTATATGAATTGTGTAGAATTGGGTTCCCAACACTGATTCCTGTAGCACATCACTTGTTACATCCTGCCAGTTTGAAAAAGACTCCTTTATTCCTACTCTCTGCTTCCTCTTCACCAACCAATCTGCTATCCATGTCCAATATGTTACAATCTACAATGTGAGTTTTTATTTTCCACAAGAACCTTTGATGTGGTACCTTATCAAATGACTTCTGGAAATCTAAGTTCCATTAATCCACTGATTCCTGTTTAAAACACAAGGTACTTGGAGTCATAGAGCAATACAGCATGGAAACAAACCCTTTGGTCCAACTCGTCCATGCCGACCAGATATCCTAAACTGATTTAATCCTATTTGCAAGCATTTGGCCCATATCCATCTAAACTCTTCCTATTCATTTACCCATCCAGATGCCTTTTAAATGTTATAATTGTAACAGTCTCCACCACTTCCTCTAGCACGCACCACCCTCTACATGGAAATGTTGCTCCTTAAGTCCCTTTTAAATCTTTCCTCACTCACTTTAAACCTATGCTCTTGAGTTTTGGACTTCCAAAAGACCTTGGCTATTCACCCTATCCATGCCACTCATAATTTTATAAACCTCTATAATGTCATCCCTCAACCTCCGATGCTCCAGATCACTTCAATAAACTTGTTAAATGTGATCTTCCTTTAACAAAGCCATTGTGGCTCTGCCTGATTACCTTGAATTTATCCAAGTGCCCTGTTATAACATCTTTAATAAAAGCTTTTACCAGTTTCCTATAACAATGACATCCTCTGCTCTGTCAGGATGAGTGCCACCATCTCTCTGCTACCTCACACTCAGTCAACTTCTGCTCACTCATGTCCCACCAAAGCACATACTCTACCACTCTCACTATTGCATGGAACATTTTCCCTCACTCCCTTTCACAGCACCATTCCCTGACACTATAAACTCAGATCACTCTTTGCATTGCTTGTTCACTCATGCTAGTCATCTTGCCACCTTTCCCCCATATGTATCAGCAATAACAGCTCTGTCACCTGATTCATCTCACTTAATCCCTTCCTTTCTTTCATTACAGGAGAAAACGGCCCATAGTAGGCTGATGGAGTCAGGACGTGTGGTGGCGTGCTGCATTTTTGTTTCTTCACACCCTATAAGGAGCAGATCTTGGTCCTCGACAGGGTGAACCTGAACCACTCATACAGAGATCATGAAACTTCCACAGTCTGGCAAGAAAGTAAACAGCATTATTTATTGTTGTGATACTTTCTCATTCCCTCTGCTATGAATGTATCATTGTCATGCGATGTGATAATTGTATCAATCCCCTTGAATTGTTAGCTCTGCTTTTTCTCCATGGATGCTGCCGGGCCTGCTGAGTTTCCCCAGCAATTTCGCTTTCAGTTCCCAATGTCCATTGTCCTCAGTTCTTTATTAAGTCGAATACATTTGGATGATGCTACTTCAAGTCTGCCTCCATGGGCAGGATGGTGGCTGCCATGGGCAGCCAGGTCCAACAAATTCAAGGTCTGCTGGATGTATGCACAGACCTGGACTCCATCACTGTGGGTGCTCAGAACCAATAGCAAGGTGACAGGGGGATGACGGTCTTTGATATCATTCCAGGTTCCTGCTACTCCATGTGACAAGTCAATAGCCAATAGGCACAGAGTCAGAGGAAGAACTATACACAGACCCCCTCTCAAAAGTCTCCTGTCTTTAGAGATGGGCTCGAACTTCCAGTTCCACCCTGCCTGCCACAATCAGCTCTGTGGGCGGTGAAGCTGAAAACAATGCCTCTGTCCTTGCCTCTGGGCAGGACACAATCAGCATTTGTGAGTCCTCTGGACACAAGTGTCCCTGGGGTCACCAACTAAGCCTTCAAATCCAACAAGCCACAGTGGGCCTCCACCATAGCTGTGAAACCTAGGCCTGCACTGAGACATAATGGGAGCCAAAGAAATTAGAAGATTGTCTAAGGACATAGAGGTGGCATGAGGGATATGTCAATGCAAATAAGATTTCAGTTTTATAGAATACAATCCCTACAGTGTAGAAACAGGCCCTTCTGCCCAACAAGTCCACATCAATCCTCCAAAGAGTAACCCAACCAGATCCACTCCCCCACTACTCTACATTTCCCCTGACTAATGCATCTAACCTACATATTCCTGAACATTATGGGCAATTTAGCACAGCCAATTCACCTAACCTGCACATCTTTGGATTTTGGGAGGAAACCAGAGCACCCAGAAACCCATGCAAACACAGGGAGAATGTGTAAACTCCACACTGGTGCTGTGAGGCAGCAGTGCTAACCACTAAGCCACCTTACCGTTCAAGAGTAAGGAAGAGTGGAGTCTGACAGCATCTGCATGAGATGGCCAATTGGGAGCTTTGTGGTAAAATCAAATAACCAGTCCCGCAAGACCTATTGTGACATTTATGCTTTTGCTAAGTGCTTGGACATGTTTTTCACAGTGAATTTTTTATATGAGGAGTGCTATTACTTGTTAAATACCTTGTTAACTGCACAACATGCCTCATTAATATTAAGCTTCCTAACTTACCAAGTTAGACATGAAAAAACATGACATGCAAATCAGAATGGGTACCTGGCAACTTCAGCTCTTGGGAACTAGGCACCAATGTGTCAAAACCGAGTCAATGGGCACCAGCTAAATACACCACGCGTCCACAGACAATGTTGTCCATTATGTGTCAGCCTCATGTCACATCATCAATCCATGAACAGGTGACTTCTGCATTTCAACGCTGTTGGTTTTAAAATGGATTCTGGGAAAGATGGGAAAAGGGTTAGGAGCCAACAACATGCCAAAGGAATTTGGAGAGGGGTTAGAAATTGGAGGTTGGACTGTAGTTTGCAGAAACAGTGAGGGTTTCAGGAGAGCAGTAATGATGACAGGTTTGAAGGAGACAGAGCTATTGGATCCTTTAGGCTACAGAGAGACAATATTAGTTTCCAAGGAGAGCCAGGATGTTCTACTAAGAACTGTAATATTCTCATGAATGGACTTACCAATATGCTATATTCTTGTAAATTCTTGTTTTCTAACAATAATAATGAGTTATGTTCTGTCTTCTAATGATACATGCAGATCATCCAAAATGGCTACTTAAATGTTCCAGGAAGTCGTTAAAATCAATGGCTTTGAATCTGTGACAGCTTGGGTCAGAGTGGTGCTGGAAAAGCACAGCAGGTCAGGCAGCATCTGAGGAGCAGGAAAATTGACATTTTGGGCAAAACCCCTTCATCATCCATTCCTGATGAAGGGCTTTTGCCCGAAACATCGATTTTCCTGCTCCTCGGATGCTGCCTGACCTGCTGTGCTTTTCCTGCACCACTCTGATTTCCAGCATCTGCAGTCCTCACTTTTGCCCTCTGTGACAGCTTGTCCTACTTCAATTGTAACTCAGATCTAAAAGCAGATTAGATTAGATTCCCTACAGTGTGGAAACAGGCCTTTAGGCCCAACCAGTCCACACTAACCCTCTCAAGAGTAACCCACCCAGACCCATTTCCCTCTGACTAACACTCCTAGCTCTATGGGCAATTCACCTAACCTGCACATCTTTGGACTCTGAGAGGAAACCCACACAAACATGGGGAGAATGTGCAAACCCCACACAGACAGCCACTTGATGCTGGAATTGAACCTGGGACTTGGTGCTGTGAGGCAGCAGTGCTAACCACTGAGCCACCATGCCACATGTTACATTTTAAGTGCATCTTCATAAAGAATGATGCAACTTTATTGTGATCTAATGAAATACTGCTAACAACCTGAAGTGCTATCAGACTATTTGCACACCTTTTCAAGACATTTTTAATAGTCGTACTTATAATGATTGTACTGCATAAGTGACATAAACATTCATATTTTCTATGGTGACCTTGGGAGTGCAAGCATCATTGGCTTGATCTGCATAATTACATAAAGAGCAAGAGACAGAAGACAGACTCTTTATTACACATGGAATAATTACTGGTTGCCTTGTAAACACTTAATGTTCTGACTGGAAAGTCTTATTTAAAAATATTTTCTCTACTGGAGAAACTTAAACAGGCTACTGTCTCAAATATTAACAAGAACAAAATTCCAAAGTGTCCTAATCCATTATCTTTTGTGGGATGTCAGGGACTAATTAATCTTTTGACTTTCTGTGCCTAAGGACTGCCTTGACACGCACAATGTTTGCAGAAATGTATTTGTAAACACAGTGTACACTAACGACTTGCCATAATAATGTGACCTCTGCTGTGAATTACTTTCACTTTGGAATAGGTAACCATTAAACAAACTACATGAAACATTGGGTGGAATCACTCCAGACCTTCTACAACGTGGGCATTGGCGAGAAAGGGAGCTGTTTGACATCAACAGCAAGAAATCCCATTTCCCAACCAAGTGTGGAATGGTGAGATGAGGTTCTTATTAGTGAGTAGCAAGTGATCTATTTGCATCCATTAGCCTCTTGCCTCATTAATAAGCAGTTTCTTATCCTCTGACCATCCAAATAGAAACTAGACTGCAACAATTCACAACATGCAAGTCAGAGTGGTGACCTCACAGCTGGCTCCTCCAAGTTTCCATCTTGAATATTTGGAACCAACATTTCAGGGCACATTCTTCAGGAAACAATCACATACATTCTAGGTTCACAGTGCTTGGCATCCAACATTTACCAGCCTCACTGCATCATCATGGGGCATCTACAATTCCCTTACAGTATGGTTCTGCACTTCAGTGCTGTGCTTCCGATTGCTCTGGCGCCTTTCATTGCAATGCTGCTGCCAGGACTCTTTGCACAGTGGGACAGGTACCTCATTCATGGAGTCAGCGCTGCACATTCACTCTCAGCATTCACTGACTTTGTGCTGACTTGAATGATCACTGTATCTCTATTTTGCCCTGCCATGCCTTTTGCTTTTCATCTGCTCAGCTGGGGCTTACAAACACACAGTGTTTCTGTCTTGTCTTGCCATTCAGCACACACACAAAGCCAGACAGGCTGTCATGATTGTCAGAAGTCATCAGTCAAGGTGGTGAACATGCTGCAGTACATCACTGACCTACATCAATCTCACAATTGCTTCATGTGTCAACAACATATGTGACAAACACATTGCATGCGTATCAACCAAATGGTCATATCCGACCGTTCAAGTGCAGTAGGCCTCAATGAAGTTAAGTGGGACAGCCTTCTGGCAAGGTGTTCCAATACAGTAAGTCAAGTGCAGCCTCTGATTTCAATCCAGGAGTTTGGACATGGTCAGTCAGCTACTTGGAGTGATCGAGACCAGGAGGTTTGTACTTCTACAATTTGGGGATCTAACCTTGTCAGTACAGTACCTTCAGTCAGAGGGGTCACAGGAAGACAATCAGGGAGCTACATAGATATCTGTCCAGAGATTTGTCACTCATCATTTGGGACTCTCCAGCTAAGTCAGTCAAGGGGGTAAGCAATGGTCAGTACTTGGGTCCGCCCACTATAAGTCAAGGTAGGTAGACAGTTATCAGGAGTTGCTGCTGCAAGAGGAAGGCTAGGGATCTTCAATGTGAGATTATGTGACATGGATAACAATTGTGAGAGGAGGCAACTCAACACATAAGGGGAGGAGATGGCAGAACATGGAAGTGGAAAGGGGTAAAGAGGAAGGGGCATCATGGACAGTCAGCAGCAGTCTGGTTTCAGTGGAGCTGTCACTGCACTACTACATCTGGCATGTTGGCTCAGTGGGGGAAGATGGGCAAAGTGAGGGAATGAAGATTTTGATAAATTGTTTGGGTGGGAACTGAGGTAGGGAAATGTGATGGTGTTGTGAGGGAGGTCTGCTAAAAAAAGAAAATGTGCATTTGAGATTTCACCAAGGAAAAGAGTCTGAGGCCCAGACACGCTGCATGAGAAGCAGCACAGTAGTTCAGTGGTTAGCACTGCTGCCTCACCAGGGACCCGGGTTCGATTCCTGCCTCGGGTGACTGTGTGGAGTTTGCACATTCTCCCCGTGTCTGCGTACTCTGGGTACTCTGGTTTCCTCCCACAATCCAAAAATGTGCAGGTCAGGTGAATTGGCCATGTTAAATTGCCCATAGTGTTAGGTGCATTAATCAGAAGGAGATGAGACTGTGTGGGTTAATCTTCAGAGGGTTAGTGTGGACTTGTTGGGGTAAATGGCCTGTTTCCACACTGTAGATAATATCATCTAATCAAAAGCATTTGCTATTTCCTTCCATCATTTCACAAGTGACAAGTGCATAGTAGAGTTGAAAATGGCTATTGCCACACTCAGAGTGTGTGAGGACATTCTGTGAGGGAGGAAGTTCAATTTTGAGTGATGTTAGGCCCTTCAAAGGGCAATAGTATTTACACTGATCTCCATAGAGTACAACTGGAAAACACACCCGTGGGCACCTGCTGCTGGAAATGAACCTGAGGCATTAACTGACGGTGTGAAGTCCAAATCTGGGCAAACAGCACTCTTAATTAAAATCAATCCCACTAACACTGTGGTGTATAAGCAATGCATTCCAGACTGGAAAGCTTCACCTTGGTTGCTAAAGGGGAAAGCACACATCAAGTTCCAATAGCCTGCATATAGTGAGACACTGTTCACTTCACACCTTGGCTCTGTATCTTCAACGTTGTCGTTACTGTGAGACAGACATTCACTCACGAAGGTGGTGAAGAAAAACGAAGATACATTGTAAAAATGTGAGGACTGACAGACTCTTTCCAGGTCCTGAACAATGTAGGATTGGAAGCATCACATGAAAAGTCAAATTATGCTTTTCTCAACTTGGGGGAATCTCGTTGCATTTTTCATCAAAATTCTGCATATCAAGTTGAGATTCTTGTCAGTGAATGGTGAGAAACTTCTTTAAAGGGAATGTTGTTCATTATCACCCTGATTATTAGTTAATCTCTCCTCGTTAATGTGCACTCTCCCATTCGCTCACCTGCCAGATACAAGCAAGACGACGAGAATTGCCAACGTGAAAATGCAAGCATCACAAGGTCCTCTGGACTTCCATCTCAGACACCTGACACCAACCTTTCAGGGCATACTCCATGGGTAGAGGCTGCACACACCCCACATCCAGGGGCCCAGCCATCTCACACATTTCAGCCTCTCCGCAGCAGATGGCATATCTCAGATCCACTCAGGTGTTTCCTTCTGGACTGCCATGCTTCACTTTGGACTGCATAAGCAACTATCATTGGAATGCTGCTGCAAAGACACATTGTGGACAAGGACAGGCATTCAGATGGCCAGGCTGCATCTCAGGGCTGTTCACTTGCTCTCTGAGAGCTCACTAACATTGCACTTACTGGAAGATTACAGCATCACTGCTTTGCCTTGATTTTTAGACTTTTGCCAGCTCAGCAACACTTGAAAGGCTGACATTACTTCCATCATGTCTTGCAATTTAGCACAATGCAAAGACAGCCAGCTTCTCATAATGTCAGGAAGCCAGTGCACTACCAGACCTGATACGCTTACATGGCTAGAAGGGTTAAGGTAGATCAGTGAAGTCTCAGATGGATAGATTGGATGTGAAGTTAGAGAAGTGCAAAGTTTATAGGGTTAATGGAGAGGGCCAACAAGAAGGGGCCACTCATATTTGGCGGTTCACCAAGTTGGTGAGGCAGTGCCTGAGACTCACTGTTTTGGGGGAGAGGGAGAGGGTATCTGTTGTTACCTTCCATTATATTGTAAATAATAAGTGCATAATGGAGATGAAAATGTCTGTGACCATACCCAGAGGGGCCACATGAGGTGTTGCACCTTGTAAGGAAGGGGGTTCAATTTCATGAAATATGAATCCCTCCTAAAAACAACATCATTCTGTAGAAACATACCTAGGAGTGCTACATGCTTTTTGAACCTTCGGCATTAACCTACTGGTGCAGTCTATTCCTCACTCAAAGGACTCCTGATCTTATCATACAAGAACTTCAGCAATGCCTGTGCTGCAGTAACAAAGGTTGTCCACCTGGGAAGGTGGAGCATAGTTGCCAAAGGTACAGTCACCTGTGAGGGTAGTTATAGTAGGGAATTTTAACTTTCCAAACATCGACTGGGACTGCCATAGTGTTAAAGGTTTAGATGGAGAGGAATTTCTTAAGAGTGTACAAGACAATTTTCTGATTCAGTATGTGGATGTACCTACTAGAGAAGGTGCAAACCTTGACCTACTCTTGGGAAATAAGGCAGGGCAGGTGACTAAGGTGTCAGTGGGGGAGTACTTTGGGGCCAACAACCATAATTCTATTAGTTTTTAAATCGTGATGGAAAAGGATAGACCAGATCTAAAAGTTGAAGTTCTAAATTAGAGAAAGGCCAATTTTGACAGTATTAGGCAAGAACTTTCAAAAGCTGATTGGAGGCAGATGTTCCCAGGTAAAGGGATGGCTGGAAAATGGGAAGCCTTCAGAAATGAGATAACAAGAATCCAGAGAAAGTATATTCCTGTCAGGGTGAAAGGGAAGGCTGGTAGGTAAAGGGAATACTGGATGACTAAAGAAATTGAGGGTTTGGTTAAGAAAAAGAAAGAAGCATATGTCAGGTACACACAGGATAGATCGAGTGAATCCTTAGAAGAGTATAAAGAAAGTAGGAGTATACTTAAGAAGGAAATCAGGAGGGCAAAACGGGGACATGAGATAGCTTTGGCAAATAGAATTAAGGAGAATCCAAAGTAGTTTTACAAATATATTAAGGACAAAAAGATAACTAGGGAGAGAATAGGGCCCGTCAAAGATCAGCAAGGTGGCCTTTGTGTGGAGCCTCAGAAAATGGGGTAAATACTAAATGAATATTTTGCATCAGTATTTACTGTGGAAAAGGATATGGAAGATATAGAATGTAGAGAAATAGATGGTGACATCTTGCAAAATGTCCAGATTACAGAGGAGGAAGTGCTGGCTGTCTTGAAATGCATAAAAGTGGATAAATCCCCAGGACCTGATCAGGTGTACCCGAGAACTCTGTGGGAAGCTAGAGAAGTGATTGCTGGGCCTCTTGCTGAGATATTTGTATCATCAATAGTCACAGGTGAGGTGCCGGAAGACTGGAGGTTGGCAAATGTGGTGCCACTGTTTAAGAAGGGCGGTAAGGACAAGCCAGGGAACTATAGACCAGTGAGCCTGACATCGGTGGTGGGCAAGTTGTTGGAGGGAATCCTGAGGGACAAGATGTACATGTATTTGGAAAGGCAAGGACTGATTTGGGATAGTCAACATGGCTTTGTGTGTGGGAAATCATGTCCTACAAATTTGATTGAGTTTTTTGAAGAAGTAACAAAGAAGATTGATGAGGGCAGAGCAGTAGATGTGATCTATATGGACTTCAGTAAGGCATCCGACAAGGTTCCCCATGGGAGACCGATTAGCAAGGTTAGATCTAATGGAATACAGGGAGAACTAGCCATTTGGCTACAGAACTGGCTCAAAGGTAGAAGACAGAGGGTAGTGGTGGAGGGTTGATTTTCAGATTGGAGGCCTGTGACCAGTGGAGTGCCACAAGGATTGGTGCTGGGCCCTCTTCTTTTTGTCATTAACATAAATGATTTGGATGCGAGCTTAAGAGGGACAGTTAGTAAGTTTGCAGATGACACCAAAATTGGAGGTGTAGTGGACAGCGAAGAGGGTTACCTTAGATTACAACAGGATCTGGACCAGATGGGCCAATGGGCTGAGAAGTGGCAGATGAACTTTAATTCAGATAAATGTGAGGTGCTGCATTTTGGGAAAGCAAGTCTTAGCAGGACCTATACACTTAATGGTAAGGTCCTAGGGAGTGTTGCTGAAGAAAGAGACCTTAGAGTGCAGGTTCATCGCTCCTTGAAAGTGGAGTCGCAGGTAGATAGGATAGTGAAGAAGGCGTTTGGTATGCTTTCCTTTATTGGTCAGAGTATTGAGTAACAGGAGTTGGGAGGTCATGTTGCGGCTGTACAGGACATTGGTTAGGCCACTGTTGAAATATTTTGTGCAATTCTGGTCTCCTTCCTATCAGAAAGATGTTGTGAAACTTGAAAGAGTTCAGAAAAGATTTACAAGGATGTTGCCAGGGTTGGAGGATCTGAGCTACAGGGAGAGGCTGAACAGGCTGGGGCTGTTTTCCCTGGAGCGTCAGAGGCTGAGGGGTGACCTTATAGATGTTTACAAAATTATGAGGGGCATGGATAGGATAAATAGGCAAAGTATTTTCCCTGGGGTTGGGGAGTCCAGAACTAGAGGGCATAGGTTTAGGGTGAGAGGGGAAAGATATAAAAGAGACCTAAGGGGCAACATTTTCACGCAGAGGATGGTACGTGTATGGAATGAGCTGCCAGAGGATGTGGTGGAGGCTGGTACAATTGCAACGTTTAAGAGGCATTTGGATGGGTATATGAATAGGAAGGGTTTGGAGGGATATGGGCCAGGCGCTGACAGATGGGACTAGATTGGGTTGGGATATCTGGTCAGCATGGACGGGTTGGACTGAAGGGTCTGTTTCCATGCTGTACATCTCTATGACGCTATGATTCTATGTACCCATAGCCTACATTTGATGCAGGAACTGTTCACTTTACACCATGGACCATGGAACATCAAGTAACACTAAAAATGGGTGGATTCTGTACCATCAATGCTGCAACTGTGGCCAGACAGATGACCATATGTTTACAAATGTGATATCCTATTTGTTGTGACATGACACCCTCAGAAGTATGTCCTCAGAAGGTCTTTTGCTTTCTTTCTCTTCCACCACATCTGAGCATTCCTTTGCTGGAGAGAACCTGCCCAATGTTACAGCCTGTTGATCTTGAAGCTCTGATTGGGTGGCCCAGAAACATTTTTATCTCGAGGACTCAGACACAGTGAATGCGCCCTGTCCAGAACTTGACCTCCCATGGAGAGAATGGCAGGCAAGATGGAGTGTCCTGAGAGGAAGTTTCTAGAAGGCCTAGACATGGTTCCTCCTCAGGCTGGATGTCTATTGGGACCACTCTGTCTCCTTAGGAGGAAGGGGCGCTTGGTTTGAGCTCACTGTCCCTCAACCCCCTGTTGCCTTGCCATTGGTGCTGATGAGCAATAACTGGACTGTGCAACAGACCCGTGTCCGTGGAGACAGCCAGGTGCACCAATCTCTGACACAGCCAATTCTCAACCATATCATTGTGACCTTTGTGCCCAGTTGCCCAATGCCATCATCAAATCTGCCTGCTGTTGCTGTTTGTTCATGCCAATGAAGCCACAAATCGCCAACACCATGAGATCCTCTCCTGCCTGGGACTAAGCAGGTGTCTGGTGTCTGGCAATCTTCTGAGTACCAGTGAACTGAACATTTCTTTTTCTGCAAACTGTCGAGATCTGGCACTGAAATGCTCATCAGATTGTGCCCTGACCTAGCTAGCATACCCACCCGAGGTATCAGGATCTGAACTGGTGGAGGATACAGGAGGCAGTCTTGCTCATGCTTCCTCTGAGGGATTTGTGCCCTCTTGCTCAGAGTTAGAGAAGGGGATGTCTTGTGAGGTGGCCTCTTGGACACTGTGCTAATGCCGTTTATACCCGCAGGACAAAAGAGAGAATATGCCAAGAACAAAGGGTAGAAGTTCTGGTGTCTTAACAGTATATCTGCTGTGGTGGAAATGGGACAGTAACACAACAATAAGCAATGACTTTGCCTGGTTGCCAGAGCATGGGTATTTTGGCATCTCCAAAGGACCAGTGGTGGTCTTTACTGACATGGGTCAGGATCCTCCTTTCATCGGGATGAGGAGCCATACGTTGGGCACCAACTATCCTGGCTTTTCCAGCACTATTATGGGCTGTTTCCCGAGAACAAGACAACTGCAGCAATGCATTTAAGGTGAGTTATAGGATGGCTGAGAGAGCCAGGCCACAAGTGAGTGAGGGATCTTGCAGGTGGTAGAAGGGGGGGTCACTACATGTATAAGAGAATGGGCCTCAATGGGCCTTTCTTGTATTGGGGTGTAAGAGTCTTAAAAGACGAATGCTGAGGTGTACTTTTAGCATTATCTGATATGATGTCCAATGGGAGAACAGCTTTGGATCACAAAGGAGTAGACTCTGACACCATTGTCAAGACAAGATTCTTTTTTCTCATTAGACTATCAGGGTAGTATTATTCTTTCACTCCAGACCTAGCAGGCCTATAGCAACACTGCCTCTGACCCACAGGGCTGTATGCCTACACTGTTCTCTGAGGGTCTATACATGGCGAATAGTGTGCCAATGCCATTCGCAGCCATGACTTCTGGTTCCAGATATTGCTGCTGCACCTGGACATCAGAGGTCCATCCCAGAAAAAAAAATACCATTCTAGCCCTGTAGACTCCTACCAAGAAAGAGGATGGTGGCTGCAAATCTACCAGATGGATCTTGCAACATGATGAGCTGCAGTGAGGATTCATATAACAAAACCAATTTCCCTTCCCTTCTCAATTACACACTAAGTGCCTTTCAAAGAGTCTGCACTCCCACAGCAGAAGCAATGTCTGGGCAGTGGCTCTTGCTATGGGCAGGGGATGAGAAGTGGGGGAATGAGAAGAAGGATTTCAACTTCTGGGGTCCTAAAGTTTGGGGCAGGGCCAGTGTTGACCAGTTAAGTGCCTGATGGGCATTTAATATCAGCAGGTCTTCCAAGACATGATGAGGCTTCCACCAATTCTTATAGTGGATAAAGTCTCCATCACCAAAACCAACATTAAATTCTGCTCAATGAGTCAACATCTTAAGTGATGTATGTTTTGAAATGGTTCAAACTAAATCCACTTTGTTAATCATTTGAGATTCCAAGAAAGGTACTGTGCAGACTTCCATAAGTGGAACTCAAGACCTGAAATACATAGAACTAGGTAGACAGCCTTGTAATAGCACTCTTCAAATTAATATATGGAGCAGTATAACGAGAGTTTGATGTATTAGATTCTGTTTGGCCTAAATAGGTTGCTCTCTCAGTGAAGTAACGTAGTAATATGGACGTACATGGAATAGTGTAGGTGGGATGGGCTTCAGATTAGTATGACAGGGCGGCACAACATCAAGGGCCGAAGGGCCTGTCTTGCACTGTCATGTTCTATGTTCTATGTAGCATGGGTCCCTGCCTTCTTTTTGCAAAAATTCCAGCAATCGATTTTAAGAATCCAGGAAAATCCAGGTCAGTGAAAGGTATTGTGTAAGCTGCTGCAGTCAGTTGTCCCAGACTAACTTTGGGATTATCGGCAATTTGGCGGAAAAGAAAGTCAAAGAGGTTTGAAGATCATAGCAAAAGTGAGAAATTTGAACTGCAGCGTGATAGTTTCAAAAAGTATTTGACCAAGACGTCTTTTTACTTGTAAAGTTTATTTCAACCAAAATATTAGATAAATAATTTGTAAAATTGACAAGATTGTAATTAATTATTAATCAAATATGGGAGTAATGATGGCGCAAAGAAAACATATTTTTCATACTTTAATCATAATTAATCACTTTTTAGTCACACTTTCACATACCTTTCTGTTTAATAGTTCCCAAGAGAGTCTTTGCTCTAAATGAGGTGTAAAAATCCAAGCCGCAAAAAATAGCACGCAGCAGCAATCAATAGTCTCTCACTGCAGCATCGATTAACAACAATATTGTTCATTTATTAATTATGAAGTCAGATTTTGTGCATTCACTTTCTACCAAGTGTAAGATGAAACTGACTGATTTATCTGAGACACGAATTTAACAGTTACAATATAACAAAGGATGGTCATCTGGCACTAGTAGCACCAATCTGCATTTCTGATGGATTTAAACAAAGCGATGGGCATTTATTTTACTGGTACAGTCATCCCTTTAGTTAGCGGAAGCCTCATTTTTCTAGATTCTTTTCTGTGGTATGCTTGGGGCTGCAGGGCTGGCCTGTAGGATTTCTTGAAAATTAACTGATGTAGCATGGATCAGGCCTCAGATTCTCTGTGAATTTTGAGATATATTTCAACAAGTGTTTTCAAAAGCTAGTGCAAAATTACACATTTATGTTTCTCAGATGCACTGAATTAAGGCTCAAATTAGAAATAACATGAATAGAATGAGGGTTAAGTTACATCCAAAATGAATGGATAATTTCAGTGATGTAAATGATGCATTAATCTCCTGCCTTGCCAACAAGGTGACATTAAAACTTGCTCCAGAAATAATTCATGTTATAATAAACACAAGCTTTTACCCAGAGAGCAATAAGAATGGGGAGCTTCCTAACTTCCTAGTTATGGTGAATCGAAGGGGAAGCTGGATAAATACACAGTAGAGTAAGGTTATATTGTTAAGATCAGATAAAATAAGTGAGTGGATTTTTTTGTTGGAGCATTGCATGGATTATTTGGGTCAAATGACCTGTTTATGTGCTGTCAATTCTATATAATATTTAAGATAGGTGTATACCTTTTATATTAGATATTTTCAATCAATCTGTTCAACTATGTTATTACACACCTCTGGAGCAGTTGGGACTTGTGCCCGGTCCTCCTGGCTCAGGGATAGGGATACAACCACTGCACAACAAGAGCCCTGAATCTTTCATATTCTATTGATTTTAACTCATGGCAATCTGTTTTATCATAATTTCTAAGTAGTATTCAGAATTTTCTAGTCTAGTTATGTTTGTAGATAATCTAATAAGAATCAAGGAGATACTTTTCCCTATCATAGGATGATTCAGTACACAAGGATTCCCTTCGACCTATCTTACATGCATCAGAATCTTAATTAATTCACTTGCATTTACATCCTCAGGATCAAACCAGTTTTCTGAAAGTGGTTTTGGAGGACAAGGAAGAAGGTTCTGTCCAGAATGCAAGGAATGGTATAGATGAAAGAATTGTAGAAACATAAGAGGTGAAAACAAATCTAACTGGTGAGTTCATACCCAAACATACCATTAGGCAGCAGAAGGCTAGCAAGGTGCCACCTGCCATAGAGCTAACACAAAGCAGATTGGTGCATTAACTAGAATGCACTTCAAGAAAGCAAAGGAAGGAGAATCAAATTCTATCTTTTATTTGATATCCAAATGAATGGCTCAGTGATGTATATGAAATCTTAATATCATTGGAAAATGGAACCAACAGTTTGTTTCTACTCTCATCAGTACGGGATGACTTTCAGGAAAAATTATATTGACTAAAAAGTTAAAGGTAAAGCCCCATAGTCCAACTGGACCAGAGGTCTGTTCTCCCACGAGAGATGGATAACTGGTTGTGGTTTAACCTGAGGTTCACCGTGTCTCAGGTGAGGGGAGAAGTTAAGGAGATACCTTCATGATAACCTGAGCCAGTGTAAGAATTGAATGCACACTTTTGGCATCACTCTACATAGCAAATGAGCCATCCAGCAAATTAATGCAAAGACTTTAAGGATACTTGCCTTCTTGTTAATACTGAGAAAGGTTTGCAAGTTCTCAAAGGTGCAAAATATTTCTGCAGTCTCGGTTTAGTCCATGGTTATAACTAGCTACATATCACTGAACAAGATTTGGAAAAGACAAGAAAATTTACAAATGCAAATGAGTGCCACTTGGGGTCTGTAATGTCCCTCTGTCACCCTCATGTGTGATGGATAATGATTTTGGTGAACTTAATTTCCAAAGCCTCCTGGTGTATCTGCATGACATATTCAGAACAAAGAACAATATAGCACAGGAACCTTCAGTCCATCAAGCCTGCACTGACACATTTTGCCCTTCCATTCTAAAGCTGTCTTCACATACAAAATATCCCTCTATTCCCTTGCTATTCATGTATTCACCCAGGTGCTTCCTGAATGCTGCTATTGTGTCTGCTTCCAGCACCTCCTCTGGTTGTGCTTTCCAAGCACTCACCAGTCTTTCTGTGAAAAACTTGCCTCGTGCATCTTTTTTAACCCACCCTGCTCCCTGCCAGAACCTCGATTCTATGTCATCTAGTAATTGATCCCTACACCCTGGGGGAAAGCCTTACACTTCCCACTCTATCCATGCTATTCACAATCTTATAAACTTTCATCAGGTCACTCCACAACCTCCTGCGATCCAGTGAAAACAAATGCAGTCTATCCAACCTTTGTTCACAGCTAAAATCCCCGATACTAGGCACCATCCTTGTAAACTTTGTGCCCTCTCCAAAACATTCACTTCCTTCTGGTAGTATGGTGACCAGAACTGTATGCAAAGAGTGGTTGTAGATGGAAAGTATTCTGCCTGGAGGTCAGTGATGAGTGGTGTTCCAAAGTTTTGTTCTTGGGCCTTTGCTCTCTGTAGTTGTTATAAATGACATGGATGAGGAGGTTGAGGGGTGGGTTAATAAATTTGCTAATGACACAAAAGTTGGAGGTGCCATTGATAGTATCGAGAGCTATTGCAGGCTGTAGCGCGGCATAGACAGAATGCAGGGCTGGGCTGTGAAATGGCAGATGGAATTCAACCTGGATAAATGCGAAGTGATGCATTTTGGAAGGTCAAACTTGAATGCTGAATATAGGATTAAAGACAAGCTTCTTTGCAGTATGAAGGAACTGAGGGATCTTGGTGTTCAAGTGCATAGATCCTTAAAAATTTCCACCCAAGTGGATAGGGTTGTTAAGAAAGCATATGGTGTTTTGGCTTTCATTAACAAGGGGATTGAGTTTAAGAGCTGCAAGGTTTTGCTGCAGCTCTACAAGTCCCTGGTGAGACCACACTTGGAATATTGTGTCCAGTTCTTGTCACCCTATTATAAAAAAGATACGGAGGCTTTGGAAAGGGTGCAAAGAAGGTTTACCAGGATGCTGCCTGGACTGGAGAGCTTCTCTTATGAAGAGAGGTTGACTAAGCTCGGACTTTTCTTTATCGAGAGAAAGAGGAAGATAGGTGACCTGATCGACATATATAAAGTAATGAGAGGCATGGATAGAGTCAATAGCTAGAGACTTTTCCCCAGGGCAGGATTGACTGGCACAAGGGGTCATAGTTTTAAGATATTAGGAGGAATGTATAGAGGAAACGTCAGAGATAGGTTCTTTAAGCAGAGAGATGTGAATGCATGGGATGCGTTGCACCACGGTGGTGGTGGAAGCAGAGTCATTAGGGGCATTTAAGTGACTGCTGGACATGCACATGGGCAGCAGTGAATTGAGGGATGTGTATGTTGGGTTAGGTTATTTAATTTAGATTAGGAATAATCCTCAGCACAACATCGTAGGCCAAAGGGCCTGTTCTGTGCTATACATTTCTATGTTCTATGTTCTAATATTCCAAGTGTGGCCTAACTAAAATTCTATAAAGACATAACTTGCCTGTCCTTATACTCAATGCAAGTATGCCATAGGCATTTTTTACTACCTTATCTACCTGCTCTGCCACCAGCAGTGATCTGTGGACTTGCACACCCATATCAATACTCCAAAGGTGTCTGCCATTCACTGGATAATTTCCACCTGTACTTCTCCTTCCAAAATGCATCACTTCTCATTTGTCCAGATTAATCTCCATCTACCATTTTTCTACACATGCCTCCAAAAGTCCCCTGTTGTATCCCCTGACAATCCTTGTCACTATCCGCAACTCCACCAATCTTTGTATCATCTGCAAACTTACTGTTTGATCAGTCATTTTTTTCCTCCAAATCATCTATGTAGATCACAAACAGCAGAGGTCCCAGCTCTGATCCCTGTGGAATACCTCTAGTCACAACCCTCCATTTTGAAAAGCATCTTTCAATCACTACCCTCTGTCTCCTATGACTGAGCCAGTTCTGTATCCATCTTGTCAGCTCACACCTGATACCATGTGATTCATCATTTGTACCAGTCTGCTTTGAGAGACCTTGTCAAAAGCTTTACTGCAGTCCATGTAGACAACAATAACCACTTTTCCCTCATCAACCATCTTTGTCACCTCCTCAAAAAACTCAATCAAGTTCATGAGGCACAATCTCCCCTACACAAAACCATGTTATCTATCAGTAATAAGTCCACTTGCTTCTAAATGCATATAGATCTTGTCCCTGAGAATCCTTTAAAATAATTTCCCTACCACCGACACAAGGCTCACAGCCCTGTAATTTCCAGGATTATCTCAGCTAACCTTCATAAATAAGGGACAACCTCTGGGACCTTACCTGTGGCCAAAGAGGATACAAAGATGTCTGTCAATGCTCCAGCAATTTGTTGCCTTGCTTCCTTCAATATTATGGGATAGATTCCATCAGGACCTTGGGATTTATCTACCTTAATACTTTTAAACAAGCAAAAAGCCTCTTCCTTTTTAATAGCAACTTGGCTGAGAAATTCGACACTCCGTTCCCTGAGATCATCCTCCACTAATTCCTTTTCTTTGGTGAATACCGACACAAGTATTCATTTAGGACTTCATCTCCCTCTTCTGGCTCTACACATAGATTCCCTCCTTTGTCCTTTCCATGGCTACCCGCTTACTTTTTATATTTGTACAAAAAGCCTTGGGATTCTCCTTAATCCTGTTTGCTAATGACTTTTCTTGGCCTTTCTAATTCCTTGATTAAGTTCTTTCTTGCTTTTCTTATATACTTCACGGGCTTTCTCAGTTCTCATGCTCTTAGACCTTACGTCTGCTTCCTTTTTCTTTTTGACCAAGGTCATAACATCCCTAATCATCCAAGGTTCATGTAACTTGCCATACCTAACCTTCATTTTTACAGGAATGTGCCACTCCTGAACTCTTATCAACTGCCGTTTGAGTTACACCCACATGTCCGATGTGGGTTCACCCTCAAACACAGCTTCCAACCAAACTTTTCCAGTCCCTGCCCAATATTATTGTAGTTTGCCTTCCTCCAGTTTAACACAGCTTTGGCTTGACATTCAGTGAGGCTCTTGCAGGACTAGCTGCCTTTCGCTGTTGAGTTTGAGAGTCAAATCAGAGAAACAGTACCGATGGTGCACTTTGTTACCAAGGAAGACATTACCTCTGCTGATGAGAAAATCCAAGTGGCAGAGCATTGGCTGCAGCCTAAGTTGGCGAGGTAATTGTATGGATTTCTTGACCTGGCTTATTAACTCTTGAATATTTGTGCAAGACTATGCACAGTCTGTCACTCCACTGAACTATTGGCTGAGGAAATCAGAACCTGTCACAAGAGTGGTTGAGAAAGAATGCATGAGGTGAGATCCTTCACAGAGCACCACAGGGAGTCAGACCCCAGCATGTGAGGACTACTTTTACACCCTCACACAGAAGTTCATCATCTATTCTTCGTTACCTAAATGTCAAACGCCCTTTCATATTGAAAACATAGTCAAAAAGTATGGTGCTGGAATAGCACAGCAGGTCAGGCAGCGTCAATGAACCATTGAATGTGCACAGTTCAGATCACAGATCCAACATAGTGCAGGCAAAAGTGTGCTCTGTGTACTTGCCAGAATGGGAAGTTTCAAACAGGACCCCAGAAATGGATGGCAATAGTGAGAGAGGGCAGCTGGAGCAGATGAAGAGACTCTTGCTGTTCACAAGAAAGGGTGTCTCTGGTGGATGGAGGCTTGATGTGAAGGGGAAGCACACAGACAAATAATTCCTCAACAATACAATTCAGATGGTCATTCTATGTGCTTAACATAAACAGTTCCTTATTTAACCTTAATTTCCCTTCCCGTTTGTATATGCTTTATGCCACTGGAATAAAGAGTCCTTGCTTCATGATCTTTGGGCCATCTATGTGTTCTAGTCTCATGTTACTTAAACAACATTTATACCACACAAGTGGCAGAAAATGACTATTTCCAAAAAAGAGAGAATCCAATCATATCCAACTTATATTCAATGGCAAAACCATCACTGAATTTCCCACCAAGAACATCAGCAGAGTCAATAATGGTCCCAGATTTAGCAGACTAGCTACATAAATGTTGTGGATGTGAGAACAGGTCAAAGCTGGATACTTTGATGAGCTAGAGCTCTCTTGACTCCCTACAGTCACTCCAACATCCAAAGGGACAATTCAGCGAAGTTACGGAATATTTTCCACTTGCCTGAAGAACAAATGAAACAATACACAAAGTTCAACATCAACCAGGACTAAACAGTTTCTTTGATTGGCACTCATCTTTCAGAGAGTCATAGAGTCATAGAGATGTACAGCATGGAAACAGACCCTTCGGTTCAATCCATCCATGCCGACCAGATATCCCAACCCAACCTAGCCCCACCTGCCAGCACCCGGCCCATATCCCTCCAAACCCTTCCTATTCATATACACATCCAAATGCCTTTTAGGTGTTGCAATTGTACCAGCCTCTACCATTTCCTCTGGCAGCTCATTTCACACACACACCACCTGTGAAAAAGTTGTCCCTTAGGTCTCTTTTATATTTCATCTTAACCATTTCTTCCCCACACTGCTAAGCACACTGGCAGCAGTCTGTAACATAAGCATGATGCACTCAGTAAACCTCCTTCAATAGCATCATTCAAACCAGGAAGCTTTTATGACCCATCTGTGTGCTGCTGTCCAAACCCCAAATCTTCTAATAATATTGCGACACCTTCATTTTCTTCAGGTATAACCCTGGAACTCCCATTTTAATAACACTGTGAGTATAAAATAGCATTGAGCAGCTGTTCAAGAAGGAACATTCTCCAGAGAAGTTAGAAACAGGCAATAAATATTGGCCTTGCCAGTGATACCCATATTCTTTGAATGAATAAAGACTATTGTTGTGACCAATTGAGGTAAACAGCATCTTTACAGAATGATCTACAAATCATGAATATCTGAAGCACAGTTCCAAGTCATAATTAAAAACACTAAGACAAATGTGTATTTTTTGTAACAAATTCAGTTGGCTCGTTTATCTTGAGGATAGAAAGTTGAAAAGTCAGCTAATGAAGAAGTGGATTTATCCTCCCTCCCCCACCATTAGGTTTGAAGGTGGGAGACTTGTAAATTCCAGTGGGTGAACTTCCTGCTGCTTATCTACATGCCCCGACTTTTCTGAGTGGGGGTGAGGAGTCAGGCAGCATGCTCACCCTTGGGCCTGTTGAAGTCTTTAAGTGGACAATTAACAGCCATATCACACACCCTTTGTGTGTTTTACCCGAGGCCCAACCCCAGACCTACCACAGCCTTCTGATATGCTGGGGTTGCCTGTAACTGCTGTGCTACTGGCCATCTGATTTCTTTTAATATTGTCGTCCAGCATTTATTATCCATTCCAAATGGCCCAAAGTGTAGTTAAGAGTCAACCACATTGCTGCAGGTCTGGAGTCACACACAAGCCAGACTAGGTAAGGATAACAAATTCCATCACTCCAAGGCATTGCTGAACCAAATGGGTTTTTACAACAAATGACAGCTCTACATTCCAGATTTTTATTGATTATTTTTTATTGGACAGGCAATGGCCTAATGATATTATTGCTAGACTATTAATGCAGAAATTCAGCTAATGCTTGCCTTAAACTGGTAATGCTGACCCCAGCATTAGATTGCTGTGGGGTAAATAGAAGAATCATAGTCAATATTCCCCAACCCCTGACCTTTTAACCAACATGGGAAATAGGAATCATGACAATCTTCCAAATCCAGCCCAAGAAATTTGAAAGAAAAAGGCCCACTGCCATCTTTTTGGAGTGTCTCAGGTGAGATGATAAGCCCTGATTTTGCACACAGGGTCCCAACTTCAGGAAGAAATTTAAATTTAAAAACGCACCCGAGAAATACTTCAAGGATGCAGAGTTTATTGTACTGGATGATTCCAGTACAAATAATATTGTCAGCTCCAAAGGTGCACAGCTGGCCAAGATCAGGTACATATGGAAACCCAAAAGGCAGAAGATGAATTTGAATGGCAACAAAAGCTGGAATTCAAGCTTATAACCTCTTGACTGGAAGGGCATGTCTCAATTAGTTACACAATCTTTCCTTTCAGACTTTGAGTTGCAGACATGGGGCCTAATTCTATGAAACCTTTTGAGGACTGCAATAATAGGTTGGTGTCCAAAATGAACACAACAGTGTTGTTTAGTATGTTCTTCACTTTGTTTTCATTGTCTCTAAGAGCATTAAGGGTATGAAGACACATCTTCATTTTCACCAAGATTTTGCTTCACTTCATTTAATTTACTTCCTAGATTTAACACTTATGATCAACAGCATTCTTTGTCTGATTTTTTGAAACACTGATCCATTCCAATCCTGCTTTCTCAGTTTTTGTTTGCTAATATTCTTCTTTCCTGAAAAATATCAGGACCTTTAAATGGGGCAATATTGTCCTGGTTTCCTAAGCCAAACATGTTTCCACAGTTACAAACTGGAACACAATATTTGAGGAAATGCATTATGAGAAAGAAATTGTGCAGCTTTTTTTTGAACGAAGTTAATAAATCAGCAAAATCATAAATGGACTTCTAGTCCTCATAATGTCTACAGATATTTTAGTCATTTTTTCGCACAGTAATTTAAATTAAGCAACATAAATGACACAGCAAAGTGGGATTTGCTGCTAACATATTGAATTATTGGAGATAACTTGTGTTAAGTGACCTTGAATTAAGAAGTAGGCTGCAGTAAAATTTGATACTGATTAAGTAGAAAAACTATGAACTACTTTTCGAAAACAAGTCAGTGCAAAGATTCACAGGAGCAGCCTGCAGGAAATATTATATATTAGTCATGACTACATTGATTTACAAATGGATCTATCTTGACATTGAACATAAATGAATATAAAGTATGTTTTGGCATAGTATAAACAGATTGTTCTCTGAGTTTGTTTAAATGAATCGTCAGTTCAGTAGCAAAAGTATATTCAGCCAGAACAAAACACCCCACAGAAATCTTCCAGGATGCTGAAAGCAAAGGCCTTGTTTTTCATCTAATCTGACCACTGACGTCAGGTCCGATTCCTGTTTTCCACTTATCCATTTGTACTCTCCATTAATACTTTTATGCATGCATAATTTTATTTGTACCTTTGTGTAATCTATTGAGGAGAGTACTGAACCTGATTGGTCAAGTCCTGTCTTGGTTATTGTAATAGGTTGCATTCAAATCACAGGATAGAATCATAGAATCCCTAGGATTCTATTTATTGATGATTTTATAAACAGGCCAGTTGGCCCAACAAGCCCACACCGGCCCTCCGAAGAGTAACCCATCCAGACCCATTCCCCTATTTAATTACTCTACATTCCCCCCTGACTAATGCACATAACTGACACATCCCTGAATACTGCAGGCAATTTAGCATGGCCAACTAACCTAACATGCACATCTTTGGAGTGTGAGAAGAAACCCACACAGACACAGGGAGTATGTCCAAACTCCACACAGACAGTCACCCAAGGCTGGAATCAAACCCAGGTCCCTGGCTCAATGCCCTCCATTCTACATATCATGATTTTAAGATCTTTGATTTTCTTCCCAACCACCTGAAATTTGTACATTTCTTTAAAGTGGAGGAACTTTAAATCTTTTGAATTTCCAGTTTCCTCTGGCCAACCCCTCTAATGAAACCTCCATGTTCCTGCTGCTCAAGGGGACAGTTTTGAATGCCCCTAATACCACACTATCTAGAAAGTCTGTCTTCAAAAACAAACTGCTGTCTGCCTTTATGTACATGACCTTTTTGGGTTTTCGTATCTGTTTAAGATTCTAGTTTTTCCCATTCATGTGATCTATCATTATCTTGGTATGTTTATCCTTCCAATTACATTGCTAACAATGCCTTCTGTTTTTGCGCCAAAGCCAACTTTGCATATGGGACTTTCTATATATTATCAAAGTCACTTAAAAACATTGTGAGCAGTTGAGGCTCCAATACACATCCCTGCAAGACAGTGTTGTATGACCATGCCAGTTCACCACATTGTATGAGCCACTGCCCATAATAAAGATTACTGGCAGCATCCTCTTGAGATGAAGAAAACTACATGGCCTGGCTTGTCTCATGCAGTAAAGGAAACCCACTAATATAAACTAAAATCAGAAAATGCTGGAGAACTCAGAAGATCTGGCATCATCTGTAGAAAGAGAAACAGAGATTACATTTTGAGTTAACATTTTGAATTAAAATTTCACCATCATTTTGAACTGTTCTGAAGTGGAATTATATTAGATTCAAAACAGTAACTCTGTTTCTGTCTCCACAGATGTTGCCAGACCCATTGAGTTTCTTCAGCATTTTCTGTTATTATTTCAGATTTCCAGCATCTACAGTATTTTACTTTTGTGAGAAGAAAACCACTTCCTGGTCTGACTAGAAGATTCTGTTGTAAAGATCAAGGTGTAATTTATTACATGTTAGCAATAAGTTACAAGTTACATTAATATGATTGACAATGCTACCAAGCACCATGTCTCGCTTCTCTGAGATCCTAAGTTGTTATGTCCACAAGTTCATTTGGTTTCAAGTGTACAACACAGCAGAGTATTCAACATGAGGACTTTATTGAAGTGAAGTTTGAGATGTCTGCTGACAAGATGTGTGCCTCATGCAGAACTCACGTGACTACAGCAGATTAGTAAAGTCAGTTTTACATGACAGCATTTTAATTCAAACACATATATGAAATCATTATAGTGCGTAGTGCTTATGACATTTCCTTGCATCAAACCCTTCCAGATCCTCACACATATCCTCTCAGATCTTTTTTCTCAATGTTATTATTACATATTATTGTATCCAATTACATTTACTTCGACCTCATCTCCCATAGGTCTATGAGTTTACAAATTTAGGTGATCTGGAGGGTTCATTATACTCGTCCCAGTATGTGTTTTCTTTGGATTGATAAGACTGGTAGTTATTGGGTGAAAGATGGTCATCCTTGTAATCAGTAAGGGAATCAGGGGTTACGGGGAAAAGGCAAGCAAGTGGAGTTGAGGGTTATCAGATCAGCCATGATCTCATTGAATAGCGGAGCAGTCTCAATGTGCCCAATGGACTACTTCTGCTGCTAAGTTTAATGGTCTTAATACTTTGTCTTCCTGACAGTCTGACATCTGTGTACGGTACTCCGAGGATCCTTTAATCTCTTAGATTTTCTCCATCTTACCGAAGAAATAGGCAATTTCTTCTTTGAATGATTGGACATTAGCCATCATTCCTCAGTGGTGGTTTCCATGGAGTTGTATGCATCACATCTTCAAAATGTGCCAGCAGTTTTTTTCCCCAATCCACCTGCAGATTTGTGCTGAAGCATGTGTTATGGACTAAGCAAGACCCCCGAAAACATTTTTAAGCAGGTAGCCCAGACCGTAACTTTGCAATTTGTTTAGCTAGGTGTAGAGTGGATATTCCCGGAGAAAAATCAGCTGGATCGACTGCCAAGTTTTAAACAAACAAAATTCATTGACAAAATATGGAATGAAACACGATGAACAGAAAACAAGATACCTAATATGTTATCCTACCCAAACCCAATTAATTGTGCTGTTCCGAAAATTCTTGCAACATTCCCAATACACACATTGGTTAGCACAGTGAAAAATGGCACTTACAGTTTGAAATCATAAGAGCAGAAGAACAGAGAGAAGGCTTCCAGTTTTCCCTATGACTCTGACTCAACTCTCTCCCAACCTGAACTAGACTGCACAGCTAGGACAGCTGGCCATGCCCCCTTGACGATACAAATTTTCAAAAGACCTTTCAAGCTTTTGGCCTGAAGCACTATCTGTTAGGATAAACCAAATGGTCCCAAATGAATCATTAAAACTTCAGACATGATGGAGCCTGGCCAATTGTCCCCACCCTGAAAAAAACACTCAAGAGCAAGGTGACCTTGTAGAAGACCAGCATTGTGACACAACTTTTTATTTCATTATGTTTTAGGTTTGGATGCTCTCATGTGCCCTCTGCGATTGCATCATTGGTAAAATATGCATGTTCATTTCCTTAGTGCTGCCGTTTGAGGATTGCTTCTAGCTGGGTATGGTCCTTTATCACAGTTACTGAGGAATTCTGATAGAAAGGCGCTGTCAAATATTCTATATGAATTTGCTGCATCCGAGTCATTGTAATATCTGACCTCAGATTTGAAGCTGTTATAGTTATTTGATCACTAAGCTGTGTTACACTCCAAGTTAGATCATTTATAGATCCAACAACTGAATCATATGGGGTATGCTGTTATTGGCTATCTCATTGTTTTCAGCCAGTCTGACCACACTTCCCTGTTGATAAAGTGGAAAATTTTGTGCCCATCCAGTGTAGTTTCAACTTCCCATGTCATTGACAGTATGTAATAAAGCTCTGATGGCAGCGTAATGATTTTAAATGGATCCTGTTACTTTACATTCCAGCATGAGTCTAGAGATCCCTATGAAACTTCCACAGTCTGCCTCTTGTCCAGTTTTTCTTCAAATGGCTGTTCAATATAGGTTAGCTCCTTCTGCTATTTGAAGAAGATTGACGACGTCATGGCAAGCCTTCCCACTCAAGGATGAAAATTCTTGATTATAAAGTGCATACTGGTTTTTTACTATTTCCTAGATATTCTGTACTAGTGCTATGCCTCCTAGATTGTGTAGTTTCACTGACATCAGTTCATCGAAACATAAAATCCTTATGGTGCGGAAGCAGGCCATTCAGCCCATCGAGTTTACATCAACTCTCTGAAAAGCATTCCACCCAGACCCACATCCTCCTCCCCTATCCTTGTAACTTTGCAATTCCGATGGCTAATCCACCTAGCTTGCACATCCCTGGATACTCTGGGCAATTTTAGCTTGGCCAATCCACCTAATCTGTACATCTTTGGACTGTGAGACGAAACCGCAGCACCCAGAGGGGCTAATGTGCAAACTTGAGGCTGGAATCAAGCCCAGGTCCATGGCACTGTGAGGCAGCAGTGCTAGCCACTGAGCCACCATGCCACCCAACCACTGAGCCACTGTGCTGTGTACACCATGTTTTCGTAACCATGGTTCATTATCTGATAATCCCCAATTGATGGATGTATAAACGATATAACTTAGAGTGAAACATAGCTTAGTGATCAAATAACTGCAGGGTGACCCCCGTATCCGTGCAATCGTTTTCCGCAGATTCAGTTACCGCACCCCGAACATATTACAGAGAACCAGGGACCAGGAGGCTGCCAGGAAGGTATAATTCACACTAAAATAAATGTGTTCACTCCTAGTCACATTTTTGGTCTCCCATGGCAGGTCTTGGAATGTATCTCCCATGGGAACTACTGAACAACAGCTTCAAATCTGAGGTGAGGTACTGAGGTGAGTCAGACGCAACAAGTTCATTCGGAATACTTGACTTCGACTTTCTATCAGTATTCTTCAGTAACTATGATAGAGATCAAGCCCAGCCAGAAGCAATCCTGAAATGGTCAAACTGACAAAATGAAATTCATGAAAATACCATTAATATAGTTATCAGCTTTCCAAAATATAAGCTCTGAATCATTTATTGCCTCCAGGAACACATCAAGTTTTTCTTTGTGTTACACTGTTCTATCTCATTAACTTCTTTGTTTGGGGAACTATTTAGTTTCTTACTTTTCTGAAACTGTGATGCACGCCTGCACATTTGCTGACAATGACACTTAGTCTCTGATGCTTTCCTGACCATTGTAATGTTTTCTCACATGTGCTGTATGTTGTTTTGTTCCATGCTAATTGTCTATCTGGGCGGCACGGTGGCATAGTGGTTAGCACTGCTGCCTCACAGCGCCAGAGACCCGGATTCAATTCCCGCCTCAGGCGACTGACTGCGTGGAGTTTGCACATTCTCCCCGTGTCTGCGTGGGTTTCCTCCGTGTGCTCCGGTTTCCTCCCACAGTCCAAAGATATGCAGGTCAGGTGAATTGGCTATCCTAAATTGCCCATAGTGTTAGGTAAGGGGTAGATGTAGGGGTATCGGTGGGTTGGGCTTCGGCGGGGCGGTGTGGACTAGTTGGGCTGAAGGGCCTGTTTCCACACTGTAAGTAATCTAATCTAAGGTTGATCTTCTCTCAGGATTGCAAACAAGCCTCAAGCCAGCTGAACAGCTTTTTCCAGAGCCAGGCCTTCTTTGGAATTCTGACAAAATCACAATAGTCTGTTTTCATGAATAACCTGAAAAGATCACAAATGAAATCATCTATGGATTTAACTAAATTCTGAACTCTTGTACTAAATCTTCCTCTTTCAAAACTTTTATTAGTTCTGAGATTGAAGTGATTGGCAAAGGCTTTCAGTATTCTTAAAAAATATCTGTTGTTTCTTTGGCCTTTGTTCATTATGAGCTATGGTGATCTACAACATCATTGGATATTTTCCAACTGCGTATAGAAATACATTTACTTGTTCAGCAGTTGAAAAAGTTTCAAATATGGAAGCCATTCTGTCCTTTATTTTCTACAAAATATTCAATTCTATGTTCAATTTCATCCATCTCAGAAATTAAGTCTTGGTAAAGTTATTTCTGATGCCATGACTTCCTAATATGATTATATAACTAAAAACATTGCTCACAACTCAGATTGAGCATTACTGCAGAGCAAATAGGCACTGTGGGACACAGAAGTAAAGAGCCGTAAAAGAAATATTCATCTGAGACTAGGGACATTGCAAATGACTAATGAAGGATAATGTCGAGCAGATTAAAAGCCTAAGCAGACTTAGGCTAATGAGGAACAAAAATTTTGGGGACTTTTTTTAAGGCTGCAGAAAGGCAGGAGACCATTAATAAAAGCTGCAAAAAGAATGGGGAAATTGGTTTTAAACTACAAGGGGCAGAAACTACAAAGGCTTCTATTTCATTGTAATTGTAGTTTTGCTGTTCTTTGCTGCTTTGCTGGGGAACCTTCCTAAATTTGCAGCCACAATGTAGGATATCCACCATCTTGCAGCTCTAATGGAGTAATTCAATCTTCTCCTGCTGAAGGGATGATTCCCATCTTTATAGTGCTTTCACTGGTTGTATCCCAATATTCATGCCTTAATAAACAACTTTCACTTCAATCATAGTTTTATTGAATAATTCTCCCTAATTGTGACTCTAAGAAATTAATTCCATTTCTTTCATGGCTTTGACTGAATGAAATTCATTGATGTGGCTTTAATAATTGTCCCCTGTTTTGTCATTTTATTGGTTGTAATTTCTGCCCCTTGTAGTTTAAAATCAATTTCCCCATTCTTTTTGCAGCTTTTATTAATGGTCTCCTGCCTTTCTGCAGCCTTAAGAAAGTCCCCAAAATTTTTGTTCCTCGTTAGCCTAAGTGTGCTTAGGCTTTTAATCTGCTCGACATTATCCTTCATTACTCATTTGCAATGTCCATGGTCTCAGATGAATATTTCTTTTACGGCTCTTTACTTCTGTGTCCCACAGTGCCTATTTGCTCTGCAGTAATGCTCAATCTGAGTTGTGAGCAATGTTTTTAGTTTCTCACTTTCCAATACAGAAGACTACATCATTTAAAAAATTTCCCCTTATCATCAGAGATTTTAAGCTTAATCCACAGAATCTCCGAAATCAAATTGCTCACTTTTGAATTCCAAGGTGGGACCACTCGCACAAAGCACCATTTCATGGTGCAGTCCGTGTCTGCTTTAGAAGATAGAATAATATAGCACAGAACAGGCCTTTCAGCCCTCAATGTTGTGCCGACTTTTTATCCTACTCTAAGATCAAACTAATGTACATTCCCAGCATTTTACTATCTTCCATGTGCTTATCCAAGAATCGCTTAAATGTACCTAATGTATCTGATACTGCTACCATCACTGGCAGTGCATTCCACGCTCCCACCAATATCTTTGTAAAGAACCTAACTCTGACATCTCCCCTAAACCTTCCTCCAATCACCTTAAAATTATACCCTCTCTGACCATTCACTCTATCTGTGCCTCTCATCAACTTGTACACCTCTATCAAGTCAGCTCTAATCCTTCTTTGCTCCAATGAGAAAAGCCCTAGCTCCCTCAACCTTTGATCATACGACATGCCCTCCAGTCCAGGTAGCATCCTGGTAGATCTCCTCTGCGTCCTCTCCAAAACATCAACATCCTTCCCATAATGAGGAGACCAGAACTGAACACAATATTCTAAGTCTGTTCTAACCAGGGCTATATGGAGCTGCAGCATAACCTCGGGGGTCTTAAATTCAATTCTCTTGCTTATGAAAGCTAACACACAATATCCATTCTTAACAACTGTATTAACTTGGGTGGCAACTTGGACACGGACCCCAAGATCCCTCTGTTCTTCCACACTGCCAAGAATCCTGCCTTTAACCCTGTAATCTGCATTTAAATTCAACCTTCCAAAATGAATCACTTCACACTTTTCCAGGTTGAACTCTATCTGCCACTTCTCAGTCCAGTTCTGCATCCTGTCAATGTCCAGTTGCAACGTATAATAGCCCTCTAGACTATCTTCGTGTCATTGGCAAACTTACTAACCCATTCTTTCACTTCCTCATCCAAAGTCATTTATAAAAGTCACAAAGACAGGAGGCCCTGCGGAACACCACTAGTCACTGAACTCCAGGTTGAGTACGTTCTATCTACTACCACCCTCTGTCTTCTATGGGCTAGCCAGTTATGTTGCCAGACAGCCAGATTTCCCTTCTGAATGAGCTACCATGGGGAACCTTATCAAACTCCTTGCTAAAATTCATGTAAACCACATCAACTGTTCTACCTTCATCAATGTGTTTTGTCACATCCTCAAAGAATTCAATAACGTTTGTGAGGCATGACCTGCCCCTCACAAAGCCAGGCTGACTATCTCTAATCAAACTATGGTTTCCAAGCAATCATAAATCCTATCTCTCAGAATCCTCTCCAATACTTTATCCACCACGTACATAAGACTGACAGGTCTGTAATTCCCAGGATTATCCCTATTCCCTTTCTTGAACAAGGGAATAAAATTTGCCAACCTCCAGTCATCTGGCACTACTCCAGTGAGGACACAAAGATCATTGCCAAAGGCGCAGCAATCTCTTCCCTTGCTTCCTGTAGTAACCTTGGGTATATCCCGACTGGTCCAGGGGATTTAGCTATCCTTACGTTTTTCAAGGTTTTCAGCACATCCTCTTTCTCAACATCAACCTGTTCAAGCATATCAATCTGTTTCACATTGTCCTCATAATTGTCAAGGTCCCTCTCAGTAGTGAGTAATGAAGCAAAGTATTCATTAATGAAGGTGTGTGGAAGGTTGGTATGGTAAGGTTTTTCTTTTTTTATTTATTCAATCTCTCTTGGTAATTTACAGTGGAGGGGATGGAGGCTAGGGCAGTTGCATGCTCTTCCTGCAGGATGTGGTAGGTAAGTGTCATGCAAGTGCCCCTGCTAACTTTGCCTGCGAGAAGTCACCCAACTCCAGCTCCTCACAGACTGCATTAGGGAACTGGACCTGGAGCTGGATGAACTTCAGATCATTCACGATGCTGAGGGGGTGATAGAGAGGAGTTATCAGGAGGAAGTCATACCTAAGTTATAGGATAGAGATAGCTATGTGACCATCAGGAGAGGGAAAGGGAATATACAAACAGTGCAGGGACCCCTTGTGACCATCCCCCTCAACCATAATTATACCATTTTGAATACTGTTGGTGGGGGGGGGGGGGGGGACCTCCAAGGGAAAGCCTCAGTGACCAGGTCTCCAGAACTGACCCTGGCTCTGTGGCTCAGAAAGGAAGGGGCAGAATAGGAGAGCAATAGCGATAGGAGATTCAATGGTGAGAGGAACAGACAGGAGATTCTGTAGTCACAAACAAGACTCCCAGATGGTATATTGCCTCCTGGGTGCCAGGCTCTGGGATGTCTCAGATCAAATCTACAGGATTCTTAAGGGGTAGGGAGAGCAGCCAGAAGAAGTCATTGTACACATCAGTACAAATGACACAACTGGGCAAAGGTATAAGGAATGAAAAGGAAATATAGGGAGTTAGGTTGGAAGCTAAAAGGCAGGACGAGCAGAGTAGTGATCTCAGGATTGTTCCTGGTGCCATGAGCTAGTGAGGCTAGGAACAGAGAGTGAGCGCAGATGAGCACGTGGCTGCAGGGCAGGAGTAGGAGGGGGGGGGGGGTTTAAAAATGTGGATCATTGGGATACCTTCTAGGGAAGGTGGGACCTGCACAAGAGAGTTGCACCTGAACTGGAGAGGCACCAATATCCTGGGCAGGAGGTTTGCTAGAGCTCTTCGGGAGGATTTAAACTAGATTGGCAGGAGGGTGGGAACTGGAGCTATGGATCAGATGATGGATAGATAGATACAGCATGCAGAGAATCTGTGAGGAGGGAGTGACAATTGATAGGTAAAAGTTGCAGTCAGTGGGACGGGTTGAAATGTGTCTATTTTAATGCAAAACATGTCAGGAATAAGGGTGATGAACTTAGAGCATGGATTAGTATTTGGAGCTACGATGTTGTGGCCATTATGGAGACTTGGATATCACAGGAGCAGGAATGGTTGTGGCATATGCCAGAGTTTAGATGTTTCAAAAGGAATAGAGGGAAAGGTAAAAGAGGTGGGGGAGGGAGTGGTATTGCTAATCAGGGATAATATCACAGTTGCGGAAAGGGAGGTCATCAAGGAGAGTTTGTCTACAGAGTCAGTATGACTGAAAGTCAGAAACAGAAAGGAGCAGTCACTTTATTGGGAACTTTATGCAGACCCCCCCCAGTAGCAACAGAGACACAGAGGAGCAGATTGGGACACAGATTTTGGAAAGATGCAGAAGTAACAGCGTTGTTGTCATGGGTGACTGTAATTTCCCTCCTGAATTCAAATACTTTGGATGGAGCAGTTTTTGTCAGGTGTGTCCAGGAAAGGTTCCTGATGCAATATCTTGATAGGCCGACAAGAGGGGGGTCATATTGGATTTGGTGCTTGGCAATAAACCAGGCCACGTGTCAGATCAGTTGGTGGGAGAGCATTTCGGTGACAGTTTATTATAGTTATTGAGAGAAATAGAAGCAGACAGTATGGGAAAGTATTTAATGGCGGGGGGGCGGGGGGAATTATAATGTTATTAAGCAGTAACTGGGGCACCTAAATTGGGAACGGATATTTGCAGGAAAATGCACAGCAGAAATGTGGAGGCTGTTTAGGGAGCACTTACTGCTAGTGCTGAATATGTTTGTCCCACTGAGGTGAGGAAGGGATGGTAGGATGAAGGAACCTTGAGTGACAAGGGAGGTAGAACATCTAGTCAAGAGGAAGAAGGAAGCTTACTTAAGGTTGAGGAGGCAAAGATCAGACCGGGCTTTAGAAGCTTACAAGGTAGCCAGGAAAGAACTGAAGAATGAACTTAGGAGAACTAGAAGGGGGCATGGGAAAGCTTTAGCAGGTAGAATTAAGGAAAACCCTAAGGCATTCTACACTTATGTAAGGAACAAGAGGAGGCCAGAGTGAGGGTAGGGCCGATCAGGGATAGTGGAGGAACTTATGCCTGGAGTTGGAGGAGGTAGGGGAGGTCCTTAATGAATACTTTAGAGTTGTTACTTTTCCTTCCCCAGTGAGTTCCTAACTCTCCTGCTGTATCAAGTACATACCAGGTCTGAAATGCATTTACCATTCACTGGAAAATTCTTCCTTCTTGAGGATTGCCATGAGGTTCCTTCTGTAACATTCTTAAGACATCAGCTCTTCCCTACTATTGAGCATCGTATGAGCAGTGACATCACCCAGTGTTTGATGGTGTCACACCACTGTTCAGCACATTGTACAATCAGTCAAATCAGTTCTGCATGGCTGCCTACTTTTAGTTTCAATTCATTATGGATTTTGCCGTCTGGACCAGCATTGATTGCCTATCCTGAGTTGCTCTTGAGAGGGTGGTGTTAAATGTCTTCTTGAACCGCTGAAGCCCCACAATACCAGCAGAGATGTAGTTTCAGGATTTTGATCCAGTGACAGTAAAGGAATGACAATATGTTTCCAACTCATAAGGATGATTACCTTAGAGCATGGATTAGTACTTGGAGCTACGATGTTGTGGCCATTACGGAGACTTGGATATCACAGGAGCAGGAATATTTGTGGCATATTCCAGGATTTAGATGTTTCAAAAGGAAGAGAGGGGAAGGTAAAAGAGGTTGGGGGTTAGATTAGCAATGCCTGGTGGGGAACTTGAAGTTAGGGATATTCTTGTGTATTTGGCACCCTTGTCCTTCTCGATAGTGATAGGTGTGAATGTTGGTGGTGGAGGAGTGAATAGTTCTTGAAGGGATGCCAACCAGCCAGACTGCTTCATCCTGATGGTCTCCAAACTTCTTGAATGTTGTTGAAATTGCACTTATCCAGTTTTTGGTCAATGGTAACACCTGTATGTTGATAGTGGAGGATTCAATGATGGTATTGTCATTGAATGTCAAGGGGTGATGGAGATTTTCTCTTGTTGGAGATAGTCATTGTATATCACTTGTGTATCACAAAGATTACTTGCCAAATTTTGCATGCACTCCCCCAATAACCCCACATATTTTCCTAGTCTCAACGCCTCCTCAAACTTTAGAAAACTAAAATTGTCCAGGTAATGGACAACATAGAGACCCTTGATGTAAAGCTACATTGTACAGTACTGAAAAGTATTTTTTCGGCATACAGACACAAATATTTCCAATTAGAGCCTTTGTCTGGGGTAAAGTAGTCCAAGACTCCTCCAAACTGGATATACTTGAGGGCACCATGTAAATGTAAGTGACAAGTACAGTAGAACCTGTATCCACGGGTGATATGTTCCAAGAGATACCATGGATGCTCAAAACCGCAGATAGTAGTGATTTAAATGGGAAACTTACCTCCCCGCCATCCCCCAGTCTCTTAGTTCTTGAATGTTCCCAAATGTTTCAGACTGTGGTAAACCACGGATAATTGAAACAGCAGAAACCGATTCCACGGATATGAGGTTCTCCTGTACAAGCAGGATTTAGTTTTGGCATCATATGCTTAGAAAGCCAGCAGAGTAACTATGAATCTAGTACAATATAACAGCTACTAAGCTGGAATATTGTAGGCCAACTAAGCTCTTTTATATACACACAATATTACGTCCACTATTTATGGCTAAAACAGTGCAAATATGGCTATTAGAGCAGTGTCGTCATTTACTCTCAGTAAAAATAAACTCTGCAAACCTTGTTCTTTCAGTTTATCCTTTAAATTTATCAGCATTGCTTTAAGTATTAGCCATATCACTAGTTCTCAATCACACTGAAACACAAACTAAAATTGAGATCTAATCCATTGCCTACAAACACAGCAATGGCATTATGATCTCTTTAATTGATTACAAAAATAGAAAATATTTCAATCAATTTCATACTGCAGCTTATACATTATGACATCAATGATGAACAACATTTAGCTTTTGCCTCTTGGCTTCATTCATTGCTATCTATTGTCCATTAATATTAATTGAGAAAATTATCTCCTCACATTCTTTAGCCTGTTAGACAGTGTTTCACTCCATGTTCAATTGCACAATGTGTTACCTCTTCCAATGTTTGTTGCCCATGTGTTTTGTTATAATCTAGCAATCCCAATTGTTTTCTTGCCTATGAAGTCCCTATGACTCAATGGGTAATTCATTTTCTAGGATAATGATTGGTCTAGAGAAGCCATTCCTTCACACCAAACATCCATCCAGACAAAGATTATACATTGCCTTTTTTTTATTTAATTCATTTTAATTGGAAGTCATCTTTTGGTTTCCCAAATGCACTCAAGCGTAATTTGATTTTCCTCAAATCGCAGGAAGTTGATCATTGGAGATTATTCCTAATTCCCGGGCCTGGTACCAAGACAGAGGGGAGGACTGAGGAGCGTTGCTATTTCAGAACAGAACTGGATATTTTCACACAGATATTCTACATTGAATTTCTGTTTTGGCACTTTTTAAAATATAGGTTTTGGATGCAGTACATTCACCATATTGTGTTCAAGTTAAATTGCAACACTCTAGGCATCATTTCTAACTTTGTGTTCCTGGTAGGCATGTGAATTGTTTGAATTTCTGTCATGTGCCCTAGGTGGGTGAAGCTCCCCACCAGGAGCACCAAGTCAGAATGTTAGTCTTTATAGCCAATTAAACACTATCGGTGAAGTTATATCTCACAACTTTTTCACTGGTCACCAAGGTCAATTTAGAAGCTATTAATTAAGTAACTGTAAACGAAAAAAAATTAAGAAGTGGCAGAGTGCAGTTGCAATTTGCAATTGATGAATAAAGGCAAAAGCGAGGGTAAACAAATTTTGGAATCCATGCTGTAAAGTAATTTGATTACACACTATGCAACTTTATTATAATCCATAATTAATTGAACACACACTCCAAACATACACAGAGTTGACCAATAATCATTTTGCTGCTGTGCACTGTTAATTGTATCTTAATTATGTTTAATTTAGACAGGTGATAGGCTTATAGTGTTTGAAACGAGGTCAGCCATCTGGACCGCATTGAATATGAGTTCCCTGATTTGACCAGATTACTAGTCCCAATCTGCTCCCCAATAACTGTGGAAATCTTCCAATGAACTATACCATCCCCAGTTTTAACAGTTTAAATTTAACACTTTTAAATTTTTCCCAAAGATGTCAATTTCTCTGCTGTGATTTGGCCTCCTCTCAAACTTAGTCTTAGGAATTCCACCCAGCTGGAAAGAAACGACCCTCAAGAGAAAATCTCCTCCAACCACCTACAATCACATGTTAACTCTGACAAAAATTATTCTGTTAATTATTTTCTATTATTTGTATCAGTATTGCTCCCTTGCTTTTTTTTAAACAGATGTAGACTAAATCATGGATTTAAATGTATTTTAGAAGCCAAGACATTTTAGTAATATTAAATTCTGTTGTAGCCAAAACTCGCAAAGACTGGCGGCTAATTTAATCCTAAAAATTAATCCCAACCTGATGTCATAGTCTGTGTATTTGATGTCACTGGTAACAGATTCTGGATTGTCCCTTCTCCTTGTAGAACATTCAGAGGAATATAATGTATAATTTCTACTCTAAATATTGTACATATTAAAAGTCTAACCATGAAGGAAACAATAAAGGAACTGTAAGACAGAAGATCAATATTTAAAGCTTTCCTTAAAATTGTAAGGAAATTAAAAGGAACTTATTTAAGGTAGAGAATGTGGTTTGATTCACATACTTTAGCTGGGTAAATGTAAATGTTTATATTGTAGTAGGATGCATTTGCAATGTTTAAATAGATGTTGTGCTGAACCATGCAATATCCAATACAAGCCACAGTTGATTGATTTGTATTTTACTCATCTATTTATAATTTTCAATACAAGTCATTTGTATTTCTGAAAAGATATAAGGAAGCCATTGGTATTTAGATGCATGGACATTAAGAAATTCTTTTTATCTTTCAATATTACTCCTGGGCCACTTAAATCATTAATGGAGACTTGGTTTAAAACATATTCTAATCCTGCCTGCCTTGGGAAATAAGCCCTGAAGGAACATAATAATTGAAACAACAGCATAATTGGTTAAAATAAATAAGGAGTGGATTGCTGTGATTCTTGCTGGTTACCAGCTCCCTATGTCTCCTCCATGAGATGGAATTGCATTCTACAGCTAGATATGGCTCCTTTCAGAAGCCATAATAGTGTACTCATACACAGTACGGGTTATACTTTGCATGTGAGGTTCCAGTAAACTAGCTGGTGTAGGATATAACTGAAGTCAATTTTTACACATTTTTTTAAAGCTTCTATTTATACAGTTACAGATTATAGGAGAAAGCAAGGCCTGCAGATGCTGGAGATCAGAGTCAAGTGTGTGGTGCTGGAAAAGCACAGCCAGTCAGGCAGCATCCAAGGAACAGAAGAATCGATATTTCGGGCATAAGCCCTTCATTGTGTTGTGCTACAGATTACATGCAAGCGACAATGACTTTAAGTCTATGTCTATTTATAGGGGCAGAAAAGAATCCTGAGGCCTGAAATAACTCCACCGAGGTTGGTATCTATCATCAAATCACCCTTTATTTACACATGAACAGTCCTTGACTTTAATACTACCACATTTAGAGTCAGATACCAGAATGCCAGCATCTCTGACACTCATCGTTATATCTGTCAGCTAGGGGTCACTGATTGGGACTATTTGCAATGTTAAAGTATGCTGTTGGGTGATATTAACTGAGTGCTGAAGAAAAATAAATTATGTTGACTCAATATCAAAGGTCAAGAAGCTTCACATATCATTCATTACCTCCATAGGCTCAGGAAAAATGGAAAAACTCACTAATGTCCAGAGATTTGAGGCAGCTCATGTGGTTCAAATTGGATCCTGGAAACTAATCATTTTCACCAACCTATTCAGACATGTTTGACATGGTCTAGAGGAGGTGGGGCTTGAACCTATGATTTCTAGCTCAGAGGCAGTGAAAATGCCATTGCATCACAAGAGATCCTGTAAGCTGTGTGTTTAGAAATATGCCTGATAGAGAAATCTTTTGAGAGAATGTGACTTATAGTCATTGGCCATTCATTGGCCATGAGGGATATCGAGAGCAGCTCGAGAAATATAAGTTCTTGTTTTAAAAAAAAGGCAAATTATTTGAGAAAGTAACCAGAATGGTGGTGAGGGGCATCTAGTTAAGATTTCTGTCTTGATTTCCAAAACATTATTTAATAACGAATCACATAGACACTTGTTTTAAACAGGATCGCATGAGATCATAGAGCAGTAACTATTTTGTTTGAAATTACAAATGGAAAAGATGTTATTAATGGGAATAGCTATGATTGGGGCTAAATGTTACACTTTGTACTGGGTTTATTATTACTCTTCATTTTCATTACTTATCCAGAGGAAGATTTAAGCAGCATCGCTCTCACATGTGCAGATCATACCCAAAAAATGCATATAGTTGAAGGTAACACATAGAAAATCAGTTGATTTGTAAGGCATAAAATCATCCATTTTGTTCAGAAAAGATAAGAATACTCCATTTTAGTCTCAGAACACAGCAATCCTGCATTTTGACCACAAAATTGTGGGAACACTCACCAATATAGCAAGACATGCAAGTAGCATTGCCAACTACAGAGTACAAACCCTTGAAACCAAGGAGAATAAAACAGCGTCAACATATTGCAGAAGTAAACATCTGTAAAGTAATAAGAATAAATAATCGCATTAGATAAAAATGGCAGGATAAATAATTCTGCCAGGAATATTTTCAGAGATAGGACAAACTAAAAACAGAATAGGACATCTTGGAGAAAACAATTATTGTGACACAGACTTACATGCAAACTCGATACTAAATCTGCAGCTAAACAAGTAAACACATTTTTGCATTCAATTCAGACTATAGCTAATGATGGTTTGCTCACTAAAGCATAAAAGAAACAGAGCTGAATCTTAGTTAAGTGCATGTTATGTCAGGTTTAGTGAACTGGTTCTTGCTGTGAGGCTGAGGGGGTTTTCATACTGTATTTTGCCAAACTCACCACATTAATTGTTGCTCCAGCCCTTATGGTGAACATCATGTCTGATTTCTTACCACGCATCATTCCTGGAGTAGTTTACCGTTCACCAGCGATCCTGGAATGGACCAGTGTCCCTGCTGCCAGCACCATATTAAGAAGGCTGTTGTGAACCCAGAAAGCATTGTCAGTCTGGAGCTGCCCTACATAGTTCCTGACATTTGCCCAGATGTAGTAGTCAGGGGGAAATCAACATGCTGTTTTGCAGGAATTGTCCTGGAGCTCTGCTGGATGAGGTAGTGGACAGGCAAGATCTCCTCTTCACCTTGGACCAGCAGTGGAGGCCACAATACCAGACCAGGTCTAAAGCTGCTACCTAGGTTACAGTAGTCTCAGTTATCTGGAGGAATACCCAACACTGTAAGAAGAAGGCCAATTCTTTTCCACACTGCCAGCATCGTGCCAACCATAATTTCTCTGATATCTCACACTCACTCTGTGCTGCTGGGCTGGCTTCCTACCAAGGCGAAAGTGAGGACTGCAGATGCTGGAGATCAGAGTCAAGATTCGAGTGGTGTTGGAAAAGCATAGCATCCAAGGAGCAGGGAAATCAACGTTTCCGGCAAAATCCCTTCATCAGGAATGATGCAGGGAGCCTCCGGGGTGGAGAGGCAAAGGTCCATGCTCTACCACTCTCACTCATGCATACAGCACCGTCCCCCCCCCACCCCCACCCTTACCCTCACCCACCATAAAATATGACAACACTAATCCTGCATGCTCATCATGCAGCCCACTCACTCACTCAGGAAACCTTCCCCCTGCTCTGAAAATAATAGCTATGCCACAAGCTTTCATCTGCCATCATGCCTGCACTTCGCTTATTTCAGGAGCAAAACAGCCCATGATAGGGCATAAAGAATCAAGAGAAGTGGTGTACTGCCCATCATTCAGCTCTTCACCCTCATAAGCAGAGAATTCTGACACTGACTACCCCAACCACAGCCTGGACTGGTATGGAAGACTTCCCTTGACTTACTGCATCAGATTCTCCTGAGAAAAGGCAATATACTTTGACCAGACTGAGACTTGCTGATAATCATGACAAGATTGTGCTAAATGGCATGGCAAAACAGTATTAATCTAAGCCTGGTATCCCTAGCTGTGGGAGAAATGTGTAAAAAGGCAAGGCAATGAAAGGCAGGAAGCATCCAGGCAAACTCAGAGTGTCCAAGTGTTATGACAGCAAATAAAGAGTCCAGAAATGTAGCATTGTCCGATAAATGATCTGGGTACATGTCCCTGAGCACACAATGTCATTACAATGATAATTGCTAGTGCAGCTTGAAGTGCACCATTGAAATATAGACACATCCTGTAAGTGGATCAGAGGTAAGAGTCCATAGAGGCTGACACAAGACAAATGTGAGTCTTCATGTCTATGGGGACCATGTGGCTAGAGCCCACAGAACATGCCTGTGGTTTTGGTGTCCAGTGTCTAACATAGTGTTCTTTTGGAGCAAGTCATGAACGGAACCCATTAAAAACTCACCGTGGTTTTCATGTCGAGTTTTTTCATGACTAGTTTGTGTGACAAGCTTATTAAGATTACAACCCATGGTGAACTTGGCTGTTACCAAGGAGTTTAATAAGCAATAATGAATGTCACTTGTTATCTTGCACTGCCTAGAGAGAATACCATCACAATGCTTGGGGGTGCTGGAGGTAATCTCATCTTTGAAATGGACCTCGCTAAACATCTCACCTGATTCTGCCACACATCGTGCCATATTCTATGTTTCTCAGAGTCTGATAAGATTTTGTCCTCAATATTGCTGATGCTGTTTAGTCTTAGAAAAAATGACATTTCTAAAATGAAATGATTTGACAAGAGTGTTCAGCTTTTAGTTGCAACCATGGATAATTTAACTAATGATCTCAATAGGTAGGTAGAAAAATGGCACTGGAGTTTTAAAATCAGAATTCATTAGAGACAGAATTGATTTTGGAATTCTTGATGAATCTTTGTCAGATTTCTTATGATCCAAAGAAGAGTTGACTTTGGAGAAAACTAATCAGGTGGTGTTGAAATCAGAAATCAGAAAGAGTCGAAAACTCCTGACAGGAGAAGGACAACCATATCACAGGAGAGCAACAGAATCCATCCAACATAAAGAATAGGCCAGCCAGCAATTACTGAAAGTCAGTGTCAGTGATGTAGAATAAGGAAGCCTCAGACACAAAAACTGCACTGATATTAAAAAATAAATATTTTCTATGTAAAACAGTCAGTCACCTCCAGAAGATGTGTGAAGTAAGGTGTAGTTACAAAATAGCAGAAGATCAAATAAGTACTGACACAAAGGTATTAATGTAGTTGGACAACGACAACAGAAAAAAAATCAAATATATTCTGAGTGTAAACTGGTAATTCAAGCCAATCATTTTGGCAAGAAGAGATTTATGTCAACTTTTCTTTCTGATAGTCCATTAAAACATCTACTTTAGTTTTCCCCTCCCTGCCTTTTTATCAATCTAATAAGAGATTGCCTTGACAATGAATTGACCCTTTTACCAATGCATGTTTAGGTTGAATCTCAGATGACAAACATCTTGGAGTCATATCCTGGGATTGACATCAATAAATTCAGTTTGTTGATTCCAGCAGCAAATACTTTGTTAGGTTTGCAATCCCAACACTACAGATCACATTTAGTGTTATAAGCACTGGGACCCAACTCATGCTTATTGGTTCTTAAGAATCCTATTGAGAATGGTACCAATATAGGCATTGTTTATCAATACTGGTGACAACTCAACTCAACCTTAATCATGATGTCTTTGTGCGCAAATAGGGTAACATTATAATATTCTGAAATAATCATATTGGATATACTATTCAAGTATATTTCTAACGATTGATTCTGATTCTCTTTTGGTTTCTAATGACATGAACCAGTCCACAGGACTTTCAAAACGGACATTCTACACAATCTAAAATACATGCAATCTATATACAATCCAAAGTGTTTTCTAACTAAAGTACCATCTGTAAACTACAGTGCATCCTTACATATTGGGTTGGAAATCACCAACATACTGTTTACAAAGCATTTTCTTGGAAAAGTCACAATTCCGTCCTTAGACTTCCCATGATCTCATGCAGTGAGAATAATATAATTTAGTCATTAAGTCATTTGAAAATTACTTGTTATTCAGAGTAAATCTTTCAAATACACATGCCTATCTTTTTGTGGCATGCAAAGTGGTGAATGGCTTACACCGAAGTAGGCATAAGTCATTTCAATTAACATGTAATGCCTCATTGCTTCTGATGAGCATTTTTGACACTTCAGTCCATCATCAAAGCTGCTCACAATTTTCTATTGCATGCCTCTTTCAATAATACATTTTTTTCTATTTTTCTCACTTAAGGTCTTCGATTTGCCAAGAAACTAATGATGTCAAATAAGGTCAGTATTAATAGATTATTGACCATTGTAACATTTAGAAAGGAGAGTCATTGCAGTCTGTGAAGCACATGGTTTGGGATTACAAGGCAACCTATTCCAAGATAAATCTGATAAATGGCATTTTGTTTAAATACCTTGGCATTTGAGTTAGGTCATAACATGAATTCCTTTCATTTCAGAACCCGTTTCATTTTATAATATTGGATATTGTCCATTTCACATCAAGACCTTGAAGTTTCAGACATCATCACATTTAACTCTGGCAAAATCATTAAATCAGCTTTAATTCTTTTAATTGACTAGACTTCTGTGGGAGTGAAATTCATTGTGGACTCAATACAAAATGTACAATCATGTTATGATAAAGTTACTGACCATTAACATTTAAAGAGAAATCTAAACAGCTGCAGAATTACTTGATAGAATTATGCTATCAGACAACAAAACCTAAACTTTATTGTTTATGAAACAAATTCAACAGATCAAGCAATATGAAGTTAACAATGTGGTTACAATGGCATATGTCATACACTCAGGTGTGTTTCTTATTTTTCCCACAGTTTCTCATCTACAACAATTAACCTTAAAGTATGTTTTTAAGGGATGCACATTGTAATGCTATAGTCCTCTGGAGAATGCTCCTCAGGTCCAGCTATCATGAAAAGTAAAACGTTAGTTTACCCTTTGTTGATATTAAATGCTTCATTTCCTTGTTCTGGATAGTTTTCCAATTCTTCCAATCCAGTCTGCTTGATGCCTTCTTTATCACAAGCCACTGTATGGACCACTGTAGATTCTCCCACGAGTTACAAAGTGGACAATCTTACAGATTCTGCTCCCTCACAGAATTCCAACTGAGATTAAGATAACCTTTCATTTCATTAAATCATTGATTAAGTTAGTTCTTTACTCTGTTTACAGTGTAGGTATATCAAACTATCATTTGTTTTGGCTATCTCTTAGTGAATTACAAACTACACAAAGTCCAAACTGTAACTCGACCTCTCAGCAAACAGCTTGATAAATTGAAAGCAGCAAATCCCCTAAAAACCATCCATCATCATCAGGATGAGTAGCCTACTCTAGGCTGTCCTAAAATCAACCTTGAAATTAATTGTCTATCATTTTGATAAGATTTTCTTTATATCTGAGGTAAGTAGGGTTTTTACAACATTTCAGTGTTCATTGTATGCATTTAAACTAGCTCAGCTCTAACTCCTATAGTGAAAGCATCTCTCTGCACTGCCATTATTGGAAAATGTTGCATCTCCACTTCTTTAGCTAATTAATTCACCCACTCTTTCATGATCTTACGTTTTTGCAATCAAACTCTTAGATCAAACAGGCCACAGCCTATTCTACTTTAAGACTAATTCCTGAAAGCAAAAGCCGCACTCTAAAACATGAGTACTGGATCTTTGCAATAATGGTGTATTAATGGGACATTGGTTAAGCCATGTTTAGAAGAATATGTGCAATTCTGGTTTCCAAGCTATAGGAAGGATGTTGTGAAACTTAAAAGGGTTCAGAAAAGATTTACAAGGATGTTGCCAGGGTTGGAAGATTTGAGCTATAGGGAGAGGCTGAATAAGCTCGGGCTGTTTTCCCTGGAGCGTCGGAGGCTGAGGGGTGACCTTACAGAGGTTTATAAAATCATGAGGTCTTTTCCCTCAGGTGGAGGAGTCCAAAACTAGAGGCATAGGTTTTAAGTGAGAGGGAAAAGATTTTAAAAGGGACCTAAGTGGCATTTTTTCCATGCAGAGGTTGTGGCGTGTATGGAATGAGCTGCCAGAGGAAGTGGTGGAGGCTGTACAAATACAGCATTTAAAAGGCATCTGGATGGATATATGAATAGGAAGGGTTTAGAGGGATATGGACCAAATGCTGGCAAATTGAACTAGATTAATGTAGGATATCTGATCGCAGTAGATGAATTAGACGGAACTTTGTTTCCATGCTGTACATCTCTATGACAATTTATTTCATTCTTCACCTCATTTTCTTGTGCAATGCTTTCAGATGATTTCCATACTGAAAGACAGTAAGTACACAAAATTTAATGTCACTATAGACACAAATACTTAATATTGTGTTCCAGCTATCATTTGTATAACTTAATTTTCAAGACAAATGGTTCACCTGCAGAATGTCAAATAATGTGCTTTGTTTCAAACCTATCAATTTTCCTTAAAATTAAGCAGCATTTTCACCATGCAGATTTTTGCTCATTAATTTTATTGAGTTAAACTGGAAATATGTATAGTAACATGGTAAAATCCTGATTTTGTTCTCAATAAATTATCAGTAACATACAACTTGACATAGACTGCAGTCCTCAAAGGTTTAATGGATTTAAAGGACTATTGACTTCAATAGTGTATAAGGAAGCTAGCTATTTTTTCAAACCGATTCAATGTATTAGTATATTTTGTAGAATCTTTTTAAAATTTTGCTTTTGGTTTAATTCTGACAGATGAAGTCAAGATTTTTCTGTAGTAATAACTGGAAATTAATACTTAATCCTTATTGCCCGAGAGATGTCAGAAATGAGCAGCTCATATTCAGCAGAAACAAAAATCAATTTATAATAAAATTTTAATCCCAGTGGAACTGTGAAGTGCACAGTGTCCAAAGATTCCTGATCTCTGATGATGCTCTAGCCTTTAACTTGCTGCAGGACACATCCAAAAGTATTACTGACTGAGACTGCAGCTTATTTTGACCTTGTATACACTTAATCTCAAAGGCATCATAAAATAATGAATGCATTGAATTACGCAGTTTTACATCAAGTATTTATGAACCAAGGCCTGTATTGCCTTCAACATGCCTTCTAACCAAAGGACTATTGATACACTTTCTGGCTACAGCCCTGCATTGGAGTTAATTTGTTTAGCTAATGCACCATAAACTTTACATAGTTTCTGAACATCATTTGATGGGTCAGCTATAACCAATGTACAATGAGCAGAATCGCACACCTTGCTGTACTTTTGCATACGCCATAGAACACAACTCTTCAATGAAGAAGATGATATTGTGACATTGAAGCCAGTGGTGAGAGGTCTGGTTTCTAAAGAGGGTTTGAGCAGTTTAGGCCGAGAGTGTAGGAGAATGGGAGGAGATCTAGTTGAGGTATATTAGATGCAAAAGAAGAATGATAAAGTAGATGTAGAAAGGATGTTTCCTCTTGTGGGGCAGTCCAGAGCAAGAGTTCACTGTTTTTGGATAAGGAGTAACAGGTTTAAAATAGAAGTGAAGAGAAATTACTTCTTTCAAAGGGGTGTGAATCTATGGAATTCACTACCACAGAGTATGGCTTATGGCTTATACCAGGACATTGAGCAAATTTAAAGAGGAGATAGACAAATTTTTAATTAGTAATGGGTTGAAGGATTAGGGAGAGCAGGCAGGAAAGTGGAGTTGAGGTTGGGGTGAGATCAGCCAAGGTCGTATTGAATGGCAGAGTAGGTTCGAGAAGCTGAATGACCTACTCCTGCTCTGAAGAGAAAGTGAGGGCTGCAGATGTTGGAGCTCAGAGTCGAGGGTGTGGTGCTGGAAAAGCACAGCAGGTCAGGCAGCATCCAAGGAGCAGGAGGATCGACGTTTTGGGTATAAGCCCTCCATCCTGATAAAGGGCTAACACCCGAAACGTTGATTTACCTGTTCCTCAGATACTACCTGGGGTACTCCTGCTCCGAGTCCTTATATTCCTACATGTGAATAATGGTCAGGATTTTCCAGTCTCAAACTTGGCAAGGCGGGGTAGGCAGGTGAACTTAAATCGAACAAGTAGCAAACAAGTTTAGATTTTCATCATCAAGATAAACCTCAGCAAATATGTCATCAGCCAGTAGCAAATACATTTGCATCTCATTAATACTATAAATCACTCATATTAACTTTTCTTTCCCAAATAACTTCAACCCAATCAAGAAACTCGATGCTTCAGAAAGTAAGCATGCACCTTCTTCCTCACTGTCAGGGTAAATCTTTGCTACCTTGTCCTTACAATGATATGGCTTTAAATGATACTTACAACCTCGTGCAGTGTACTGATGCAGCTAAGTGAAGCCAGACAATGTGTCTCCCTTGGCCACCTAACACACAGCGAACAGCGTGCAGTCTGTGGTTATAGGACAGCTATAGCACACATTGTAAAGGGCTACTTAAGGCTGAACCACATGGAACCATGAAAACGATGAAGGGGAGGAAGGATAAGAAAAGCAAGGGTACTCTCCAGTCAGTCAAGGGGCTGTGTTCCAGTCAGCAAACATGACTGAAAATGAACTTATTCACTTTCTATTCATTAATAAAACACCCATGTGCCTGAGGCATGCTGAAAAGATTTCTTCCCTTCCTTACTACCAGATCTAGAGCTGTGCTTAACATCCACAGGTAGGAAGGGGGGAGTCTGCTGACTGATACGCAGTAGTGACTGTGAAATTTTGTTCGGCACTGTCTGTTGGCTCAGGGTCTAGACAGCACCAGGCTTGTGAGAGACTGCTAGTTGGTTGCAAATTCACCCTTCTCAACTTGATCTGCAGCAGGTCACGGGAGTCACTTGCAAAGGGGCAGGCCTGGAGTGTCCTAAGAGGACAGTCCCCGGGAGCCTGTGTGACATACTGCTGTTCTGGAGTGGCAGCTGATAACATTCTGTCTTCTTGAGAAGATGGATCACCTGTCTCCTTTGGCTTGCCATTTATTATGAGTACTGATGGCCGCACTGGTAGCATACAGGTACAAATACATATATCCGGCAACCTAGATCTTCAAGGTGGCTGCCATCATTTCCACCAAGGAAGCCAAGTGCCCTCATTCTGGATCCTTCACTTTGGTGAGAATGTGGACAGACTCCTCCATACTTCACTCTATTCTAGTGAGATCCGCCAGCATCCCTGCCTGATGTTGGCCTCTGACTGTCTCTGCACATTGAGTGTGATGCATATAGCACAGAACAGGAGCACATCTCCTGCATAGGCTGAATAGGTCTCAGTACTACTTCCTCTACCAGCTGCAGACACTTGTCAGTGACATACTCACCAGAATGTGTCTCTAAGTGTGATCTAGCCATTATACTCACCGAGGTGACAGTCACTGTGCTGGTGGGAGGTGCAGTGAAGGCCATGCCAATACATCCTTTGAAGGTTCGCAACCATCATCCTTCAGCAAAGTGATGGTGGACAGCCTCTGTGCCCTCTTCCATTTCACTGTTTGTTGACTGTGGAAAATGAGAGACTGAATAACTTGGTGAGGAAGCACAAACCTTTCTGGAGAGGAATATGTAAGAGTGGCTGCGTGTCTCAGAAATGCGATCAACAACAATGTTTCTCCATTGCTTCTACATCCCGTTCTCCCCATCACTGTAGGGCCAGTCATTGGAGTGATGTTGCCTCCAGCAGGGTATTTTATCTAATGTGACCATGCTTATGTTACTTTCTGTACCAGAAGAAATTGGATGTGGATGCTGTGGTTTGCGTGATCTAATAGACATCTTTAAAAACTATCTATTATGGACAAACATTATATTCACAGGCTTGCAAGTGTCTAGAGAGATGTTAAGCTCTTAGATTACCACAAAGAAATGTGCTTTAAATAGCATACCATACTTCAAAGAATTCTGGGATAAAATAAAACATGAAATCTAATACCCTCGAATCGCATGTTGTGATACAGTGATGATATCATGAACATGTCCATTCAAAGTACACCTGCATACTGTAATATGTAATATTTTACTTACAGTACTCCCATTGTGGACCATCCAACTGGGGAAAGGGACACTTCCTGGGACTTATGTCGGCTTGTCTTTGCTTGTTGAGCATTGAGGCACTGTCTGGTTGGGGGGGTGGGTGAGGACTGGAAGAGTTTTAACCATCTTGCTGGCTGCTGCCTTCTCCGGGAGGCAACCCCAATGCAGGACCTCAGCCTTCCTCTGTCACCTGCTGGCCAAAGGCCTGTCGGTTTTCCCTGCATGGTATTTCTTCCCCTGACTGTTGCTGTGATGGAGTGTTGAGCTGCGGGCTACCTGCAGCAGAACATGGTGTGCAGCTGGTGGAGCAGTACTGGGGAGCTGTAAGACTTTGTTTGGGTCATGAGCAGAGGATGATGGCTGCTCTGTTCTGGAAGGAGTTTAGCTGCTGTCTTGCACCAATCCACTAACTGTGGTTACAGGAGACCTTGCCATTCCCGCCGTCACCCGAGCTGGGAGCAGGGGGAGTATCTGAGCTCAGTCACATCCAGCTCTGTTGTGTCCTGGGCAGGCCCTAGAAATAGTGGTGGTTTACACGGCCTTTTAGGGGAATGTCGTAAGGTGAAGGCTACATCATGGCGGGGATGATGGACGGCAGCTCCAGCAGGGTATGGGGCCTAGTGGCTGAGTGGGGTCTTGCTGAGGATCCTGGGCCACGCTGCAGTATCAGAAGAGGCTGCAAGTCTGGGAGTGGCCTCAAGTCTGAGAGGAGAAAAGGTCACTTCTAAATGGTACAAATTAAATCAGGTAAATTCCTGCAGTAAACAATCTTAGAATGAATTTCATAACAGTCAATGCAATTTCTTGTCCCAATAACTAAAAGAAAATTGCAGAGAAACAGTGCTAAACACACTGACTTTAAGCACGGACTCTCTATATGTATCTTGTATAGTGGAAGGGACAAAACCAGAAACATCACCCAATTTTGAATTCCATTAAATGCTGAGTTAGGAGTGGGCACATTTCCTGCAGAGTTGTCTACATCTGCATTTGCTGCCCTCAGTGAGAGATGACTATCGTTGACAAATTACTTGATTGAAGCAATTGGAGAAGAAAATCGTCAGATTATAAAATGAACTGATGGTTTGATAATTACTGTCTTGTACTTCAAATCGAAATGAATTTCAGTCCCAACTGTCTCCATCTGACCAGATGAGAAACGGGAAACATTATTATCAGTACACAAATGTAGTTGAAACAAGAAACAGACCTGGAACTCGATTCACTATCCAGGGACACATGCTTCTGAGACGGCAATGTGGGGTGTGACAGGTGCTGAGTTTGTCACAAACTGAGAAAGAGCCAGGTTATATGCTGAATCATTGGGATCTGCATCAAAAGTATCTGGCAACATGAATTGAAAATATACACCATGGGATTCTATTCTTACGTGTCAACCTTCTTTCACTTGGGCACAGCAATATAGTGGCTATGTGATTGAGCCTCCAGAAAATGAAGATCCTGAATCCAGAGGGGATCCATGACAGTTGGAATATTGAAAATTTGTTTGAAAATCTAGAAATAAGGAGGGGTCTGAGTCTGTATTTAAAACAGATAACAGGTTTGCTCATGCCTTTTAAGGAAAGAGACCTGTCACCCAAAGTGAAGAGGTAGACAAGCAGGAGGCTGGAAGAACACAGCAAGCCAGGCAGCATCAGGAGATAGAGAAGTCAATATTTCGGGTGGAACCCTTCTTCAGTCCTTCTCTAACTAGCTTGATGTGTTCTTCCAGCCTCCTGCTTGTCTACCTTGGATTCCAGCATCGACAGTTTTTTTGTCTCTACCCAAAGTGGAGAGCTATTACCAGCGAGCCCAAGGATCAACCTTAGTTCGATGAAGTCTACAGGAGCATATGCGAGGAGCAGTACCAGGCATACCCAAAAATGAGCTGTCAAGCTGGCAGAGCTACAATGCAGGACTACTTCCGTGCCAAATAGCAGGAGCAGCAGGCAATAGACAGGGTTTAATAATCCTACATCCACTGTACCAGATCAAAGCTCTGCAAACCTGCCATATTCAGTCATAGCTGGCATGTGAACAATTAACGAACTAACCAGAAGGGGATGCTGTACAAATGATGGTAAGCCCAGCACTCAGTATAAGGGAAAAAAACTGAAGCACTTGCACCCGCCTTCAAGAGATTGAGTGATCCATCTAGCCTTCTTCTGTTAACCCCCACTACTCACCAAGAATACAGAGGCTAATCTTCAGTCAATTCTATTCACACCAATCAAGGAAAGCAAGAAACAGCCAAGGCTTTGCATATTACAAAAGGATCTGACAACATTCCAGCAGTAGCTTCTAAGACTTATTCTTCAGATCTAGGTATAACCTAGCCAAGTTGTTCCAGAACAACTATGACACTGGCATTCACCCAACAATGTAGAAAATTGCCCAGGCACATCTTTACACAAAAAGGAGGACAAATCGAACTTGTCACAATCATCAGTAAAGTGATGGAAGATATCATTAACGGTGTATAGCAATACAGTAATAACTTGCTCAATGACACTCAATTTGCCAGCTAGACCCACTCAGCGCCTGACTTCGTGATAGCTTTAGTCCAAACGTTAACAAAAGAGCTAGAATCCAGAGATGACTTGAGAGTGTCTGCCCTTGGTATCAAGGCAGCATTTGACAAAGTGTGGCATCAAGGAGCCCTAGCAAAACTGGAGACAATGGGAATGAGGGGACAGCTCTCCACTGTTTTGTACCTAGTGTGAAGGAGAATGCCTATTGTTGTTGGAGGTTAATCACCTCACTCTCAGGCATTTCTGCAGGAGTTCCTTGAGGGAATGTTCCAGGTCCAATGAAAACTGATTCAGCAATTAGATTCTCCCCTTCATAAAGGGAGAAAATGGGGAGGTTCACTAAAGAGTGCACAATGTTCAGCATTATTTGACAACATCTCAGGTAGTGAAATGGTCCATGCTTACAAAGAACAACAACTGGATAAGATTCAGGTTTGTTTTGATTGTAGAAAGAAAAATTCAAACCACACGTGTCCAGCAATGTCTGTTTCCAACAAGACATGATCTTACCATCTCCCCTTTGAACATTCAATGGCAATGTCCTCAGTGAATCTCTCACTCTCAACATCCTGCAGGGTTACCAGTGACCAGAAACATAACTATACCGGCCATATAAATATTTGACTAAAAAACCATGTCAGGGGTTAGGAAATTCATTGCTGAGTAACTCATCTCCCGACTCCCCAAAACAAGTAACGAATTTGATGGAATGTTCTTGCTTGCCTTGATGGGAGCAGTTCCAATGACACTCAAGAAGCTGAGGATCCCAGACCCAAGACAAAGAAGCCCACTCAAATGGCACCTCATCCACCAACTTCAACATCCACTTCCTCCTCTATTGAGGTACAGTAAGGCAGATGCACTGCTGCACCTCATTAAGGGTCCATCCAGCCCTTAATGTCCACCACCTAAGAGGACAGGGGAAGCAGAGACATCTCAACTACCACCTGCAAGTTCCCCTTCATCCTGACCTTGAAAATATATTGCTTCTCCTACATTGTCGCCTGGGTCCAAATCGTGAAACTCTCTTCCTACCAGCACTGTGGTTGTATCTACACCAGGGGAGCTGCAGCCATTTCAGAAGATGGCTCATCACCATTTCCTCAAAGTGAATTAGAGATACTGGCCAACAAATACTGGCCAAGCCAGTGACATCCTGTGGAAGGATTTTTAAAAAAACTTACCAAGTCTAGTCAATATGAGACAGCCTTAAAAACGATCACATTTTTGATATGGCTAAATCTGTACCTTGAACTGATGTGAAAGCTCATCACAAGTGCAGAGCTAAAAGTGGCAACACATCACAGTTTGACACTGGCATTGTGTCGTTGCGTTTCTTTCATGATCATTTCAGATCAATACAGGTTTCTAATGAAATGACAGCAACAAAACCAAGCTTATGGTTACAAGATTATCTCGCTGTGATGAGCAAAACTTTAAAAATATGGGATTGAACAGGCCTTAGTCACTAACATCTTTGACCTAGTTTGCTTCTAATTTGAGCCTTTGGTTTGCTTTGATCCTCGGGATTTGAACAGAACCAGATCCATAGCTTAATTCAACAGCAAAAACTGAATTTTCAAATGTTTTTAGACACTTCAATTTAAATCGTTCAACTTTTAATTACAATATAAATGTCACCCCCTTTAATTACCATTTTGCAAAACAATTAAAAAATAACACTTTCACTTATATGTGACCATTGATGTCAAATTCTGGAGGTCAGCAGTAGATATTCTGGGTGTCGCTGTGACATGTAGATACTCGCAAACTCAATTTCCTGCTTCCTTCCTTTGGCCCTTGGGCCAAACTGAGATGGTTGCTGGGAGATAACCCCTCCAAACATGGTTCATGAAATCTCAAGGAACCCACTCAGAACGACACAGAATGATGATACAATGCTGCTATAGTTCCATTAGGGCCATAGTGGAACAGACCATAGATCTCTTTCAGATGAAGTTTGATTCCTGGACTGTTCTGGCAGGACACTGCAGTACAGTGCAAACAGAGTATATTCTGTCATCATGGTACCCTGTGTTCTTCACAACTGGAGCCAATAAAGGGGAATGGTCCGAATGCAGACAAAACATGGAAGTTACTCTTTGGACAAAGATAAGGATCAGGACATTGAGCAGTTCATGACAGCATTACCAAGCAATGAATCATTGAGCCCAAGAAACCAGAGATAATCCCATTGGAACCTGCTTGGAGGATGAATGAACGGATGCTGGTTAATTGTCTAACATTCTGTTAGTAATCGGACAAGCAGCTCCTGCTTAGTGCAAACATCTTGTGGACCTGGTTACTTTTGCAGTCCTTGGCTTTTGTGCTGCTGAATAAATGTCTCAATATCTGTCTTATTGTATGCCTAATAGCTTCGGGTGATCCTACCTTCAATTATCTACACTTTATATACCTTACTGACCATTAGTGGGAAAGCATAAGTCAGTGAGATAGTGAACTAATATCATACAGTGCTTCGATTAGGTAGCTCTTAAGGCTTCAATCAGCTTATCATGTCCAAGTATTGTGCAGTATGTCTAAGTGATAGTCAGGATGTTGAGAGGAATCCTGAGGAATCCACTCGTTCAAGGTGAGAGGAAAAATGTTTAAGGGGGATACACACGGAAAATACTTTACACAGAGGGTGGTAGGTGCCTGGAATGCATTGCCAGCAGAGGTAGTAGAGGCATTTAAGGTGCATCTGGACAGATGCATGAGTAGGTGGTGAGCAGAGGGATACAGATCTTCAGGAATTAGGCGATAGATTTGGATTTGGATCGGCACAGGCTTGGAGGGCTGAAGGGCCTGTTCCTGGGCTGTAAATTTTCTTTGTTCTTAATCTCCTGTTGACTCTTTCATCACTGGTCAGCCTTCAGCATTCCTGATTGCACATAGACTGCTAAGTTGCCTTGAAATGCTTAAGAATCATCTAGGTCAGCATTGAACCTCTGAGAGGCAATATTTTTGCAGCTATTCTCAACAGACCAATGCATGATGAAAAAGAGTGGACATTTGACCTGTCTGCTAAGCACCTCCAAGGCTTGAAAAGCTGATGGATCAACTGAAGATTTCTCTCCAGAGATGTGTGGAATCATCATTGATTCCTCACTCATTCCCAAGGTGGGTGTATTTGTGGAATGATGCAATCTGTCAGGACCTAAGCACAATCACTGCACATTGCATTTAACCTTTGTGTTTTGCATAATACGCTGCAGCACCTTGGTTACAGTCCCCAATATTTTGGTTCAAAGCTGCCTGATGTTCACTGCTATCTGCAGTCAAGGAGTTGGTTACTTGAGAGAGATAAATAACACTGAGCCGTTACAACTTCTTAAATCCTTGCGATATCTGAAGAGGCTGCTCATGGGCGAAAATTAACCAAGTCCGAAAGTGAAAATATGTTTACAAAAGTGAAAGGTTATTTACATTGATATTTCACCCATACCACCTAAATGCCCTCAAAATATTTGTTTCTTCCTCTGCCTCCAATTACCTCCAAGTGTAGTCCCAGCTTCTGTATTGGATTAGAGTCGTTGTGCTCTGTGATTGGTGCTATTATTCTGGAAGATTTGGGCAGTCATCCTCTGATGCATTTGTGCCCACTGAGGATCTTCAAATGCCCAGCTCACCCTCATTGGCTTGACCATCTGCAGGCTTTGCGGTCACAGACAGGGGGAGGTGGAGGAATTAGGCACCTCTGGATTATCCTGAGAAGAAACATCTGGGCGTCTGGTGGCTCATCCTCCACAAGAGTATTTCTGTTACAGCCCTGTCTCCCTGAGTGGAAGGAGCATCTGGATTGAGAAGAAGGACCCTTCATCCTCTTTTGCCTTGCATTGATGCATCTATATCCAAAGTAATGGAGTGCACATCCAGGCATAGATCTGGCAGATACTGAGAATGCTGGACTTGACTCTCTAGGCAGTCATCAACTTGTCTGTGGAGATGGGCGTATACCAGACCTTGGTACTGATAACATTGGTGATCTGCTCCATCCTTCAATCCAATTTACCAAGTGCCTCTGAGAAGCATGTCTGTTGGTGCTATGCCTGTCTGCGAATTTTAAAAATTCACCAATGACTAATTCCATGGAGTTGTCTTCTGCCTGGGGCTGAAAAGGTACCTGAACTCCAGCAACCCTCTGAGTGCCAGAGAGCTGGGACATTTCTTCCCTGACTATCTGCAAAGATATGTCAGTAGTGTTTTTAACCAGATTGTGCTCCTGAATCTAATCTAGACAGAGTACAAACCAAGGTGACCATTTGTGAGCTGGTGGAGGGTGCAGGTATAAGTCTGGCCGATCCCTCCTCTGAGGGTGCAGTGGTTTTCTCCTCAGAGGTAGAATTGGAGCTGAGATTTACCATCACTAGCCTCTTAGTGGGTGTTAGCTGGGTACTACTGGGTTTTGCTGAAGAGAGAGAATTAGTCATATAAGAAGGATAAGATTTTGTGCTAATTAAGAATGTGCATCTACTGGTTTAATGGGAGATCAGCAGAGTACAGCAAATGAATCTTTATTGAGCTGGTTGGTCATTGGGGTCTCTTTATCCCACATGGACCATCATGATCTTATTTAGCAAATTCAAAAATCTTTCCCTTGTCCAAAGTGAGGAGCCTGAGGCCCAACAACTGCTGCCAGACCTGATTCTCCTTGTTTGGCTGTGCAATATTTGTATCTGCAATGAGGTAAGGAAGGGGTTGAGTCTAATGGAACTGGATGGAAGAGTGGTTACTGGTGATGCCTGACCAGGGGAGGTGTGAGGAGCTGCAGTGAGTGAACAGGAAGCACAGAGGGCAGGAAAGGAAGAGCAGTATGGGAGGATGAGATGAATGAGAGCCAATGAGTGGCCATGATATATGAAATACTGCAATTTCAGTCCAGGAGCCTTGGTGCGAGGAGTATACAGTGGCAAAGTTAAGGTGAGTGGTGGCCCAGGGATTTCTAGCTGGCCGAGAGAATATGCTGGCACTTACCATGATTACACCAGAAGATCACTGAGTTTCTTTCTACACTGGCAGGGCATCCCGTTTCACTGAGGACACAGCACTGACCCATTTTGCAATTTGTGTCCAAACTGGTTTAATTTAGTGGCTTAGTTGCCGTGGTTGTGGGTATGTTCGCCAAACTGGAAGTGGATTTGTCCCCTGTCTAGGTGACATCTTCAGTCCTTTCGAGCCTCCTGTGATGTGCTGCTGTACTGTGCCTTCTGGAATTTATTTGGTTCCATTCTTGCAGCTTCCAGTTGCTTGTTGTAATGGCCGGTATATTGGGTCTAGGTCTATGTGTTTGTTGATGGAGTCCGTGGATGAGTCCCATGCTTTCTCGAAATTCTCTGGCTGTCCTCTGTTTGGCTTGTCTTATGATCGTTGAGTTGTCTCAGTCGAATTTGTGGCGCTTGTCATTTGTGTGCACACAACAGCAACCACCTGAGTACACACAAAAGAAGCTGCAATAGTACTGTTCAAAAGGAATACAACTCACTGCAGCACTCCAGACCTATGAAAAGAATAAGAACACCTCGACAGAGTCTTCGCCAAGAGTGGATATTCCTGCAATGTCTTCTGCAGATGCCTAACAGACAAACAACGCGATAACCTAACTCACTAGCCAGCTATCTTACATAAAAACATCTCGGAACTGACAGCTAGACTTTTCTGACCATTGGGATTCATGCCAGCACATAAACCAACAGCTATGCTCAGACAACAACTCACCAGGACAAAAGACCCTAAACCCATCATGTGCAAGACTAACGTACTTTACAAGATTCCATGCAAAGACTGCACAAAACACTATATAGGACAAACAGGTAGATAACTAACAATCCACATCCACAAACATCAACTCGCCACTAAATGCCATGACCAGCTGTCCCTAGTAGCCACACACACAGATGACGAGGACCACAAATTTGACTGGGACAACACAATGATCATAGGACAAGCTAAAAAGAGGGCAGCCAGAGAATTTCTAGAAGCATGGCACTCATCCATGGACTCCATCAACAAACACATTGACCTAGACCCAATATACCGGCCACTCCAACAAACAACCGGAACCGGCAACTGGAAGCTGCAGGAATGGATCCAAATAAATTTCAGAGACACAGTACAGCAGCACTTCCCAGGAGGCTCCAAAGCGCTGAAGATGTCACCTAGACAGGGGACGAAACGTCTGCAAATCAACTTCCTCACTCAGCGAATATATCAACAGGAACCCAAGCTCCAGATCTTTATGCAAACCTTGAATGGCTTGGTCTCCTGTGGCAGGCAGCTGGAGAAAGATGGCTCACTGTTCTGCCATCCCATTCACCAGCATCTTAGGGTCTGTGTTCCTGAAGCCGAGAGTGAGCTTTCCTTCCCTCTGGGCTATAATGATCAAGCAGTAGTGTGACATGCAGCTCATGACTTGTAGCATCCAAAGTGCTGTGCAGCATGAGCCCAGTTACAGAATGACTGAGGTGAAGAGGGAAGATTGTGTGAGAAAAGTTGCTCTGAGTGTGACAGACTAGGCAGCATGAACCTCACACGAACAAATACTTTAACTGCAAATGGGAAAATTCCATTCTTAGATGTAAATAGAAAACTCACTGAGAGGACATATCCTTTTTAATTCCTGCAGTCTATTTTTACTCTTCTAAAATATCATTTTCATTATCCGTAATTATCAATGCCCATGAAATTAACATGTTTTATGCAGTCACTCAGCTCTCAGTCAGAATAACAGGTAGGATAAATGCAGCTCTATGCACATGAAAGGGTTAAACTTAAATGGAAGGCAAAAGAGTGTATAAAACCATATGGAACCTGTATCCCCCAAGAGTACAGCTAGCGTGCAATAGGAGAAAATAGGGCTCTTATTGACAAATAGCCAATGCCTGTAGTGTGCAAGCAATCAGAATTCTCGTTAGGTGGGACTCTTCGCCCAATCACATCTACAATTACGAAACGTATCAATAAATGTGATAGTTCTTTTTAAAACAAGCTTCACTGCAGTTTAGCAGAGATACATTGGGTTGATGTTTGACTGTTTGGCTATTAGTAAAACCTTGGTCCTGTTTACTTGAAGCTTATTAGGCCTCATTGAATGCCTATAAAAGCACTTGATCAATACCACAGGGAGTAATGGAGATTTGGCTGGTCAGTTTCACCCATGTAGCAGAATTGATCAGAGGTAACTGCAATCTAAAAATCATCTCTGCAGCCTGCTGGTTGCCTGGCAACTGTGGCTCTATGGGCAGTGATAGTTTCTGTATAGAGTTTCCTCTGTGCCTCTGTGGTCAATTGGTCAGTCTCCACATGCGCAGAACCACACACCCCTCCCTCCATCAAAAAAAATCAATACAATAATCCATTGTGTTTTTTTTAAACTTCAGGACTTTGTCACAGTTCGTTGTTTGCATGAGACCAAGTAGAATTGTGATTCTGTAACGTAAGTTTTATGAAGATAAAATAAAACTAAAGATTGACAGCATTCTAGAGCTGTGGAAGCGATACACAGATTTTTTCTTTAATTATACGTCCAAATTTCCTCCCCTTTCCAGTGTTTGGCCATTTATGCAGCTGTTTCACGTTGAGTGGGATGGAGAACTTGACACAATCATTTTCATTTCAATGTTTTTTTTCCTCTGGGCGTGCACACTTACTTTTAAAACAATATCTTCTGTCCTCATTCTTACAGTATTCCTCTTTCTCCATCAAGGTGACAGACGCAAGACATCCTACATAACAGAAAAACTCAGTATCTCTGATTTTCTGCGGGATAGTGGGGGAAGGGGAGAGGTTTGATAGCAAACTGCCACCTTTGTTATGATTAGCCCTCGGGCGGTGATCACAATTTCGGAAATTAACATGTGAGCTGATTAGTGTGGAAATCTTGAAGTTCTGCCCTGTCTTCTTTTAATTTCAAAATATACTTTATATACTTTATTCATAAAAAATATCACAAATACAGTTGGGTTCTATACAATAGCCTATCAGGGAAAGAACTGAAAATGTGTTGCTGGAAAACCAGCATCTGCAGTCCTCACTTTCTTCTATATCAAGGAAAGAAACAAGCATTGGAGTTTGACTATTCAAACAAGCCAAAGGTATCTCTTATTTGAACCAGACTATATTTACACTGGGGGTGAGGCAATAGCCTGTTAATCCAGAGACCCTGATATTGTTCTGGGGATCTGAGTTCTAATCCCATCACGTCAAATGGTGGAAAATGCATCCATTAAAAAATCTGGAATTACGAGTCTACTGATGACCATGAATCTATTGTCGATTGTTGGAAAAACTCTTCTGGTTCACTAATGTCCTTTAGGGAAGGAAATTGCCATCTTTACCTGGTCTGGCCTACATGTGACTCCAGACCCACAGCAATGCGGTTGATGCTTACCTGCCCTCTGAACAATCAGGGACGGGTAATAAATGTTGGCCCAGCTAATGGCACCCTCATCCCATGAATTAATAAAAAAAATTTGAGGCACCCGATAACTGAATGGACCCCCATTAACTCCAGTAGGAAGACCTCAGACAGTGGCCTTTCCCCACTGCACCTTGGCAGTAGCTGCGTCAAGCTTTAGTTCATCCCTCAGCATGTAGTCCTGGACCTTGGAATGTTCCAGTCGGTAACACATGGACAGGGTCAACTTCGCCTTGCTCTGGACACCAATAGGTTTCGGGCAGAAAAAGAGAGTCTTTCACGGAGTTGATGGTCCTCTATGTGCAGTTGATGTTTGCCTTGGTGTGTGTCACGGGGAACTGACTGTAAAACATGAGAGTCTTGTGTAACAGAGCTGCTCGGGATGAACCTTGACAAAAACCATTGCATCTCTCTCCAGACTTTCCTTGCAAAGGCACATTCAGTAGGAGATGTGTGACACCCCCACAGCCATTTTGAGGGCAGCGTTAAGTGGTGCATACTGCGCCATATCACTCACTGCTCTAACACAATCTACGTGTGCACTTCCTGCCACAATGCCAACTCTCCCACCTCAAAACTTCCAGTCACTGTGGTGATCCATCACTGTTAGAAATCCCCATTTAAAATGTTCGTATTTTTCATTCAGGTATTATTGAGTTTTTAATAGCAATTTGTGTAAAAGCTATTGTGGAACAACAAAATTGGTGCTTAGGAAATAATTCTAAATTTGTGTAGAATTGTGAAATGGTTCCATCCATATTAATTGCCAGATTTCTAAAGCCAACTTTTTAAAATAATGTTTACAAGTTTTTTTTTCAGAATTTTTCATCTTCTCCATTCGCATTAACATATATGTAGCATTCTTTATTTCTCCTGAAGTTTTTTTTTAAGTGATTTGACTTTAGTGATTCCAATAACCTTGTTGGCTACCAATGGGAATTCACTAATTTGATTGACTGGCATGACGAGCATGATTGGTGCAGTTCCAAGCTGAGAATTCCAATAAACAGAGTTGCATGTCACCTCAACAACCACTGTCTGGTTTGACATGGGACACAAGATGAGTATCTACTATCAGGATAATGGGCATTCACCTGGTCGTGCATCAACTGCACAATGCAAAAAAGGTAACATTTGTAGTTCCAGTGACTCTCAGCATTGTGAAATGGCACTCACAAAGCCACATGGATCCAGTCAATGACACCCTGAACCATGCTACATTGACAAAGTCACATTCATGCTATGACTGTTTCTCTCTTCAGACAAACTAAGAAGTCTCTCTACCTGATAATTGGAGTCTCTGACATCTCTCTGATACAGCAGTAGGTATTAAACTGGGAGCAAGTAGCTATGTCAACTATTTCAGTGTGGAAAGAGACTGATGGGTAAAAGTTAAAGGCCCACTCACATTCACTGTCTCTTGCAGTGCCACTTTGTTCTTATATGAGGTTGCAAGTCCAGGTTCAAATTGCCAAAGTTCCATGAGCACCATCATAGTGAACTATAATGCAAGCCAACCTTCCATCCATTGACTCCATCTGTGCTTCTCGATGCCTCAGGAAGACAGCCAACATCAAAGAACTCTCCCACCTTGGTAATAATCTCTTTCAACCTCTCCCATCAGGCAGACAATACAAAAGCTTAAACACACGTACCAACGGGTTCAAGAAAAGCTTCTTCTCCTTTGTTATTAGACCTCTGAATGGACCTCTCAACTTTCAAATCTAATGTCATAGATCACAGAATCCCTAGTGTGGAAACAGGCCCTTCAGCCCAACAAGTCCACACCGACTCTCCGAAGAGTATCCCACCCAAACCCATTTCTCTACATTTGTCCCTGACTAATGTGCCTAACCTACACATCCCTGAACACTATGGGCAATTTAGCATGGCCAATTCACCTGACCTGCACATCTTTGGATTGTGGGAGGAAATCGAAGCACCTGGAAGAAACTCACACAGACACGGGGAGAATGTGCAAACTCCACGGACAGTTGTTCAAGGCTGGAATTGAGCCCAGGTCCCTAGCATTTGAGACAACAGTGCTAACCACTGAGACAGTGTGTCGATTTTGTTTTTTGAGTACAAAGTTAAAAATCACACAACACCAGATTATAGTCCAACAGGTTTAATGAGAAGCACTAGCTTTCAGAGCACTGCTCCTTCATCAGGTGGCTGTGGACCTTCTTTTCAGACATAACTTTGTATTTCTCGCTCTGTTCAATCACCCTATAATCTTTGTACGGTCTGATCTGCTTGTACTCCATGCGAAACAAAGTTTTTCACTGTACTTAGGTACATGTGACAATAATAAACCAATTCAAATCCAAATACACTATTCCTGGTTTAAGAGGAAGTAATAAAAGCCCTCCCACAAAAGCCTGGGTGGACTAGGCCTCTGACTGAGAGCCTCTTACCTCTTCCTCCCTCTGAATGCAGTTTCTCTTCTTTGCTATCTTTGTGCCATCTCCTTTGCAGGCTGCTGTCCAAGACTGGGGGCAATTGATGTGCCCAGAGGCCTTCCAGTAGCAACCAATGTGAAGCACCATTGCCTCCAGTATTTGCCATCTACAAGCAGAACCAGTAGAAAGTAATGGGCAGGTGAGCTTCAAGTTGATGACAATCCTCGAAATAGATTTGAAGCTGAGCAGATGTTCAGCTGCATGTGCTGAAGAGAAGGTGTTCATTAGAGCAGCGAGGTGGAAAATAGTTCAGCTTGTGTCAAATCAGCAGTAGATACTGAATGGCATCCCAATCTACCCATTCCATAACACCCACAATAATACCCTCACCAACTTTGTGCTCAGAGTTGCCTGTGCTGGAAGTGGACAGAAATGGCATGGATACAACCAGCAGCAAAGCTGTCAGTGCTGCAGAGCTGAACTTTGCAGGCAGTCAGTACACTTAAGAGGGGCTACTCTGCAAATCATCCACAGATAAGATGAGGATACAGTGAGGGATTGCTAGCATGGCAACAGAAAGTTTTCAAATCAGATCCTGACACGTTTTGTGAGTTTTAAAATATTGCATTGCCAAATTTCTGAAAGGGCAAGTTTTTGCCAAATGCAGCGTCATTGGCAGGGTTAAAGGAGAAAGTGCGGGACTGCAGAGGTGGAGATCAGAGTCAAGAAGTATGGTGCTGGAAAAGTCAGGCAGCATCTGAGGAGCAGGAGAGTCGACATTTCAAGCATAAGTTCTTCTGGGTGATTATTGTTCTGCAAATTTGCTTGATCTCATTGAGTCATCAGTTTATACTAGCAACGTTTAGCAGGGATGCTAGCAGAGGGAATGTGAGGTTGTTGTACTTGGAAGTCATCAGAAATCTTTGACGTGAAGGATTTATTGCATCAATGCAGGGATAGGGTTTGAAAGTATTATATATTCTGTGGATTATATATGTTTCAATAGTAGGCAGAGGCAGTAACTTCGTTTGCAGTGTTAACTTTGATGTATTGAAAACACTAAGGCACAGTTGTGCTGTCTTTGCTGCAGCCGACTCTTTCACATCTTTCCCTTCCTGTGCAGCCTCTCTGTGTTGTGGTGATGGAGGTGCTTCTCAGTACTGCCTGCTCTATCTTCATTAACCTCACCTTCTGCTTCTAGAAGCAACAAGCCTTCCATCATAGCAATTTTACGTGGCATGCAGCAAGCTATAATGACTTTTGACAGTGTCATGCAGCTGCTCCACCAAATTTATCCAAGCACTAAAAATGAAACTTCTGCATGCCTGAATGTCTTCTCTATAATACTTCTCATTTTACTGCAAGTCTCATTACATCTGTTGTCCCCTCTACCTACACAAAGCTTGCTAGTGTCATACACCATGACTGCAAGGGGCAATTCTGATCACCAATCAAGCATCCTGATACATGGTTCCAAGTCATAAGTGGTGATATGATGGATTATTGCACGCTGAAAGCTTCATGATAGCATCCCGAATTTCCTGGGTACAAATGCAGGATAGGATAATTGGCATGTCTGACTAGCTGCATATTAAAGAAATAGAAGTCTTTTCTATTCATTAAATTGAACAGGTTGTCATGAGAAGCTGTGTTCAATACACATGCTATCAATTATTTCTTGCACCTGTGGGAACAGTGCCAGTCCATACCTCTTCCTTTTTCATAACTGTTTCTCTGATTCCATTACAAAGTAAATGCATTGTGCAGCCTTACTGGATATTTTCTTTTTTTTTCATGGATTTGGACATCACTAGCAAGGCCAGCATTTATTTCCCATCCTGAAGTGCCCTTGAACAGTACAGTTAGTTGAGCCCTTTCAACAAGCAATTAGGAGCATCAATCATTTTATTGATGCTATAGGGAACATACTACTTGACCACTGTGGCAAAGGTCACTTACTTGCTTCCTGAAAGACCTAAATGGCAAAAGCTTCAAGACAGAGATCGCTCTGTCTGATACAGACAGTGCTGTTCTTTTGGAAGTAGGGTCTGGTTTATATGCAGCAGTTGATACACCTCTTCAATGATATCTAGGGTCAACCACCGCCAGAAGTAAATTGTCAGTGGTCACTGGGGTAGGTGAATGCTAAGATGGTTCTCTGGGACTTCCTCACAGTTAGATTAGATTAGATTACTTACAGTGTGGAAACAGGCCCTTCAGCCCAACAAGTCCACACCGACCCGCTGAAGCGTAACCCACCCAGTCCCATTTCCCCTACACCTAACACTACGGGCAATTTAGCATGGCCAATTTGCCTAACCTGCACATTTTTTGGACTGTGGGAGGAAATCGGAGTACCCAGAGGAAACCCACGCAGACACGGGGAGAATGTGCAAACTCCACACAGTCAGTCGCCTGAGGCGGGAATTGAACCCGGGTTTCTGGCGCTGTGAGGCAACAGTGCTAACCACTGTGCCACCGTGCCACCCACTAGTTTCACTGCTGTTAGCCCTTACAAGCTCTTGTACTCCCCCCAACAATCCTCTTGAGGAGTTGATCTCATTGAATTACACAACTGAATGGTAATTTTTTTTCTAACCTAGGTCAGGTGGCTTGTCAATCAACCTAATCCAGGAAAGGGCTTATTTTTAAATTCTCATCGATAGCTTCAGCCTCTTTTTTTTTGAAACTCTTAAAGAGTAGGAAACTTAGGAAAACTTCAGATCATGACACCTAAAGAGACTTTATATTTCAAGAGTATCTCTGTCTACTTCATCCATTCTTGACTCCTACACTGCAGGTTTAGACCTTTGAACCACGCAAAATGGATTCTATTCGGACTCAGCACAATGTTCTAATTGCAATCGGGTTTCGCTGCTGTAATTCATGCCCTGCCCCCTTCGCTTGGCTGGAAAAAGTTAGATCTGTTGGCAATGGGGACGAGACTTCTGCATCCAAGTTCTACCTGCTAATTTCTAAAGATGCATGCAGTCTTCCCAAATCTGTGAAAATATGGTCCATGCCATCAGTGTAAAACTGCGCTTTCTGTGGAACTGACAGAACAGAGCAATAAATATCCTGATAAACTTTCCACAAACAGTAAAAATCAATATGTAAGTTAAGTAAAATGAACCTTCAGCTGTAGCAAATAAAATTGCTTCCTGAATATAGCATCCACCTCGAGAATATTGCTTCTTCGGCATTGAAACGTTGAAGTTAGAACATTTGGCCAGATATGAGGCAAGAGTCATGGAAACTGAAACAGGGTTAACCATGCCCATAGGACTCACTTTAAATATGGTGTAATGCTCTCATTATGAGCACTGAAGGGAACTAGCAGCTTTTCAAAACAAAATCCTGATCAGTTTGTTTGTAGCAATGGGTATTAAACGGTAACCATTATATTTTATTTAATTTTTTCATCCCAAGGTGATGGTAGATCAAAGAATAGGTATGCCAAAGTTTGAACATATTAAAGATTCCTACGATTATGGTTTTAACTAAGTGTACAAATCCAAAATGAAATGTAGAGTCATCTGCAAAATGAGAAAAAAACCATTGCCATAGCTGCCCCTCCATCATCGTCTCTGTAATATGCTGCAATGTCACCATTCAGACCTTTATAATGATATTTTCATCTCTAACTCTGAAGAAGGAATTTTGAAAGAAATGCATGGCACTGTGAACAATGTATCTTTCCATTGGTCAAGAAGGCAGAACAAAACCTCTCTTTCCTCAGGCAGCTCAGGAAATAAGGACCCTCATCAACTTTGACAGATGCACAATTGAAAGCATACTGTCCAGGTGCATAATGGCTTGGTATGGCAACTGCTTTGCCCAGGACCATTAGAAGCTATACAAGGTGGGGTGCACAGCCCAGAGACCACCATGGCAGCCATCCATGGACTCCATTTACACAGCTTGCTGCTTTGGAAAGGTTGCCAATATCATCAAAGACCCATCGTACCCCAGTCATGATTTCCTACAACCTCTTCCGGCAGGCAGAAGATACAGAAGCCTGAACACACATATCAGCAGATTCAAGATAGCTTCTTCCTGGGTTGTTATTGGACTAACAGATGGACTCTCTAGCATCAAATAATGCTGATCTTACTAACGCTATCTCACCTAGCACATGCCCTGTGGAATGTAACCTGTATGCCTCTGTCTAAGTATTTTTACAATCTCTAACCTTGCTTACTATGATCTGCCTGTACTGGTCATAAACAAAGCTTTTCACTGTACTTCAGTACACATGTCAAATCAACTCAAATCATTATCTGCATCCAATCACTCCTGAAGGTCTTCACGCTGGGTAGATAAAAACTTCCAACACTATACTAAAGGTAACTGTCTCAATTGACCACAGTTTTGCACTGGTTCCTCATGTGTCTGTTGGGACATGGTTCCTTCTGTGCCATTGTGACTCCATGAGCTGAATTTTGAAACAGGATTGAGAATCCAAGAACCAGACGAGTTCTGCGTCCAAAACAGTATATCATACTTCATCACTCTTGTGTTGCAATATTTGAATGGAAATAGCCTAATTGATCACAAGGTGAGCTCAGCACCCGATTAGGAGGGAGAATGCCACCAGAAGACATGAGCTGGCCAATTGATACCAGCAGCAGGAATGGAGAACAGCCATGTTGGTGTTTCTCCCTGATTCACCAAAGTGAGCAGGCAGAAGGTCAGGAGATTAAACATAGCAGGAAGCAGACATGGCTGACAAGATTAGTGCTCCTGACAGAATGAAATAAAACACAAAACAAAAACATTCACAGAGTGTACATCTAATGTACATGAGAGTCATTGCTGTTCAGTTAGAGAAAAAGTCCAGTGTACAATACACTAATATTTGAGTGAATAATTAAGATAAAAAATGAATCCGCTCGTCATATGTCTTAATTGTGGTCAAAGTTTATGCAGGAGTGATGAGTGAATGAATTCAGCTTTGATACTAAAGTAGACAGTATCTATAATTATTCACAGAGGTTAATATTGTTTAGGAAGCATTTTTCTTCTTACTTTAGCATAGAGTGGACAATATGGCATGGTGAAAATGAAATAAACAATGTGACCTCCAAGGGTTGTGTCATCAGCACAATTTTGTAAATGGAATTGGAGCAGAATGTGGCCACACAGTCATGACTGTATAAGGAGTACAGGAGGGACTGAATGTGCGGGGTACTGGTGTGGAGGAGGTGTTGTTGCCTATTCTTACTGATTGCAGTCTGTGTGTCCGGAAGTCAAGGATCCAGCTACGGAGGGAGGAGCCAAGACCTACGTTTCGGAGTTTGGAGATGAGCTTGTTTGGAATTATTATGTTGAAGGTGGAACTGTAGTCAATACATAGGAGCTTGCCATGGGTATCCTTGTTAGCCAGATATTCCATGGGTGAGTATCAGGCCAGGAAGATGGTGTCTGCTGTGGACCTTTTGCACCGGTAGCCAAATTACAAAGGATCAAGGCGATCTGATAGGCTGGAGTTGATGTGAGTCATGACTAACTGCTCAAAAAGCTTCATAATTATGGAGGTCAGAGCCACCGGGTGGTAGTCGTTGAGGCACGCTGAACAATTTTTCTTTGGCAGTGGGATGATGGTGGTCTTTTTGAAGCAGATGGGGACTTCAGATCATAGTACGGAGAGGTTAAAGATGTCTGCAAATATTACCACCAGCTGGTCTCCGCAGGATCTGAGTGACTCCCTGCAGGCCAGTCGCTTTCTGTGAGTTCACTCTCAAGAAGGCTAATCTGACATCTGCAGTGGGGACTGTGGGTATCTGAGACTGACATCGCGTCACTGACTTATTGAGTGCATTGAGCTCATCAGGTAGGAATGTATTGTTGCCCACGATTATGTTCAACTTCACTTAGTAGCTCGTTATGTAGTGTAAGGCTTGCCACAAATGTCAGGTGTCCACATGGTTAGTCTGGGTCTCCAACTTGGTTTGGAAGTGCCATTTAGCATCTCTGATGGCCTTGCAAAAGTCGTACTTGGATTCCCTGTATAGGTCAGGGTCACCCGACTTGAATGCCTCAGACCTGGACTTGAACAGAGTGTGGATCTCCCGGTTCATCCATGGTTTCAGGTTGGCGATCATTCAGATTAACTTCTTTGGCACACAGTCTTCTGTGCACTTACTGATGACGTATGTAATGGAAGTGGCATTCTTGTTTGGGTTAGCTGCTAAGACTGACCAGTCCACTGACTCTAAGCAGTCACCGAGAAGACCTTCTATTGCTTCAGACCAACACTACTCTATTCTCTGTCCTGGGTTCTCACACTTCAATTTCTGCTTGTAAGTCAGGAGGAGGGGCACAACATTGTAATCTGATTTTCGAAAATGTGGATAAGGATGGTGTGGGAGGCATTTTTGATGGTTGTGTAGCAATAGTCAAGGATGTTCTGGTGGATGGAGGCATGTCAATGGTACTTTAGCAGCACATTCTTGAAGTTGGCCTGGTTGAAGTCACCAGCTATGATGATCAAGACCTGAATGTGTTCTGTCTTAAGACTGTTTGTAGCGCTATATACTTCATCAAGTGCACTCTTCATTTCCACTTGGGGTGGGATGTAGGCCACTGTCAAGATACAGGTGGTGAACATACATGACAGGTAGTAGGGACAGCATTTCACTGTAAGATATTCTAGGTCCAGTGAGCAATAACTCGCCAGGGGCACCACGTCTGAGCACCAGGAGGAAGCAGACCCCACTGGCCCTTACTTTGTCCGAGGACGCTGTGCGGTCTATTCAGATAACTGAGAAATGCTCAGCTTGTAAGGCACAGTCAGTTGTAACAGGAGTGAGCCATGTCTCTGTAAAGCAGAGGTCACTGCGCTATCTCAATTCCCTTTGGAAGGAGAGAGAGTCGTAAGCACAGTATCTGACTTTTCTGTTCAACTCGCCAGTGCTGACCAAGTTTTCAAAATTAAACTATCCCCATTTGCCTGCATTTGGCCCACATCCCTCCAAACCTTTCCTGTTCATGTACCTGTCCAAATGCATTTTAAATGTTGTAACTGTACCGGCATCAACAACTTCCTTTGGAAGTTCATTCTACATTCAAACCACACCCTGTTTAAAAAGATAGCCCCCTGGGTCCCTTTTAAATCTTTCTTCACTCACCTTAAAAATATGCCTCCTAGTTTTGAACTCCCCCATCCTAGGGAAAAGAATATTGGTATTCACCTTATCTATGCCCCTCATGATTTTATAAACTGCAATAAGGTCACCCTCAACCTCGTACGCTCAAGTGAAAAAAAGTCCCAGCTTATCCAACCTATCAAACTTTCTAGTCCTGGCAACATCCTGGTAAACATTTTCTGAACTCTCTCCAATTTAATAATATTCTTCCTGTAGAACGATGACCAGAGCTGCACACAGAAATATAAAAGTGGCCTTACCAACATCCTGCATAACCTCAACATGACATTGTAACTCCTTTATTTAATGGCCTGAGCAATGAAGGTAAGCATGGTGAATGTCTTCTTAACCATCCTGCCCACCTGTGATGCAACTTTCAAAGAACAATGTACCTGAACAACACTACTCAGGGCCCTACCAATAACTGTATAAGTCCTGACCTTGTTTGTTTTATCAAAACGCAATACCTCGCATTTATAAAAATTAAACTCCATATACCTCTCCTCAATCCATTGGCCCAATTGATCGAGATCCCTTCTTCATTATTGACTATACCATCAATTTTGGCATCATCTGCGAACTTACTAATCATACCTCCTAAATTCTCATCCAAATCGTTTATAAAAATGGCAATCAAAAGTGGACCCAGCATTGATCTCTGCAGAATACCACTGGTCACACAGGCTGCCAGACTGAAAAGCAACCCTCCACCACCAGCACTCTGTCTCCTAGCGTCAAGCCAATTTTGTATGCAATTGGCAAGGTGTCTGTGAATCACATTTCATTAAACCTTACGAATTAATCTACCATGTGGAACCTTGTCAAAGGCTTTATGAAAGTCCATGTAGATGGCGTCTATTGTTTTGCCGTTATCAAGCTTTTTGGCTTACTTCCTCAAAAAAATCAATTAAGTTTGTGAGACACGATTTCCCAAGCACAATGCAATGCTGATTATTTGTAATTAGTCCTTGCTTCTCCAAACGCATGTAAATCCTACCTCTCAGAATCCCTTCCAACAACATTCCTACTACTAATGTCAAACTTACAGGCCCATAGTTCCCAGGTTTCTCCTTACAGCATTTCTTAAATAAAGGCACAATATTAGCTGCCCTCCAGTCCTCCAGCACCTTACCCATGGCTGTAGGTCATTCAAATATCTCTGCTAGGGGCCCCATAGTATCTTTACTAACTCCCCAAAACATCCTCAGATATGTTTGATCAGGTCCTGGAGATTTATCCATGTTTATATTTTTTACGTCCTCCAGTACTTCCTCTTCTGCAATGTGGACTATTTTCAAGGCACCAATATTTATTTCCCCAAGTTCTCTAGCCTCCATTTCTTTCTCCACAGTAAAAACTGATGTGAAATATTAATTTAGTATCTCTCTCATCTCCTGTGGTTCCACACAAAGATGATCTCATTGATCTTTGAGGGCCCCTATTCTCTCCCTAGTTGCTCTTTTGCTCTTAACGTAGATGTAGAATCTCTTTGGATTGCCCTTAACTTTATCTGCCAAGGCTATTTCATATCTCCTTTTTGCCCCCCTGATTTCCCCCTTAAGAATGCCCCTACACCTCTCATACTCTTCAAGGGATTCACTTGATCCCACTTGTCTACACTGAGTATGTGACTCCTTCTTATTCTTGAGAAAAGCCTCAAAATCTTTATTCAACTTTGTTTTCTAATATTACCAGCCTTACCCTTCACTCTAACAGGAACATAATGCCTTAGAACGCTCATTGTCTCACTATTGAACGCCCCCTTGCCAGTCATCTCTTTACCTGCAAACAGTCTACTCCAATCACCTTTTGAAAGTTCCTGTCTCATACTATCAAATTTTGCCTTTATCCAATTAAGAATTTTAATTTTTATACAAGACCTATCCTTCTCGACTATTTTAAAATTAATCTTGCATCGGTCTGATCGGGCCTCCTCAATGACAGGTCACTGTGGGGTCAGTTCTTGTTCCCACGCTGGTCGGGCCTTGCTTCTGGGTTTCCACGGGAATGTAAGGCTTGCAAGAAGCCAGTAGGCCCCTGACCCCTCTGGGTTTACCTCCAGCATCGTTCCAGAATCGGTAATCAGGCCTCATCGGTCAGAGAACCTTCAAACCTGAAAGTCAATTTAAGCAAACAGTGGTAGTAATTCTGATAGTCTTGAAATTGAGGTTTAGATGAGCAGAATGATTTTAAGCTATGTAAGAATAAGATCTGCTGAGACAGTTCATAAAAAGCTGCCATGCCCTGGTGACATCTTGGTCTTGGTCTTCTACTTGCTGCACCTGCTTGTTAATCTTTTATGTTTTATGCACAAGAACACCCAGATCCCTCTGTGTTGCAATTTTTTATTGTTTCTCTCCATTTAAATAGTCTTTTGATTCTTCCTGTCAAAGTGCTTGACCGCATAATTGCATATATTAAAACCCAGCTCCCACAATTTTGCCCACTTACTCAATCCTTCCATATCTCCTTGCAGATTTCTTATGTTCTGCTCACAAGAGACTCTCCAAGCTAATTTGTATCATTGGCAAATTTGGATACATTACACTTGGCCTCATCCAATAAGTCATTAATATAGATGGTAAATAATTGAGGCCCTAGGGGTAATTCTTAAGCCATTCCACTCGTTACATATTAATAGTTGATTGCTTTTAGATGACAACATCATGAAAACTCCAAAGGAAGCAATCATTAATTTGCATGTTTTCAGATTGTCAATCATAAAAAAGCCACCTGTTGTAATATTTTTCTGTTGATGCAGGTGTTGGGATTTTCCAGGAAGCCTGTACTATTTTATAAGTGCAACTTCTTATACCTTAGGGAATCCTGCCATTGGAATGCCATGTTATGTTGCTGCCAGTTGTCCATTGAGAGGTAATTACATTACTTAAGCAAACAATTCATCGGTGACTTGCTTAATAGATCTGTCTACAACTGATGGGCTGATGTGAGTGATGTCCCCAGTGACTGCTTGGAATTACCTCATGGCATAGAATTTCAGGGCAGTAGGAACCTCTACAATGACTGACATTGTGGTATCTGTGATGGACGTGGGATGTAGATTGGCTTAAGAATATGTGGTAGAACTGAATGGTTGTTTTGATTATAAAGCAGAGTCTCTTTCTGTTCCTCAAAAAAGCTGAAGTGTGTCTGTCCGTATAAATTGTGATTAGGGAATCATTAGGTAGGTGCAGCACTCTTGCCCTGCTGTATAACCATCCTTACGACCCTGTGTTTAGTATCTTCCCTGAAAAGCACAGGCAAAAGAATCCCTATGAGAAATCCAACTCAAATGGCATTGGAACAGTTCGGTGGTGGATGATAACAACAGAAGATGGAATCACCAAAATTAATGAAGAATTAAAGGTTTTATAAAACATTAAACTGTATCAGTGAATATTTTCAATTTCTGTTCTGCTCTTTGGCAACACTGCCTATTCATCCTAATTGTCTATTTTATGTGGATGAGAATATGACTAGAGAGGTGTGTAATAACATGGCCAATTAGGTTGATTGTCAACCTGTGAACTCTATGAAGGCAATAAGAGCAGGGCAGTTTCCTGGATTGCCAGAACCACATGGTAGTCTCCCCATATTAAAAAACTCTAGCTGCAGGTTCTTGCCATTTACCAGCAGCATTCTCGTACCAACAATTACCAGAGAGAGAGGGAGATCTGACTAATGTAAGTGAATTGGAAATGGAATGAAATATAACATATCATTACTACTTCACTTCCAGAAAATTACTCAAAAACAGTCAGGTGCTTCACCTGGGTGACCAAATTCCTATCAGAAAATGCTGTGATCTCAAAGTGAGTGTGATTCTGGGTCCCTGCTATTTGCTGCTTCCCTGTCTGTTTTGCATCAATATGATGAGAAGGTAGCAGCAAATAAAGGCTGCACAAAATAGGAAAATGTTCAGTTTTGAGATCTTCATGTCAATCACCTCAATGATAGCAACTTATGATTTTGTTTTTAAATCATTGTTATTGTAGATAGAGGGACAAACATGTTTTTGCATTACAGACCTTTGTGAAGAGGGTTTCTTTTTCTTGGTGCATTGTAGATCTGAAGTGTGAAAATTGATTGTATTTAAAAAGAAAACAGTGCAAAGCTTCCCTTATAAGATATACATTAGTTGCAGTGTGATGCTGAAATTGAGCTTTTCACAGTATCTCTTTTTCATCACAAACAATGATCCTGCAGATTCATTAAGTATATGCGTTAGTACATTTTCCAATTGGCTGGTCACAATTTCCATGGCAACGATCAATAACAGCAGGGCCATGCTGAACTCCATAGTAATGCTGAAATTGTCAATGGCATCAATGAACAGTAACAGAAGCAGAGGAGGATAAAATAACCAGGAGGGACCAGTTGAGGTTTAACCATTCGTACATAAAATTTAATTTGCTCAGTAATATCTTCCTTGTGCATATACAATATTATTTGCAAATATTTTGTAAATTAAGCTCCTTGATTTTACATGCATTGCGCAAGCAGATACAAGCAAGAAATGATTTCAAAGAAATTTCAGATTTTAAATATTTCTCATTGTTTTCATATCCAATGTAGTACCACACAACACAGCTCTATCCAGTTGGTGAGTTGATTTTGAGTTTGGTTCTCAAGGAAGAGCCTGCCTTAGTTTCATCCTTTACTTACACACTCAGCACTGAAGAGCTGAGCTGTTCACAACATCAGGATATGAACTTTTGCTTCTTTGATGATATTGATTAACTCATCTGCTTGACACCAACGCCTCACTGGAGAAGAGTTAAGAAAACATTCCATACAAAAAGATTCCATAAAGGTCAGCAATGCAGCCTTTGGCTAACGTCTTGCGGCCCTTATTTCTTGGTTCGCACGAGAAGCTAGATACCACTTAATTGAGACTTTGTCTTTATCAAATCCTGAAACATCATCAAGACGCATCCATGGCTCTTTGTATAGCTTTGTAAAATGGTGGAAGTATTTTCCTGGAGGATATTGTAAAATTACAAGATTTTTTTTCTTAAGCTAAACTGCAGCTTCAGCTGAAAACGAAGGGATTCAATCCATACAAACTGGATGTGGTTTAAAAAACAATTAAGAATATTCAGCAGTGCCAGAGATGATGGACTGTGTTTGAAATCTTTTACCAGATATCATTTATTTGAAAAGCTAGTGAATGCAAAAAATGTATTGCAATATTAGCATATCAAAACATCTTATGATTCAGTATATTTTTCATCATAAAATAATTGGTGAATTCAAACCATGTCCTATATATACATTTCAAGCACATGTTTTCACACACAATGCTTGGATTAGGAGCCAAGGAAGTCTTTACACAGTATTATTGGTCTACACAGGAATTAGTAGAACATGTTCAGAAATAACAAAGATTTGTTTTAATAAGTGACAATAGATTTTCTTTGCCCTTGGGCTGTAATACTCCACATAACCGGATCCCCTTTGTGAACAATAAATAACAGCACCAATAAATGTAAAAAGGAAAATCAAAATGAGACATGCAACTGATATGAAATATTCCTGGAGATCCTTAAAGACCTTCAATTCTCATAATACTTTTGAAGTAAGCTTTGACAGATATTTTGAAAAAAAATGCAAGTGAAAGATAAAAGAGAGACAAAGAAATAACATTTATGTAGCACCATTTATGACCTTGAGACCTTGCAAAGTGCTTTACAACCATTTAATTACCATCAAAATATAATCACTGCTACAAGGTAGGAAAATATATGTATGCTTTTTTCAATTTAGAATTACATTTTTAAAAAAACAGAGAAATACTATATTATTTTAACACTGAGGAAATTGGGCCTTAAATACAACATAGATATCGATCTGTATTTGTATGAGGCTAAATGTGGTATAAAATATCCATAGTAAAATTCCAACAAATCAAATGGAAATTGAAAGAAGCCTTTGGCTTTAGGCACTCATAGCGCCGCCTCTGACATGTGGAGACCAACCTTGGCAAAGTTGGTTCTCATTTCAACTAAATAATCTTTTTTTTAATGTGATAATGATTTAATTTCTATTTCCCTTTCCCACCAACATCGCCTTGGGAAAAATGTCTAATTGTTTTGCTTTTACCATGTTTGTTTTACTGCAGTCTCTTGAGATCTTTCCACCCACATGCCATACCCTATTTGCCAGCCAAGTGAAGGAGGTAACCTGCTTCAGGCTTCTGACTAATGTATGCTGTAATTAGGGGAATTCTGAATGAATCACCTTCCCCACAGTTCTCAATCAAAATCGGAAAGTTAGTATAAGTTGATTTACAAGGTGAACTGACATTCTATTAATTCATTGTACAGCTGTTTGTTCCCATAAACATTAATTTGGAAATATCTTTTGGCAAAAGAATATAATTTATCTGCCACTTTCTCATATTTCAAAGTTTGTTGCTCTGACGGATCTATTTCACTGCTACTCTAGATAAAATGAAATCAAAAGAGAGAAGCTGAGTAAAGAAGAAAGCCCTGTGATATTTCACAGCTTAGCTTTTGTGGCACATAATTCAGCAATAATCATTTGAGTCGACCTGGTAATAAAGATAAGTGCTTAAAAGACAGAACTCTAATTAGAATTGTGGGTAAGATAAAAGGTCAATAACTACTTCAGCTCCTGGATTCTGCCTATTTTCAATACAGCAAATCAGTTACATATGATAAAACAGATTTGGGGGATAAGAGCTCAAGCTACTTATGCTTCTGAGTTACACTCCAGAAATGATTTACATTATTTCTGTTTTATAAGAAAACAAGGTATTTTAATTCTGTTTGGTTTTGTATGATTATGTCAAGTTGCATCTTACAATATGGAATATAAAAAAACATGTTACTGAATGGTTTACCAGAATATGATTTATATGAACTTCATTAATCAATGTTATCAAAAATTGTCATGACCTTAACATCCAAGGTAGTATTTATGTATATTGTAAAACATTGAGTTAGGAATATGAAGTCAACAGAATCTAAAAGCTCATACATTATGTCTCATGCAATTAAGAAAATACTCTGGTTTGAACTGATGGCAAGTTCTGATGGCAAGAATTCCTGATGAAGATCTTATGCCTGAAACATTGATTCTCCTGTTCCTCGGATGCTGCCTGACCTGTTGTGCTTTTCCAGCACCACACTCTCAACTCTGATCTCCAGCATCTGCAGCCCTCACTTTCTACAACCTGATGGCAAGTATGTGTGTTATATAGGTGAGTGACTTCTGTACGATTCTATGTGGATAGTTAAAATATTGATGTGCACTTGGGTCAGCGTAAAAAGAGGTTACACTGCCTTCTACATTTCTCAACTGTGTACTTCAATTTAACTAGTTTAGCTTTCAAAGTTCTACTGCAGTTTAATTAGTCTCGATAGAAAAGATATATACAGAAATGTTCAACAGGATTTTAGATTCATTCAGTTATTCAATACCTTGGTCATAATTAAACAGCAATAAAGTGAGGGCATGGAAGCCAGGAGTTTAACCTTAATAGCACCTTAATATTACTCAACTTCAAAAGTTGACAAAGCACATCACAAATGTGTTAAATACTGTTCACCTCCTAATGACTGTGTGCCTCGTTTAACTTTCTTTACAGTAATATTTAAGAAACGCAAATACTGTTTTAAAATTACAAACTAAAGGAAAAACAGCTGATACATCATTTTTTGAATTTGTTCAGACAATATTCTGTCTTAACTTAATGTAGTTAAGTACATTTTATGCTGGTTTACTAAACACAAGACAACACCTATCAAAATATTACATTAACTGCAGTTTATTATTAAAAAGAGTGCTAGGAGTCCTTATTCGAAACAGCGGCTACAGGAATTTTCAGAGACTCGTGATTTTAATTCCAAGATGGAGAAGTTCAATGTTTATATATCCTTTAATGAAATTCCACATTAACTGAGTGTCACTGGTTCAACAAATACAGAACTTACATAGTTCATCCTTGCTGCATTTTTATAAAACTCACATTATTCTTGTTCCTTTCCAGGAAAGGAAAATATTTTCTTCTGCATTTAGCAAATTATACAAATTACTGTATGCAAATTATTTTCCCAGAATATTTGCCCAATCTAGAAAATTGACCACATGTATAGTGATGCAAATGTTATGTAACTAAAATAGAAAGAGAACTTAGCAACAGGAGTAGGCCATTGAACCCCTCAAATCTGTTCCATGATTTCAATTAGATTATGGAAGATATACATTCCAACTCCGTTTATTCACCTTTCATCCATAACCTTTCCACTGTTACCTGTTGACCTCAGTCTTGAAAATTTAAATTGACTTAGCTTCCACAACTTATTGGACACAAGGTTCCTGAATTCCACTATCTTTCTGAAAAACTTCTACTTGGCTTTATTCCTGAAAATGTCTCTGTTGTAATTTTATGTGTACATAGCACATCCATCACTATCCAAGAAAAGAAAAGTTGAAGTTTCAGAAGTTTGAGAAGGGAAGTCATTATGACTACACCACTTGTCTTTCAGATATTTTTAATATACAATTTCCACATTAAATATGTCTCCCTAACCTGGTGCATTATGAAACAACACAAAACCAATATATATCAGAAAAGACAGACATTTACAGTCACACTTCTCAAAGGATGTAATAGCTGTGCAGAAAATATTTTTTGACAGCATTGGAAATGAATGACTGCACTATGTGTACATGCAATGAGCTTGTGCAGAATGCCAAAGATATTTTTTGTTCAAGATAATTGTTGCACTATCCACTTTAGTTTGATAAATGTACTGATGATAGCTTTTGACTGACAGCTAATTTTAAGGGTTCTGGGCAAAAATGCTCATATGGCAACCAGTTAATCAAAGAATCATACAGAAAGGAAATAAGCCATTTGACTCATTTGTGCCTATACTAACTCTTTAGAACTACTAACTAATGACACCTACTCTCCTGCTCTTTGCCCATAACATTGCATTGTTTATCTTTTTCAGTGCTCTGTTGAAAGTTATCATGAATTTGTATCTGCAAATCTGCCAAGCAAAGCTTTTCAGATCAAAATAACTCACTATGCAAAACAAATTACCTGAAATTCCCCTCTTACAAATCAGATGTTAAGATGAGGTCCTGTCTGCTCTCTCAAATGGACATGTAAGATCTAATTGTATGATTTCAAATAAGAGTAGAAGAGTTATTTCTGGTGCATTGATCAATATTTATCTCTTAATCAACATCACAAAAGTCAATTATCTAGTCATCATCATGTTATAGCTTGTGGGAGTTTGCTATGTGCTGATCGGTTGCTGTGTTTCCTGCAACTTCGGCACTACATAAATGCAAGTATTTTTCCCCTATTGCATATATATATATATATATATATATATATATACATACATATATACATTTTGCAGTGTATTACAAAGAAAGTTCCATCAAATTTTACAGTATCAAAACCCAGAATTAATTATAACATAATCACTGTTTTGTTACCATATGTGAAGGAGACTAGTCAATGCAGTATCAATTTGAATAATTCTGATTACGGTTAAGAATGATTTTTTCCTCTGAATCATTTTCATTCTACTATTTTCAATAAGTTTCTAATCAGAAGATCTTATAAACCATTTATATTTTCGATTTCTAATTAATCGAATTTGAAGGCATGAGTACAAATCACCAGAGTGAGTCGACTTTTACTTATTACTTCATCCCTCCTCTTGGTACTCACCATCTCTTGTTAAAACTACTTTGAATTGTATTATACCAACAGGAGGATGAAGGCAATTATCGAAATATAGGGTGACTAAAGCCTTCTCATTCTGTCAATTTTTTTTAATGACAATTTCGCCCATGCTTAACAATATCAGAGATTCCCCAACAGTGGACACAGAATTTGACGTGAAAGTACTGCAGGCTGAAGAACTGAAGTGATAACGAGTACTGACCTACTGGTAGAATTTTTAAAATTCACTGTTATGAGCTATTTATTTTCTTCAACTTTCTGCCTTCCCTGTTCATGTTGTAACGTTGTTGGTGCAATGGTCCTTAAGCATCCAACACACTTCACCTACCAAACAATCAGTGTTATAAGGAAATGAATTACAGACAGCACCACAGCCAAGCCCTCCTAACACATTGGTGAGATCCACCCCAGATTTTCCTTGGGATGTAGCAGCAATCATCACTCTCACAAATGGGTTGATTTTCCAATTGTGGTAATGTACCTGTAATGTTCAGCACACTATAGAATGGCATAATATGGGGAATTAACAAAAGGAATGCCTTACAATCTAAATTTGATACTGCATCTTTTTGCACTTCTCTAATCCAAGCAGGTGACTTGAGAAACATTTGGTTAAATGAGGAGAATTCTGTGCCAATAAGCTTCTTATCCATGACAGCCAGTGAATGTTTAGTATAAAAGTTAAAACAAATCCTTACTTATCTCAAACTCATTGTTATTTTGCATTATTTTTCAAGGAGAGCAAACTCAATGTCTTGTCTCTAGACTTAATGTTGGCTTTCATTTCTTTGGAAGTCAATTTCAGGGGGGCATGGTGGCTCATGGTTAGCAGTGCTGCCTCACAGCACCAGGGGGCCAGGTTCATTTCTAGCCTCTGTGACTGTTTGTGTGAAGTTTCACATTCTCCCCATGTTTGCTTGGGTTGGCTATGGGTGCTCTGGTTTCCTCCTACAGTCCAAAGATGCGCACGTTAGGTGGATTGGCCATGCTGAATTGCCCGTAGTGCACAGGCTATGTGGATTAACCGTGTAAAATGCAGACTTACAGGGATAAAGTAGGAAGGTGGGTTCGGGTGAGATGCTTTTTGGAAGATCAGTGTGGACCTGATAGGCTGAATGGCCTGTTTCCACACTGTAGGGATTCTATGAATTGCAAACCTTGATCTATTTGGATGCTTGCACCATCCAGCTGCATTCTAGATACAGCTTTTTGATTCAAAACTTTGCTCTCTTCCATTGGATCTCCCTTTTTCTCTGTTAAATTAACCCTGAGACGCTGAGAATCAATGTTTCTCACAGCTTCCCACACAGACTCACCATTAACAACCAAATTAACTGTCACTCACCAATGTAGATTCTCAGTCGACAGTTGGTGCTATGAAAGTGAATCTGTCATATTACAATAGCATTGCCTTGTATTAAATGAGGAATTGCTTTATGTTCCTGCAGTCTGAACTAACGCACCTCTTTCCCACTCACCAGCCTTGCCCATATGATCTTGAAAATATGTTGCTGGAAAAGCGCAGCAGGTCAGGCAGCATCAAAGGAGCAGGAGAATCGACGTTTCGGGCAGAAGCCCTTCTTCCTGAAGAAGGTGAAACGTCGATTCTCCTGCTCCTTTGATGCTGCCTGACTGCTGCGCTTTTCCAGCAACATATTTTTAAGCTCTGATCTCCAGCATCTGCAGTCCTCACTTTCTCCTTGCCCATATGATCCTCAGGTACTGAGTTGAATAATCAGTCGTGATTGTATTGAATGGCAGAGCAAGCTCGAAGGGCTGAATGGACCTCTCCTTTTCCTAATTTCTATGTTTCTATGCTTCTAGATGGACAAGGGCAGCAGAGGCCTGGAAATATCCTGCTCCCCTACAAACCTCACAGCACCCTGATGTGAAAATATATCACAGTTCCTAAACTGCTGCAGAAGCAAAATCCGGAACTCCTGTTGTTCAAGAACATGGCTCACCACAACCCCTCAATTAGGGATGGGCAATAAATGTCTGCAATGCCCATAGTCCATGAACACATTTTAAAAATCAGTCAATGATGTTTGTCTGTGAAGCCCAGAATGATCAATAATGCAGAAGTATTGCACAAACCCTCTTCTTACCTGCCATCCTGAAGTGCTTTTCCAGCAGAGGCTGTGGGTAACAGCTAGAGTTCAACATTCAGCCAGTTTCTCCACCCAAGCTCAGAGATGCTAAAATCTATTATTTTGCCACAAGCAAGTATGTCAGCTGAGATCGACTGTCTCCACACAGATAAAGAATTATGTCTAGAATGGTTCTGATCTGTCAGGTTGAGCTGCTCGCTGAAGATTCTCATGCAAGTTAAGTTTGGAGTTTTGTAAGATTTAATATTCCAATTTTCATAGTTAATTTTAGAGGTTGCAATTCCATGACAACATTAAAACTATATTGTCGTAATACATACAATGCCATACACTTGTAGGGGAATAGTCATGGTCATCCTACATAACTGTTAGCGATATTTTGATAGTACAAGGCTCACCCCCGAGGAGAAGGCTGTTAGTTCAAGACCACTCCAGTGATAGAAGCAAATAATCCTCAAGGAGTTGCCATCTTTCAAATGAGATCTTAAAATGAAACAGCATTCTCAGGTAGAACTAAGACTCACTGTTACTATTTCAAAGATGAACAGTGAATTCAACAAAGATTTATCCCTCAAACAGCACCATTAAAACAACAGATAAATTTGGTTATTCATCTTGTTTGTGTCGCTCTGGATGTGTCTAATGTTAATACTGCACCACAACAATGGCCACACTTCGAATTGGCAGTAAAAGAAAAACTTGCATTTCTATAGCAGCTTACAGGACTCCAGGATGTCTCAAAACTGTTTTTCAATCAATAGATTATTTTCGAGTTGTTGTAAAGAATAGGAAGCTCTGACGCCTATTTGCATGCAGCAAGCTCCCAGATTCAGCGAGGAAAGGATGACCAGAAACTTTGTTTTAGTTTTGTTCTTTGAGCGGTGAATATTGGTTAGGACATTGGAGATAATTGCCCTTCTCTTTGAATTAGAGTCAGGGATCGTGGACATCCACCTGAGAGAACAGACATGCCTTGCATTGCAAACTTCATTGATCCTGACGTTCTAAACAGAGCTATATAAATGCAACTTCTTTCTTTAATTTGCTTGTATGTATCAGATCATGCGGACCGTGCCAGCGAGCACAGCAAAAATACACCTGAGCTGTCCAGTCAGTGGGAAGCAGGTTCACACTGCAGGTCCGGACTGTGAAAACAGAGCTCACTGTATAAATCTGGCCACAGCATGCTCAGGTTGTCATCGCATAATTAGCTATCCAGATCAGAGAATAAAGACAACCTCATCGCGAAACTATTACATCAAGATCTGATGGAAAACGTGCCCGGCAGTGACAACCAGCCCTTTTTGTAAACTTGGTCCGACAGCGGGCTGGATTTGCTTTCACTGTCGTGTGAACCGAAAAGTTACCGAGACTCACGTCTGTCCCCCTCGGAGAAGCCCAGACTCAGTGATTGACAGTGTTCCTTATCAATGTTACAGCAGCCTGAAATTCTGCAGCTATGCACACAGCCAAGACAAAAATCTTCCATTTGCTGCAATTGGCCTTCTGTGATCCAAAATCCATAGTTAGACTGCACGAATCCAGTCTTAATAACTCCAATTATTGCTTGTGCAATAGTGTGCATGAATCTTCTCATTTCATCATGAAAAAAAATCTTTTCTCCCTAACAAGCGTGATAAATCTGACTGAGGTGAACAATTTAATAACTGTCTAGTTTTACAAGAAGAAAAAGAAATGCGAATATGGAAATTTGAAATAAAGACAAAAACTGCTAAACACATGCTCAACAGGTCAAACAGCGTCAGTGGAGAGTGAATGGTGCAGGTGAGTAAGATCAGAATTCCAGTTCTAGCACGGAGTTAGAGTTTGGTGTGTACCGCTTGATCACTTTGAAAAATCAGATTACTAATTTTGCAACTGTCCTGAAATTGGGAGAAATCCTGGCCACGCCACCTTGTGACACCATCTGTCGTGTCATCATCCGTCTTAATCCAATTCCCTTGGACCCCTGTTCCTCTTGCAAACCAATGGGATCATGGGGAGAAAGACAGTTACTCTCATCTGCTGGAAAGAATTCTAACTTACCTGAATCACATTGGAGCGACAATCCATTTGGCGGGATTGACCCAATTCAGTGTTTCCCAGTGAGAGTGGCAATGTGGCTCCCTGGTAAGCAGTACTGCCTGGCCATACTAGGGCTTCAAGGTTCAGGACCAGCCCCGGAGTTCCTGAAGTTTGCACATTCTCCCCGTCTCTGCCTGGATTTCCTCCCACAGTCCAAATGTGGATGACCATGTTTAAACTCCCCCACAGTGTCCAGGGAAGTGCAGGCTAGGTGGGTTAGCTATGGAAAATGCAAGGTTTCAGGTAGGTGGTGGGGGGTGGGGGGGGAGGGGAATGTGGATGGGATGCTCTTCAGAGGCTCAGTGTGGACTCGATGGGCCGAATCGCCTGCTTCCACGTTGCAGGAATTCGCTGCCTCGTGTTGGGAAATGAGTGACAAAAGCAGAAATTGCTGGAGGGGAGGGGGTTTGCGGAGGGAGAAACTCAGCAAAGTCTAGCAGCATCTATTCAGTTCTGAAGAAGGGTCACTGGATTCGAAATGATAGCTCTGCTTTCTCTCCAGAACTGCTGAGTCGTTTTTCCAACAATTTCTGGTTTTGTTTCTGATCTCTAGCACCCGCACTTCTTTGTGGGCTTTTTTTGGGGGGGGGGGGGGGCTGGAGTAAATGAGCGTGTTGCATTGCTGCATGGTCAGATGCTTTGCATGTCGATAGCCTGCGGCTGCACGGTCTGGAAATATACACCGACTGGTCAATGTTGTCCTGAAGATGTTAGTTGCCTTGCTCTGAAATACTCGATTTGTGAAGTTAACCACTTGCACCGAGAGAGCTTCATGGGGAGAATTGAGTCACACATTCGTGCACCACGGTCATCTCAGACATAAGCCCTTGGGTTCATTGAGCGGTTACAGCCCAAAAGGAAGCTATTCGGCCCACCGTGATGGTGCGGTCCCTAGGCAAGAGCAACTCAGCTGGTTTCCCCTCTTCCCCGCCGTCCGATTAAATACAACAATGCCCTTGATATGAACATTAGACTGGAGAGGAATCATCATCATCTGCACCATTCCGAAAACAAAATCTTCAAACGGTTTCCTCGGCCTCTTGTTTTTAAATTTCAATAAGTTTTCAACCAGCCTGTTGCAACTGGACAATGTCGAGATGGGATGGGTCTAATGAAAGAGACCAGTCACAGATTTCTAGTTTCCGCGTTGCCCAAATCGCAAACAGATTCAGACAGGATTCCCAAACAGTGCAGGAAATCATTCATTCTAATGGGCGCAGTTTTGCACAGATGAAATTCACACAACGCGAAGTACAGGGTTCACATCTGTCTCCTTAACCAGGATGTAAATGCTCATTGTTCTCAGCTTTGCGCTGTTTACCAGCACAGGTATTGCCAACAGTAGGGTACTTCAACTTTAGGACGTGTTTCATTTGCTTTTCATCAGGCAAATTTGTCGTGACTCCTCACATATCCCCAAACACTTTATTTCTAAGTGGCAGTTTGATCTATCTCTCTCTCTCCCTATTTTCTCATTATTCCAAATTTTGACCATAGTTTGCAAAGCAATTCATGTGTGCATTCACTTAACGGTTTGGAGCAAAAATAGCTACAACTGTTAAATGTATAATTGAAACATGACCTCGAATTCCGTTATATTTGACGCGATTACTGAAGATGTTAGGGAGGATGGTAATCTGCGGTTCCAATTGTCCTGGTTACGACCGGAACTATGAATGGTCTCTGAATGTTTGCAAGGTCCCAGATGATTGTCGTGAACCGCCGGCACGGTGTTCAATTGAAGCCGTTTTCATCTTAGAACGTTTGAGGCAAGGCATTAACCTTCAAGAACAGAATTCCTACTTCCGCGTATTTTCAATTGACGATGGAACCTGAACTACTGAATGTAACAGGTGGATATTGTAGGCGTAGTTTATGGACGGGATATATGTGAGACAGTAACTGCAAAATTAACTAAATATTTTACACTTTACCAATTATTTGCCAATAAGAAGCGTTACATTTTACTGCATTGGTATGAATACAATAGATTCAATGTTTTACGAAGGCATAGACAATTCACTATTGTATACGTTAACTAATATTTTAAATTGTTGTTAATATAAAAGAAAGCAGCCGGAGTTGTCTTGAGAATATCTTGGGATCTTGAGTTATCTTGGAATGTGGCCGTTGAAAGTTGATTAATCGTCAGAGAGTCATTGAAATATATTGACATGAAATTTTGTTCCAAATATCAATATTTCAAAATGAGTTCAAATCAAAAGATTAGCCTTTTCTCCCCCTGAAGGTTCTTCATATGTGTCAAGAAGCTTCATGTTTACATAAAGAAGTAGAGGGGCTAGGGCCAGCCCATTAAAATTGGGGACTGTTTTTACTTTCCTTATTAACTAATACAACACATTATCCCTTTAAACATCTACTGAAGCGGGATTAAATACTTTTAAATGAAAGAGTAGAACAACTTGTTTTCACAGTTACGTAAGAAGTCCAATAACTTCTCTGAATGTGAGAATCCTACAAAGAGAAAACTAATTTTCACAAAAAGTTAAAATTGAGGAGAAATAGATTTTTTTTTTGTAAAAGTTAATAGCTCCATTAGCCTGTCAGAGGACTTGCTGATTGCATTATAGAAGCTAAACAATAACTGTATTTTTGTATTAAATCGACTTTCTTCTTAATTATAGTTTTCTGCCTGTAATTCTACTTTTTTATTGCAACGAATATCCTGTTTCGTCTATGTCCTTTCCCTATCGCGGTATTAGAAGTATTGACATTCGTTAAGGAGACATATGCAACGCCATTTGCAGAATATTACAACAATTTGATGTTAGAATATCAGTTAAACACACCCCGTGGGTTTATTATATTAATAATTTATTAAAAGAATGGCTAACTAGACGAGTTCAGATAAAATTTATCTCTCATTAGTTTAGTACACCTTTGAAGTTATGTTGTGAAGGGTGCAGTATTCTTGTGGGACTGTATCGTTCTCCGTTAAAATCTCCTTAGTTTGGATAGAAAATGTAATAATAATAATGCTGAATTTTTGAACCCATGTTTGCACAGACACTGCGTGAACAGAACTATAATCCGATCGAGATCTATATTATTTGACCAACTTTATGTTACTCATTCAAAGCCAGTGAAATTCAAGGCTGCAGGCAGTGTTGATACTGTTATTTGAGGAGGAGGGGAGATCGTTGACAGTAGTAATGAAGTGTCCTCATGTATATAAAAAGTGGCCTGGATTTGGTTGATCGGTGAATCATTCCCTCCAGTTATTATGTATTTTTATATAAATTTTACAATTCCCGAGGCAGGAGTTTCTCTGCGTCCTTCAAAATTTTCGCAGTTGTTGCTGTAACAAGTCTCCAAATGTAAAATGAATAAGTAGACTCGCTGCATATTTGGCTTGCAGCTTTTAAAAAAAAAGCTGAACTCAGTAATGGAAGCAGTAAACCTCTCGGGTTACATTTAATCTGCTGTTTTCATTTTAGTTGAAGAGCAGAAATTATGTTTTACCCAAACCAAAACTACTCGCTTGACACAGAGAGGTATAGGAAACCTTTCAACACCGCCAGTAACTGCAGAGCAGAATTGTGGAGGCCAGATCCACAGCACTATTCTAATGTCCTCCTTGTATTCAAATATTCATTGCCCAAACTGAAACGAATGATCTATTGTAGTCACCCCACGGGTCTTCTATAAACATACAAGTAAGGCCGAATGTTACAAATAAATGGTTTGAGAAGGACGGACTTTGATGGCTTCCAAGCAACATAGTAACAATCCTGTCCTGATTTATAGTTAGGATCTATTGTCTCTATCCCTTTATAATTTAATCAACCAAATCTTACAGTCCTCATTACATTTTATCTAACCATTAGGATTTTGCAAATCTGAGAAATGTCCCATATGAAGTTCCGTTTGAAAATCTCCCAGTGGACGTGGAGTTTGTACAATTCACTGTTGTATTAAACACCACATTCTTTTTTTAAGAAAAAGATGTTGTGTATAAAGACTATTACTCGGAGAGTCATAAGAGTCAAATGTATTTTGTCAATGAGGGCGTCGAGCCCTGAAGTGATAAAACCCTGAATGGGTTTTCAGAGTGTTTTTGGATGAATTGGGAAGTTTAATAAGCTAATATTTAATAGTTCTCAATGTATTGGTCTGGAATACAAATTGACTTCATTGTAAACCAGTTCTGTTGTTTTTAGAGATTTATTCGCATTGCTGGATTCAAATCAATTAGACATTTAGCCAGCTATTTGTTGTTGCAGGGACTTCAAGTCAATGTATTGAGTATTTCTATTTAAATAATTTGAAGAGACTGTTCCGCTATTGGTGTGAAAGTTAGGGTACTGAGTTTACCATCCATGTATATTTTTAATATCCTTACAGGATTTTCGTGACAACCTGTCTGAAACCGGATTAATGTATGAACAGATTTCTTCTCGCGGTTCTGATGGCCAGAGCGTTCTAAGGAATAACCAATAAACCCTGATTTTCTTCAACAAAAAGGAACAGCATGAAAAAATGCAGCCTAAAGCTTTGTATGTAAAATCAATAAATCCTATTTTAGTCAAATGCAAAGTCGTTAAATACATTGAAAAAGGCGTACAGGCTGCTCTTTGCAATGTAACAATTGGCAATATTCCAGACTACTGTTTAAATGTTAATTTTCAAATTAAACCAGGGATACAGGATACCGATCTATTCTTTATTATTCACATTCTTGTTTACTTTAAAAGTGCTTAATTTCTAGGAATGATAAGTTTGGAATTGAACCCGGCGCTACAATGTGTGTTCCTATTAATTAAACTCGTGCTTCGGAGTTGCTGGTATAACAGTTCCCAGTGCTGCCCGCTAAGTTTTGAGAACATTTCACTCGCCGTTAAATCTTTAAGGGGACTAACATAATTGGAATTGATTTGTAAAATACAACTGCGCAATTCTGCCTTTCTATTTAAATTCAGTAGAATAGATCAACACGCCCTACGACACAATCGTCGTGCAATTTGTGAAATAAACCCCTTTTGTAGATACTGCTTTATTTGTTTTCTTCTTAATGGCTAATGCATGGAGATAAACTGAAAGCTGCTACTGCATAAGGCATCTAAGACAAAACTTATACTCACCTGGAAAAATATCCACGCTGATTTTAAGAGTTTACTTTAACAACTTGTCGCTCGTTCGTCAAGGAAATTGAGGTTGTGATTTGTATATTGAATATGTTAACACATTGGAGAATCTATTCCGTAAGGATATTCCCAGTAACGCTGAATGGTTTAATTAGTATTCAAATATGTATCAACTTTATTACAATGTTTGCTAAACTCCTAATTAATACTTAAAGGTCCCGTATATAAATAAGTGGGGCTTGCTCGCACCTTGTTTGTAAATACCACAGAAACCAATCCTCCCCTTGGACGGCCTGATTTGAAGCCAGCAACTCATTTTTATCTTCCTTACCAAACCTCAACATCCGAGAGGCACCCACCTTAGGGCACATCAGCTCAATATTTCCCAGGAATTCTGCAGCTGCAAATTTGACTGAATATTAGTTCACCTGAGGACTATTCCTTGCAACATTCATGGAGTCAGAGGGGAGGGAGAACAGTTGGCAAGGCAAGTCCACTGCACAGTCAATCGGCGAGCTGTCGATATTAAACCACGCGGCACAGTTGCGAGCAGAAATGGCGACTTCATCAAGTCGCAACGCACTTTCGACATGGTGTAGATTTTTTTTTAACAACACGGCATTGGCAGGTGTACTCAAGAAGTACTGTATCTTCATGAAGTTCTTTGTTGCAGTGCAATAACTGTTCAAAAAGGACTGAGTTTGCTAGCCAGGCAAATATAGAATTTCTCAGCTCTTGATATGGTCTTCATACTTTAGTCAAAACATGGAATGTTAATATTACTACAGACACCTGATCCCAAGATGCCCCATGCTCTCCGTTCAGCGTTAGTTTCCAATGTTATTTGTTAAGGCTTTTCACTCAACATTGAAACAGAACATTTTCCCTTCGGCATTAAAATAATCTTTTGACTTACTGCAGCAAAAAAAATACTTAATTATCGGTGAACTTTTATTTGTGTTTTTTTTCAAATATACCTATATTATCATGTGATCTAGCACATAGGGTCTGTCGTGATTTTAGTTTTACTCGCCTGGCTTGTTCTAGCCTGCTGCATGGAAAAAACTGACACTTATCTGATGTTATTAGTCACACACGCATTTCCTGACTACTGTTGCCTCTTGTTTTCTGTAAGAACCATTTAAACGCGAGAAGATCGATACTGGAAGGGACATTCGTTACTTAAATCACCCACTGTTAAGATACTCCATCTTTAAAATGCAAAATTGAAATCTGTGCTCTCAACAAATAGGATGTTCTGGGTGTGATTTAGTAAAAGGAACGAACTGAACACGGTTTCCTGGCTGAAGTGCTGTGATGTAATTGGAACCGCTCTTTAAATGAAGATGAGCCCTGATTAATCCCTGGATTTCCTTGAACAGAGTGACTTTAAAGTGGCCCAAAACGTTTCAAATTAAGTGAGATCTTGTTGAAAACTGGGATGTGCCTTCCACGTCGTCCAAAACGCAAGCTAACAGGGAATGAGGGAGCTGATTGAAAAACTAAATCGCACCTGTATCCAGAAATGCAATCTATCATAACTTATTATACAATTAATTTAAATGTAGATTATAAATTATTTAAATTGTTTGCTATATGCAGAGAAACAATGCCACACCTCTGGCCCATTTCGTCTGCCAAGCAAACACATACAAATGGTATATAATTTTCTTTCCTGTCAAAACTCTTCCCATACTTAACGCTGCCAGGCAGGGTGGAAGTAGTGAGGGGCGGTGTATCTTCACTACTTTCGACATTTGGAGACGACATTAGGTACTTTCGCTACTTCTTAGCTGCGTTTACAATTCACAAGCTTAAAATTGTTATAACACCAGGCCGTATAAATTAATTAAACCCTATTCATGTTCTTATGACATATCAAGTGTAATTTGCATTTTTAAAGAGCTCTGTACGATGCAAATATCTGTTTTTGACTCTGTTTTTGTTAATACTTAGTGTTAAGAGTACCTAAACAATCCGCCGGGTTAAAATGTCACTCTATGTGTAGGGGTGTTTTACACCAGGTTATTGTACGCAAACTACACTTATTTCCCCAGCTATTTATATAAAGCCAGCAACACGGCTGGAACTTGTGAGCAGTATACAATTGACAAACGGTTTCATGGAAATCCAATTACAAACACAATAATATGCAACAAAACTTTACTCTCTCTCTAGCCTTCAGGGGAATAACACAAATGCCAATGAGAATTTAATGGCAACTAATTAATCTCTGTAATCACAATGCTGCGTAAGATGATAGCAGTTGGTATATGTGATGATAATACTAGAGAACAAAGTGGCAATGGATACATAGTATTTTCATCCGAAATAGCGTTTAAGTTCTGTTTCTTGTTACGGTTTATATTATGCTGTTTTCAATTCCGGCAGTATCTGATCTTTCAGTGCTCTTGTGCACAGTGAGCGATATAATCACATTCGCAGTTCCTCGTTAAAACGGCAAGAATAGCTCTCCACTTGTTCTGAATGATTATGTAGTGAAAGGACCTCTGAGCCGAAGATGGAACGCTTTTTGGGTGCGGAATTGTCCTGAATCTCCCTGCATTAGACACAGCACAGCGGGCAAGCCAACAAATGGAGCTTCTGCTGAGTGGACCGACAGCCGGTGGAAATACCTGTTTACTTACCGGCGGGGTGAGTGGAAGGGAGGAGGAAGGGGGGGGGGGGCGGTTGTGGGGGCAAGTTCTTGTGCATTATTTTGGTAAGGAATAATGAAACCGCTTTTATTTTCTTCCCCCACAGATAATTCCGAGGTGAATTTGCTGGGAAAGAAGTGGATAAGAATTAACCCGAGTCAGGGCGAACAGGCAGAAAGAAACGGATCAATACTTGGCCGGGCCAGAGCAGCTGCCAGATGGTTAGTAGATAGAAAAAAAATTGCACGCCCCAAACTGTTTCTCTCAGGGCCCTGGTCACTTCAACAGGGAGAAATAAAGAATAGTCATTACATGTAGTTTTGAAGCAACAACTGCAACTGCAACAATCACCACTTTTCAGTACAGGTTTCCAGTGATCATATTTACAATTGGCGTGTGGTTTTAATGTCCTAAATAAATCCACTATAGAGTTTATCAGGAAGAATTTTTTTTAATGCTAGCTTTACTTCGAAATATTCCAGTTGTTCAGCAGATAGGAGGGAAGTGTTGGCGTCATTAATGATTCCAGCTGAATTAATTAAGTGATGGCGAGTGTTTTTGAACTGAAGGCCGGACTAGATATCCAATCCTTTTTCACTCGTCTAATCATATTAATGCAACCCACCATGTGAACCAGAGACACGTAATGTGAAGTAAATGTTAAAAAGTTACACCACCATTTCGAATTCAGTTTTCCCAACTTGCTGCAATATTGGGAAATGACCATTTTAAAAAATAAAAACAAAAATCCTTTCCCTTCCAGATTTTCAGCACATTTAGCTGCGCTTTGGTTAATGATAGTTTATCGATTTGGACGAAGCAATGAGGTGTTGCAGATCCCTGTTAGAATGACGCGAACATTCGACTTGCTAAATTATTTTTTGTTAATTACAAAAGGAGAGTCGAGGAAATAAACTGGCTCTTCACTGAATCAAGTGGCAGAAAGGGACTATCCGCTTTACCTGTCATCACAAGTAAACAACCACAATAATACTCTTCCCAGATAATCAGCATTATCCTGAATTTGTACTTAATCGAACACTTATTGTGACGATGTAGCAGTCAGTGGTGTTGGAAATGATCAAGGATTTTGTGAAATAAACCGTCATATGGCCCTGGTAATAATCGTACTATGTTGTTGGTTTAAGAGAAATGAACAAGTTGCAATTGAGCTCATGTATTTTAGAGTCAGCACATCCGGAAGCTGAAGCGAGCCAGGTTAGTAGGAAAGGTAAAGGTACAGGTGGACAAGAGCTGCAGCCTGACCCGCTGCATCTCTCTCAGTTGTAAAGTTGTCAGTCCTTTAGATCAGGAAAACAAAGCGTTGACACTGCAGTCTGTAACCATTAAACCCTCATCTTTCAAGCACAAACCCCAGCAGCATCAAACTTTCTGCAAACTTTGTTTTTGATGTTATGGGGATTGTGGGTGACTGTGACATGGGACTCCGAAGAGAAACTGGTGAATTGTAGGAACTGCCGACAGGCCATTCAGAATATTCGAGCCCCGAGTGCTGGCGAGATTATTCTCGGTTATTTTAACCTGCTGTATGTTGTGAAGTGTGGTCCAGGGGAACATTGTTGCTATGAAAATATGCGGCCTCCGAATTTACTGGCTGCGATTTTTAGTATATCACAGCTCGATTTGTGAAGGTTTTTTTTCAAAATCTTCGACCTCAGTATATTCCAGATCAAAGCGCTCTCAGCTGGGTCTTTGTACATCTTTATGGTGCAAATCCTCTGCAAGTCCCTTAATGCAACACTTTCATGTTGTTACCACTGGTTACTGCTTTGAGTCCCCAAAGGCTTTCACCTCCCCCCCCCCCCCCCCCCCCCCCGCCCCCACCACCCCAACCACAGGTCGGAATCTACCAGCCCCGGAGAGTTTCATCATTCGGCGTTTACGAATGCCACTTTAAGCTAGAAGACATCATTCGGTCAAAGTGATCAGGTTCTCATGGAGAAAGCGACATTTCCGGTTGAATTGACAATAAAGGGAGCGTGCAGGCACACACACATAAATGCTGCCCCTTACCCCTTCAAACCCGGCTCCAAATTCAGCGCCATGTTGACTTCCTCCCGAGTTCAGACAGAACTGAATTTATCACAGCGTTTGTATCCGTGTGACTTCTGTCACATGCGTCCTCGGGAGAAACTGAAGACCCGCCGAGTGTAAATGGCGCAACCTCTTCTCAACAGAACTGCTCCAGTGCAGCTGACAACTTGGGCTTTGGAAGTGTTTCCCAGCGCTGTTAGGGCATGTCGAATTCGATGACAATTTCGAGTGTGTGTATGGTGTGTGCATTTCTGGGGCAGCTGTCCATGCTCCATATTGGACCTATTGTTCAGGACAGCGGCAGGGTTTCAGACAATAAGTCCCGAGTGTTGACAAACAATCGAGGCGTCTTCAGATAGTGACCTGTGTACACTTAGTCACCGCACTGGTTATCTCTCAGCTGAAGATTTCAGGGAAGTGCAAACGCTGAAATGATGGTCAACCAACCCCAACATAGGGCAGTTTGTAAACTGTGTTCTGAAGAAATGTCAAATGGACTCCAAACGTTAACCCTGATTTCTCTCCAAAAATGCTGCCGGACCTGCTGTGTTTCTCCAGCAATTTTCTGGGTTTTGTTTTTTATTGTTTCAGATTTACAGCATCCACAGTTGTTTTATTGTAAAACGTGTTTACCTCGTTCAAGTGAGACAGTCAGGCCTACCGGTGTGTCTCCCGCAAATCAAAAAGTGTCGCTCTGAAGTTTACACTGGCGGAACACTTCAAAATACTGTAATGTATGTAATGAACGGAAATATTGATGCAAGTGTCAAACTTGTTCCATATCAAAAAAAAGTCAACTGACACAATCTTCAAAGGCTTGACCCTGGAAAATGGGGGAGTGGCGGTCGCAGATCTGATGGGCTAAATGGCCTCCTCCTACCCCTTTATAAACATTATATGACTCTGCGATCCAGTGATGCTGGATCCCGAGAGGTCTACCCATTATAAAATACGGGATATAATTGCCCAGACAACGACTATTGAGCGTGACCAATACGCGTGTACTGCCTAAAACATTGAAGCAAACGATTCAGTGAACAAAATGATCCTCCTGGTTTTAAGATGGGCCTCTGGGGCCGTGTCTGACCCAGAGGTTTCGAGCTGTGGTTGTTGTAGGTGACACCTTCCTTATCTGCAGTGAACGAGAGCCCTGTCAGTGAGCGAGCAGCCCGGAGCGAGCTGCCTGGGTTGGGGTCTGGATGAGAAGCTGAACCGACAGCGCTGAAGTCAGAGGTTGCAATTGTATCTTGGCTCATTCAGTGGCTAATTGCACTCACGCACCGTTTGATCTGAAACTTTCCTGCTTTTGGAAAAGGGGAAGGCAGGAGCGACAGGGGGAAAGGGGAAGGGAGGGTGGAAAGAAACAGCCCCCCGCCACCCCTCCGGAAATTCAGTAATGAGATGTGGGAGTGCTGACGTCAAAGACGGATGTGAGAGTGCGCATTGAGACTCTGGCTTCCTCTGTCTCTGCCCCAGTCTGCAAAAGCGGTTAAACCTGCAGCCCAGGGAGCAGCGCATCAGTCAGGGAGAGAGAGACAGACACACACACACAGACACATAAACGATCCGAGAGACAGCAGCAGCAGCAGCACTGATAGCCCCATTCCCCCCCCCCAATCCCCTCCCACACACCCACCCACACACACACACACATCCACACACCCACCCACCCACACACACACACACACACACACAGGCAGAGCTCGACCGAGCGGATGGCTAGGCATTGATGCCTCCTTTTCTTCCTCACCTCTCTCTCTCCCCAACCCAGCGCAATGGAGCTTACAATGGAAAACCTCGGGAATATCCACGGCGTCAGCCAAGCCAGCGACCTGATGAACAGTTCCCACAATCGCCAGGCGTCTCACCGGAGCCTGGCGCCTCACGGCCGGCCCGCCATGGTCTCCAGCATGGCTTCGATCCTGGAAGGCGGAGAGTACCGGCCGGATCCGAGCCTGGCAGGACCCCTGCACCCGGCGATGAGCATGTCGTGTGAGAGTCCGCCCGGGATGAGCCTGAGCAGCACCTACACCACGCTGACCCCACTGCAGCACCTGCCGCCCATCTCCACCGTGTCGGAGAAATTCCACCACCCTCACCCTCACCACCACCACCACCACCATCACCACCACCCCCCGCACCAAAGACTGCCCGGCAACGTCAGCGGCAGCTTCACCCTCATGAGGGACGAGAGGGGCTTACCTTCCATGGGCAATCTCTACAGCCCTTACCACAAGGACATGGCTAGCATGGGGCAGCCGCTGTCCCCTCTCTCCAACGGACTGGGCACTTTGCACAACTCTCAGCAACCCCTCACCCCTTACGGCGGGCACATGGCTAACGAGAAGATCCTGTCGCCCAGCGGCTTCGAGTCGCACGCTGCCATGCTCTCCCGGGGAGAAGAGCACCTCGCCCGGGGACTGGCGGCTCCCGGAGCCGGCATGATGGCCCACCTCAACGGCATACACCATCACGGTCACCATCACGGCCAGGCCAACGGCTCCCTGCTCTCCTCCGAGCGAGACCGCCAGGCGTCGGTGTCCGCCTCGCAAAGCGGCGGCTCCAACCAGGTCGAGGAGATCAACACCAAGGAGGTGGCCCAGAGGATCACCGCCGAGCTGAAACGCTACAGCATTCCGCAGGCCATCTTCGCCCAGCGCATCCTGTGCAGGTCACAGGGGACCCTCTCAGACCTGCTGAGGAACCCCAAACCCTGGAGTAAGCTCAAATCCGGCCGCGAGACCTTCAGGAGGATGTGGAAGTGGCTTCAGGAGCCGGAATTCCAAAGAATGTCAGCCCTAAGGCTTGCAGGTAGGACGGAGAATGCACAGAGATTCCGTGTGTTTTGCTTTTAACTCGACGCTTTATCTTATTTATATATAATGTGCAAATCTATCCACAATGCAAACTTAACCACAACAGATTCTGAAAACTTCGGGCGGGTTGCTGAATCATTTCCCTTCATTTAAACCGAAAACAATTACTCAAAGGATGCTTCACCATCTTTGTACAGTAATATTTCCCATGCTTTTATTTATCGCTTTGTATTTCTTTGTCTCGGTGTTTGACATTGTGTGTGTGTGTGTGCATGACATTCACGCACACGGAGATTTCACAGTGTTCTCTATTCCGCTCACACTCCTTGTTTTCTGACAGGATCTTCAGGGTTTTCCCAATAATGTCGTTTTCACTTCCTCAGGTTTATTTTATGTAAATACGGCATTAGTTATTCTGGGACAGAAACGGATTCACCTAATGTAGGTGAATGACCCGCTACCTGGTCAAAAACATAACTGCTGCCTCACACGCACACACAAAACAATCTATCGTCAATCTCCTATTCTCTTCAATACACTGGGGAGGGGAGGGGAGGGGGGTGTTAGCTTGTTCTGTTGGTTAGATAATTGCATTGATGAGCAAACAGCAAATTTCTTTCCAGCCAACTAGATTATTCATATTGAAGAAAAGGGATTATGTCCATTATTCCACGCGTCGTTTCCTTTTGAAAATAGTGGTGACATTATATTTTGCTGGCTGAATAGCACTACAGATGTGAATTGAACTGAGGTACATCTCATTGATGGGTAGCAAGTCTGTACATTTATACGCAAAATCTCATTTCCATTCGATAGTATTTGTACCGTGCACTATTCATTTCTGTAACTGTCTGGCGTGCATGTTTTAATGGGTTTTTAAAATGAGTTGTGGGCCACCTAGCGTGATGGTTTGATAATGTGCTGGTGCACCCACCATCTCTGGGACCCTCGCCGACGCGTCTTCTTGTAACGGAAAGGCACAGAGCATCTTCAGGACGTAACCGTCCTCAGGTGTAGCATCCACGCGATGCCACGTGTCCCACAATTTACCTGCCCTTTAATTAGGTGCGAATCGGGGCATCTTTTAGTTACAGTCAATGCGCTATTGAAAAGCAGTTAATGTAATGCAGATTGCATTGGTTTTACAAGAGTCTGATAAATAAAGATTTAAACTATCCTGAATTGGCTTTTTAAGTGTCTCTGTTGTTAAACTCAATCGAGCGTTTGTGTTTTATTTCTGTTCCAAAATGTAGTATGGGAGAGTTGGGACAAATTAGCGCAATAGAGACAAGTGCTCTTAGATTTAGTAACACGGAGAGGAATGAGTTGGAAACATTTTAAATGAAGTTTTTGGCAATGTATAATCTATCTCGGTGAAATGTTTAATGTTATATTTTATCTAAAATAATATAACATTAAAGATTGTGATTATTGGCTAGTGCAGCACTGGTGGAACTTGGCCGGCCCAATACAACATTTTGAGACCTCCATTAAATGGCAATAAATCCCAGCACCATAATCCTGCCTGACCACTACACTCACATTTGTGGTGCAGTGTATCTTCAATTCTGGACGGTGTTGTAATGTAACATTTTTCTTTCTGGGCATTTTAGCTTCAAGTTTCTTTGTTATCACAATGTCAGCACAAGGATCTAGACAAGTGCAAGGTCTTTGAAATTTACAAATTTTGAGGGGTTTTGTTGAACTTATTCCTTGTCATAGAATAATTTCTGATGACAATGGAGGTTTGGAAATGCCGGCGCAATGTCGCATTAGTGCGATTGAGATATAAATATGAAAAGGCGAAACAGCCAGGATTCTTTATTAGGAGTAAGGGAGACAGAATTGTTCGCATTTGAAACCACAAAATCAATAGCTTCGAATTACAATTCGGAATTCATCACAGTCAAAGAAATCGATTTTTAGGGTTGTTCAAATATTTTGAAACGGCAGTACACTGCCAGATAATGCTGTATAGGGTGAGGTTGCAGGAAAGAAAAATCACAAGTGAACGTACTGGAGTCTTTTCAGATGTTACAGATATCACCGCGATTTGCATGTTTGACAGCAACGATTGGGACACCTTAGCAGTGGGATCGATGCGTTTAGCACCGCGATTTCATTCGGGTTGTAAAGGAAAAGAAGATGTTACGTGAGAAACCGTCGCTGGTTCAATTCCAGTAATGTCAGAAAGTGGTTTGAAATGACCGACATGTTCTCCTCACGTGAACTTGAATCTGGTCTGTTCAATAATAATACAAGTGTCTTTAACGGTCCACTTGTATTAGAAAGATTGTAATTGCCATCATTGCTCAGTACTTTAGTATTTCTCCCATAGTTCAGATTTCTGGTATTTGAGGTAACATGAATGCAATATGTTACATACCCAGAGAACATAAAACCTACCCATTGCAGTGAGTGTAGATCAGTTCACAGTGATGGACGAGCAGCATAATCATTTGCTACATAGTTGGCTCAGATTGCACCATTGAAAATATGTTACCTTCATTAACAACATACAGCCACACATCAAATCTGATGGATAACACAATGCAGAGATTTAAAATAGTAGTTTGCAGAGAGGGGTAACCCTCCAAATGGCGTTCTAATATAGTGTGGGGAGACAGCTCTAATGGTATTAAAGATGCATTCAGAAAAGCTTCAATTTTTTTAACGTCTTGTATGAGATGTTAGGTGATGGACCACATTTTCACCTGCCCGATTACTGACCCTCCCATCCCTACAGGTTGTACAGGTCTCACTGGCAGGGTATATCACAAAGCAACTGATGCTGCTGTTTGAATGAAGCTGATGTGAATTGTACTGGTAAATGTGCGATCAATAAACATAACTGCTGGCCGTTGAACTGGCGTTTGCATTCGGATCTAACCCTTTTCAATCCACTTTCTTCTCCTGTGTCTGTGGATTGTGGATTAAGGATCAATTGTTGAAAGTGATTCTAACGCCATATCTGCGCCTGGAACTATCTTGCCTGCATGACTGGCGAGCAGATTATTTAAAAACAAGCACAGCAAGATATCTGAGGGTTTTGTTTTTGGCAGTATGTGTGTCGTTTGGAGCCTTCCTTTAAGGGTTGTTTAAAGATTTATTTTCTCTCGTCATGTTTGGTGTTGTTGGACTCACGGAATGCCTACAAAAAAAGTCACGTCCCGATCGACTCGATCCAGACGTGGCATCCTATACAAAGGTTACACCATGTTCAGTCCTGTGTGTACATATTGCAGATCATAATTCTTACATTTGCTCTTGCCCAATCTCTCCCAGATAATTTGTCTTAAATTAAATGCACCCTTGACAAATGTGCAAGTCTGTAAATCTTTCATAAAAAGATGCATCTATTATTTATCAGATAGGTACATACTAAATAAATCAGATACACATGCACTCAGTCCATACTGCCTCATCGCGTACCACACCGAAATAATGAGCTATCTTTTTAATTCGAAATTATCGATTAACATTGCATAGTTTAGGACGATTTGGGTGTTAAAAATAAAGTGTTTCGTTAGGGGAACATGGGGAACGCCATGTGTTTCATGACAGGATTGCGGCAGTGAGAGAAAGAGGAAGGGGAGGCGGGGGTGGGAGAGAGTGAGTGAGCAGAGAGAGCTGGTTGTGTGCAATTCGAACCCAGTCAATATTGATCACACAGCAGACCTGCCAATGCTACTGGGAGACACATTCTATTCGCGAATGTGATCAAAAGCCTGTGCTTTGCAATCTCCGCGACTGAGCCTTTCCCTGAGAGCGATCGGTAACCAGTGCAGTGAAGTCTTCTCTCCCACACATCCCTATTGTTCCAATTAACGGAATCAAACCTGCTCCTAGCTGCAGCTCCTTAACTTTTATAGCCAAATCGACACATGCTCCCCGCACGGTTTTTGGAGATTCTGTGTGTATTAGCCTGTGTCTGTGTTAGTGCGTGTGTGTATGCGTTTGTGTTAGTCTGTGTGGGTTAGTCTGTGTGAGTTATTGTGTGTGTTTGTCTGTGTTAGTCTGTGTGGGTTAGTAGTCTGTGTGTGTTCGTCTGTGTTAGCCTGTGTGGGTTAGTCTGTGTGAGTTATTGTGTGTGTTAATCTGTGTTAGCCTGTGTGGGTTACTCTGTGTGAGTTATTGAGTGTGTTTGTGTTAGCCTGTGTGGGTTAGTCTGTGTGAGTTATTGTGTGTGTGTTACTCTGAGTCTCTGATCGCCTGTGTGGATTAGACTATATGTGTGGTTGTCTGTGTGGTGTGTGTGTTAGACTGTGTCTCTGTATTCATCTGTGTGTTAGTTTGTGTTTTTCTCTGTCTGTTAGTCTCTGTGTGTGTGTGTTAGTCTGTGTTAGCCTGTGTTGGTTAGCCTGTGTGGGTTAATCTGTGTGAGTTATTGTGTGTGTTACTCTGAGTCTCTGATCGCCTGTGTGGATTAGACTATATGTGTGTTTGATTGTGTGCTGTGTGTTAGACTGTGTGTCTGTGTGTTGATCTGTGTGTGTTAGTTTGTGTTTTCCTGTGTGTGTGTTTTAGTCTTTGGTGTGCATGGTACAGGGAATGCCGGAATAAGACGGCCAGCTGAAGTGCTGCCGGAAATCACACCCTTAGTTAAACTGAGAATAGGCCACACGACACCTTGAGAAAACGGGTCGTGAAGCCTTTTCACAGAAGCTGCCAGATGGATAGTTCCGCCAAAGGGCCAAAGCGTCCCAACTGAGTTACGGTTGTCTCAACAAAGCTTTGAGTAAGAAAAGATCAGCAAAAAATTAAGATTTTTGTTTGATTCCTCTCTTACAATTGATTAAGTTTCAGCAGTGTTTAAACAGAGGAAAATCAATGTGTTTTGGGCAACTTAGCTGTAAAAGGATAGGGTGATAGAGTGGGCTAAAACACATCCAAAATCCGGTAGATGAGCTAAAACACATCCAAAATCCGGGGATTTCTTTCGGAAAGCATAAAAACCATAAAGCGGCAGGCCTGATCTTTAAAACTATATACATAAAGGAATTTGCATGTCTCTAAGTAACGCCTATTTTGCATTTGATCTGCCACACATTGTGAATTACTTTCTAATTTTGAGTTAGCTGCAATGATATTCTTTTACATTTTAGGCACTGCTTAATGTTTCGCGGGCTGCCTGGTCAATTATTCGTGTTTCTTCCGCTGGATACCGTTCAGTATTGCAATGATACAATTACATTGAGCTGCTTCTGGTAAAACCAAACAAAAACAGAGCGAATTCTGACCAGGCCCTGGGTGGGAGGGTTGTTGGATGTTGCTCGGTTGAAGGGAACCGTATTGAAATTTTGAATAAATGAATGTGAGGTTCGCTCGCCTCTTATCAGGCGGCTGCTGAGGGAGCCTTGGAATTTGTTTCAAAGGTCGCTGCTTCCAATTCTTGTTATCTCGCTTTTATTTCGTTGTTGAATTCGGAGGGAGTCTGGTGGAAATCGGGCTGGTCCCGAACGAAAGTTAAAGAGTAACAAAAAAAGGAAAGATAAAAATGACCATTTCAGAAGGGGTTCTGTGCACTACAGGGGGTGAGAGAAAGAAAGAAAGCGAGACAGGCGTGTACACACACACACACACACACACACACACAGTCTGCCTCTTGCTGTTTTCCACCCAGACTCTGTTGAATATGGTGGCCACCAGTTCTGATCTTTCTTGAACAAACAGCAATTCGTTGTTTATTTTTGCAAAAAAAAACCCCTGGAGAAATGAAAGACAGAAGCGAAACCATTTTACGGCGAGAGGTCACTTTAATGAAGATTGTTCTTTATTTGTAGCAGCAGGGAGGCTGGGGACATTAGTCCGCGATTAGGTTATTGGGGAGGTGGCTAGATTATAATACTGTTGCTAATAACACTCAAATAATTAATCATTTACAGAGCAACCGCGTGATTTGACAATCCTACAACTTAACTAGGCTCGTTACCATGTTAGATCATTTAACTGTGACTTTAACGCGCACCGTTCGAGCACAGTTCAAAATATGGAGTTGGTATTGAACACAGTTTTCACAAATAGAAATAAATTTGGCGTGGAAAATCGGGTGTTGTATTTAAACCATAGTTTAAAACATAATAGTATCGGGGTAACACAAGGCTAAACTGGAACGCTGATAACAGCAGATTTTATGGCAACAAATCCATTTATGTATGACCTGAAGGTTTTATGTTGTCATTCCAACAACAACAATGGAATATTGTCAAAAGATCGCAACGTTATTCATAACCGGCATTATAAATAGGAACGCGAAAGAAACAAGATTTAACTGGCTTTGTGATTAAAAACAAATGTGTTTCCAGCAAATTCCAACAGCTGGGAAAGCGGGTGTTTTACATGGACGCGCAATAGGCACCAAACCCGGTTTTGTTAAGCAGAACGGAGAAAGCCGTGTGAAGGTGTTCAAATCCGATCAAAGATCACATCATTAGCATTGCCCGGGAGGGTCTCCTTTGTTGTAGCAGCCAAGGTAAAGTGAAAATCTCAGATATATCTGAAGTGGGGCGATGTGAGAGACCGGTGGGTCACAGTTATAAGGAAAGGACTGTGGCAAAAATAAACCATCACAGCGCTCTGAATTGGCCAATCATCCCTGTCCACTGGCAAACCCTGATGTAAGTGAGTGGGGGGTGATTTCCGCCGTTAAAATGCATCTTAACCGCATTGCTGTTTGGATCTCAGACTCCGTCATATCAGCATTAGGCAGCTTCATTCGGTTTTAACGGCGTTAAGCGGCCTCTTGGGTGAGAATCCCGCCTTTTTATTTGATGTACAAAGCCCTTCTGGCCTCTGTAGAAGGAAGTGAGGATTGCAGATGCTGGCGATCAGAGTCCAAGAGCGTGGTGCTGGAAAAGCACAGCAGGTAAAGCAGTATCCGAGGAGCAGGAATTCCTGATGAATGGATCTGAACCGTCGAGTCTCCTGTTCCTCGGATGCTGCCTGACCTGCTGTGCTTTTCCAGCACCCCACTCCCGACTGCCTGTACAAAGGTAAAGGAAATGTAAACGCAAAAACCATGAACCATGATCATAACTTTTGCCCCATGTCTGAGTTGAAACACTGAGGACAGCATTTTTCAAGATCACAATTGCAACCAAGGCTTCGATCCGCCTTGAAAATATCAACATTAATCAGAAAGTGTATGTAGATAAGTTATTGTCCCCGCTGCTCCTACAAAGCTCACAGCCTTTAAACCTGTCTGAGGTAGAAGCCGCTTTCTGCTCAGTGCACCTGCCCAACCGTCCGAAATACAGAGTCAGGCTTTCAGATATGAAGCTTTGTGGTCGAGCACGTAAAGACAATGAGACGAGATTTCCTTTGTTTTAAAAAAAATGAACAATTTTATGGAACGACACTCACGGCTAGATTTCGAATTTCCTGAAATAATATTGTGACCCCGCAATCCCACAGAATGCTCCCCAAACAGCCCACAAAGTATTGATATTAAATTTTCTGACATTATTCAGAGATGATCAGGTTAAGCATCATTAGTGAATGTCTTGTTGCTGTAGCAGCAAGGATTACCTAATCCATTCAAATCACAGCAGAATCCTTCCATTCCTACACATCAAAATAAGGCGATTGTTTGAAAAATGGCACCTGCAACAAAATGGTGTTTCGCTGAATGAGTAGCTTCTGATGCTGGAGAGTATACTCCGAGCGTGGTTTTCAGCAATCCCTACTATTGTTCACAACAACATGCCAAAAATTTTAACATTTTGTTAAAGAAACAAGACATCTGAATTGTCCCTGTTTACACGGGGAATTTAATAGCAGTCTCGACGCTTTTATGCACGTTAGACTTCTCAAACGCCCCCTTCCAGAGGCAAGAGTTAAACCGGTTAACTGGGACACCATTTATCATATCGTCTAGGTTAGGAAACACTTGATTGAAATCCACTGGCAATCAATTAGAGCCTGACTAAATGTCTCGTGTAAAGGAATTGTCTCCATTAAGCGGCCCGGTCTGTGCGTGCCTTGACTATCTTTTCATTTTTTAATTTTCCAAAACCCAGATTGCTGCGAGTGAGAAAGCATAGCTATGCCTCGATCTCCAACTCTCTGGACTGCACTCAGTTCACATGCGCCGTTCACACAGGGACAGTAGGACAGTAATTATTACAAATGTAAAATTCGCCAGCACAGAAAACGACTGGCATCTTTGCAGCAACGAAACGATCTTACAGGTTTCATCGAAATGGTTGGTTGGTTGACTCTCCTGCTGCACCTTCAGATGAGATATTTAATACTCCAACAGACTGTGTTCATCAGCTGGGAGACACAACCTGAAATTCCAGAAAGCAGTGACCAATTACTGTAGTTAGAAAGGGGAACATTACGCTGGCAATCGATTTGTAATTAACACCCCCACCACCCACCCCCCCCCCCCCCCCACTCCCAACCCCAACCCAAGGGTTGATGCCACTTCCGCGTGTTTTGGTTTGTGGACCTGTCTGTGGTTAAACATTCGAAAAATACCCCCATTGTGCAGATATCAGAGTTGCATGTTCGTGTTCAGTTTTACTTCAATCAATTTCCTTGTCTCGAAGCTGGACAAATGGGCGATTGGATGCAGAGAACTGACATTGTTTTCAAAGTCAGACAGACTTCAGGAAAAAAAGGTTCCATCTTTTTTTTGCCCTGAACGACAGAGAGAAACCTTCATCTCCTTCTTTGGACTCGTTGTTCTGTGAAAATTGATTTATTGGGTAGCTTTTTTAGAGGGACGTATATGATTTTAAGAATTGCAACGTAGTGTTGAGTTGAATTTGGCGTTCGAATTTCACAATTTTATGTTTTAAAAAAAACAATAACGTGTTAGTGTATTTCCAGATGGTGAGAGGGACAAGTGAAGGGTGGGGAAGGGGGTGGGGGGGGGGGGGGGTGGGTTTGGGGTTAGTGGGCAAACCGATTTGACCCCAATTTGTTTAGAGATGGGGCGTCATCTCTCTTTAGGAAATCTGTCCAAAATTTACCTCAAAACTATAATTGACTAAACATCAAACACAATTCTGGGCGAATCTTTCGCTGTTGCCGGTAATATTTTGAGGTATAATATGTATTTCTATTTCTGCATTCAGTGAAGACATGGACAGACTGTTCAGATCGAACTGCTTCACAGTTAAATCTCGGTCACATTTTAAAGCTGCAACAGGCGCTCCTAACAAATATCTCACTCTATAATTTCTGTCGTCGCTTCTCGTTAAAATTCACCGATGTCCCAAAACTACGCGTTTGGTTTTAGAAGGTTAATCTCGTTCGATCCTTTCTTTGGACGTTCCAACCAAATAAAAAGGGGAAATCGCAGCGAACGTGTTTGAGCTTTCATTAGCCTTTATTTATTTATTTATTTCCTGAACCTTTCGGAGTGAGATTGTGAATGTCGTCAGCGAATGTGTTGTGAAATCCTTGCTCAGGAACAGCAATAATTCGCCAAGATTCGATTTCATTCCTTCGTCCAGAAATAAGTTGACATATCAAATAAAAACACTATTTTCTTAGGGCCACGTATGACTTGAATTACTGAAGAAACTCCGAAATAATTTCGATATTTTTTATAGCCATTGGGTTTTTTGTTTCGACTAAATCTGTTTTAGTGATTTTAATGTTATCAGCCAGAAATGGCATTATTCGTGTAAGGGTTTTACACTGCTCCTGTTCCGTTTCATTCCCAATGACATTGTTATGGGAATACGGCGTGAATTCAAAATCAATTTCCCGTATGTTTAACTTAACCCACCTTTACATATTCCACAGCAATTGCTACTCAAATTGGTAAACAAATTGTAAAAGTTAGACGTCTCGGTCGTTTTAAAACAATCAGAAAGTCACAGATGTTACATATTTAAAAAGGATTCGATAGTGAAAAGTGAGTAATGTTGATAAATTAATTATTCATTCTTGAAGAAGCATTTTTTTTAAAAGACGAATTGTAAATGACAGTGCCGGGAATGGCATGTTTGCCCCTTGAAGTGGTACCAGGCATTTTCAGATTCATTGTTCAGTAAGTATCCCTCTCCCTGGTACCGTTCGGTATTGCTGTCTCCGTGTCACAACAGCTCCCCCTGCTGCACCGCACTGACACTCCGCGTCCCCTCTTGGCGTTCCAACTTGGCAGGACTATCAAATTAGCGCAATTCGGGATACATTCCAAGGCGGCCTGATGCTCTCCACTGCAACCTACACAGAATGTATACAGACTCATTTCACTTAGGCCTTCAGCATTCATTACAGAGGACCAGAAAGATGTTTTAAAATCGCTCTCAGTTGGCTGGCTTTAACCCAGGCCAACGTTAAGCAGCATTCTAACAAATCTCGTCATCCATCTTATTTCACTGTAAATAAGAACCCAAATTGTCAAGTAACTGTTTACCAATATACGCTACTTAACCACCTTCTTGCGAACCACCAACATACTGGACTCAATGCTTTTCCAGCGCCTGTTTTAGTACGCGTGAATGAATGTAGATGAACTCACTATTTGGTGACAAACTATATAGTAACTGGTACAAAATATCATCAAATGTAAAATATCAACTGCATTAGAAAATAGCAAGCGTACTTTAGAATGCGCTGTTTTGTCAATTGTGCCTTTTTTAAAAAATTGCATTGAACTTTAACTCTGCTTTTGCTCGTTATTACTTGCCGCTGAATTTCTTCACCTTCGTCTGTATCTTTGCATAGTCTTTCAGATATAGTTTGGCTTAAGCAGGATGAAAGTTGGTCTCAGTTTGATCCTTTTCCGGTTGAAGGATTGGCTAGTTCTAACCCCGAGATCTCTCAAAGCCTCCAGTCTGGATATTGTTTCTCCCTTGAAGTTGTCAAGATTTTCATCGTTAGCTGTTAGCCCGAAAGCCGTGGACGACTCGCTTGTTGAACCTGGAAAATTAGGTTTCCCGTCTAAGATCTCTCAAACTGAAGCCTCATCACACGAAGGAACAAGTCATTAATATCTCCAGCCAGGGGTAGGTTGGGAAATGTCTTTCTCTCCTGGAAGTCAGGAATGTGGCACACCCTTGCCTATGCCTTTCATATGCTACTTTATAAGAATATAAAAGGTTGATGGAGACTATTTCAGGTTAGGTTTATTGCAGCAGAGTGGAAGCTTTCCCTTTTGAGGAACGTAATGATGATAAAGACTTGCTTCTTTTAGAAGAGGGCTGAATGGTTTATCCCTTCCGAATTATAGAGAAGAGCTCACATTGATCCTATTGATCATATTTTAGATGAAAGAGATTACTTTGGACCAAGGATAATGCAATAATCTCGGGATCCCAATACAGTTTATATAACCAAACAACCCAGGCTAATAATGATCTATAATTATAAAGCAGAAGGCCTGATCTGTTCTCGATTTTTAGTTCGTTAGGAGGGACCAATGCACACTTTGCAATTGTCTCATTACCCCTTAGTGAGCCAGGGAAACATTACCCAGAGCTCATAAGTTCAGTTCCTCTTCCTGAAATGTGCATGTCTAGCTGTCAAATCAACATAGAATCAAGCCTGGGTGTGCCATCCCTGCAGTCAAGTAACCTTTCCATATATGGGTTCTCAAATTAATTGGCACTGCTGGGGTTAAGGAAGAAGGCAAAACACAAAGTTAATTAGGGACCAAATGTGGCCATATCAGTGTTAACGTGTTCTTGAGAGCAAATAAAGATGTCACTTTGACTTGCTGTCAGGGAATACCTGAATGCATGTAATAGTACTGAAGTGAGGAGTTAATCTCTTCGTGTGTGTTGGTGGGGTGGGGAGATGCAAAAATTTATAGGAATTGGAAAAGCAAGCAATCATATAATGGAAGAGAGGGCATTATAGCTTCTGAGAAAACCACACACCGGTGACATTATCAAAAGTTTGAGAAATCGGCAGGTTTATGAGTTACCGGACAGAACTTGTTGACTGTATTCATAAGGAGAGTAACAGCAATTAGAATTAAATGTGACCTAATGCAGAATGCTATCTCCATGGTTATTTCCACCTGCAATGGTTCTATTATCAGGTCACATCAGGTTATCCAAAGACAGTACCTTTCCCCAAAATGGATTTTATTTTGGAACAGGTTTAGTAAAAATTTGATAAATATATATAAAACACTGAAAACTGACAGTCCCCTCTATGGAATCAAAACTTCATAAGTCTCAGCTATCATACAGGTCCCACATTAAATTTGGGGTTCATTGCTCAATCCTCTACTCTTCAAGAGTCATTGATATAGATTCAGTAACATTTATAAAATATGGTTCTTTTAGTGTTTTCTATTAATTAAGTAAAGGATCATTTTCAAAGACTGTGAGAATACCAACAATGCACCTTGTTAAAGGTGGATTTGCCTAACAGTGAAGTTCCAGTGTGCTTTGGTGTAACAGGTGCACAGTTTTGTACTGTACACATTGAGATATGGATAATATTCAGAACATCAATATTTTCATTCTTCATCCTATTGAATCCATAATTTACAGACAATTCCATTATTTGCAAACAATTGCACTGTTCCTTATGTCTACAGACTAATAGCCAATTATGCATCCCTAAAAACATTCATGTTTTCTCATGCTTAATTTTTGATCATCTTTCATCTTATCTGAATACAAATTTCTTACTAAATAACTCTTGATCACCCTCAGCATCTCTGACTGAGTTCCCCCTTGTTCTATACTGTTTCAGCTTCACCAGTAGAGAGCCATTTTCAGTAACTAAATCTCTGGCTCAACGAGTCACTTTGAAACCTATTTCAACTTGTTCCATTCTCCTTCTTCCCAAAAGTCTCTGAGAAATTAATCCTTTGAACTGTTCCTTCAATCTTGCTCACAAAATTCGACCTTTCCAATTCTTATTTGTAATGTAAACTGAGAGCTTCTTTCACATGAAGAGGGAGTTTTTGTTGTTATTTTGCTGGTGGAAGCAGTTCTAATTAATTCTCCACTTGCACAAGAATATTTAAAAATATACTTCCTGGTTTGATTTTTAAAAATTTAGTTTTGTTCCAAAGTCCAAATTCTAAAAACAGTGAACTTCTGAAAAAATTGACCAAAAATAGAATTACATTACTTTGTTTCAACAAATAGGTCTCTGATGGAAAATTGAAAATGAGACATTATGGGCTTTTTTTCACACTAAATGAAAGATCTAGCTCAAATTGTGTGAAATATTATCACACTGGTAACAAAGGCAGTTCAGGTAGACAGGTGGATTTTGCACTTTGTGCAAAATTATGTTAGATAATGTATGTTATATCTATTCGTAGTTTAGATCTAGTACATTCACTCAAGTCCAAGATCAACATAGCCAGTGAAGATCAACTGAATTTCTTTGATCAAAGTAAGATGAGTTTTGGAAGAACCATATTCAGGTTTTAACACATCACATATTTTTAAGTAAAACTGCAATAAGATATAAGTAATAGTAGGAGCATACAGTGAAAGGAATTCTCACAGCCAATGTTTTACAAGAAAGAAACAAAATTGCCATAAAAAGAATCAATAGTACTGAACTCTGCACAACTAAATCTGTTTTGTAGACAAATACAACAGCCAATTGCACTTTGGAAAGTCTGGTAAATGACAGATAAGATTATGCATTTGTAGACTTGGTGGAGATAGGGATGCCAGCTAAAACCCCAGAATCCATTTTTCTTCTTCAAATATTGCCTTGAAAATTTTGTCATATTGACCAGGATGGGCAAATGAAGCCTTTGTTTCAATATCTCAGACTACGAGGCAGCGAGAATGTGACAACCTAAATGGTTTATTCAGTTCTAGCACTGGGTCATAGATTCATGGTTTTCTAATTAGGTGACACAAATACTTAGCACTAAACCAAACTGACACTGATGTCTTAGAATACAACAAAGAAAATTATCAGAAAGAAAACACATCACTGGCTTATGCATAGCTACCTGAAAGGGGCTGCTTTTGGGAGATGTTGCATAATTGCATCAATTATTAATCCTTTGAAATTTTATTGTCTGTTTTTCTGCTTCTGAACCAGGGAAGAAACATTATGGTAAATTAGTTCAGTATTCATTGCCTTTTGTTCTAAATTTAATAAATAGGATCAATGAGACAGAAGAAAATCAAACTACCTTCATCCATGTTATCTTCTGACAAACTGCAAAATGTCATTCTTTCTATGTGTCTTGTGTTTGATACAAAAAAAATGTTATGGCGTGGTCACAATACATGAATGTGCATGGAGCTGTATAAGAATTGCATTAAAACCTAGTTAACTCTCTCAGAAACCATTGCAATACTGCTGTTGTATAAAAGCAAATTTGTGTAGTCTGCTTTAGTTTCTGAAAATAGGGGTCATAGTCATAGACATAGAGATGTACAGCATGGAAACAAACCCTTCGGTCCAACCATGCCGACCAGATATCCCAACCCAATCTAGTCCCACCTTCCAGCACCCAGCTCATATCCCTCCAAACCCTTCCTTAACATGGACCTAACAATTAAGAATGAGACAAGCTGGCCAAACACGCATCAATAGATAGAGCCAGGTAGGCAGGTGGTATTAAATATGGGGCATCAGTAGCGTTGTGATACCAAAGATGATTTTCTTGAATATGCATTTATAATAAAATAAATTATATTTACGTTTCCTTTGTCCTCCTTTAGACTAATGTAGTCCACAGCATCTCCTTCAATCTTCCGATGAGATAACTGTGTGACTGATATAACAGAACACATCAATGTAGTGTCAGAATATATTCCCCTATTTTTCTTCCCTGGTATCAGTAAATGGTTGTGCTCCAGTCAGGATAGTGATATGGTCAAAGGTGGAAAGTCACCATGTGCAGACAGATTATGAAGCCAGCTCACAATCACAAAAGCTGTGTATTTAATAATATAAAATCTCAACTGTGGGTTAACACTTCTGACTGAGGTAAGAGGAGCTTGGAACATTTTTGTGAAGTAAACTAAAAAAAGAGACCTCACTAAAGATTGCTTTTTGTTTCTTGTGAAATTATATTACACAATCAAACCATCTTTCACTGTCAAATTCATCGAAAACCCCCATGAGTTTTAACCAATTATTTTTGCTCCATTATTTTCCATACGATACATTTTCTACCCATTCTTCCTGAAGACATTTGTTGCATCAAGGTCAGAAATGCAGCTGTTGCCTACAGTAGCTTACCTCGATAATAAACATTGGCTTGTGTACTTTCCTCAGTGGGTTATTCAACCCTGGAGCATCATAATTTCTGTGGCTCAATCCTGTGCTCAATTAAAATTCACTTATGTAAACTTCCAGGATGGGTTGCTGGATAGAAAGTAGGAATCTCAACACACCCTTGACAGGCGTATCAAGACTAAGTATAATACCATCAATAGATCAACAAAACCACCATAAAGTGACAATCAAATCTGGCATTACCATCTGACCTCTGGATAGATTGGATAAGCCATTGGGTGAGTTGTGAGAATGGTTTTGTTTTTAAACAATATCAATACGGATGTGTTTGGAAAGCTGCAAAGGAATCAAATTGGCACATAAATTTGGAGAATAGAAACAAATAGTTTTTGTTTTGTCTATTTGTCAAAAAGCCTTTCCATCACGGGACACCAAACAGTGAAATTCAAAGAATTATCAACTAATAAACTTATTTTGCCTCAAGGTGCCTGGAAGTATTATCCTTTCAAATTGTATAGACCACCTAAATGCTGACAAGTAAAAGTGAGATAATGCAGTGCAGTATAGCTTGGAAATTCTTTCTTTTAATATTGATGAATTGTAAATAAAAAACGTATTGAAAATGAAGTTCAAATTGTTTCCGTATCCCCACTGATTTGCATTGCTAAGATGAATTTGATAATGAAAGACCATTCATGACTGAAAATTCATTGTCACAAGAAACAAGAAGGAACCTTAAGATGCTTACCAGAAAGTTTCAATTTTTTCTTTAATATTTTTCTTCGTGCCTAATCATGAATCATTTTTTAAACAATAAGTGATATGCTTTTCAATAAAATGGTATGTAATAATAGACAATATATAGGTTTGTATATATTCAGCAGATCAACTAGATTATCAGTACGCCTAAAGTTACCAGAATCGTCACTTTCACCTTTAAAAAGGCATTATTCCACACTTAGTCTTTCTTCAAACCTAATCTTTCTTCCTACAATTTGCAGACACTTTTAAGCACTGCTAATAACGAAAAGATATTCCTCAGACATATTACCCCAAGATCACAAGCCACTCATAGTGCATTTAATATGCAATTATAAGAAGGCCAAGCATACTCCAAGGGGTATCTGACCTACTAATGATGGTTTCACATGTACTGCTTCTGTACAGTCTAGAGTCAGTTCACCAACAGCAATCTCAAGTTGTATTGCTAGCACTGATGTTTCACTGCATATGATGCTGCTTCACATCAATATGAAACAGTACTGATGGTCACCATGATCTGCCACATTGTCTCATCTGAGAAATATTATATTCCAGAAGATATAATGATGTATTTGTTTACAGAATGGCATTATCCAATCTCATTTCATTTATCAGGGTGGTGGCTGTTGGAACAAAGAACATTATAGCACAGTAACAGATCCTTTGGACCTCCAAGCCTGTGCTGATCCATACCCTTTATCTAAACCTGTAGCCTATTTTCTAAGGACTCCTATCCTTTTGTTCCCTGCCCATTCATGTATCTGTCTAGATAAATCTTAAATGGCACTATCGTTCCTGCCCCTACCACCTCCACTGGCATTCCAAGCACCCACCACCTTCTGCGTGAAGAACTTTCCATGTATATCACCCCTAAACTTTTCCCCTCTCCCTTTGAACTCATGACCCCTAGTAATCGAGTCCTCCACTCTGGGAAAAAGTTTCTTGCTATCCACCCTGTCTTCACCTCTCATGACTTTGTAGGCCTCAATCAGGGTCCCCCTCCACCCCCCCCCCTCAATTTCCTTCTTTCTAATTAAAATAATCCTAATCTACTCAACCTTTCCTCATACCTAGCACCTTCCATACCAGACAGCATCCTAGAAAACTTTCTCTGCACCCTCTCGAAAGCACCCTTTTGGTAATGTGGTGACCAGAACAGTACACAGTATTCCAAATGCTTGATCAATATCTTTGTAATTAATGGAGATAAACAACGGATAGTTTCTGTAGATTGTATAAAGGTAGTCTTGGTTTGAAGAAAGACTATAAAATGGAAGCTAATGAGGAAGAATCCTTCTTTGAAATAGATGATTCTGGTGACTCAAGGTGAATTGATAATCTAAATATCTATTGTCTGTTATTATATCCTATTATTTGAATTATGTAGTTAAAAAAGTGTTCATGATTATAGAAGAAGCATGTCAACATTATCATATGATATAACATTATATCATTGTTTCCATATGCTGAAACAATCGTCTGAAATTAATAATCTTATCGATATTAGTATATCTTTTAATCTGTTATTCTAAACGTAGAGCAAGAAAGAAGGAAGGAATGGAGGAAATGTAGCTTAAACAAAATGCAAATCAACATTTATTCTTATGCCCCAGAGTGGCTTCTACAACTTCTGATAGTGTTAAGCTTTGTTCAGGTAGATATTAAAATGTGCTCACTAATTAAAATTGAAGATGTCATGGAGCCTTCTGAAATGGCCAAGGTGATGGATGGGTGTAGAAGTTTGTGTGGAGACTATATGTCTGGCTCCAGGTGCCAGGAAAGCAGTAAACAATTAAGTCAACTGTAGGAAGGTAACAAATTAGAAAACTCGCTTGTTAGCAGTGGAAAGTTTATTGGATATGCTTAATTGCCCACTTATATGAAATTTAAATGCAATTTGATGTGATTTCACCCTGCTTCTCTGATTTAGTGCAGCTCTTATGAGTCACTTGTGTCATCAATAAAATACATATTGAAAGTTTGTAACTTTTGCAGTGCTCACCTTATCAGTTTGCATGAGAGTTCCTGAAGACTTCCAGGAAACTGAATCAGGGCACGGGATAGCTCTTGGAGACATCTTATGTGTATAAAGCTGAGCTGATACACTGAGGACTGGATCCTCAGGTGGAAATTCAGATTCCAGAAGTACTGACTGTTAACATTAAACAACTGAGGTACAGAGGAAACTTGTTCATATGTGAATCCCTAAGTTCAAACTACTTGCAAAGAAAGGGAGAGGTAATAGTGGCAACCCAGGAATCACCTTCCCTGACCTTCTTCCTCCCTAAGCGCTGGATTGTGACATCTTAGGCCTCAGTTAAACTCAACTAATGACATATTGAAAGATCCTGTGTGGTAGTGGAAGAATTCTCTCCCTGGATTGTGGGATTTTTTTGTGCTAGAGCAACAGAAATTCAAATGCTCGAGATTTAAATGATAAAATTCTCCGAAAAAGAACTGTGAGATCAGTTCCAATTGTAATGCAGGGCTGCCTATCCTTTAACTATAGTGCTAGCCTCTTGATTTCAGGTAGTTCAGTTTAGCCCATTCTGGATCCCTGATGACTTCCAGCCCATCAGTAAGTTCCACAAGAGTAGGACTCTGTTCTGCTATCCCCTTTTAAACTCCTGCATTGTCCACAAGAAATATTTATGTTTTTCTGTAGCACGAGGTTATATCTTTCTCTAATAAAAATAGTTATCCACTATCTTGGTATCGATAAGGAACCAATTAGAAGGTTTTCTGATACGAAAGAAAAATTTATTATTAGCCAATCTCAATAAAAATAATAAAGATGTAATGTCAAGCATACATCCTAGCACAACATTAAAAATATTAGTTTGAGACCACCGTTATTTATCCTCAGCAGTAATGAATATTTCAGTTATCTCTTTGAGTTCTTGGCATTCTGGTGTTTCTCTTCAATCAAGTCTGACACCAGGCACTTTTTTTTACCCTGAGAGGCTGCAAGAGTGCATTTCCTTTTGCCAATTCCAGTCACAGATCTATTTCCCAAAAAACAATTTCTGCCAAAAGCATCTCCATGAAATACTGTTGGTTTATGTATTTGAATTCATATGTTCCTTGTTCCCAAGCTTGATAACTACAGGCAATGTCTTTCATCTCCAGTATATGAAACCTATTATACTGGTGTAAATTAAATAGGAAATGAAACTTCTTTCACTCGCAACTGGGTGGACTAGTTTCAGTATCTCTTGATATAATGTTCATTTCATTTCAGATGATTTTTAAAAATTTCATGTTGGTTTCACAAAGCTGAGCTAATTTATGTGATAGAACATAGAACATAGAACATTACAGCACAGTACAGGCCCTTCGGCCCTCGATGCTTCACCGATCTGTGAAACCAATCTGAAGCCCATCTAACCTACACTATTGCATTTTCATCCATATGTCTATGCCCTTAAAGTCGGCAAGTCTACTACTGTTGCAGGCAGGCCGTTCCACACCACTATTACTCTCTGAGTAAAGAAACTACCTTCGACATTTGTTCTATATCTATCAACCCTCGATTTAAAGCTATGTCCCCTCATGTTAGCCATCACTATCTGAGGAAAAAGACTCTCACTATCCACCCTATCTAACTCTGATTATCTTATATATCCTCTCAACCTTTTTCTAACAAAAATAGCCTCAAGTCCCTCAGTTTTTTCTCATAAGACCTTCCCTCTATACCAGGCAACATCCTAGTAAATCTCCTCTGCACCTTTTCCAAAGCTTCCATATCCTTCCTCTGATGCGGTGACCAGAGCTATATGCAATACTCCAAGTGCAGCTGCACCAGAGGTTTGTACAACTGCAACATGACTTCATGACTCCAAAACTCAATGCCTCTACTCATAAAAGCTAACACACTGTATGCCTTCTTAACAACCCTATCGACCTGGGTGGCACCTTGCAGGGATCTATGTACATGGACACCGAGATCTCTGTTCATCTGCACTACCAAGAAAGTTACCATTAGTCCAGTATTCTTTATTCCTGTTGCTCCTTTCAAAGTGAATCACCTAACACTTTTCCGCAATAACGTCCATTTGCTCAGCCCAACTCTGCAGTTTATCTATGTCCCTCTGTAACCCGCAACATCCTTCGGCACTATCCACAACTCTACTGACCTTAGTGTCATCTGCAAATTTACTAACCCATCCTTCTACGCCATCATCCAGGTCATTTATAAAAATGACAAACAGCAGTGGCCCCAAAACAGATCCTTGCGATACTCCACTGATAACTGAACTCCAGGACGAACATTTCCTATCAACCCTCTGTCTTCTTTCAGCTTGCTAATTTCTGATCCAAACTGCTAAATCACCCCCAATCCAATGCCTTTGTGAGCAATAGCTTACTGTGGGGAACCTTATCAAACATCTTACTGAAATCTATGCACACCACATCAACCACTTTACCCTCACCCACCTGTTTGGTCACCTTCTCAAAGAACTCAATAAGGTTTGTGAGGTACGACCTACCTTTCACAAAACTGTGTTGACTACCCCTAATCAACTTATTCCCATCAAGATGATTATAAATCTTATTTCTTATAACCTTTTCCAACACTTTACCCATAACAAAGTAACGCTCACTGGTCTATAATTACCAAGATTGTCTTTACTCCCCTTCTTGAACAAGGCGACAACATTTGCTATCCTCCAGTCTTCTGGCACCATTCCTGTAGACAATGATGACATAAAGATCAAAGCCAAAGGCTATGCAATCTCCTCCCTGGCTTCCCAGAGAATCCTAGGATAAATCCCATCTGGCCCAGGGGACTTATCTATTTTCACACTTTACAGAATTACTAACGCCTCCTCCTTGTGCACCTCAATCCCATCTATTTTTGTAGCCCATATCTAGTATTTTCCTCAACAACATCAATTGCTGTGGCCATTTTAAGCTCGTGTTCCTCATTTATAAAAACATTTCATGAGGTCCCAGTTATTAAAATCAGATGCTGAAATTTGAAAAGCAATAATCCTCTTTTAAATCTCTACCGTAAAAGCAAACAAGTTTAAGTCACCACCTTCACAGAATTTTATCAGTGGGTTTTTAATTATGGAGCAAGTTATATATTCAGTTCTTTCAACTACTTAGAGGGAATTTTATGATTGATACATTTTAGATTAGGATTCTCCAGCTGAAGCTAATGGTTATTCCTAACATTTTTTTTATCTATTCTTCATAGGAAAGGGTCAATTTATTTGTGTTTCTTGATTTAAGATCTATGTGAAAGAATGCCAGCAGTGCATAGGAAAAACACAGATGCCTGCTAATAAAAGTGTGATAAAAGCTGGCGTTTGTTTTAACAACATATAAGATTCTGAAGGGGCTTGACAGGGTAAGTGCTGAGAGGATGCTTCCTGTCATGTGTGAGTCTAGGACCAAAGGGCATAGTCTCAGAGTAAAGGGGTGCCAATTTAAGAATGAGATGAGGAAGAATTCCTTCTCTTAGAGGGTTGTCAGTCTTTGGAACACCTTACCACAGAGAGCTGTGGGGCAGAGTCCTTGTGTTTAGTTAAGGCTGAGATAGATAGATTCTTAATCAGTAGGAAAAATTAAGGATGAAGGGGAAGGAGCAGAAAAGTGGACTTGAGGAACGTCGGATCAGCTACAATTCTAGTGGATGGCAGAGCAGGCTCAAAGGGCTAGATGGCCTACTCCTGGTCCTTTTTGTTATAGTTTAACAGTACACCTGGAATGATTCCCTTCCAGGGAAAACTCTAGCTATTGACAAGATTAACCTTTTTATGTGAACCTTTCTTTCTTATCTCTAATGCAGTGTTACAGGCGACTTTGCTTTCACTCCCTGCCACTATACCATCACTTAAACCAGCCAAAATCAGACTATAATAGCCAGCCCTCATTAAACTAATATGGCTATAGTTAAATTTAGTTGTAACCACATATATAGATGGACCTTGTAAAACAGTGGACGGGAGCCAAGGAACAACATTGAAGATGTGGCAATACTAATAACCATCAACACTTTGAAATTTCTTTTACAATATTAAAAATTGTTCAGTCTATCTAAAGCCTCAGAGATGTGCTACTTTTAATATACCATTTCATTTTAAAGCATGTACATTTTTGTCATTTAAATTTAGCTTACTTGTGTTTTTTTCCTTGATTTTATTTGTGTTCGTTCATCAAAGCGAAGAATGTCATTGATGGATATTGTAATTCTTCCCATTCCAGCTACCCAATGTCAACATCAAGTTCTTTTGGTCACGTTTAGTTCAGGCATACACATAGCAAAGCTCCCTGTGCTGGGTCCCAATAACTTGCATCAAGTTCAGCAATCTCCTATTGTACTGGTGTGAAATTCTTCACTTAAGTCCCATTCTGTGTCATCGCTGTGTGTAATGGCCCAATAATGTTGAATTGAGGACAGTTTGTACTTTATTACATACTTACTAAAAGCTAGAATAAGACTGCTCAAACTCAGTGATATTGCACTTACCTGCCTACTACCAACCAGAGCAATTTAAACCTACTTTTATTGAGGCAAGCCGCCCTCAGGAACCTGTTTAAGATTAATAAATGACCTTGATTAAAATCAAAGGTGTGCTGAGGCCCTTGCTTGCTAAAGCTGCAGCAAGAATGTGCAACAGATGAAAATTCTGGCCATGTCACTTATAAAAGCGTTGAAATTAGAAAGTAGATACTTCTGATACTTGAGAAAATGGGGAAGTATTCATTCAGTCATTAGTCTGGTTATAAACGGAAGACTGATCAAATTGAGTCGGTTGAAAAATATGCAGGAAAATCTGGAAACCCCCATATAAATGGACGGCTGGTGGGAGCTCCGGATAATCAGATAATGGAAAGCCAAGAGGAAATGTCAGAAGATATAAGTATCAACTATAATAATTGGAGGGATGTAGAAATGCAGAAATGGGTGGCATTGCCTTGCCAAGGCCTAGGCATTCATTATTTTAAAAATGACAAAAATTCTAATGCCTGGGTGAAAGAACTATTATATATGAAGATGTCTAGAGCTACAAATATAATTCTGTTACGATCTAATCTTTATCCCACAAGATCAATCTTGTCTCATGGAAGAACCTTGAATAATAAAAAATGTAGAAAATGCAACAAGATGATATTTATAGATTTATACCTATTGAGTGAGATTTATGCCTTTTGAGTTATTTTTTTGCCTATTGAGTGATTTATATACCTATTGAGTGAGATTTATACCTATTGAGGTATAAGTGTATACCTATTGAGTGAGATTTATACCTATTGAGGTATAAGTGTATACCTATTGAGTGAGATTTATACCTATTGAATGGGATTTATACCTACTGAGGCATACATTTGTACCTATTGAGTGAGATTTATACCGATTGAGATTTATACCTATTGAGTGAGATTTATATTGAGTGAGAACTGAAAGCATTTTAAAATGCGGGTTGTCCAACTTCATTTGCTTCTTACTTACTGCAAAAAGGAATAAAATGCAGTGGAGTGGGTCTACACACCGAACCTCGACCAGGCTGTTCCATTGAATCACAGCCAACTGTTCCTGATAAAATAAACTCACAAAGTTGGATACATGTAAGTTGGTGATTAACACCTAATGTGTGTGGTTGTTATCATTGAAAAGTGCCACCGTACAGAAAACTAATAATTATAGAGAAGTATAATGAGAATAGTAAGCTACTGTGCAAATAGGAGTACGGAGTTCAGGTTGCTTAGTACAAACCAACTTATCTCAATTCTATAACTATTAGCATGTTCTTGCTGTCACAATGAATCATGCTACAGTAATCAAATTGGCCTTTGCACATCCTTCAATGTTTGTTCACTGATCCCTTTGGGAAGGGTACAGTGGAAGCAAAGTATTTCTTTGTTAAATTTGATATATTTATAAAGTACAAATGATGGTTGGTTCTTCATCAAAGTAGTTTTTAATTTAACATTTTATAGATATGCTAAAGTACAATATGCATTATTTGTGTGTGTCTTGGAGGACCTGACAATTTGTGTTCAGTTGGTAAAGTTGATGGTCTTGACATTCAGTAAACTCACTCCTATCATTTATTCAACTCCAATGAGTCGTAGAAATTGGTGAATTGCCAACTTCTAATATAACATCTCAAGGTTTAAGAATACAGAAGGATAACATAGCTTTGTGATGACTGAATCACCTCAAACACCTAATAATACTCGATTCCTTAAAAATAACTGAAAACATGTGTTGTGGGTTAACAGGATGTGTTGATTGATAAATGCTACTTTATCATATATTGGAATGTGAATATAGTATATAGTATGAATGTTGCTTAAAAAGTCATTTTAACATGGTTTAAAGCAGAGTAGATTCATGCAGACAAAGAGGTCTGCCATTGTTTAGTAATATGAATGGTGCTTTCAAATGGTTAATGAGAATAAAATGGGTTCAAAGCAGTAACACTTGCACTAAGAGAGTATTTACTGTGCCAGGCCCACACAGAATTAGACAGTAAATATTGAGTTATCAGTTTATTGGTAGCAATTCTCACTAATTAATTTAAAAACAATTGGCTGAATGGCAGTTGCCTTGGTGAATAAGCAATACATTACTATGCCAATTAAATTAATGTTTTTGTCAAAATAGCAGTAAATATGGCCTAGTCAGTTTCTGCAAAATCAATCACTAATACATAAATGCAGACACAGAAAGCTTTTGTAAATAAGTTCATTGCACAAGCATTTTCCTAAATACATGAGAGGCCAGACTGCTGCCAAGAGCCCCATTTGCTTCTGTTTGGCTTGCAAATAATGTTACATTATATAATTTTCCATTCATTAATTATAATACATCTGATAATCATCAGAACTGGTAACATTTAAGTACCTACTTTATTGATTTAAAGAAAATACATCAGCAGATTTGGAGGAATTTTCACACCAAATCAGGTCCCAGTGCATCACAATGGATGTCTAATGTTACCATACTGGAGTACATGTTTGAATTGTGTTGATTTCTTATGCTGATAACCCTAGAAAATAGATCTTCCTGTTAAGTTACAGAAGATGAACAGCAAAAGGAATTTAACCTTGCCCATAATAGCCAATTCAATTTGTGTTACATCACAGGACATGTAATCATTCCTCCTAACTTTCCTTTCATTCTTCAAGTGATAGTTGGTAAATCTTTGGTCCTTGTTACAATTCAGCAGCCAGTAGAAGCCATCTTTCATGATACACCTTCTCAAAATAATCAAAACACTCTAGTCGGTTTCCCCATTTACTTTTCTGTTCTAGAGGTGTATATTGAGTTAATTTTGATTTCATCCTTGTCTAGGATTTCCTCACACAGCCTTGTGTCAGTCTGGCTCTGAAAGCTCCTTCAACCCTGCGTCTCAATACATTCTCAACTCTTTTGACTCTTCTATACATTCCCTTCTCTGTCTGAACCAAGGCCTCCAATTCAACATCATTTTGTGGAAGTTTTCCGTTTTGTCACATCTCTCCCCACTTTCAGAGGTCTTCTGAAAATCACTTCTGCCATGGGTTATCATTTTCTTTCTCCATGCCAAAGCCATGTCTTTAAAGGGCCTTGGGACTATTTGATGCCATAAACACTTTTCCTGAAATCAAAGCACAGGACACAAATTGTGAAATTGGAAAATCTCAATGACCAAGTCTGATGTCATATTTGGCCATTCTTTTTAGGATGGTCCAAGTGATGTGATAGATCTACTAATTTACCTCTTGGACCGGAAAGGGACAAATCATTTGTTTTTTTTCTGCTACTAATGATCATCATGTGTTTCCTAGTGGAAAATATGTCAGAGAGAATAAACATGGTTCTGTTGACATCTTTGGATAAATAATTTGCAACAGTCTGACAGATGAAAAATGACCACTTGAATAAGGTAGTAAACTGCTTTGAGCCCAATGTCAGTAGCTTCAACAGAGAGGAACTTAAAGGAGAAAACTGAAAAAGAAGGCAATGGAAAGACAAGGTGTACTGTCATAATGGCACCATCTTAAACATTATTGTTGCTTTTGGTAACGGACTGAGTAAGTTGTTGCTGAAATTGCTGATTCCCTGACCCTACCCAGTGGGATCAAGAATGCTTTTTAAGACACATTTTTATTGGCCACCTGGTATTTCTGTAACTGATGGACAATAATGAAATGGTGGTTTGTTTGGTATCTCACAGCTGGACTAACATATTCATTGGCAACCCTTTAAAAGGCAAAGATCTTTAAAATGGGTACTATGCGATGATTGTTAATCACCAAGTGGCATAGTTTGATGACTTATAATAAGCTGATTTTTTTCCATTGTGCGGATCAATAATACCTAGAAGGGTTTGTGATTCTGCTTCTTGTTTATATGCAAGACAGTGGACAGTATTGATTGATATGTGATCTCCAATCACATGATAGTTTGCCAGTCAATCAATATAACTAAAAGGAGATACAGTTTAAATTTCTGCTGTTCATTTTTTTTTCTCAAATTCCCTGTGGGTTTATGTGTGTGGAGAAGGGCATGACTTACAGTGCAAAATTCTCAAACGACTAATTTGGTTGCCATGCAATTTAAAAACATTCCATCGATCGCAATGGACTGCATAGATTCACAGTGTAACAAAGGCCTGGTTAGGTGCCTCTACTAGCACTCAGCTTATTCAGTTGCAGATTAAAATAGCATTGTTCTTAGTAGGCTGAATATCATCATTTTGCAATCTGAGTACCCAGGTGAGCATCATTCAAACCATTATAAGCAATTAAGTATTTTTTTAGTTACAAAAGGATGTAAAGATAATTCAAATTAGAAGGAAAAGCAGCACACCAGATTATAATGACATATTGGTCCTTGTCTTTTCATTCTAGATCATTGGTGGCATGGTAGTTCAGTGGTTAACACTGCTGCCTCATAGTGCCAGGGACCCAGAATTGCACATTCTCCCTGTGTTTGCGTGGACGTCCTCTCAAAGTCCAAAGATAGACAGCTTAGGTGGATAGGCCATGCAAATTTACCCACGGTGTTCAGGGATCTGCAGGTTAACCGGATCAGTCTTGGTAAACGGAGAATACAGGGATGGGGTGGGTCGGGGAGGGATGCTCTTCAGAGGGTCATTGTGACTTTGATGGGCTGAATGGCCAGCTTCCACATTGCAGAGATTCTGTGATCCTAAGAGGACAATCTATTGTGGTCTGCTGTTTCTCTTTCTAACTTTCCACGAATACTAAAGTAAAAGGCATGTCCACCAATCAAGGCTAAAGAATCTGGGAATTAAGATATGGCAAATCAAGATGAAAGGAAAGGTGTAGCTGCACATGCCACAGTGGTTTGTGTGAAAAAATGAAACAAAGAGAAAGCCTTGTCTTTAGCATCTAGCATCCTTCATAACTAATGAACATCTCAGTTTACAACTAATAAAGTATATTTTGAGATCAGATTTCCAGCCTCCAATGTATTTTGCTTTGGATAAGTACTTTTTTGAAGTGAGAGATGTGATAGCTATCTTGCACATAGAAAGTTCCCATAAACAGCAGTAGCAACATAACCAGACAACCTGGTTCAGTGATGTTGATTGAGGAATAAATATTGGCTGGGATGCCAGCGATACCTCTCTTGTTTTCCTTCAAAATAACGGGATCTTTTGCATTCTGCTCATAATGCAGGGAGAGATTAATTTAATGCTGGATCCAAACTTTGGCATCTCCTCCTGAGTAGCCCTCCCTCAATTCTGCACTCAGTGGGCAGCCTAGATTTTCATATTGTGCAGTAAAACTTGAACCTACTACCTCCTGACTCAGAGGCAAATGGGTAATCAACAAAGCCATGGTTGACTGTCTCCAGATGTCTGATAATGCTTCCCAGCAACCAACTTCCTCTCTATGGTAAAATACTTGGGAGAGGAATAGTTTCCTGTGTCACGACATCAATCATTAAATCAGCACTGCAGCATTCCTAACACTTGATATAGTGTGGGCCAGGCTGCAGTTGACTGTCCCCACACATCGGTGGAAGTGGGTACTGCAGATGCTGGAGATTAGAGTCAAGGTTAGGGTTGTGCTGGAAAAGCACAGCAGATCAGGCAGTATCCAAGGAGCAGGAAAATCGACGTTTTGGGCAAAAGCCCTTCATCAGGAAACTACACATCATGTCCCCACACATTCTCAATTTCTCTACTGCTGAAAGACAATGTCCATTCAGCAGTTGGCACAATTCCACCTGCTGACCCAAATACCAAGGAGGCAGTGCTTCCTGGTTTTTCCATAAATACTTTCCTGTATGGTTGATGGTATTTTGGCAGATATGGCCAAATAGGTGATGCTGACTCCTGATTGCTGTAAGATCTTTGTTTTTAAATAAAGTATCATAGTCTGTACAGCACTTTGGGATTAGCATGCCTCAGAAGAGCCAATGAGTGTGATCACTAGTGAAGTGATGTCTGCTGGTATAATCAGCTTTGGGAGGAGGAACCTCACTTTATATGACATCTGCAGAAACAAGCTATGTTACCTCCCTGCAGACACAAAAGAGCAAAAGGACTTGCATCTCTCTTTAGTAGCCAAATATCTCTGCAGATCCTGCTGTTTATCCAAGCATGTCAGTAAAGAAGTTAAGGCAATCCTGATATATAATGTGACAAGGTTGTGGCTTTCAAGAGGTTATTATGTCCTAGCTTTTTTGAAGAGAGTTGTTAAGACAGAGGCAGTGAACTGCCTACTGAAGACCACTTGAGTAAATAGCTTGTGAGGCCTTGGGATATTTTTTTCAAAGTTGGAATAATGGAAGCAGTCTGGGTGTGGCCAGCACTCCCAGATTGGGCTTTCTAGTTTTTCTTTGGTTTTTAGGCTTAGCTTTCAGCAGAAGCTATTGGGGTCTCAAAAGAGATAGAAACTTCAGTGAACGTCTCTTGGCTGCTAGTCTCTCTGAATTTTCCCTTGGTGCTTTTTCCTCCTGGATTGGAGAACTGCTTGTGAGAATCCATGTTTGAATTTTTTCTTTATTTGCCAAAGAGTATGTTTATGGGATGTTACTATATTAGAACAGTTAATTAATAAAGGGTATTGTTTCGATAATTCTGTTAAGTTTTCCAATAAAGTTAAATTATTCTAAATTCTTCTTTCTTTGCTTGCATTTTAACTAAGTGTTTAAGAAAATTGTGTTTTGATTGGCATCAAATAATTTGACCAGTTGGATTGCAACAAGAACAGACCCTTTATATTTGCCTTTAAAATAAGAAAAAGTTAGGGTCTAGGCTACCTTCTTAAAATACTTTAGGGGGTCTGATCTGGTCCACAACAATAACAATGTAAAATAAGTGTGCCAGTGACATTAGCTAGCACTATAGCTATTCTGAATGCATACGTTACATAATAGCCATTATACCGCTTGGTATCATTAGTCAAGCTTCTGTTACCAGATGGGAAAGGATGCCCATATGCTATCTTAAGCAGAAGAAAGGCTCCGACTTAATTAAACAAGGTATTGGCATGAGGCAATGATACAACCAAAGACATCTTTCTCTGGAGGCTTTCCTGAGATCAGAGGCATTTGCATAACAATTGTCATCTACTATAAGCAGACAAAATGCGGGCATGTGGACAACACCGTCAGTTATAGCTAATAACACCTACCTCATTTATCTGGATTTTTCATTAACTTCCAACCTGAATAAATATTGCAATATTGTTTACCAGCACTACTGGTGATCTGTAAATGTTAGCTTCTGTCAGAGCCATCTGGCATATCTTCAGAAGTGACAGTATTGACACCATAATACCAGCTTGTTGCATTAATCAAGGTACTGTTACTGGTTGGGAAAGAATACCCTTATGCAATCTTAGGCAGAAGAAAGACTCTGACTTAATTAAACAATAAAGGTTTATTACATGTTACTTAGTAGCTAGTTACTTCACATCTAAGATGCATAATTGTCTATTGGGAGACATCAAGTTCAGTCCGATTAAGTACACATTACTACTTTAGCTACGTGCTGTTAATATTAAGAACAATCAGTTCTCTGCATCTCTCATTACACATGGAAAGGTTGTAGGTCACACTTTTTAGCACTCCTCCGTTTTATATCCAATGGGTGGAGCTTAAGTTGTGATTTTAGTTATTCATCTGAGGAACGAACTTCGTTATGCAACAATTAAGGTATTATCCTGAAGTATTATCAGATTTTCTTCCAATAGTTGTAGCAAGCACTTTTCAGCAGGGGCTGTTTTCTCATAATTTTTCCACTGAACAGTAACAGAGAATTACAATGATAATTTTACTTCATTTCTGTTCTTTTTTTTTATTAAGTACTGAAGAGTTATTAATTTCATATTAAAGGCCATCAAGTTCTCTAGGAGCTTGAGACTTCTTGTTGCTAGACAGCCATGGATAGAAATCTTGATGGAGACCACCAGGAATGTATCTTCATGTCTACAGCACAATGCCTCCCTTGCCTTATAGTGTAATTCCTGTCTAGGAGGTGGATCTGGGACTGGCTCAGTCATTATAGGAAATACTAACACTCTTGTATTTTGGTAAGTATAGTGCAATTAAAAGTTGCTGTGCCTGGGGAAAGGGATGCAAAAATGTTGGCCATACAATGTATAACACAGAATTTAATTATGTAGCCGTTCAAGTCTCTGCTGGTGTTTGATTCCACATAAATCACTCTCTTGTTTTCTTCCCAAAGTCATACTGTACCACTTTTTCCAGCAGCTATATAATTACCCCTTAAAACACTTAAATTGAGTTTTATTTTATTATAGAATAGTCAAAAACTCCAGAACTGATTATTTTGTGTACTACCTAAGATTATTATACAAAAGACTGAACAGACCAATATAGTAAAAACAAAAAGTGTACGGTCATAATTCATGATCATTTTAAAATGTTTTCATGAATGAGTGTTCCAATAATGCAGCTTTTTTAGCCTGGCTCGTTTCGGTAGCAAGAGCAAAGTATCATGTCATGATTGTAATGAAGTCAGCTAGATTGACCCCATTAAATATGAGTTCTCTGATTGGGGCTGTTAATCTGGTTCAGTCAGGGAGTCCAGGCTGAGAGATGTAACAGGAGTGTCAGAGGTTCTGTTCACTCTGTCAGCTGGCTCTGAGGAAGCCAGACCAATGTCAAGTACATCCTTTCTCCGTCAACACTCCAACCCCGCCCACCACCATCCCTCCCAAGTATTGCATAAATGCTATCTCCTCCACACTTCACTCCAGGTCTGATGAAGTGTCAGTTTGCTTTCTCTCCATGGTTGCTGCCTCAGTTGTTGCAATCTCCAGGATTCTTTTTTTGTTTTCAGTGCTATGTTTTATGCATGTGAAAATAAAGGGTGACTTGGTAATGGCGTACCTGCCTCTATGGAGTTATTTCAATGGCGACAAGAGAAAAAATGTGCTCCTGAAGAAATTGCCAAGCAATGGCCATTTTTAAGTTGGGGTAGGCATTTCTGGCATCATGCTGTTATTTAGGAAGCTTGACTCATTCGATTTTGCCATCAAACTCTGGGCCCAGTATGTATTATTTGTTCCAGGCAAACGACATTGAGACAGATAGCAAGCAATGAGCAATTCTCCTGACAGCTTGTGGTTATTAGAAGCCTAATGTTTCCTGAGGCACCAGCTACCTAAACCTTTCAAGGATTGACAGATTTGGTTAAGGAATACTACAACCCCAAGCCTCCTCTAATTCTCAGATGTTATCGAGTTTTACTTGGCAGTTTGAAAACCAGGGGAAAGCATGTTGTTAAGATAACTGGCAGAGGCATGTGACATTGGTTTAACTCTTAATGAGATGCTGAGAGACCATTTAGTCTGTGGGATTAATGGTTCAACCATGCAGAAGTGCCTTCTAGTTGAAGCTCAAATGGACTTCAAATAGAGAATACAATTTGCTTTGTCCTTGGAAAAATGCAGCAAGTGGACCATATGAGTTGTAGGGTATTCTGATGGAAGTGGACGCCCTTGCCAGGCCAACTGGAGGACACCACTTGAGTGAAGGCAATTGCACAGCCTCACTCAGGTCACATGCTGAACAGGGGGACTCTAGGTCAGCTCACAGCAAAACCCCAAAACAAAGCCAAGCTTCTGCTAAGTGGTTAATATTTTCTTCAGAATCTGGGCTGCCGGTATGCAGACTCGAGAAACAAAAGAGTGACTAGACATAAACTGAGTAAGAGAGCTGATAGGCCGGTATCCAGGAGAGTGCACACCCTGGAAAGGTCACCTACATCTGGGTTAGAACCATTAAATTGCAACATCCAAAGCAGAACCAATCAAAATAAACATCTGGTTAAATGCTCACCCAGTTCTAATAGAGGTTGATACCAGTGCAGATAAATCAGTGCCTGCAGAACCAGCCTTTAACAAAATTCTCTCTGGACTCCAGACTTTAAATTTACATAAAACCTTGACTAGACTACCAGGGAACCTTTACAGATTAAGGGTATAACTTCGGTTCCAGACTTGTATGAGAAACACCTGGTTCAGTTACCACTGATTGTAGTAAAAGGTTCAGGCCCAAGCTTGACAGGGTGAAATTGGTTGAGTAAAATTCTCTTTGATTGGCTCAACATTTTTCGATGAGAAAATTATTGCCTGAGTGAAGTCCGAAATAAATACCCAGGAGTTTTTCAGGAAGGTCTCAGCACTACCAAAGGAATCAAGTCCACCTTGCAAGTTGACTAGGAAGCAATTCCATGATTCTGCAAGGCCCTCCCAGTGTTATTTGCCATCTGTGTAAAAGTAGAGGCAGAAATCAGAAGGCTGGAAATTGAAGGAAACATCAATCCAGCCTAGTTTGTGGAATGGGCGGCACTGGTCAGACCAATTGTGAAGCCTGACAGGTCGGTTCACCTTTGTGGGGATTTAAACAAACAGTTGCAGCTGGATAAATACACAATCATAGAGGACTTATACGGGAAGCTGGCTGGGGGTGGGGGCCAGAGATGCTATCCTTCAGGAGGCTGGACATGAGCCATGCATACCTACAACTGTGGTTAGATGGGGATTCCCAGATCTATGCTACAATTAATACCCACAAGAGTTTATGTCAGAAAAAAGACTGGCATTTAGGGTATCATCAGCCTGTGCCATTTTCCAGAGGATGATGTAGAACAATTTATAAGGTCTATCCCAGGTCACCATTTATCTGGATGACAAGCTAATAAGAGGGAAAACCAATAAAAAGCAATCGCAGAACTTGGGTAAAGTCCTTAGATGTTTCTCCAAGGTGGGTGTATGCCTTATAAGGGAAAAATGTCTGTTCCAGCCATCCCAAGACACCAATTTGGGCCACAGAGTAAAAAAGACCAGGTTATACCCATCGGAAGATAAATTAAGGGTGATTAAAGGTGCCCCAGCTTAGGTCTTCCCTGAATAAGTAAATTATTACAGAAAGTTCATATGGAACTTCATCCTGGCACCCTTACGTCTGCTATTGAAAAAGGGTCAACTTGCTAATGGTCTCATAGCCAAATCCAAGCAAAATCTGGTGCCAATGTGCGATGCCTCCCCGTACAGTATAAGGGTTCATAGATGACCCAATGGAGAGGAATGCTCAACACTTTGCTTGATGCAGAACACAAATATGCCCAGATCGAGAAGGAAGGTTTGGCAGTGAGTTTTGGTGTGAGAAAATTCTACCAATAACTTTTACAGATATAGATTTGTAGTAGTAACAAATCACAAACCCCTGGTGGGGCAGTGGCTAGAATCCCAACAAGGACAAGCATTATCGGAAGAAGTTTCCCCTTATTCGTGGGAATGGTCAGGTAAACCCTGAACTCAGTTACATGCTGATTATGCAAGCCCTTTCATGGGCTCAACGTTCTTGTGCATGCTGTACATCTCTATGACTCTATGACTCTATTGTGGAAGCACACTCAAGAAGGCTGGACATACATAGAGTTCATTCGTCAAACATGGGAATAATGATAGAAAAGCTGCAAACATCTTTCGTAATACACGGACTCCCAGAAGTGTTGGTCACAGACAATGGAACCAGCAGGGAATTTGAGTATTTCCTAAAGTCAGCTGGTATTCGTTTTATAAGAACAGCTCCATACCATCCATAATCCACTGGTCTATCAGAAACAGCAGTCCAAACTTTGAAGGCAGACTTAAAGAAACAGCCTATGGCTTCTCTAGATACAGAACTGTCCCAGTTCCTGTTTGATTATCTGATCATCCCTCATGCAACTACAGGGATAGCTCCAGCAGAGTTGTTAGTGGGGAAAAGGCTCTCTACCAGAGTCTGATCTGATCTCTCCGGATCTTGGGCGGAGGGTGAAATGGCATTAGGAACACCAATGCCGGATACAAAACTCCTCGAATCATGAGGGACAGTTCTCTCAGGGGACATAGTTTGGTGCTGAAACCATTGGAATGGCCCTACATGGCTAAGAGGCAAGGTCAACTCGAGGTTGGGTCCCATGACGTACAAAGGTCGGGTAGATGAACACTGGAAAGCCTATCTACCCACACCTTTCCTTCACAAGGCAGAGGAGATCAGGGGGGCTTGTTACTGCCACAACTGACTCATTCAGCTCTCAGTTCTTCCTTTCAATATGTCCTCCATCACTGTACTGACCTAACCAGGAGAGATGCTCTATTGTAAAATTTTGAAACTTCAGGAAAATTGGCCTTTTTATGTAAACATCATGTAGAAATTGTTTGATTGCAAAGAACAGAAAGTACTTTAGGTAGAATTTCCTTTGATTCAATCTGACATTATATGATATAATCGGAACCTTAAGATTAGATTATTCCTTGTAATCTTTCCCAGGAAGCCATTATTTTCTATTTTATCACTCATCAGCCACATTAAATGAAATGAATTGCTACTTCATCATTTTAATACTTTTTTGTGATTAATTGTTAATTGAATCCAGTTAGAAGACCAAGTTGTTACACTATTTTGTTTCCAATTTGCTGCCCTTCCCTGTTTTCATTCCTACGTTTTCTTTCTCCTCTCACAGCTTCTCGGCTGCTCTATGACAAACTATCACATCAATCTTGTCCTTACATCACACCAGAGCATTAAGCTGCCTTTCTCATGCTGGTGTCTGCACCACTGTGAGATTGGGAAGCATAGAGGCAAACACAGCAGTAAAAGCACAGTGAAGTGATTAATTTATTAAGCATAAATGAAACAGAACAAGTGAGGAAGTTTTCAAAAAATGTTAGAGATGCACGATACCGAGAGGACACGAAACAACATTTTGAAAGAATATATAAAACCAAGGCAAGGGAGTATTTAAAAAAAAATCAGGGAAGGAAAGTAAACAACCATTTGTAGCTTCAGGCAGTTTGTTCTACATGTGGCAACACCTGGTGCCCCAACTGATTTTTTTTCTCTAGCATTTTCTCCATCAATTCTTAATCCTTTCTAGGTCATTTTACTTCCCTTTTCTTTCTTCTCCTTATAATGAAATTTTCTCTGGGTCCCAAAAGTATCTATTGAGATCCCTGAATCAAATTCCTGGGCCTAGATTTTGACCACAGAGGGGCGGCTCCCCATCATAAAATATGAAAGAACTGAGGATGCTGTAAATCAGAAGCAAAAATAAAAAATGCTGCCAACACTCAGCGGGTCTGGCAGCATTTGTGGGCAGAATTCAGGGTTAACAGTTCAGGCCGAGTGACTCTTCCTCAGAATTTCCTCAGCAATTTCTTTTTTAGGTTCTCCATCATGGTGGGTCAGCTCAGAAATCAGAAATACTACCTTTAGGCCTTACACCCATCCCGCCTCTGGATATAGCACATTCCAGTCTGCTTCAAGAATATCCCCTATTCCCAGGGAATAAGGCTACAATGGAACAGAAATCTAAAGTCCAGACAGACGCTTTTAAAAGTCAAGTTTGTGGAGATGGGAATTCCTCTGCCTCCATGCACCCAATTTACGGATGAAGATTTCGCTCTTTATCAGAAGATGTAGTTCTGAAAAGTGTCACTTGACCCAAAATGTTAATTCTGCTTTCTCTGTGCAGAAGCTGCTAGGCCTGATGTGTTTTTTCCAGCAATTTCTGTTTTAGTTTCTGATTTTCAACATCCACAGTTTTTTTTATTTAACTCTTTAACTTCTTTTTCAGCTGTGGTTTAGTTGTTTCCCTGTCACCTTGGAATTGGAAGTTTGTGAGTTCAGATCTCTCTTCAAACTTTGGCACAAAAATCAGGCCTAATGCTCCTGTGCAACACCGAGGGAGTGCTATACTATTGGTGGCGCTCTCTTTCTCATGACGTATTGATGACCTGTCTGCTCTCTCACTGACTGAGAGATCCAATGGCACTATTTCAGGAAAAGAAGAGAAGTTATCTCGAGTGTCCTAGTCAATATTTATCACTCAAGCAACACCATTAAAACTGTCCATTAATGCATTGTGTTTGTGAGAGTTTATTGTTTGCAAATTAGCTATTATTTCCTAAATTACAGAGGTAGTTGCACCTAAGAGTATTTCATTTTGTGCAAAGCATTGTAGAGTTATGTAAGATGCTGTTTAGAACTGTTTCCTTGCATGGCAACATGAAATTCAAATCAAATAACATCAGACATGAGTTGGAAGTGCTAATACTGCAAATGTTATGTCAATTGAGTATGTATGCATGCTCTGCTTGTGATTAAGAATGGTGAATATTACTTGGGGAAGTTTTAGGGCCCATGTACAAGAACCTAATTCCACTTAAGTGAGCTACTTGTGGAAGGGAAAAGTTAATATGCATTTATACTCCACAGAGAACTGCGAATGAAGATACATCAGCTTCTATTAGTTCCTTTGCTAGGTACATGTTTACCACATTAACAGTAAACACCATTCCTATTTCATGTGGCCATTAGAAATAAAAACATAAAATCACAATTTCTCTTTTTGCCTACATTGAAGTGACTCTTCAAGCAGTTTGTAATGATGCTGTCACTTTAAGAGGTTATTTTGTCCTGTTTTCTTTAAAAGAGTTTAGAACATAGAACATACAGCACAGTACAGGCCCTTCAGCCCATGATGTTGTGCCGAGGATTAATCCTAATCTAAAATAGAATAAGATAACCTACGCTCCCCTCAATTCATTGCTGTCCATGTGCATGTCCAGCAGTCGCTTAAGTGTCCCTTATGACTCTGCTTTCACCACCACCGCTGGCAACGCATTCCATGCATTCACAACTCTTTGCGTAAAGATCGTAGAGTTTGTTGGAGAGAGATGCAGAGCGGTGACTAAGAAAGGAAACAAGTTGTGAGGCCTTTGGCTTTTATTTAAAGTTAGAACAGTGGCTAGCTCTCCCAAACCAGGCTTTCTAGTTTTTTTTTAGTTTTTAACTTTAGTGTTTATCAGAAGCAGTTGGGGGTCTCGAAAGAGTTGGAGGCTTCAGTGAATGTTTCCTAGTTGCTACTTTCTCTGAATTTTCTTTTGATGTTCTTTCCCTCCTTGATTACAGAACTGCATGTGAGAATCTGTGTCTAAAGTTGCCTTTATGCCAAGAGGTGTGTTTATGGGATGTTACTATACTGGGACAGTTAACTATTAAAAGGTATCATATCTATTATTTGGTTAAGTTTCCCAATAGTTAAGCTATTCTAAATTCCTCTTTCTTTTGTTTATATTTTAACTATAGTGTTTAAATAAATTGTGTTTTGCTTAATTTTGAGTAATTTGACCAGTCACTTTGCATCTGGAATATGGCACGTCACATCTACCTTTAAAATCAAAGCAAGTTAAGGTCCAGGGCACCTTCTTAAAATCCATTCAGGGAGTCTGCTCCATAACAAGTTACAAGGAGTGTTTGAAACTCTCACATCAAATAACAGTCATTTTAAATTGGAGTTAGTGTAAAGGATTTTTCATGTCACAGTGTCACAATTCCACCTGAAGTGATTTCTGGAAACAGAAATCTTACACCACTTTGAACATAGATGGACACTTCACTGCGCCTAGGAGAAAATGAGGACAGCAGATGCTGGAGAGTCAGAGTTGAGAAGTGTGGTGCCGGAAAAGCACAGCAAGTCAGGCGGCATCCGAGGAGCAGGAGAGTCAATGATTTGGGCTTATGCCCAAAATGTCGACTCCCCTGTTCCTTGGATGCTGCCTGATGCGCTGTGTGTTTCCAGCTTTTCGACTTCCACACCTTTTGACTTCACTGCGGCACCAAACCTGGATTATAAAAGCCCTCCGACCTTCCTTACATCTCTTGGATGCGTTTTTAACTCCTCACTAGAGTTACCTTAAATATTATGAGAATGTAGACATTACCTCCGACACCTGAGAAAGCTTCACTCCAAGTGCTTCTACCAAGAGAATAGAAAATTCAGCCAGGCAGTTTAAACAAAGTAGTACCCAACCAGAATCCAAGCTACAGCCATCATTAAAAGAAGACAACTTCTAAAGACAAATTACCAAACATACGAAAGAAAAGCAAATTGACAAAGTAAAGAAAATGCTGAATTAGCAGTTAATTTAATAGCTGATCTTATACTGCCTGATGATATCAACAGATATTTTGAGGCAATGATATAAGCTGAGCTGAGGGTACTTGTGGCATAGTGGTACTTCAAAGCCAGAAGAACTGGGTTCAAGATCAAGTTGCTCTAGAGGTTTGTTTGAATCTGTCTGAACAGGTTGATTGAAAGTATAAGTGGAACCATTTGGATGAAAGGACCAATTTGAATGGGAGGAACTACAACGAAATATAACATGAGCTGAAGTCTTCTTTACATTATCACTATCTTTACGTCTTTAAGTACTTTCATTAATACTCATTGACTTGGTCACTGTAGATTTATAAACTGCCTACAAAAGCTACATGATGCCTGATGAAAATACAAATAAATTGACACTGATGAGTCAATAAGGAGAACTCAGAGAATGTTTTGTCAAAAAATACAAATCAATTGAACAATTTAATGTACTTTTTTAAAAATTAAGAACAGACTGCAAAATTTAGTCACTGGTGCACTGGCCATTCTGATTAAACAGCAATGCTGAATACAACCATTTTACATATTCAGTTCTCATCTTCCGAACATCAAAATAAACTCATAAAACTTCTTTCACTATGGCAACATAGTCTATAACATTCAACACTGTTTTGAGATCTCTAATCTGGACAATTGAAGACAGGTGAGATGAGTTTAGCCAGCACAGGAATTCAATTAAGTGCTGCCTTCTACTTTCAGGCAAGGGACCAGCAGAAGGTCCTGCTGGACTGGTTATGAGTTGATTCAGAATCTTCCCAAAGGTAGAAGTTCTAAGACCTTGATCAACCAATCTGACACCACCACGGCAGGTGGACTTGAACCAGGACCTTCTGGTCCGAAGACAGAGGCACTACTCCTGTGACACCAGAGCCCCTAGTGATGCAATCCCATAACAACTGCTTTCCAGTTCAAATTGGGAAAAGTTAAAAGCCAGACAGTCCAATGATTTTTTATATTCTCACAAGTCTTATAAATCAAGTTGTAAATCCATGCTGATTTTCCACTATGAGGAAGAAATAAAAATTCACAAAAAGCCACAAAACAAAGGGCCCTGTCAAGATTAATACTGTGGATATTAGGGAGATGTAACAATAAACTGGTTTAGTAACATAATGGGAGAGATCGTAAAAACATAAGAAATAGAGGTAGGAGTAGGCTATTCAGCCCCTGGAGACTGCTCCATCATTCAGTAAAATCCTGGTTGGTCTTATGCCTCAACTTCAATCTCCCCACCCATTGCTCAATGCCCTTATTATTTTATAAATGCTCTTTTAATGTTCTAGTGGATTAAGTGAACACTTAATGCATGTAGATGGTAGACACTCCACAAGCTCTCCAGTTGATTTTATACTATGATTGCTAAGATTGCTGACTGCTGCTGCGGGTTAGGAAGGTAAAAACAATGAAAGCTTCCTGTCTGAACACTATGCAGTGACTGCTGTTAAGTTTGAATGTGTAGACATTGGGTGTGGACAGGACTGGGGATCCAGATGTGATTCCCACTTTAATCAAAGAATTTATCAACATGCATGGGGCTGAACTTTATGCACCTTACACACCTGGGCATGCTCTCAGGTCATGGGAGGACAGAAACTGTCACCAGTGTATATGTAACACACCACCTTCCATGGTACTTGGACCTGATCACAATGGTCTAGAGTTTGAACTATGAGAACTGCCAGTCACTGTGGGAAAGTCTTTTCCTTATTGTCATTTAGTTTGCAAACAGAGTGGGAGGGAGCAACACAAAGGATGTTCTAATGATCCCCATATGAACAAAAAAGTTCAGCTTTGCCCAAGTTAAAGGAAAAGACCTATAAAGTTGCAAGAAATGGCAGTAATTCTGAGGATTAGCAGATTTATAGAATACAACAAAGGAGGTCCAAGAAACCGGTAAGGAAGCAGAGAACAAAATATGAATTGCAGGCAAGTCACAACCATGGAGTGACCTGCCAGCGGACGGGGTTGAGGCAGGTACATTAACAACATTTAAAAAGCATTTGAACAAATACATGGATAGGAAAGGTTCAGAAAGATATGGGCCAAGTGCGGGGAAATGGGGTTTTGGTCTGCATGGACCAGTTTGGGCTGAATGGTCTGTCTCCGTGCTGTACGACTCTATGATTCCAAGCAAAAAAGGAACATGAAAACAGACTGTAAAAGCTTCCATACGTACATAAATAGGTAATTTTGGCCAAAACAAATATGGGTCTAATAAAGCTGAGTCATGCGAACTTACAATTGGAGAACAGGGAATGGTAGATACGCTGAATGATCATTTTATATCATTTTTCACTGAGGAATATACAAGTTTGAAAGTTGATAAATTGCCATGACCTGATGATCTTCACCACAGGACAGTGAAGGAAGTGACTACCGAGCTGGTCTTCTCGGCATTGGTGATTATCTTCAAATATTCAGAAGACTCTGGAATGATTCCTGTGGATTGGAACATAGCACATATCAAACTATTATTTCAGAAGAGGTTTACAGAGATTTACAAAATTATGAGGGGCATGGACAGGATAAATAGACAAAGTCTTTTCCCTGGGATGGGGAAGTCCAGAGCTAGAGGGCATAAGTTTAGGGTGAGAGGGGAAAGATATAAAAGAGATTCTAAGGGGTAACCTTTTCACAGAGAGGGTGGTACGTGTATGGAATGAGCTGCCAGAGGAAGTGGTGGAGGCTGGTACAATTGCAACATTTAAAAGGCATTTGGATAGGTGTATGAAAAGGAAGGGTTTGGAGGGATATGGGCCGGATGCTGGCAGGTGGGACAGATTGTGTTGGGATATCTGGAAGTGTGGACAGGTTGGGCCAAAGCGTCTGTTTCCATGCTGTACATCTCTATGACTCTATGATTCTATAAGAGCTATAAGGAAACTATTAACTGTTAGCCTTACATCAGTAGTAGAAAAAATGCAAGAAACCGTTCTAAAGTATTGGATAAATAGACACCTGGTTGATAATGATCTGATTGGATATAGTCAATATGGAATTGCAAATGGGAAATACTATTTGATGAACTTTAAATTAGATTCCCTACAGTGTGAAAACAGGCCATTTGGCTCAACAAGTCCACACCGATCCTCCAAAGATTAGACCACCCTGATCCATTTCCCTCTGACAAATGCACCTTATACTATGGACAATGTGGCATAACCAATTCACCTGAGCCTGACCTCGGTGGCGGGCAAGTTGTTGGAGAAAATCCTGATGGACAGGATGTACATATATTTGGAAAGACGAGGACTGATTAGGGATAGTCAACATGGCTTTGTGCATGGGAAATCATGTCTCAGAAACTTGATTGAGTTTTTTGAAGAAGTAACAAAGAAGATTGATGAGGGCAGAGCAGTAGATGTGATCTATATGGACTTCAGTAAGGTGTTCAACAAGGTTCCCCATGGGAGACTGATTAGCAAGGTTAGATCTCACGGAATACAGGGAGAACTAGCCATTTGGATACAGAACTGGCTCAAAGGTAGAAGTCAGAGGGTGGTGGTGGTGGGTTGTTTTTCAGACTGGAGGCCTGTGACCAGTGGAGTGCCACAAGGATCAGTGCTGCGCCCTCTACTTTTTGTCATTTACATAAATTATTTGGATGTGAGCATAAGAGGTATAGTTAGTAAGTTTGCAGATGACACCAAAATTGGAGGTGTAGTGGACAGCAAAGAGGGTTACCTCAGATTACAACTGGATCTGGACCAGATGGGCCAATGGGCTGAGAAGTGGAAGATGGAGTTTAATTCAGATAAATTCAAGGTGCTGCTTTTTGGGAAAGCAAATCTTAGCAGGACCTATACACTTAATGGTAAGGTCCTAGGGAGTGTTGCTGAACAAAGAGACCTTGGAGTGCAGGTTCATACCTCCTTGAAAGTGGAGTCACAGGTAGATAGGGTAGTGAAGAAGGTGTTTGGTATGCTTTCCTTTATTGGTCAGAGTACTGAGTTCAGGAGTTGGGAGGTCATGTTGCGGCTGTACAGGACATTGGTTAGGCCACTGTTGGAATATTGCGTGCAATTCTGGTCTCCTTCCTATTGGAAAGATGTTGTGAAACTTGGAAGGGTTCAGAAAAGATTTACAAGGATGTTGCCATGGTTGGATGATTTGAGCTATAGGGAGAGGCTGAACAGGCTGGGGCTGTTTTCCCTGGAGCATCGGAGGCTGAGGGGTGACCTTATAGAGGTTTACAAAATTATGAGGGGCATGGATAGGACAAATAGGCAAAGTCTTTTCCCTGGGGTGGGGAAAAGTCCAGAATTAGAGGGCATAGGTTTAGGGTGAGAGGGGAAAGATATAAAAGAGACCTCAGGGGCAACGTTTTCACACAGAGGGTGGTGCATGTATGGAATGAGTCCCAGAGGAAGTGGTGGAGGCTGGTACAATTGTAACATTTAAGAGGCATTTGGATAGGTATATGAATAGGAAGGGTTTGGAGGGATATGGACCGGGTGCTGGCAGGTGGGACTAGATTGGGTTGGGATATCTGATCAGCATGGACGGGTTGGACCGAAGGGTCTGTTTCCATGCTGTACATCTCTATGTACTCTATGAAACCCACATAGGCACAGTGAGGATGTGCAAACACCACACAGTCACCTGAGGCGGGGATCAAACCCAGGATCCTAGAGCTGCAAGGCAGCAGTGCTAACCACTGAGCCACTATGCAATTTGTTGGAGGCTTTTGAAGATGTTACTAACAAAACTGATAAAGGAGAGCCAATGACAGTAGCATACCTAGATTTCCAGAAGGCATTTAATAAAGTCTCCCATAGGAGGCTGGTTACAGAAATTAAAGCACATGGCATTGGAGGCAATGTACTGGCATGGCTTAAAGATTGACGAACAGATAGAAAACAGAGAGTAGGAATAAATGGCTCTTTCTCACATTGTCTGTGTAGTGACTAGTGGGGCATTGCGAGGTTTAATATTTGGGATCCAGCTCTTCCCAGTAGATATAAAATGTAATATTTGTGGATGATATAACACTAGTTAGGAATATATGTTATGAGGAAATTGTAAAGTGGCTTCAGCAGGTCTCACACAGGCTTAGTGAATGGGCAAGAATATAGTAGGTGGCACTTAATGTGGAAAAATGTGGTTATCTAGATGAAACAGATGGCAGAGTATTTCTTAAGTGGTAAGAGGTTGGAAAATGCAGATGTACAAAAGAACATGGATGCCCTTGTTGATACATCGCTGAAGGATAACAAGCAGGTGCAGCAAGCTATGAGGAAGGCGAATGGAATCTTAGCCTTTAATGCAAGAGAATTTGATGAGAGTAGTGAAATCTATTTTCAAGTGTATAACACATTAGTTAGATCGCACCTAGATGACTGTGCGCAGTTTTGGTCTCCTTATCTCAAGAAAGATATTACCATGGAGGGAGAGCAATGGCGGTTTACTACACTTGTTCCTGGGATGGTGGGATTGTCCTATGAAGCCAGATTGGACAAATTGGGCCTGTGTACTCCAGAGTATCAAAGAATGAGAGGCAATCTCATATTTATATGGATAGATAGGGTAGATGCAGGTAAGATATTGCCTCTGGTCGGGGTGTGTAAAGCCAAGGGGCACAGTTTAAAAATATGACAGATGCCACTTAAGCCCAAGATGAGGAGAAACAATTTAACTCATAGAGTTATGAATCTTTGGAATTCTCTACCAAAGAGAGTTGTGGAAGGTTCAATCTTTGAGTAGGATTGAGGTAGAAATTGATTGATTTCTGATTGCCTGTGGCATACAGGGCTATGGAGATAGGGTGAGTAAAAGACTTTAAAGTGTTTGCTTCAGTCATGCCAATGTTGAATGGTGAGGCAAATTTAATGGGCTGAATGGCCTGCTCTTGTTCTGATGTTCCTCCCCTGTAAAATTAAACCCATTGCTTACACCCAGGAATAAACAGTCTGAACTTTGGTCAACGTATGACAAGGATACCAATATATGTGGAACTGATCCTTGGGTAGGTCAATCGCACAACACTGGAAGTCAGTGTTGGCGTAACGTGCATATAGTGCCATTGGAAATGGACAAAGTGAAATTCTTGCAAGACATCAGAACATTAAGTAGTGAATTTCAAGCATTTTGACATGAAAGCTTTGTTTTGTCATTAAAAGTCCAATTAAATCATGTCCTTCAATGTCAGGGGATTGGAAGACACTCATGGTTGGAATTGGTGGAACTAGGGCAGAGATGGGTAAAGAGTGGTTTGGGAATGGGTGGAAGGTGTGTAAAGGGGCATGATTAGGAATGAATGAGAGTGTGGGTGGATCACCAAAGTTGTGGAGAGTGAGTGAATGTGGAAGGGGAGGAGTGGTGGCGAGTGACGACTGGATGGGAATATGTGAAGAATGAGCAGTTGTACAATGAGCAATGCGTAAATCATGTGATAGCTCAGTTGTAGTGGTCAGGTAGAACTTTTGTAACTTGGATTGCTTTAATACTTTATCCTCAGGATGTCTGAGAGATAGACAATTGACTGGATATGAATGGAACATGACAACAAATCAGTTGCAACCTAGTAAGCCCTGAGAGCTGGATCAATTTATATACGATATGCTATATCCTATATTTATTGAAGGTACTGTAATTTTACTACCGTATTCCCTAGACAAGTTTCCAAACCTTCTTAATCAGAAGTATTTTTATAAATCATATCAGTACTGCCCCTGAGTTACATTGAAACAAATTTTGGTCATTCTTCCAATTTTTGTTGGTATTTTCTACTACCCCACTTAAACGGAACTGAAAGATGAGAAGCAGATGGCAGGCAACCTCTACATTTAGCCTCTTTATGGAATTCACATGACCCACTATCGTTGAGAAATTATTTTGCAAGATTACTTGAAAACTAAATGAGTTATCGGTAATGCATTTTTAAAAGAATTAGGGTCTGGAGTATATCAAAAAATGCTTTAATGAGGATGCATTATGGTGATTTTTATAATTATTGAACAACAATCCTTAACTAGCACTTATTATTAAAAAGTGGTACATTTTCTGAATCTCTGTGTTGCCAATATGGTTTGATCTGCAGATCAGAAAACATAAGTGTTTTCCATTTTCCATTCAGAACTTATAGAAGAAAGGAATAAAAGCTTAATTTGGATTAATGCCTACAATACAGAAGCAGATTTACTTCATAAACTGTAGCAGTGAAGGTGAAATTGCTGAGCGAATCTCTTGGTAAACAGTGGTTGGGTTGTTTGATTGAAAAATAAAATTTAATTTTGCATGTTTTTTTATGATTAATAATCTATTAATACTAAACTGTAATGTGCTTAAAGTAAAATGAACATCTTTATTTTACGTGCTCTGCCTGAAGGCAGGCCCTTGGCTTATTGCCTGTTGGTTCTTCATCCTGAGCTCTTTTCTTACTTCCACTCTCAGGGGAAGAGTGCAAAGGCTGGTTTTAAGTCTACCTCAGTTGGAAGGGGAAATTGAACCCTCACTGTTGTGTGTCTTGAATCACTCTAGCCAACTGTGCTAACTGCTCCCTGCATGAACACATCAGGAAATATACAAATGTAAAAGCACACTCTCTAGAAATGCACAGCACATTTGATGACTTTGGACTTTTCCTTCATGCTTGCATTAATCCATATTTTGTTATCTTTCTTATGTAAGAGAACGAATATCATTTATAACCAAACGTATGCTATAAAATAGTGTGTTAATATGTTATAGTGGTCCTCAAGTGAGACCACTTGTCTATGCAACTGTTGTATTTTGACTGGAAGGTCACTAACTTCAAGGAAAGACTGCTTGCTGTTTGTAAATCATGTTTAGACTCGAGACGATTGTGGCTGTTTGTCTAATTAAACAGAATATCTAATTATTCTATCTATAATTACCAGGAAGTAATACTTTTGCCTTTATTTAGTCAATGAAATTGTAATCACAAAGGAAATAATTGAATGAATTTGTGTACCTAGCCTTACTTGCATATGTTCTTTGGAAGCATTATTGTTTCTTTTTTCAGTCTGTATCTTTACTAAAGTGCAGATTTTGGACGATAATGATCCTAGAGAGTTAGTTCCATCCTGAAATCTCACAGGCCATGATGCTGCATGCACATTTTGTAATGAATGCATAATTCCACCAATGCAGTTAAATTCTTTGAGATCTAACAGCTGATTATTAATTATTTTACCTGAGATATTCAAACATTCATTGTGGGTGCAAGGTTTCCAGGATGGTACGGGAGACATCACTGACCATTCTCTCATTGTAATTGATTCATAACTTCCAAGAATATAGAATTCCTTGCAAGTGTTAAAATAATAATTATAATCCTTAATGCTAAAGACAAGAAATTTGATTTCTGTAGTCAATGTATTTGGATAGTGTGTGTTAGAAAATCTAGCCAAAAAGGAAATTTGGTATTAACAATAAGTGCTATTCACTTGCACGTTAGTTCATGGAAGAAGGGAGGTACTCCCAGTATCTATCTTTTGTTTAAGAGTCTGATGTGTTTGAATATTTACATTGCATGGATTTATATTCATTGTTAGCATTATTTCATTTAATTGTCTTTCCAAAAAGCAAACATCTGGGTTTTATTGCGAAGATCTCTTCTTTCAGAATGATTTATCTGTAATTATTGTATGTGTCAGAGCTGTTCTTGAATTGCCAGTTTAAGCCAATATCAGTTCTGTGTAATTTAAAAGCTGTTCATCAATGTTTGCTAGCTTTCTAGGTTGAAATCTAATGGTGTCTTTCCCACTAGATACCTGGATGTATCTCACTATTATTGAAGTTGTCAGCATGTGCAGGACTTGGTTGCAAAAGTGCTTCTTTGACCACTCCAGTTACCCTGCCTCAACACCATTGCTCCCCATCTTGTGTCCCCTCTTAAGTTTTCTTCACTTTGAGCTTGACAACCATTGATATTTATACCATATTAAGCAGCTCATTTGAAATGCAAAGCATTAAGATGACCTATCGTGTCACATTTGGCTCAATTAGCTGCTAACATGTTTGCTGCTCTGAATGAAAATGCAGTCAGTAACTACACATTTCAAAGTTCAACATTCCTGCATTTGTGATGTTTCAAGTTAATGTCCCTGAGAAAGTTCTCATTGCAGAACTTTACGTTGAGGAAATCTATTTTAGCAAAAAGGTGATTACGTATTTTAACCAATTATTTGTAATTTAGAGAGCCTGATAAAAAGAACAGAACCAACACCACTGAAATCATCTTTGAACTTCCCCAGTCAGAACTTAAATTAACATTGTTGAAATTCTGGAATCCTCAGTACTTGTGGTTCATGTAAAATGGAAATTAAGAACACAAAATTATTATTTAGCAGTTTGTTTGCTAATAACAGTCATATCCGTACTTTACAGTGTGCTGTCTTGACATAAAACCATTTAATACTTTTTATGCTAGTCTTCAAAGCAGCAAGTAAGACATGAGGGAAAGTTTTTTTTATGTTTGCTAATTCTAGAGGAATTGCAAATGAAGTGTGTTATCATCATTTTACTGCATTGGCGTTGAGGTCAATAGTACACCTCTTGCATGTATTGATTTTTAAACTAGTATTATGCCTGCCCTTCACCAACAGCAAAAATAAGCTGGTCTATTAGTTTTTAGTGGAAGCAGTGTTACTTTAAAGATTTTCCATTTCCATTTGGAAAAACAGCAGTTATCAACACACTCAAATGTTATAATGATTTTTATAAGGGGCAAAACATTCCAAAGTGCCTTACAAGAAGGAAAGGCATGGTTACAGAGTAAAAGAGAGTACAGGTGACTGAAGTGTTGTTGATGAAGAATTTAAAGATGTTTGAGATTTGTTAGTGCAGAGGGATGGTGAAGAAAATTGAGTGTGAAACTTGATGATTGCTCCTAGATAACATTCATTGGCCAGAAATGTGTATTTTTATCATTAGTTATTGCCCTTTATCTACAGTTTTGCTGTGTAGACTTTAGTGAACTTGCTTACTTTAGTCAGCAGAGTGGTGACTGCAAATGGTGGTGTTAATAATCTCTTCTGTGCAGGAAAAATGCACCATCATTGAAAAGCAATTTACAAACGGCAATGTCGCCATCCGCTGGTAGGAAACTGCTACCAAGTAAATAAAAATCTTAAATCTAGCTTTAGAATCATTCAAATTTTCCTGATTTAGGGTAAAAATAAACTGGGTGCGGGCAGCATTAAGAATTAGAGACTGATGGACGTGAAACAGTAACTGGCAACAAAAATATTTGCCAGCGATTGAATAAATCTGCTACAGAACACAGAACGTTTTTGCTTTCAACATGCCATTCATTGTTGACCTCATGTAAATTGACAAATCAGACTGCTTCTTTCAATTGACTTGAGTTAGACTTTGGTGGGGTATAAAGTAAAGTTGTGAAAACTGAAAGCCAAAGTGAGTTGTTGGTTTGACATAAGCATTTAAAGCCTTCACTTTACTGAATCGGAGTTGTCCCACTGGTAAATATGTATCAACTTTTTTTTAATCAAGATGGAATCTACAACAAACCCTGAAAGAAATAGTAAGTGTAACCAAATGTGTATTTTTTTAATCATCAGTGCCCCAACAACAGATTTTTTCACCCATTCATAATCATTGGTTCACTATAATTCTTGGCATCAGCTTCTACCAAAACAATTTTTGGTGTGTTGCAAATCACAGTAAATGCATGATTTCTATTTCAACAGTGCTTGAGTAATATATTTTTGTTTAATTTATTTGGAAATACATTTACCCGCAGTGTTATAAAATACAATGGCGCAGCAATAATCAACTGTTAGGGCATTTACTTTGGCTCCATCCTATATTTCTTCAGTCACCTGAAATTTGTCCTCCCTATACAGTGTCTACACGGTCTCGCAATGCAAAGAAGTCTTCAGGAGTTGCCACTGGTGTTGTAAAGCACATCCTCAGGTACTGATGAGTCTGAATTTCCCAGACATTGTGTAAAACAAAATCCTTAATTAGCAACTGACACTATAGAAATGCTCTTCCATATATATTATATATCTATAAACATTAAAAATAATGTCCAGCACACTCCTTTTACATGTATTGCTGATTTTTTTCAGAAACAAGTTATACACTTATCTGGAGTACAAAGAGTGTAGAAATTGTCTTGTTAAATAGTATTAAAGCATGAACAAAGTGCTGCTAGTGGTCAATTTTTCCAATATTCTATACTGTAATTACAAAGGAGTTACTGAGCCTAACAATATGAGGGCATGAATACAATTACTTAGAAGTAAGTTTCACCATTAACCCTAATGTCTATGCCACTCAATAATTACTGGGCAATAATGTAGGGAGTAACTTGCATTGCATATTTTCCTCATTGCAAATCATTTGCTGTTCAGGGTAAGTGGGTACTGTGTGGAGTACAACAGTGAAGGTGTGTTAGGTTAATTAATCTTTGTATTTCTGACACCATTCTTAAGTGGAAGGAGCACCTTATTCCAGTGCTTTTGCAATTCACTTGCAAGTCCTAAATGTTGCTGCAAAGGCTGCTGACTGCTAACTAGAGCTGCTGTTTACCTCATCTGAAGCCAATAGTTTACTTCCAAGAAGGAAACTGAATTCAGAGTTCCCCAATCACTGCATTTATAGAGGAGGATTAACAAAAGCAAGAAAAAGTCATTTATTTTGTCAGTTGATAACACAGGCATCTCGAAAAATCTAATATATTTACAGCATAGGGGAGGGCTAACAAAAATATGCCACTCAATTTGTATGGATCCAGTTCATTTCTGTCAACTATTGATGCTGTATGTGGTGTTAGCTAATTCATCCTTCTTAGATGCATCACGGAGATGATAGTAGTATACCTCTGGTTATTTAAGTATGTACTAGCAGCAGATGAATTACTTGTCTTCTATGGATCTTCTCATGTCTGAAGAGATGAAAGTGAGATCAGCAGAGACATCCACAGAACTGGCACTTCATGTTGATGTTGTTATTGATTTTGGGAGATTTTCTACAACTGCCCCACCTCTGGCTTTTGCTGAACACATTGTAGATGTGCCTGGAGCTGTGTTGGACCAAACTTCAATATTTGTCACCACAGGCCAGGCAGCAGCAGTGTTGCCCAACAAGTTTGGGAGATTCTTTTGAAGGTGCCCTCGTATTGCTTGTATTATTGTGTCATTTGCCCTGAGACAATTAACCATAAAAGATCTGCTCGGATGTTCTGTTGTGCTCCAGTTGGAACATGCCTAAAAAAACCTGCCTGACAAAACTTGAATTGTTTTGGAGGAGATCATAGATACAGCTCAACAATATGAACAGTTGGTTAATTTCACTAGTAATTAATTGCAGCAACCTGAGAACACTATTGAAAGCTTTCTGATCCAAGCTTCATTCATTGAAACCAGCTAAGAGTCAAATTTTGGTGGGATTCATCACGGTCTTCTCTCCTGAAGCATAAAGAGTTTTACCACATTATCTTTGCAAGCTCACCTCATTACCAATGTACCTTACTGCTATTTATTGTAATCCCTCATTCTCTGTAGGCAAGTGCACATTCTCACATCTATTGCTGTTTAAAAGTCAAACCACACAGCCTATCCATCCGTAGCCTCATCTTATCTGTCAGAGGTACTGTTACCTTTTCCACAATGTCCAGTACAGCCTAAAATTATCTCATTTTTTAATGTGGGAAATGATCGTGACATGAAATCCTTCACATGATTCACAATGTTCACTTCTAATAGCAAGAGCCAAAATGAAAAATAAACAAACACACAGAAATTGCATTTATTTCTGGGAACAAACAGGGTCTACTTGCGTTTTGAACACCAACAAATTTACAATCAATGAGTGATCTCTGCATCCAGCTCACATCGATTGAAATCAGGTGTCAATGAAGTCCAGTCAAATTTGTTGATGCTTCAATGTTCCGTCATGTACAAGGTAACGTTCCGACTGCGTAATATCTTCATCTTCCTCCTCAGAAAACTGCTGCCACTGACCCAGCTCTTCACCATCCATCACATACCCTCCTTCCTTTCTGCAGATGCACTCATTTTCAGGATGTCTGTATTCTCCTTCACTATGGTCCTGGTCAAAGAATGGGCTGCATTCTATCTCTGTTCAACCTCTGTCACGGGTTTTCATAATAAAGTCATTGGTCACAATGTCAAAGGGCAGCCCTTTTCTCCCAGTCACTATCCTTGTAAGGCATCCAGCCCTTAAGATAGACATGAACATGAGAGTTTTCAAGGACACAGACCTTGTGGTAGCTCCCTAGGTTCCTGGTACAAACTTCTAAGGTGTGGTACTGATGACCACAGATGATTTGTATTTGTTAGAATGGAATCTTTTTGATTGTTGATTTTAGCTGTATTATGATATGGCCCCCTCCATGTTGTATGCGTACAGAGTCTGTCACACCTGCACCTGGGGGAGGCCCATGTGGGTAAAGCCTACTGCCCAAGTTACATCAGTGACCTTGTCACGGAGATACTGGATGAGTGGGTGTGATCTGGCATTATGTGCACCAGTAACAGCTTTTATACGTTTGTGGATCGTGTGTTATGAGTTTTCACAGAGCTCTCCAGTGGATCCTTGGTAGCAGCCAGATGCATAAAAGTTTAGCACAGCTGTCACATTGATGACCGATGGGATATGAAAAAAGGATGAAATGTAGTGCTGGAAAAAGCACAGCAGGTTCAGCAGCATCAGAAGAGCAGGAGAGTCGATGTTTCGGGCAGGACCCCTCATCAGTCCTGAAACGTCAACTCTCCTGCTCCTCTGATGCTGCTTGACCTGCTGTGCTTTTTACAGAACCACATTTTATCACCTCTGACCTTCCAGCATCGACAGTCCTCACTATTTTCAAGTCTAGGATGTAAGATGGCCACCGACTCTTTCAGCTTGCAGGTCCCATTCCAGCAACTGGATGAGTTCAGTGACAGTGTCCCTGGACATGCTCAGCGGGCAGAGAACTGCCCTTCGCCCACCTTGAAAAATTGGCATTTATGACAATAGGCTGTGGATCCATCAGTTACCCTTCCAATGACCCTGTGTGAGAGTAGAAGAAACAGAACAGATCCAGTCAGCATTTACATCAGGTACAAATGGCGGTTTAACATATTGCTGTAAACAGTAGGACATGGAACACACTAGCCAGGAGATCCATGGAATGCCTCTACATGAAACCTTGACGTAGGACCTGATTTCAATGAAGGTAGCCCAACTCAGTCACACAGACTGCAGGAGAATATCGTGCTATATGATTACTGAGACCTTGTTCTCCCAACTACACATCACGCAAGAAAGGCAACATTTCATGTAAGACCATGTTGGTGAATTCTTGCATTTCAGAGTAAATCAGTTCAATGCCCCTGTGCAGCCTGTGAGATTTTAAACAATCTTTGTTTGTGGCCTGCAGGTTCCACTGTTAAGGTCACTGTGATTACTCCTGCTTCACAGTGATGACCATTTTCAATCAGTAATGACCAATGACACTGTCAGGATTGTTTGGAACCAGTATTTGCACTGACTTAGCAGAAATCCCTAGTCTGCTTGCATTGGACCTACAGGCGTACCATGGTCCATGATTTGCACCCCTGACTCTGACCAGACCAAGTGACTATTTGATGGTGTCCAAACCCTTGGTCTGAAATTGAATAATATGCTGCTGAGTAACAGTGCTGGGACCCACTGACTGATGACATTTCCCCTTGACTTCCCCTTGGAAGTTAAGACATGGCCATTTGGTTGAAGCACATGCAGTGCGTTTGTCATGTAAAATGTTGGAACATGTTGCAGCTGTGAGACTGACATAGCACAGTGCCATCCAGCAAGATGTCCACCCCCTTGACTGATCACTTTTGACAACCATGAAGCTGCCTGGCTTTGTGTCTGGGCGAAACAGCAAGACAGGAGAGGGATACTGTGAGCTTTAAATGTCTAATTGAAGAGCCAAAGAACAGAAATTCAAGACAAGGCAGGAATATTATGAACATTTAAGTAGACACAAAGTGAGTAAGCACTAACAGAGCAAGCAAGCAGCCCTGGGATATATCCTGATCCAATCCATATTGTAATGTAATGTAATGACAGGTACCAGGACACTCTAAAGTGTAGCATTAAAATGCAAAATTAAGGAGTAGGAGATGTGCCATGATGATACATTGAGGCTGGCATGTGTTGGATGCCAACAGTCACAGATAATGGGAGTCCATGCTTGCTCCCCATAGTGGGCACTCTGAGATATTTGTACCAAGTGTCCAAGATGGAGGTCTAGTCAAGCAGTGGCAAGTTATGTTTGCCAGGTAATCCCTTTGATTTTCATGGCTGGAATTGTCACCTTCTAGTTTCTGTTCAGCAGATGACAGAATAGGAAATGGCATATAAACAAGGTAAGATTAGTAATAATGAGGTGTAAAAGTATGCAATTGGCCTCTCACTGCTCATTGGTGAGACTCTCAACTCGCCATTTGACACTTGGTTAGAAAATGTGACTTATTCCTCTCAATATCGAGAAGCTCTAAGTTGGCCAGCTCATACAATTTTCCCAACTTTCTTGCCAATAAGTACATCAATCAGTACCTTAGAAGATTCTGCCAATTGTTACAGTTCAGGTCTCTGTGCAAAATGTCACATTCTACAAGGACGAAAGGGTGGTACAATTGCAACATTTAAGAGGCGTTTGGATGGGTATATGAATAGGAAGGGTTTTGGAGGGATATGGGCCAGGTGCTGGCAGGTGGGAATAAATTGGGTTGGGATATCTGGTCGGCATAGACAGGTTGGACCAAAGGGTCTGTTTCCATGCTGTACACCTCTATGACTCTATGACTAGGAAAAAAATTTATTTCTCACTATTTCCATTGATGTGTGACTTCTAGTGTAGAAATATACTAAATGAAAAGCCGCTTGCATTGTAGCTCTCATTTATTACTAGCGTAAGGTATCATTTTTGAAATGCTCATTTGAAAAAAATGAACGATTCCTACAATGATGATGGTTTTTACCATCCTTGTTTCAATTATACTGTAATGAAGAATGAACAATGAGACACATGACACGATCAAGACATCTATCAAATATGCCATTGGAATCATAATGAAATTGCTCTGATATCTCTGACTTGGAAGACATCTTCACAGAACAACCATTGCTCTCTGGTATCATGAATAATTGTCAGTAAAGTTTTGATCTTTCCAGCAAAAAGCCTTTTCAATGTTGCAGAACCAAAGCTTGAAAAATCTTTTTATAGTTGTTTACTAGACTAGCATTCAGCAATAAACTTGTGCATTAAGAACTAATACAACACACAAACATATGGACTGGGCTACCTGGCGCTTTGACATTCCGTCAGATCACATTTCATCCTCAACTCTACAATCTTGTATATCTTTAATAATGTTTAATCCTCTTGGTAATCAAGAATCTATCTGCCTCTGCCTTAAAGGTATTTAAAGATTTTGTGACATCTGCCTTTTGATGGTCAGAATTCCGAAGCCTCACAAACCTCAGAGAGAAATATTGTTTCATTATCTCTGTTTTAAATGGGTGACCCCCTATTTATGAACTATGGCCCTTGGTTCTAGACTGTCCTACAGGAAGAAAATTCTTTTCCATATCCACCCGATTAAGTCTCCTCAGGATCTTTGCAAAAAGAAGTGCTACTGCTACACAACCACCTCAAGCTGCAATCCATCTCCACAGAGTGACCAGATCCAAATCACAATCTGCATTCTCAATCTGTCTACATGTGTCTTTCTGTTTGTACTTGGCAGGATTGGGAACGTAATCAAGAATGCCAAAAATGGCTGATTTCTTTGAAAATACTGGCTCTGGTAGTTCTCTATTCTTCCAAAACAAGTGGAGAAAACAAAGTAGCTAAATGCTTTGTACACTACTTTTCATTAACAGGATATTGAGCTCTTGCTTCTTAGTTAAACTTGAAATTTGGCAGAATATAACAGCAAATACTGAATAGTGAAACCTTCTGTTACCTTTTTCTCATGGACTGTAATTGCTTATCCAAAATTCTTCTTTGAGGTTCACTTTTTAATGCCCCCTCTGCCTCTTCAGCTGCTGTACCATTGCATCAGAACTTTTGATTTTTCTCTGTTGTAGCCAGAAATTCCCACTTGGCTGTAAGGTCAGGCCCTGCTTTGAAACTGACCTCCAAGGCAAGAAAATGGAATATGTGGGATGAGAAAGTGTAGCAAAAAATCCCACTCTGATTTTTTTCTCAGTAAAGGAGAGAAATTCAGCCCTCTGTGTGAGTGTAGCAACATGAACCTTTGTGATTAATGTTCAGTGAATAGTTTAATATGACATTTAGAATTAGAATATCAGTATGGATATAGGATAAAGCTGTGGGTTCGCCTGTCCTTATTTCCCCCATGGGCTCAAGACTATAGGAATAGGAGTTGCACATTTAGCCTTTTGACACTGTTCTTCTGTTCAGTGAGATTCCATGTCTCATATCCCTTAATATCTTTGATTAACAAAAATCAATCAATCTCAGTTTTAAGTTTAACAATTGACCTAGCATCCATTGCCATTTGCAGAAGAGAGTTGCTAACATTCCCCAGTCTTTGCATATAGAAGTGATCCTAAGCTTACTCAAGAAAGGCCAACTGCTTTGATTACAGTCCCAACCAGTAGTTGGTCTCTTTGTTACTCAGCCTGTTTCCACAAATATCTTGAAAACATCAATAAAATCACCCATTAAGCATTTAAATTCCAGAGAACACAACCCACTCTCCACATCCTTTCAAGTCCTGGTATCATTTAAGTAAATCTACGCTGCACTTATCCTGTGGTGAACATATCCTTCCTTAAATGTGATGACCATATCAACTCTCAATACTCCAGACATGCTCCAGGAAGATTTCAAGGCTGTCCTCTTCACAAGGAGTCAGTATTTGCCATGGAAGGTCATCTGTGTGAATCTTCAGCAAAAATTAAAGCACATCCTGCTCTTCAATAGAAAAAGAATGCAAAATGGGTTTCAAGCACACTCAAAAGTGACATGGTCATGCAGCTCTAGGGGTACTTCCATCTGACGATATGATGAAGTGTATTTTTTATATCACAAATCCAACTTGTGGATTAGAGATTAAACCCTATCTGCCCCCTCAGGTAGATGTAATATTTACCACAAATACTGTTTTGAAGGGCAAGAGAGTTCTTAGTGAATTGGCCAATACTTCTTCCCCAATGAACATCGTTAAATTGTTACCACACTGCTGTTTCTGTGTAAACTGTCGACCATCAAAAGGCAACACAGTGGCTGCCTCACAGCAGAAAAGGACCTGGGTTCAATTCAACCCTCAGGAGACTGTATGGAGTGTGCACATTCTCCCTGGGTTTCCTGTGGGTGCTCTGGTTTCCTCCCACAGTCCACAGAAGAGCAGATCAGGTGGATTAGCCATTGGAAATAAAGAGTTACTGGGATGTTCTTCAGACGTTCAGTGTGGGCTGAATGGCCTACTTCTACACTATGGGGATTCTATGTCTCCTATAGTTTAGCAGTAACATTTTAAAAATTATTTCATTGGTTGGAGATCACTTTGAGATATCTTGAGTTCATGAAAGGCACTGTATAAATGCAAGCTTTATTGCTTTCATAAATGTCTAAGAATTTTTGCCACACTTACCATATACAATGAAACAAAATATTTCTGGGACTGCTTTTATTATAGCACAGAATCCATTTTCACACCATTACTTTGACATTAATTGGTTATCAATAGCATGGAGAGTTATTGTATCTCATGCAGGTATTGGTTCTGTGAAATCACTGATTTGAATGGATTTCAAAAGGTTTGACATCCTTTCTTCTGATGTTCAGCTCCTGTTGTTCTTGGCCAACAGAAGCTGAACAACAGAATTTTTCTGTGTGGATGGGGAATGAGGAAGTTGGTGAGTTTTGGATCCGTTTGCCTCATAGGCACTTTCCAGCAGGTGGTCCAACATTGATCAGAAAACCTGGATTTTCTTATATTGAAGTGCTTCATTTGTTCAGTCGTCCTGCTTTATTAAGCAATTGCTTTCAGAAGACAATTTTAGCTGCTGCTCTAACCACAGAAACCTCCAGGCTACAGTTATTAATCCAAGCAGGTTGAAGATTTTGTATTTTTCAGTAAAGCTGAATTTAGTTGCCTCACTGACTTGGGCTCAGTAACTCCTTAAAATAAGGTTTCAAATAATGTTATTAGAAATCACAAGGGTTTAAATTTCGTACATTTAAAGGAAATTGGCAATTAAATTTTCTCCTTAGAGATCTTCGAAGTGGGCAATGAGTTTACAATAGATTATGGGATCCAATTTAAGATTATATGTAAAATTTTGGCTCAGTTTAAGCCATTTACAGTTAAACCAGTTTTGTGCAGAATGTGCAGGATATGTACACTGTAGAGCAATCCTCTCCATTTTAAAAATTCACCTGGAAAATTTATGGCAAATTGCTGTTAACAATGAAATAAAAGCAGGTCCCACGGCTCTATTCCTTTATGCTATTGTTGTGGTAATAGCCACTTTATTTTATTAGTAACCAGAGCCATTGAGAAACTATTCTATCTTCCAGAATTCACAGCAATCATAATATTGTATGTTTGTTAGGAGCGAATAAAAGCCAATAAGTTTACAAGGGGATCTTGTCACTATTTCAGAATACTGCACAAACCTTATCCAAATTTGTTTTATTTTTTCCAGTTTTGTGTTTGTGATTATTTCTGAAAATTCTCTACCTCCACATCTCAAGTGCAAAGTGCAAAATGATCCTCATGTGTTTTGTTCCCAGTTGACCTGATCACCAATCATTATAGTGGTGTCAAGAAACTGCTAAGCTATTTGAGCTTTCCCAAATTTTTGTTTTGTGTTACATTCCATTTGATACATCAGGTTCTATGCTGCTGCTAAATGGGATGGGTTGTCCATCCTATGCATCTCCTTGTCAGTGTGGAGGATGGATATCCAGCCGGTAATGCCAATTTGGTTGTGAGCTTTGAAATGGTGTGTTTGACAGTGTGGCAGTCTCATGATGGTATTGCTAGTGGCTGACCATCCAAAGTTTCAGTGTCCCTGGTATTATTATTATTTAGCATAACTGTCCATCAGATGTATTTATCTCTATTGTGATGTGTGGACAATTGGCAATCCAATATTTTAGCCCCTCCAGCCCAGTTTTGTTGAATGAACAGTTCTCCTCCATGTAATTAAGGGTACCATCCAGTGTACAAATTCCACATGACCTTTGAGCAGCTGTCCATCATGTTATTTATTTCTCTCACGATGATTACTGGAAGTTCTGCTGAAACACACTGTTATATTTTGAATTTGAAATGTCTCAAAACTTGGATCCAAAGCTAAATCTGATTCCAAACTCAGAAAGTAAGACTTCCTCATCTATTCTTCGAACTGTGACATTTCAACTGACTACCCTGACTATTAACGGACAATAAGTTGTTAAGTTGAGATGTTGCAATGGGAAGAGCTGCACTGTGAAACTGCAATATTTACTTGTAATGGTTACTAAAATTTGCACAAAAATAGTTTCTCACACCCAGCTAACAGATACAATCATAGAAAATGTCCCGACATTCATTAGCCTACATTTATAATGTACATTTTCATGTGAGACATAAATTTAACTGTTACATTATTAAGTAGGGCATCCTGTATGCAGGTTATTTTGACTGTAGTGAAATGTGCTAAATTGCAAACATTTTATCAAAGCTACAAATATAATTTAAAATTGTAGCTGAACTGAAAGATCACAATCTGGAAACAGAAAGTTATTCATTAAATTTAGGCAATTACAATATCACATTTTCTTCCTTTGTGGGTTTTATTGTTAACTTGCTGCAGAGTACAAATTTCATGTGTATTTATTTTGTTTTTAGAGTTTAATTAGCATAATTTCACTCTCTGAAATTTCCTCCCTCTCCCAAAGTTCTCTTTTAGTCTATGACCATTTTGCCAGGTCCAAGTGGAGCAATGATCTTCATGGATACCACTCCTCACTTGAGCCAATTCAGCATTAGAGAATGCAACACAGCCTATGGGAGAAAGTTTTTTTTCATTCCAGTCTGACATTTGATCTTAGGTGTGCTTGTTGACAAGAGTACAGTAATCTGTCCAGCCATGCAGCATTGGAATGTAGGAGTAGGAGTACATTCAAGCCTGTTCTGCCTTTCAATGAGATTTCATCTTCAATTTCATCTTCCTTTGCTATTCCTACATCCCATTATGTCATTTGCATCTATTAATCTATCAACCGTCTATCCTGAACATACTCCATAAGAGTATTTTGAGTGTCCAGTTTGTAGAAAATTTCAAAGACTCACTACTCTTTGAGTGAAGAAATTGCTCCTTATCTTAGTCCTTAAGGCTTGCCCCTTATTCTATTGCTTTTCCAATACTAATACATCTTTACTTTGAAAAGTGAATCATTGACCTTTAAATCTACTTTTTCCTAAGGTAGTTTGCTGGAAAAATTACTCTTGACAGCATAATCTGCCTTCTTCGCAATCCAATTTATTTTGTTCAGCATACTTGCCTACAAAATGCTGTTCTGAAAATGTGTTGCTGGAAAAGCGCAGCAGGTCAAGGAACAGGAGAATTGATGTTTTGGGCATAAGCCCTTCTTCAGGAATCTTCCTGAAGAAGGAACGGTGGCACAGTGGTTAGCACAACTGCCTCACAGCACCAGAGACCCGGGTTCAATTCCCGCCTCAGGCGACTGACTGTGTGGAGTTTGCACATTCTCCCCGTGTCTGCGTGGGTTTCCTCCGGGTGCTCCGGTTTCCTCCCACAGTCCAAAGATGTGCAGGTCAGGTGAATTGGCCATGCTAAATTGCCCATAGTGTTAGGTAAGGGGTAGATGTAGGGGTATGGGTGGGTTGCGCTTCGGCGGGGCGGTGTGGACTTGTTGGGCCGAAGGGCTTGTTTCCACACTGTAAGTAATCTAATCTAATCTAATTTATTTAGGATGTGGATGAAATGCTACAACCAAGTGTTTTAGATAATGTATTCCCTAAGGATTTTGTCAATGAGGTGTCAATGTAGTGTTATGACCAGGATTAGAGGAATGCACTGTATCTTTCTAATTTGAGTCCCATGACTCCACTCGTCACAACATAAATGTAAAAGTTTTACGTAATTACGAATATGGACAATTGCATGCTTACCCTATGTTAGACTTAGTTTTTAAAACACCCTCAACCAGAATTCACAAGTAAACAAGAAAATCATTGATTATTGCAAAAACAGGACTTATTTGGCAAAGATGTAAAGCTGATTAACATCCAATTTGAAATTCACAATTATAAATATTTACACTTCTAAATAAGCCAACACCTGCAAACAGCTTAAAAGAAAACAAAACAAAGAACTTTCTCAGCATAGATTAGTTGTGGAAAAAAAACACTTTGGCCAATAATTGCTAGTCTTGTAGGAGAAAATGAGAAGATTATGAAATGCTCAAGATGGGTTTCAGTCGGAATCCTTGCACGTATCAAAACATTAACTAAACACAGAGAGGTATCACTGCGACCTTTGAATGAATACCATATTCATGCAGCTATTATCAATAATTCAAGAGGATAACTTATTCAGTATTTCAGTTATCATATTAGATCCTACAAAATATTTTTTTCAGAAAGGCAGAGGATGAAATCTCTACCCTCCCTCTCTCTCCCTCTCTCTGTCTCTCTATCTCTCTCGTTCTGTCTCTCTCTGTCTCTCTCAGTAGCCTGTACCTCAATTGAACTCCAAACAATGTTGAAACAAAACCTTACTGTTCACATTCATAAAACCAGGCAAATGATTTCCAGTAAGCAAGGTCAAGCAATCAGTTAAGCCTTTTGTCTTGCAAGACATGTCCTTAAAAATAAATATCCCCATGTCATTTTAGTTACCTCTTTTAAAAACAATCTTGACAGCTCTTCAATTTTTTTTTCCAAATGAACCACTGTTCACAATCAGTTAAATACAAATCCTCAAAAAATGTAATAATGAAACATCTTGATAAGAATAGTAATATTCAACAGCAATATGAAAAGAAAAATCACACTGTTTTCTATTATCAATTAAACTTCTGCAAGACAAATAATTGGTTGTCATGAATTATGGACAGCAACTTACTTTTCAAACAATATTGATGTCTTAAAGAAAGTGACAAATGTATCAAGCATGATATTAGTGCTCCGATTCAGTACAAGGATAGATTGATGAAATTGGACTTGTTCTTAATGTGCTAGAGTTGAAATGAGGATAATAATTTTCGATTTAAAATGTTGGAAGATGTAGACAATAATGTGCTTGCAAGTTCATTGGTTTGCATGAATTCAATTAGAGAATTAAAATTTTGAGTGATCAATCAGTTTAGAATAATTAATTTTGTTAAGTAGCAGAAATAAAAATGTAATGATATATGTTAAATAACCATTAAATAACATGATTCTATCTAATTTTGAGATGTATAGAATGGTAAAAATCTTCCACAAAACAGCAGATTTTAAAAAATACTTTGTCACCAGAAGAATAAAATGCCATGTCATTAATTTATTTAGAAAGAAGTTAGGTAGATACCTAATTGTGAAAATGATTGAAGGCTGCAGGAATAGATATACTACGTACAGCACTGCTTTTTGAATGTTGTTTGGGCTAAGGTAGTATCAATCTGATAGAAAACAAATTGTAATTTATTTGTGCCTGTAATAACACTGCAGATTTTTACTGAACTGCTCTGGTTGGGGGAACAATCCCTTGGGTATTTTCTTATGTTTTGCTTACCTCCTTCATAAGATAAGAGAGGTTAGGAAGAGTGCATGACAGTGTTACATTATTGGACCAAGCCAGGTCAGCACATCAAGTGAATAGTTTTCTCACCTGTGCAGATTCCTTTATCTATTATATTTTCTCCTTAATGAAGTGCAACCATTTTTTCTCTGCATTATGTGCTTCTATGTTATAAATTTAAACTGTTATCAAATTTTTCGAGTTTCACTGCGCAAAATGCAGACATTAGATTTCCACCATCAGCACCCTTCACCAACACACCTCACCAACATTCCTCACTGCCATTTCCAAGATATGATCCAAGTTTTGTGCTTAAGTGACTATGAAGAATAGTATACTTATTCTTCAGATTTCCCCTTTTTCCTGCCTTAGCAAAGGATCAAATCATAATGGGAATGTTCAAATACACGCGTTCTTTCCAGAATGAAAACACTGCTTGTCAACTTCTGTACAAGCCAAAGACATTTTTCTTCAAAGTTCAGTCCATAACAATGTGATCTTTCAGCTCACCTATCGTTTTAGGTTGGACTGTACCTTTAAATATCTGAAATCGAATGAGACTGTGATTTCTTTCTCTACATATACAATATCATCTTGCACATAGGCAACCAATGGAATAGTAGAAGTTCTTTAATCCCAAAGGATTTTGATCTTAGCTGTCCTTAATTGAAAATTTGTTTTTCATTTCTTTAAATTGAGGTTCCTTTGGCTTTGTTGCGTAAATGGGTTGGAGTTACTAGTGGAAAGAGAGATGAGATGAATCATCAAAGGTAGCAAATATTTACCAACTATTGTAAGAAGAGTTGAAATTCATCCCCTAGATAAGAGAAATATAATGATTCTTAAATCAAAAGCATGAGCAAAATAGTTATTTAGATTTAAGGATAAACTTAGTTTAAGCTACAATTCCAAAGTCTAGCATTAATTTCAAATAAACTTTAATTATCTTAAGTTTGGAAGCATTTTAAAAGATTAGTTGTTAAGAATTTGAACTATTAAACTTGCTAGAATGTTCCTGCACAACTTCTGTTGAAATTAATACATTGTATCCGATAGAATATGGCACTTGACCCTTCCTTGCTCTTTCAATTAAGACAGCTATATTTAAGTGAAGTGTGACTAACAGATCACATTCAAAATGATCTGAAATGCTGCTAATCAGCAGTTTGCTGATAATATTTTCATTATATAAATTGAATGGTTTGGCATTCTTGAGGAAAGTAAAAGGATTAAATGGTCGTTTCCTGTAGTGTGTTCTTTGTGTGCGAATACAACCTTTATTTTGTGTACAAGCTAAACTTTTCTGTCACTAATTTTTTTTCCCTCTTCTCATCCTTCCTCCTGTACACGACTACTCACACTGTATGCTGATCCTCCAGCCGGAAGAGTGGGCCGACAGGATTTAAAATCCTCCACGGTAGAGATGAAAGGTATGACAGATGTTCACGTTGGTCTGGTTCCCTTAAATAACCAGTCCTGTCGGTCCAGTCAATTATATTGTTGCCCAGACCAGACTGAGATTATAATGATATGATGAGAAATTATTCATTTTTTTTGTATTTTTCCCAAACTAACAAATTTATATAGTCCTAAGGATTCTTATAGGTTTCTGTAATACATTCCATAGGGTTTCAGTCAAGTTTTGAAATATTCTTTAAAGCAAAGCTTGATAGGGTCTATGACAATTTACAATAGTGGGACTTTGCAAAGATGGACCTTTTCAATCTTGGAATGATACTAATGCATTATCTGCAAGCATGATTAATGGATACCATACATTTGGTTTTTTGATTTATATGTTTACCATTTATGGTCATTTCCAATAATCTGTCTTAGATTAACACATTTGTTCATCAGTCTTATCAAAACTACACCATGCCTTCCTGTCTGCTTCCAGTCTTTTCTGGACCTAGATGGGACTCAAGCTGAGGTCTGATATATTCTATAAGTAAGTGTAAACTTCTAAGACCAATCTGTTCATATAGTCTTTTTCCCCTCATTCTCTCCAATGACATGATTAACATATGATTCATCCTTAACATTTAATGGTAAAGCCCTTTCCACTGTCAAGATGAACCTGCCACTAACTCCTTCAAAAGTCCAAATTACCACTCAATGACAAAAGAAAATGGAAAGACTATACTTAGATAAATATAATTTTTTCATTTTGTCTTGCTAATAAAAAAATAACTTTTATATTCCTGCTCATCCATGTTAATTCACCTGGACTGTGCATTCCATTTCACTAGTGATCTGCACATCCTTGGATGCTTCATCCAGAGCTGTTTTCCTTGACTGTTTTGTTTAAAGGTGAACACCCTACACCTTCCACTCTCAGGGACAGGTTAAGGAGGCAGCTCCCAAACAAACACAGGTGCTGCTGGAGAAACCCAACAGGTCTGGCAGCACCTGCAGAGAGAGAAACAGAGTTAAGGTTTTGAGTTCTGAACTCAGTTCTGAAGAGTCGAAACGTTAACTCAGCTCATCTGTCTGCAGATGCTGCCAGACCTGATGAGTTTCTCCAGCATTGTCTATGTTGGTTTCAAATGTCCAGCATCCGCAGTATTTTGCTTTTATTTAAAGTAGCTCCCAAGTGTACCTCAACTGGAACAGAATGAATCCACACCGCTGATACTGCTCTGACCCACAGACCAGTCATCTAGCTCAAGGAGTGAACCCGTCACCGAACTGTAGAATAACAGACACCTACATGAAGAATGTGATTTTGCACCCATAAACTACTGAGGTATAAATGGAGATTATCAGATGTCCTTTATGGCAACATATTATAGAATGCTTATTCTGCAGTTATTCACATACAATTCAAAAGACATTAGGGTAGCACATTTTCTTGAAAATAGAAATCGCCACAGCAATGTGAAAACAAAATTCACAATCCAGAAGTGGTACTTCAGCATATAAAAGCTGAATGCACTGTCTGCCACTGAAGCTGTCGTTTGTATAATTATTGAAACCACCACAGTGCACCAGGGAAATCAATACACATCAGAATGTCATGACACACATCCAAGTCGTCAAATCAGTTGCTGCTGAATGTCTGCAACCTGTCCTTCCCCCTTACAGTTCGCTCCACCAGTAGATGGACTGAAATTATATGCAAATAAGAACAACAGGTCAAATACCAAGGGGGCTCCTGAGTTGGAGAGGTCCTGCATACTGTTAGTAGAATACTCACAATATGAATGATGTAATGTTAGTTAATATACCTGGTCATGATAAGACACAGAGGGAGAGGTGGTGAATGTATGTCTCTCTGTGATGCCCTACCCCAGAAGAAAGCAGACCCTCAAAAGAGGCCTGATGAAAACACAGATCCAGGTATGCTTTGGTAGGGAGAGATTACCCACTCTATGGTGAGGGGCTGAAGAGTGTGGGTGGATATGTTTGGAAGTGTAGGTAGGCTGGCAGGAATGGAGGGGCACCATACTTTTTGAGGGTATTCCCAATGGGCATAGGGCGCAACCAGAGGGACTGCCCCCCTTCCTATCCAGAGTTCTGGAAACTTTTAAAATTAAAAGGGCTGCCCACTCCCACACAGCGTCCACATTCTGGCCTGGGTGGGTTAGTACTGGGGTTAATGGAGCCTTTAAAAATCTCAACTGAGCATTCATTATTTATTTAAATACACTGGGTGGGCTGCCAGTTTCAGTACCCACCTAATCTCCCTCTGTGTTAGTTTGATATTTTTCGGTTTAGATTTAGGTTTCGTTGTCATGTGTACTCAAGTACTCAATGCACAGTGAAAAGTGTACAATGTCACCACACGTGGGACCATTTTAGGTACAAAGTACCTTAGAAAAGTAGAAAAATGAAGAAATAAATTATGTGCATGAGCTCAGGGATTGATAGGCCACCCAATCATTAATATGCCACTCCACCTCTCCAACAAAAAAGCGCACTGCAAGGGTATACTATATCCATCTGAAGGCCTTTTTCAACCAAGTGGTGCATGTATGGAATGAGCTGTTAGAGGAAGTGGTGGAGGCTGGTACAATTACAACATTTAAAAAGAATATATTTAGGTATTTGAATAGGAAGGGTTTAGAGGGATATGGGTTAAATGCTGTCAAATGGGACTAGGTCATATTGGGATGTCATATGACCCTCTGACTTTATAATAAGTGTGTTCAGTTGTTAACCTGAAAGACAGAAAACTACTCTAATCTATAATATTCTTTTGGTTGGTAGGAGGGAGGAGGAGTGTGGGTGGGTGTAGGTAGGTGTAAAGAGAAACTTTACTTTCTTTTCCCAACTCTATATACTATATAGGTGAGCAGAAAAAAAGAGACAGGCAGTTGTGACAAATTCAATGTTTCAGTCCACTGTTTCATCAATGTTAAGAGACCAGTGTATGACATCTAATAAAAGGAGGAAGAGTTAGCGATTCTCTTTTTCTTATATAACTATGGGAAATGAAAAACAAACACTTTCCTCCTGAGTATTGCTTAATTGCAAAAAATCCTCCTGAGTAGTTATTAGATTAGATGCTTTTGGTTGCAAATATGAATTATTTACTAGCAGGCAGGTCTGATCATTGAAGTACAAGGAAATCTGGAACATAGAAGACATTGTACATATCCCAGAGGAGCATTTTTCTCTGTGGGAAGCAAAACATTTGCCTCTGCTAACAGGAGTACAAAGGCTGTCTATTCAAATGCTGATGTGCAAGTACTTTTTGTCAAAAAATAGTCTTTAATATTGATTTTTCTAATTATAGCAAATACCACTACATGTTGAAGAGGTCGAGAATATTATATTTTATATGTTGAAATCTATAGTTCTGTCAGATGAAATTAAAAAATTAGGGTTGAAAATATCATTTTTAAAATAGAGCTCAGTTAATAAATAACCCTGTTTAGATATTGCTTATTGAGGAATTGAAGCATTATCTGAATAAATTGAGAAAAAGTAACAAGATATACTGAAAGTAGCAAAGTAATCCTCCATTGCCTTTTTATTTAGCATAAAATCCAGCATAATATATATATAGGCAACAGTCCTGTACAGTACACAACAGATCACCATTGGCAGGTCATTTGTCACTACCACAGTACTGTGCAGTTCATACATGATCAGTCCTGCTGCTCGCATACTGGCCATAGCAGAAATGCCAATAGTTGTGTTAATGATAAAAGAGCTAGGGCCATTTAAGTATTGTGTTTACAAGGCAAAGGGCAAAAAGGCGTACTTATAATTGCCAGGTATGAACCATCACCTACAGTCTCCGACAATATTAAGTACATGAAGTTTATTTGACATGCCAGTAGATGATCTGTTGAATGAAAATAGGTATTCCAGAATAATGGAAATGCAAAACACTTTAACCAATGAAAAGAAAACCAATGGATGCTACAGACGCATAATATTGTATCAGTCACTTAGCTTGTGTTCAGATATCACACAAAAGGCATTAGTGGTGTTTTCTAATCTCAGCGACAGTTTTTTCATATATAAAAGTATCATTTAGCACAGGGGTTTGATTTTATTCCTCAACTATATATTCCATCTCCAGATGTCAGGAAAAAATAAGCAACAAAGTAATTGTTTGAAGCAGTCACTTTAACGCTCTATTCATTGAATAGAATTGATTTTAGCTGAAGCAGTTCTGTCATTTTCTTTCAGTTCCTAGAACTCTTGAAACTTGCTCACAGTGGGTTTGCAACTCTGCTGATAACACTAAAAATGCGCAGTATAAATCTTCACATCCAGAGTTGTTGAAAGTTTCAACTTTCTGAACGTCACAGGAGGTTCTGTAGAAAGCAGTTGTGTAAAATTGTGTCACTGGTTGAATATTATAACAACAGTTATCCTTTGGCAAATCAAATGGAATCCCAGACCTGGTGATTATGGATTGCCAAGCCTTACAAAGTATTTGTATGTTGTCAATAGGTAAGGGCATATTTGTTTTCATGTGTCGCATGGTAGAGAATTTATCAGACTTTAATGCTTAGGCGTGCACATTGTCAGCGCCTGAAGATAAATCTATTGTTTAAGGCATCAGTTTCAGAATGATAAGATAAGATGGAAGACGACAACTATTTCATGTCTTCTACTTTACTGAGGAAATATTCATACATTTATAGTGATCTATTTTTATGCCATTGAGCACATGCTTATTATACATCTGATTTCACAATTCAACTATCAGAGCAGACTTGACAAATCTTAAAAGAAGGAAAAACAAGCATTTCCTGCTTGGTATTTCTGAATTTGATGTCATTGCGTTATCCTTTCCATTTCTTCTCCCCCTGCTTCACCATCACCTCCCAAGCTGAGGCATTGGAGATTGAAGAGCAGATGCCAAACTGCAACGTGACCACTTCAGTTAGAGCTGGATTTTTGTGTTCCACCAAATTGAAAAACTGAGCACATCATATTGTGGTCTCCTGGTGATGTGAATATGCAAGGTTTGAGTTCTCTAAGACCCAGCTCTCCAATATCGTTCTTAGGCTTCCTAACATCATGTCCCCTCAGATCCCAATGATCCCTCTGTGTCCCTCACATCAGCATGCACTTCATTCATCTTATACAAGGCCCTCTTTGTATTCTGCAGAGCACTTGCTCAATATCCACGATGGTAGCCGTCAGGAGACTTTGAATCAGACATCAAAAAATAATTCTAACAATCTAATAGACATTGTCGTCAAAATGGCAGTGGAGTAAGGCCCCTGAGCCAGGGCTCATCTGCTCCAAACGCTTTTATAGAGTCATAGAGATGTGCAGCATGGAAACAGACCCTTTGGTCCAACACGTCCATGCCGACCAGATATCCCAACCCAATCTAGTCCCACCTGCCAGCACCTGGCCCATATCCCCCCAAACTCTTCCTATTCATATACCCATCCAGATGCCTCTTAAATGTTGCAACTGTACCAGCCTCCACCACTTCCTCTGGCAGAGCATTCCATACCCATACCATCCTCTGCATGAAAATGTTGTCCCTTAGGTCTCTTTTTTATCTTTCCCCTCTCACCCTAAACCTATGCCCTCTAGTTCTGGACTCCCCAATCCTAGGGAAAAGACTTTGTCTATTTATCCTATCCATGCCCCTCATAATTTTATAAACCTCTATAAGGTCACCCCTCAGCCTCCAACGCTCCAGGGAAAACAGCCCCAGCCTGTTCAACCTCTCCCTATAGCTCAAACCCTCCAACCCTGACAACATTCTTGTAAATCTTTTCTGAACCCTTTCAAGTTTCACAACATCTTTCCGATAGGAAGGAGACCAGAATTGCACGAAATATTCCAACAGTGGCCTAACCAATGTCCTGTACAGCCGCAACATGACCTCCTAACTCCTGTACTCAATACTCTGACCAATAAAGGAAAGCATACCGAACGCCTTCTTCACTATCCTATCTACCTGCAACTCTACTTTCAAGGAGCTATGAATCTGCACTCCAAGGACTCTTTGTTTAGCAACAGTCCCAAGGACCTTACCATTAAGTGTATAAGTCCTGCTAAGATTTGCTTTCCCAAAATGCAGCACCTCACAGTTATCTAAATTAAACTCTATCTGCCACTTCTCAGCCCATTGGCCCATCTGATCAAGAACCCATTGTAATCTGAGGTAGCCCTCTTCACTGTCTACTACATCTGCAATTTGGATGTCATCAACAAACTTACTAACGACACCTCTTATACTTACATCCAAATCATTTATATAAATAATGAAAAGTAGTGGACCCAGCACCAATCCTGTGGCACTCCACTGGTCACACTAGTTCTCCCTGTATTCCATTAGATCTAACCTTGCTAATCGGTCTCCCATGGGGAACCTTGTCGAATGCCTTACTGAAGTCCATATAGATCACATCTACTGCTCTGCCCTCATCAATCCTCTTTGTTACTTCTTCAAAACACTCAATCAAGTTTGTGAGACATGATTTCCCATGCACAAAGCCATGTTGACTATCCCGAATCAGTCCTTGCCTTTCCAAATACATGTACATCCTGTCCCTCAGGATTCCCTCCAACAATGTGCCCACCACCGTTGTCAGTCTCACCGGTCTATAGTTCCCTGGCTTGTCCTTACCACCCTTCTTAAACAGTGGCACCACGTTAGTCAATCTCCAGTCTTCCGGCACCTCACCTGTGACTATCGATGATACAAATATCTCTGCAAGAGGCCCAGCAATCACTTCTCCAGCTTCTCACAGAGTTCTTGGATACACCTGATCAGGTCCTGGGGATTTATCCACTTTTATGCATTTCAAGACATCCAGCACTTCCTCCTCTGTAATCTGGACATTTTTCAAGATGTCATCATCTATTTCCCTACATTCTACCTTCCATGTCTTTCTTTTCTTTTTTCCCTCTTTCTTTTTGCTTACCTCTTGTTCTAAGCTTGGACCATTGGCAGGTCATTTGTCTTTACCACAGTACTGTGCAGTTCATACATGACACTGCCCTGTTGTTTGCATACTGATCATAGCTGAAACACCAATAGTTGGCAGTGAGGAACTCCAGCACAGGTTTTGGTGGGCCAAACTTGAGTGATGGTGCCAAGGGAGCCCAGTGTGGACTGGAGTGGGCCTAGCACAGACCCGAATGGTGGTGCTGAGGGAGCTCAACGTGGACTAGAGTGACCCTAGCACAGACTCGAGTGGTGGTGCTGAGGAAGCCCAGTGTGGACTGGATTGGGCCCCTACACACTTTTCCAAGGCAAACACAAGAAATGGCATCAGAATTGGGGGCAGCTGCCATATTGGCAGAGGCAACATTGGCGAGGTCGGCCCAATGATGGAAGATGCTGCCTGAGAATCAGCGACTTTGTCATTGGTTGGATCCAATACTGGTGGTGGCAAAAGTGGTGCTACCAGGGCACCACGGTGACATCAATGAGGTGGTGCCATCAGTAAGAAATACGACTCTGACGTTGGTAGGTCTGGTGCAAGTAGCAGCGAGGCGAGAAGAATCGGCCCAGCAGCAAAAGATGGTGCCTGAAGAATGGCGGCTTCAGCTTTGGTTGGTCCGGTGTAGACAGCAGTGAGGTGATGGAGGAGGGATGGCGGCAAAGGTATCAGTGATGATGAGCTAGCTCAGGACTAATGGACTCTATCTAAGCTACGTCTTTCTTTCTCTTATTCTTAAAACCATTCAAAATGGCACTAGATTTTGGCGAGAATAGAAAATCCTTTAACTGTATTTTCCTGCTTTTCTCAATGTAAAATTCACATGTCAATGAAATTGTTCATTCAAAATGTGAACACATCTTCCCCACTGAGATAAGGTGTTCTGGTTCTTTTTAAATGTAACTACGCATTCATAATAGCCCCCAGTACTAAAATGGGAAATATCAACAATGCAGTCCACTGAAACTAAAACATCAAATAGCTTGTTATGCTAAGGTTCATAAAAGATGTCATGGGATGACACTGTGGTTCAGTGATTAGTGCTGCTGCCTCACAGCAGCGGGGACCCAGGTTCGATTCACAGGCGATGCCTGTGTAGAGCTTGCACGTTCTCCCCCTGTCTGTGTGAGTTTCGTCTGGGTGCTCCTTTCCTTCCACAGTCCAGTGTTGTGCTGGCTAGATGGATTAACCCTGGGAAATTCAGGGTTACAGTGTAGGGGAATGGGTCATGGTGGGATGTTCTTCAACGGGGCAGTGTGGACTTATTGGGCCAAATGGTCTGCTTTCACACTGTAAGGATTCTATGATTTTGCAGAAATAGTTCATTTGCATCGCACAGCAGATAGTCTGTCAATTACTGAAGTGTGAGAGATTCTTTTATTTTTAAACTTCACCAGCAGGACTATTTATTTCATATAAAGATTGGTGGACATTTAAATCTCAACCCAATACATGACAGATGAATTTCCTAGTACAGTTTGCTATCGTTTTGAATACATTATGTCATTCTCCATTGGGTAAAGGACTAAATTAAATGCCAGCACTTCTACAATGGTAGTCAATGTGGTAATCAACCTATTTTTTGTGGGACAGAGTCCTGTGATCAATCACTGCATTAAAACACATTTACATTACAATTCAACATCTGATAGTGACTTTGAAACATATGGAAACATTTCACAATTATCTGCAAGCATGTTCCAGATTCCTCAACTGGCCACAAGCTGTCAAACTTACCCTTTTTTTTGGAATTCTAAAATATGGGAAAAATAGCATGGGAGAGAAGAGCCAAATTTACCATTTTTACACATGGCGGAGACCTTGACCTTGGAATAGGTGAGAGCACGTTTCACACTCAATGCCTTTCTGACCCATGGAAAGGCCACACAAAAATAGTGTGACAAAGAGAAGGCATTACAAATTTAAACTTGCAGTAAAAAATCCTACTTCTCTTATCTTTTTTGACCCCATCCCCATCTCAATTAGGAGATGAACATCTGTCTTTTGGAAACTAATTGACTTCAGAATGTGACTATTTAGACAACTTTTCGAAAGAAAATACCTTGATAATAGTCTTAAAGGCATCTATTATTCATAGCGTTTTATAAAGAAGTTGAGACAGCTTCTTCAACTATAATCCAGTGATTTTGATCGAAATGATATGGAGAACAATTTTTGATATTCATTTTTTAAGTATGCCACAGATATAATGACTTGGAATCTCCTGTCAGCATACCCCAGTGGTAAGAGAAAGAGAAAAAGATTTTAAAAATAAGCAAACTTCATGTACAGTTAGAAGTGCATGGAGAAGATTATTTACTTTGTGCATTGTATAAATGATGTATATTTTTATGCTCATTGAAAGTTGTTATTGGAAGTATATTAAACAGTGGGGCTGCTAAATTTACCTGATGCTGTTATCAGTGGAAGTGACTACAGAATCAGTTCTTTGCGCTGAAGGCTGTTCTAGAGTCCATGCACACTAATCATTCGTGCTGCCTGATCTTGAATTTGGTAATATGGACAACAACATTAGGATTATGGACTCTCAGCCTCGTAAGTCAGAATATGGTAAGAGCCTACTACCAGATCTATTGATCTGCCATCCATCATTCATACCGTGCTTGGGAGATTACTTGGATTGAATATGGAGTAGGCTACAGATAAAGAGATGGTTTCTGTAACTCCAATGGTATTACGTAACATCAGCCAACATGACACAATTCTGTAGTTTCTACTCATCTAACTAGTTTCTGTCTAGCATAAGGTGCGAGGGAAACAAAACCCTATAGTTACCAACAGATGCATCAAATATCTGACAAATTGTTTGAAGGTGGATAATGATATTACATTTGCTACTGGCCCACAGCAACAACATGAGAGTGCAGTCCACTTCTGATGTAATGTTGGTTTCTCATGAATTTTAAAAAAAATTGATCAGATTCATGTAAATTAAAGAGTAAGAATGAACTTGTATCTTTATTGCATTTTTCATATCTTCAGAGCATTGGCAAATGCTTTAAAGCAAACAAATCATACTGTTGCAATGCCACCACCATTGTTTTTCAGGCAAACGGTGCCAGGATCAGCAATGAGTTAAAGGTCTAATCAATGGTGTTTTACTACTGGTGGTTAGGCGATGAATTTTATGCCATTAGGAGATCTCCATATTGTTGTCCACACCTGACTGAGGTGTATATGATTATGAGGGCATGTCGAGGGTGGATAGGAAACAGCTGTTCCTCTTACTTGAAGAGTCAATAATGAGGTGGTATGATTTTAAAGTAAAGCACAGGAGGTATAGAAGAGATTTGAGGAAAGATTTTATACCCAAAGGGTGGTGAGAAACTGGAATGCACTGCCTGGGAAGACAATAGAGGCAGAAAACCTCACAACCTTTAAAAAATATGAGGATGAGGACCAAAAATGTCAGTAATATCCAAAGTTATGGGCCAAGTGCTGGAAAGTGGGACTAATGTAGATAGGTTAGCGCAGACTGGATGGGCCAAAGGGCCTCTTCTGTTCTATATGACTCCATGTGCCGTCGGAGTTTCCCTTTGGTCAAAAGGGCATAATCTTAGAATAAGGGGTGGCACATTTAAGAGTCACATGAGGAGAAATTTCTTCTTTCAACAGATTGTGAATCTGTGGAATTCGTAATCTCAGAGGTCTGCGGAGGCTGTGTATTGAAATATATCAGATAGACAGATTTTTTTATCCGTAACAGAATCAATGATTATGTGGAAAAGGCAGGTAAGTAAAGTTGAGGATTATCAAATCAGCCATGATCTCATTGAACAATGTGGGAGACCTGATAGGCTAAAAGGCCTACTTCTGGTCCTGTGTATTTGTTTTCTCTGGTCACCTGAATATGCAATCAGGTACAAAAGAGGGGTGTTGTTTATCTTAGCTGGTTTGTGATGCAAAGTGATGTTATCAGCATGGTTTCAATTCTGGATTAGTGGTGCTGGAAGAGCACAGCAGTTCAGGCAGCATCCAAGGAGCTTCGAAATCGACGTTTCGGGCAAAAGCCCTTCATCAGGAATAAAGGCAGTGAGCCTGAAGCGTGGAGAGATAAGCTAGAGGAGGGTGGGGAGAAAGTAGCATAGAGTACAATGGGTGAGTGGGGGAGGGGATGTTGGTGATAGGTCAGGGAGGAGAGGGTGGAGTGGATAGGTGGAAAAGGAGATAGGCAGGTAGGACAAGTCCGGACAAGTCATGGAGACAGTGCTGAGCTGGAAGTTTGGAACTAGGGTGAGGTGGGGGAAGGGGAAATGAGGAAACTGTTGAAGTCCACATTGGTGCCCTGGGGTTGAAGTGTTCCAAAGCGGAAAATGAGGCGTTCTTCCTCCAGGTGTCTGGTGGTGAGAGAGCGGCGGTGAAGGAGGCCCAGGACCTCCATGTCCTCAGCAGAGTGGGTGGGAGAGTTGAAATGTTGGCTACGGGACGGTGTGGTTGATTGGTGCGGGTGTCCCAGAGATGTTCCCTAAAGCGCTCTGCTAGGAGGTGCCCAGTCTCCCCAATGTAGAGGAGACCGCATCGGGAGCAACGGATACAATAAATGATATTGGTGGAAGTGCAGGTAAACCTTTGATGGATGTGGAAGGCTCCTTTAGGGCCTTGGATAGAGGTGAGGGAGGAGGTGTGGGCACAGGTTTTACAGTTCCTGCGGTGGCAGGGGAAAGTGCCAGGATGGGAGGGTGGGTTTTAGGGGGGGCGTGGACCTGACCAGGTAGTCACAGAGGGAACGGTCTTTGCAGAAGGCAGAAAGGGGTGGGGAGGGAAATATATTCCTGGTGGTGGGGTCTGTTTGGAGGTGGCGGAAATGTCGGCGGATGATTTGGTTTATGCGAAGGTTGATAGGTGGAAGGTGAGCACCAGGGGCGTTCTGTCCTTGTTACAGTTGGAGGGGTGGGGTCTGAGGGCGGAGGTGCGGGATGTAGATGAGATGCGTTGGAGGGCATCTTTAACCACGTGGGAAGGGAAATTGCGGTCTCTAAAGAAGGAGGCCATCTGGTGTGTTCTGTGGTGGAACTAGTCCTCCTGGGAGCAGATCCGGCGGAGGCGGAGGAATTGGGAATACGGGATGGCATTTTTGCAAGGGGTAGGGTGGGAAGAGGTGTAATCCAGGTAGCTGTGGGAGTCGGTGGCTTTGGAAAAAATGTCGGTGTCAAGTTGGTCATCATTAATGGAGATGGAGAGGTCCAGGAAGGGGAGGGAGGTGTCACAGATGGTCCAGGTAAATTTAAGGTCAGGGTGGAATGTGTTGGTGAAGTTGATGAATCGCTCAACCTCCTCGCGGGAGCACGAGGTGGCGCCAATGCAGTCATCAATGTAGCGGAGGAAGAGGTGGGGAGTGGTGCCGGTGTAATTACGGAAGGTCAACTGCTCTACATAGCCAACGAAGAGACAGGCATAGCTGGGACCCATACTTGTGCTCATGGCTACCCCCTTTGGTCTGGAGGAAGTGGGAGGATTCAAAGGGAAATTGTTAAGGGTGAGGACCAGTTCAGCCAAATGAATGAGAGTGTCAGTGGAAGGGTACTGTTGGGGACGTCTGGTGAGGAAAAAATGGAGGGCTTGGAGGCCCTGGTCATGATGGATGGAGGTGTAGAGGGATTGGATATCCATGGTGAAGATGAGGCGTTGGGGGCCGGGGAAACGGAAGTCTTGGAGAAGGTGGAGGGCGTGGGTGGTGTCTCGAACGTATGTGGGGAGTTCCTGGACTAGGGGGGATAGGACAGTGTCGAAGTAGGTAGAGATGAGTTCAGTGGGGCAGGAGCATGCTGAGACAATGGGTTTCATCCAGGGTGGTCAGACTTGTGGATCTTGGGAAGGAGGCAGAACCGGGCAGTGCGGGGTTTCCGGACTATGAGGTTAGAAGCTGTGGGTGGGAGATCTCCTGAGGTGACGAGGTTCTGCATGGTCTGGGAGATGATGGTTTGGTGATGGGAGGGTAGGTTCATGGTCGAGGGGGCAGTAGGAAGAGGTGTCCTCGAGTTGACATTAGGCTTCAGCGGTGTAGAGGTCAGTGCGCCAGACTACCACTGCGCCCCCTTTATCCGCTGGCTTGATGGTGAGGTTGGGATTGGAGCAGAGGGATTGGAGAGCTGCGCGTTGTGAGGGTGAGAGGTTGGAGTAGGGGAGGGGGGTAGACAGGTTGAGGCAGTTAATGTCCCGGCGGCAGTTGGAAATGAAGAGGTCGAGGGCAGGTAATAGGCCAGCGCGGGGTGTCCAGGTGGATGCAGTGTGTTGGAGGTGGGCGAAGGGGTCCTCGGAAGGTGGGTGGGAGTCCTGATTGTGAAAATAAGCTCGGAGGCGGAGGCGACAGAAGAATTGTTCGACGTCACGGCGCGTATTAAATTCATTGATGCGTGGATGGAGGGGGATGAAGGTGAGTCCTTTCCTGAGGACTGATCGTTCATCCTCAGTGAGGGGGAGGTTTGGGGGGATGGTGAAAACTCGGCAGGGTTGGGAGCTGGGATCTGGTGTGGGTGTCGAGCTGGGAGTGGGGGCGGAACCTGTAACTGGAGTGGGTGTGATGGTGGGGGGAATGGGGGTGGAGTCATGAGCAGGGTTAGTGTTCCCCTCGGGGTTCTGGGGGATGGGGATAGTGACAGTGGGGTCTGTGGGGGGCATGTCAGCAGAATGCAGGTGAGTGGCGCTGCTGGGGGTGGAAGTGGTGGTGACCACGGCAGTAGGGGTGGCGGAAGTCACTGAGCATGTGCCATCAGCGATGATGTGAAGGGCGGAAGTGATGTCACGTGTGATGCATGAGGAATTGTGAGGGGTGGAAGTGGTTGTGGGAGTGGCCATGATGGGGGCGGAAGTATCATCATCAATCAGCGTGGGGGTGGCAGCTGCATCAGCCGCATGGCTAATGGCGTCGGAGTAGATTCCGAGGCCAGGGGAATCTTCTGGAATGTTTGAGGAGCGCTGGTTATGGAGGTGGGTAGATAAAAGTTTGTTGTACTTACAGTTTTTGATGTTTGAGATGAAGTTGAAATACTGTTTGGTGAGAGTATGAATTCTCCTGAGGATGTAGTACAGAGTGGGTCCTTTGCAATTCTGAGAGAGTGTGGCCCTCAGCTGAGGCAGGGCTGACTGGAGAGAGGTTAGGTGCCGACGCATTGCTGCAAGCGTGGAGCGGAGGATCTTGAAGGAGAACTGTTGCTGGTGTTTTTGAATCTGTAGTCTGTACTGTTTGTCCTGTTCGGGTCCGAACTCTGCTGGTTTAACGGTGATCCGGAGTCCGTGTGGGATGAGTTGGTTATGGAGGCAGGCACTGAGGAAGCAAATGTGGCTGTGGTAGCGAGTTTGTTTCACGACATGGTTGAAGAGCTTCAGGGCAGAGGAAATGACCTGGGAGTTGCAGTGGGAAAGGGACTCCCTGAGATTCTTGTAGAGAGGGGAGGAAAACTTCTTCAAGACAGGCATCTTTGTAAGAGGATTCGCAATAGGGTTAAAATCAACGAGGTAAAAACAATGACTGCAGGGCACCTCCTAGCAGAGCGCTTTAGGGAACATTTCTGGGACACCTGCACCAATCAACCACACCACCCCGTGGCCCAACATTTCAACTCCCCCTCCCACTCTGCCGAGGACATGGAGGTCCTGGGCCTCCTTCACCGCCGCTCCCTCACTACCAGACACCTGGAGGAAGAACGCCTCATCTTCCACCTTGGAACACTTCAACCCCAGGACATCAATGTGGACTTCAACAGTTTCCTCATTTCCCCTTCCCCCACCTCACCCCAGTTCCAAACTTCCAGCTCAGCACTGTCCCCATGACTTGTCCTACCTGCGTATCTCCTTTTCCACCTATCCACTCCACCCTCTCCTCCTTGACCTATCACCATCATCCCATTCCCCACTCACCCATTGTACTCTATGCTACTTTCTCCCCACCCCCACCCCCACCCCCACCCCCACCCTCCTCTAGCTTATCTCTCCACGCTTCAGTCTCACTGCCTTTATTCCTGATGAAGGGCTTTTGCCTGAAACGTCGATTTCGAAGCTCCTTGGATGCTGCCTGAACTGCTGTGCTCTTCCAGCACCACTAATCCAGAATCTGGTTTCCAGCATCTGCAGTCATTGTTTTTACCTCGATGGTTTCAATTCCCGCACCATGAGAGGTTACCATGAAGAATTCTCCTTCTCAACCTCTCTCTTTTCCGAATGTGTGATGGCCCTCAGGTTGAACCACTTTTAGTTATCCATTTTTCTAATCACAGAGCAGCCCTAGGGTCTAGTAGACTATGGTGACTTTATCTTTACATCCAAAAGATTGGATATGTCAATAAAACCAACTTCTACTCTTCACCTCTTTGGTATGAGTTTAAAGAAAATATTATCTGTTAAAATAAACTGAAAAGGCTTGATGAACCGAGAATGAGATATCTCATCTGCATCTGTAAGTTTGAAATAGTCAATAGCCTTGCATGTTCCAGGTCTAAACCACACCTTCAATCTCTCCAGCTGCATTTTTTTTAAATCAGTGTGACTCAACTTTCTTTTGAAGCACAAGTCTTGAACAAACTCATTCACAAATCCTTTTTTTTTAAATACAGAAGCCCTAAACATGATATGCTCGTACTTTGTGTCAGATTTTCAGACCTATCTCATCCACTCACTCCGTGATTTCCTTGAAGTGGAAATAAATGTCTTGATGGGCTGCAGGTTAATATTGGCAGTCTGGTAGTCTCAAGCTTTTGTGGACTGCAGGCTGCCAAACATTGGGTCAAAATAATGATGAGGCTAACAGCACTCACCATTATTTAAGCATGAACAGGTGCAGCTATTTCAGAGGAGCGGCAGGTTTGTGGTTCAATGCAACTGTCCAGGAGTTGTGCAACTCCACTGTGAGTTTCACAAGAAAGGCATTTTGCTGCATGGTTCACCAGTGACACATTTAATGTTGTGAAGTTGGAACTAGATACTAATTATAAATATTGAGCACACTTGAATCGCATAAATGTCAGCTAGTCAACCTCCTTCTGATAATTTGCTCTTTTAAGTCATCTCCTCCCATATTCCATGCAACATTCATGTTTAAATGGGAAATTGGGGCATTCATTAATTTAAGTGAACTACATACCTGTTTCTTGGCAGCTATTGGCCAATCAGACCAGCTTTTTTTTATGATGTCCAAATGTGCAGCAACATTCAGTTAGTTTTGCTTTCCCTGAAATTTATTTCATATGCTTAACTCCTGGTTTCTGGTTCCATCATAGAGTTGATTGAGGATATTGAGCATTGCTTCTTCCTCACTGATTTGTGAACTCTGTGGAGAGAAGACCCAGTATTGTGCTCACAGATCACAAACTGCAACATTGTGAGACAATCAGCAGGAGTGCACTTTACAAGATGTTTCAGTAAGCTATAATTTGTCCATGGATAGAGGGGGACAACAATATGCAGACTAACAACTTAGCAGTCTCTCAAATTGACAAGTTGTTCACATCCTTATAATGCAATTACAAGGGAGGAACAACAACAGGAGACTGTCGACAGACAGAATTGCAAATTGCATTGTAATTACTGAAGATCAGAAGATAAATATAACTGAAGAATGCATTTGAGCTCTTCTTAGTTAATCTGTCCAGGAAAAAATGGCTACCTACTCCTTCATCTAATCATGGCATCTAATAGGATTTAAAATGAATTTAAGATTGTTGTCTTTTTGGTTGCCAAGATCACCAAGAAAACAATAGACATCTGTTCGAAATTGACCCTTCAATATTTTCACATAATGCTCCCTTGTTCTACTGATTTGAAGTAGTGGGTCAGATTTATATATAAAATTTAATATTTCATATCCAGAAGGAAAACGTTGCATATGGATTTGATGTGACAGTCATCATAGTCCCAGAGAACGTTAGGCTGCTCTCTCAGTAAAGCGAGATGACGAGTGGTCAGTTTAATGGGAAAGTCACCATGCTGCAAATGAGAGGCAAGTTTGAGAATGCAGGACCATCATGGTGAATTCAACACAGTTGATTTGCATTGCAAAGTTATGACAATAGTGCGGGTTTAATTCCCACCCTGACTGAATATGAACTGAACTACTACATTGTTGATGCAATGGAATGTTCAGCACTAATTCTCAGATATTCACTGTATATTTCCTCTTCAGTCCAGATTTACTCCCCTCACATATGTCCTTATATTACAGTGTCTCAATCTGCATTCTAACTCTGTAATCAATGTGACATTAGTGGTACTTAATAATTTATATTGTGGTATAATAAGCTGATCTGAGGACCATATTGCTATGCTCAACACTATTACAGTGAATGAATTAAGGAAGACATGGAAAATTGTCCAGTTATGTCTGTCCAGAAAATCTCCATCCAAGGTAATCTATTATCTTTAACATTCTGAGTCATTATCGTGTATATTGACCTGTTATCAGGCACCTTTATCAGATACCTTTGGAAATTCAAGTATCCCAAAGCTAATAGTTCCCCTGTATCTATCCTATTAGTTGCTTCCTTAAAAAAAAGTAATAAATTTGTCAAATATGATTTCTCTTCCATTAAACTATATCAACTCTATCCAGTCAGGTTATGAATTCCTGAGTGTATTGTTGAGACATCCTTAATAACAGGTTCCAGCATTTTCCTGGCAACTGCTGTTAGGCATTAGGCAAACTAACCTGTAGAATCATAGAATCCCAGTAGTGTGGAAGCAGGTGATTTGGTCCATTGAGTCCACTCTGAGCCTCCCATCTAGAACCGTGCTCTACCCCATTCCTGTAACCCTGCATTTCCCAGGGCTAATCTATCTAGCCTATACATCCCCTAAATGGGCAATGTGGCATGTCCAATCTACCTAACCGGTACATCTTTGGACTGTGGGAGGAAACCCATGCAGACACAGGAAGAATGTGCAGACTCCACACAGTCCCCCAAGTCTGGAATCAAACCCAGGTCCCTGGAGCTGTAAGGCACTTGTGCTAACCACTGAACCATTCTCTGTTTTCACATTCCCTCCATTCTCGAATAGCACTGTTATATTCAAAACCTTTCAATCTCCAGGACCATTCTAGAATCTACAAACTTTTGGAAAATCATAACCAGTATATCTAACATTTCTATAGCTACTTCTTTTCGAACCTGAGGAGCCATGTGTTATTGTTCATAGTTTTCTGCTGTTTCCATATAGATTTATTTGGAATAATCTTAGATACATAGATTTTGTAAACTCCCCTCCTTTAAAACAAATAAAACCAATTATTGAGTGAGGCAAAGCTTCCAATGTCTCGCTCACAGGAAGGGTAAGTTGTGATATTGATCTGGTGTTGATGCATTGAGAATCTGTCCTCCAAATTTGATTCCCAACTAACAAAGTTCCACTTCAAAAACCTCACTGTGTAAAATCAATCTGATCAGGCTATATTTCTTCATGGACTGCATTTAATAGGATTCAATGGCATATTGAAAAAGAATTTATGCTCTGTAGATTCTTTGTTGCATGCTGAAGCTCAAACTTGTAATGAATTCATAATGCAAACAGAAAAATGCAACATTTACGTGGACACACATTAGACCAACAAACCATGTTAATCCATCTAGGAAACTTTGCCTTTAACTTATTTCTGATCAAGGCTCACTGAAACAATTTATATTTTGTTGTCGGTTTTATGTCGCCGTGGAATTTATGGAATCAAGAATCTTTTCATGTTGTTTCAGCTGCTTCAAATGTAAATATATCTTGAGTCTGCTACTAGACTAAGGTTAATAAGAATGACATTGATCTGTGGTTAGCAGCAGCTCATCTATCCTGGCTGCTTCGAATCCTCTCTTAGAACAACAACAGTGCTCTATTAAAGAGTGGTATCATGTACATAGTACTCTTGCCTCTTGACAAGTACATTTATTTCTTGAGAGTGCAAGTGGAAACATCAGCCTGTGAGAACATGAAAATAATCAGCTTAAATTTATGAAGTCCATAAACTGCTTTGGCTCTTTGCACAAGCAGCTCAATGGTCTGTTTGACTTATTTTTGATGTTTGGTCAAAGGTGAACAGGGTTAAGACACCATGACTGAGGGATGTGATAACAAATTGAGAGTCAAAGCACAGTTATACTATCACTTTTGTGTCACTGCAAAGTAGCAGCTACTTCACAGTAACAGAAGTGTTGGAGTCGAGCTGTAATTACAGCAATTCGATATCAGTTTAGTTGCTAATCAAGGAAAATATTAAGTGGGTTTAGTGCCTACCTACGTTCCTTTAGAAATATGGCCCTTAAGCAAAATAAAGAGAACTGAATGGTAAACTAGCAAAAAGAGATAATTCCACAAGCCCTGAAATCACACCCTGGAATACCTGCATATAAATCTTTAACCCTTGGGCTAACTCCTATGTTAAATAACTACTGGGGAACTTCAGACAAATATATTGAGCATTTTAATGTCTGTACCCCATGGTGTAATTTCATGGTCATAAAAGATAACTGCCAATGATAGAAAGACAGTAATGTTTAAAAGTCATGAGGTCATATCCTGAACTAAAACAAGGAAATAGAATGGTTTAGGATAATCATCTGGACTCCATACTTGAATGGCTTGACATCACTCCAGAGCTGCAGGAGATCCATAACATTTCACTAAAATGAAACATTGTTGAATGAATGTACTAATATAATGATCACAACATACTGGAGAGTGAAGTCTTATACACAGATGCGTGGTAGTCTCATCTTAATTTCTGGTGTACACATTTATGCACTTGAGTCATTTGTCTCAGAGACAAATGGTTGTCAGTTGAAGTCATGTTGCAGGGATTGAAGAGCTAACGAAGACAAACATTTCAGTTCAGCACCAAGAGCATACTACTTCTGTTAGTTCAGATCAAAGTGAAAGATCTTAAAGTGCTTTTTAAGGAGCAGTGAACTTTCATTTATATGTTTGCCTGCATTCATCCTTCAATGTACCATTTAAAAAAAAAATACCTGCTCCTTAATGTAATTTTCTATTAATGCAAATTTGCTGCATGCAAAAGGTTGGTGCATTTGCCCCCATAACTGCTGTCACTGCTCCTCAAACAGGTTGGGTATCCTGAAATGGGACAAAGTGCCAAGTGAATGCACGTCTCATTGTCTTACGAGCATTGCTGGGTAAGAATTCTAATTGCCTCTTTGTGCAATAAAGCATCCAAATAATGTTACAATGGAAAATCTTGGAAGGTTAACTTTGGCAGTAGGGCAGCAAATATATTGTAAAAAAACATGTTTTGCATGCGTTTATTTGGCACCTTTAAAAAAGGTATTTTGAATGCAACCATATGTCCTAAGCTGTATTATTCCTCTTTGCTCACAAAATGCTTCCTGACATGTTAGGGCCTTGTATGGAATAGTTATTTTTCTCATTCTCAACCATCAATGATGTTCATATACAGGCAGTCCCCAGGTTGCGAATGTGTTACGTTCTTGAGTGCGTTCACAATTCGGTTTGTACCAAAGTCAGAAAACAATACGGAGCATTATAAAACAGCCTTCCATGAGTACAAGGAAACTGTTACATTTCATCTTTAAAATTAGCATTAATACGCTCCTGCATGGGATCTCATTCATAAGCACAAGGCGTTTGTAAATCGGACCGTGGTAAATCGGCGACCGTCTGAACTCCTTCACTCCACTGCTAACCTGATTTAAGGTGCTTCCTGATTTGAGCATTGGACCCAGTTATCACAGACTATGTCTCAAGTTACAGAGATCTCAAAGACTGCAGTAAATATTCTTAACTTGTTAACCACTTTCTCCTTACATCCCACCTCCCTATTCTGCACAAAATACCACATAAATATAGAATTGCAAACAAAAACCAAGCAACATTTTGAGTTAAGTACATATGCTGGATAATGAGAGGATTTTGATAAATACATGAGTTATGTTAAACTCTCATGGCCCTTGACTCCTTATTTGAGGACTTTTGGGAGTGGAGGAAAATATTGTTAGCTAGATAAAAGTCTTTGAGATTTTAAAAGTTAACAAAAATGTAGATCCAGGAAAGATATTTCCTTAGGTATAGCATATTTAAGGACAACTTAAAATAAAATGGGAGATTCAGTCAAATATTTTTTAGTTTTAGAATTCTGAAACATATTACCACTGGGATAGTGTAACTGAAAATCATGACATATTATTTTACAAGTATATGGGATAGATGCATTCGGAAAGGAGACATGGGGCAATTATTTCCAGGATCATTGTAAAGAAAGCTGTTTCGAAAGGTATACTGAACAGACTGCTGGTCTCCTCCTCGCCAAAGAATTGCAGTAAACATTTTTTTAAAAAGCAGTGTTTTAATGGAAATCAGGACTACTTTGTGGTTGGGTGTTGTTGAAATTTTACAGTTTTCTCCAGGGATTGCTATCACCTAAGCAGGAATTGGTGGAATCCCTGGAGTATGAAGTGTGAAGTTTCAGTGACTTTGTTTCAGAATCAGTTCAGCTTTTCAATCTGATTTATCTGACGCAGGTTTAGCATCACCATAAAGCACAAACTGTCATGCGCTGATGTTAAATATTTAATGTAAATTCATTCTAAAATGCTGGGGCATCCTATTATGAATTAACAATAACAACACTGAAAGAGTAATATGTAAATACTGTATGAATCAGCAACACATTATACAGTATGTTTAGCAAGAGTGAAATCATCCTCTCATAAAGTCATTTTTAGCAATACATTTTAAATGACTGACTTTTACACATGTATGAAGTTGCATTTTTTGGGAGGGGGGGAAAATGCTGAGGGAAATCAATCACCCGCCCCATGGAAGACAGACAGCTCGAAGCCAACTCACTCTGTGCAAACTCGTCCTACAGCCCTAATAAACAGTGAGTCATCTAAGTTGGCTAATAATTAAACTTTTGCCCCTTCATCTGGAAGGAAGTCACAACCAATCTGATTGACTGGCAGCTTCATTACATCCAACAGCACCAGAGCGAGTAGCAGGTGCATCCAAAATGTAAAGTGTAAAGGGGAGCATGGCTGCCCAATGAAGGTGTTTTCCAGTAAGGAGAGATCCTGAGAGAGGGGCGAGCTGATGGGCGCCTGGGCACTGGAGGGCAAGCAGTGCTGAATGGGGGAGATTGATGCCCCCTCTGCATGGAGGCTGAGGCCTCCAAATGATGTTCCCCTCCTTCCATCCCACCTTTACACATGTAGGCCTTTAAAATTGGCTGCCCACAGCTGCCACACTATCCGTGCCTGCCGTAGTTACCCACGGGCAACACGTTTTCCAGGTCAACAGACTTGTCGACATTCTAAATTTACCTGTAACTACATATTTCTACATGGCAGGCCAGCAGCCAAGTTGGCACCCACCCACCCAGCGTTGTGTGGGTGAGCGTGAGAGTAGAGGGGAAGATTATACATTAGCCACCCGACTCATTTTACATTCTTCCCCGCCACCACTCCCTCAATGACAACATGCTGAGCAATACCACATTAAGTCCAGCCAATGGAATAATGTATAAGTGTAACAGACAATGAGTGAAATTACAATTTTGTTATAGACGTTTTCTAATCTGGCTGACATCAGATCCTTCCAGCTGACAATAACGGCTCTCTAAAAAGGGAATGCAAAGCAACAGAGTATTGTCAATAACCCTAATTAAAATTCAAATGGAATGAAAACGGACTTGAGATATGTAGAGTGCATACGCATAGGAATTTCTTTTATGGAGCACCGCAGAGATTTGAAGTTGCATCATTGAGAAATCCTGTTGCACAGGATCTCATACATTTATAGATTTATAACTGGATTCAACAATGAAACTCAACCCTAAATTGCCAGATTGTTTGTCCAACATCCAGTGCTGGATGACCAGAAATTGTCTCCAAGTAAATATTCATAAGTCTGAAGACATTGTGCTCAGTCCTCACCACAAACCCTGCTCCCATGGCACAACCTCCAACTCATTTCCTATAAATTGCAAGAAGCTGAACCAAACAAAGAGCTGCAGAAACAGGAGGTCTGAAACAGACAAAAATAGAAATCACTGGAGAAACTCAGCAGGTCTGGCAGCATCTGTGGAAAGAAAACAGAATTAACATTTTATATTATCACATTAAAATTGTATTGTACATAAGTTTGAATAATGGAACAAAGATGTTCAATGTAGTTGTTACAATCCCCATGGAGACAGATAACTTCTAAAAGCAGATGACACTGAAGTTAATTGGGGTCTAAGTGAGGTGGGCTATGGCAAGATGTGGTGCAATTGAGTGATGTGTCCAGTGAGACCCATCTTGACCTTGAGATTACATTGCTCCATCTTTTACATTTTTCAAAAACAGTATGGTAAGATTCTCGCTAGGTAGTGGTGTGATGCCAGTGGACTATTGCTTGTTAAACTACTTGTTAACACCACAACTCACCTCATAAATTCTCAGTTTCCCATCATAATAAACTTGCCAAACAAGCTCAACATTAGTAAAACTTGACAAGGAAACCAGAGTGAGCACCTTGTAGATTAAGCATGCGAAAGTGCGGACTGCAGATGCTGAAGATTAGAGTCGAGAATGTGGTGCTGGAAAAGCACAGTGGGTCAGGCAGCATCTGAGGAGCAAGAAAATCGACATTTCAAGCAAAAGCACTTCATCAGGAATGAGACTGGGACTCTCAGGGGTGGAGAGATAATCTCCACCCCTGTGGCTCCCAGCTTCATTGCTGATGAAGGGCTTTTGCCTGAAATATTGATTTTTCCTGCTCCTCGGATGCTGTTTGACCTACTGTGCTTTTCCGGCACCACACTCTTGACCTTGTAGATTAAACTGACTCTGGAAACAACATCTTAGGACACATATTTAATGGGCACTGGCCATACATACCCAGTGTTCAAAGACATTGACATCTGGCATGTGCTAGCCTCTAGGGATCCTCATGGCATATCCCCATCACTTACTGCTTGCTTCTACACTTCAATGTTGTGTCATGAGCTGCACTGGCAACACTCATTGTAATTGTGCAGCAAGGAAAGTGTGTGTTCAGGGACATGCAGCCAGCTCATGGACTGGACTGGACTGCATCCCCGAGCACTTTGCTTGTTGTGATAGCACTCACTCACTCTGAGCACACTTGGATGTTCAATACATCCATGTCTTGCATTTCCTTTGCTGCCTTTTTGCACTTTGCCGTCTCAGCCAGAGAGAGCAGTCTTATGTTATCGTTATCTTGATTTGTCTTTAACCCAGACACAAAGCCAGTAAGCTTCTCCTTGGTGCCAACAGGTCTCAGTGCAGTCAGGGGGGATAGTGTTCAGTCAGAGAGGCAGGCACAGCAAGTCAAGGGCAGCCTCTGATACCAGTCCTGGTTAATGCCATGATCCTTTCCTCGTAAGGGGGGGGGGGAAGAGCAAAATGATGAGTAGCTCATCACCCGGCCTGACTTGCTGCTCTCCTATGGGCTGCTTTCCTTGCAGAATAGGAAACGGGCAGTTATTTCAGGAAATGAAAGTGGGTGAAACACTTATTATTTTTTGTCCAGGTGGGAAGTGTCCTAAACGAGTGAGTGGGCAGTTCAGCGGGCATACAGTGTCAGGATTTGGGGTGGATGAGGGTGTTTGGCAAAGATGTTGCATGTGTAGTGAGAGTGAGCCTTTGTTGAAGGTAAGGTAGGATGAGTGTGAGGTTTCAGAGAGAAAATGATCAACCTTACCTTGGCAATTGGAGAAGGAAATTTACCATCTTCCTACAGAGTGGACATTCCTTGAATGGCTGAAATTGCTCTAACCCAGACTAGATTAGCATGGTCTGGTGTTGTGGCCTCTACTGATGGTCCTGAGGAAAGAGGATGCCTTCGCCTGTACACCACGCCATGTGGCAGGACTCCCGGGACCCTTCCCACAAAATGGGGTACCATTTTCCATTGTCTGGCATGTCTGTGACAAATGTCATGAAATGTCCAGAACAGTTCCTGACTGACAGTTCTTTCCTGGGTTCACAATGGGCTTTCAAAACTGGCATGTGTGCAAGGAGTATCGGTAGAATCTCAGATATCCACTGAGTGGTATGTTGTTGTGGCAATGCACATGATAAGACAGGTTGGAAATTAGGCGTGGGTGATGCAATAGAGTTGGCTACATATAAGCACTATAGTAGCAGATATGGTGAGAGAACCTGTGATGTCTCGTGGTGCCGCACCCTTTGATAAACTACATGTAACTCAGATTTAGTCAATAAAGCATTAGATTCAGCCTATGAAGGTCCCAAATGTCTAACAGAAATAACTGAAGGATTTCCTATTTGAAGAGTTTAACAGTAATAAACTAAACAACATAAAACCAAACATTACTTAACAGGCAAGGTTGTCATTAAAGCAAAATAGCTGTATATTTACATAATCTAGCACAATCAAAATCTGTCTGACAACTCCTTTTGCTGTGCTTGGCTGAAAGCTTAGATCTCCATTACTGTATTAAAACTCCTGTGTCCCTGTTCAATTGACAACTCTGGCTCTCTAATTTCCACTGTCACTTGCACAATGTTTACTTTCACAAGGTTACTAGGCTTTAGGTGCTTATAATGTTTGCTGTTAATACTTTAAAGTGTCTGCATATTTGATACATTATTGGCTTGTAGTGAAAAGGAGTTTTTGTAAGACTATAAACTAATGAATGAATTTTCCAAGTTCTTTTTTTACACATCCTTTTGTCACTGTAAGGTTTGTTGCTGTGGGTAGCAGATGAATAGAAATGATGAATGTAAGGGACTGAGGTAATGGGTAGGGGGGTGGCCTGATATGAGGGCCATGGATGTTGGGTGGGGGCGTACAGCTATGAGGTAATTATCAGAAAAAAGGGAACCTTACTGAGAAACACTGCATCAAAAGAATTTTATTTTAAATCTACACTTTAGTTCCCATTTAATAGCACACCTTTTCAATTGAGTTGTATCTCTAGCTATTTATAAACATGGACATCTGACTTCCCTGATGAAAATGGAATGTTTTGAGTGTACTGGACATTCTGTTACTGATTTGCTCTGGGTAATGCATGCTGTGAATGAGATGGCCTGGGAACAGCTTAGACACTAGTGGTAAATAGCTCTCTGTCTCATTCAAATTGATTTTTCTCAGAGCAGTAATTAGAGTGAGCCGGGAAGATTTGTGTTCAGCTTTATCAGCAAAGTGCTCAGTATATTCTCAAAAGCCAGGCTTAGTGTTTTCTTGTTATAAATAAATGAATAGTTTCTGACCTAATGTGTAAAAAAAGACAGATTTGAACTTTAAATTGTTCTTATTTAAGATTACTTGTATTTGCTATCTCTGCCTTCTTCAGAGTTTCACATTATTACTTTTCAGTAGAGTCTATTCACACAGGAAACGTAAAGAGTTGGAGAGTCATACATAAAACGTACAGGATAGGCAAGAAATTGGAACAACATTGACCAGTATTGTAGGAGCTAATGTACATTGAAATGCATTTATTGTTAAATGATTATAAAAACAATCAATTTTGTATCATAAATGCAGCGTTTAAGATGCATTGGATAATATTGCTACTTTTTTTATTTTTATTACTCAAATATCAAACCCAGATCCATTTTAAATCAGTCATTATGCACTTCCAAAAACCATACTTGCTATTACTCTAAGTAGTAAATTATGAAAAGGTCATTCTCTGGTAACAGGGCCAGTCAAAAATAAACAAAAACATAAAGTTTCTCAGAACCATACACATAAAGAGTAGGGGAACCTTGGAGGTGGTGCCGAAGGAGCCTTATTTCTTGAGCTTGTCTAACAGGTTTGAGATTCTTGCTCCCTATGCTGATGAGAGAGGGCACTGTAGGAAGGATGAACAAACTCACAAGAGAGGGGAGAAAAGAGAAATGCAGTTGCAATCAGGGTTAGTATATTCAGGGAAATAGACATTGTTCTGTATGGCTAAGATCGAGATTTCAGAAGACTGTTAATGGGCACAGCGCCAACAAGATTAAAGAGGTAAACACATGGTGTAGGAGAAGTGGGTTTTAATCCATGAGACATTGGCACCAGTAATGGGGAAGGAGGGAGCTGTTCTGACAGGAGAGGCATCACCTGAATCATGCTGGAAACCGAGTCCTAGTGAATCATATAACGAGGGCTTTGATAGAGCTTCAAACTAAATAGTGAAGAGTGGACAGTGGTGGGAGGTATCAGTCGCAAGGAGAGTTAAAAACATCAAAGGTAAAGGAGAAGGTAGGATTGCAGGTTAGTGATAGGGTTAATTGTTACCAGAAAGTTGTTACTGGAAAAGGAAGGGTCAGATTGCACCAAGGAAACAATATTGTATCTTAATGAACATAGCATTTGCAATAATGTTGCAAAATGGGGTAAATGAATATGATCTCATAGCAATTATGGAAACATGGTTATAAGGAGATCAAAACTGGTAATGTAACATTCAGGGATATTAGACTTTTCACAAAGACAAGAGGGATGGAAAAGGTGGTGGAGTAGCACTGTTAATAAAAGATGAAATGAGAACAGTTGTGAGTGACAATCTAGGTTCAGATGATGTAGAGTCCATTTGTGCGTAGGTACTAAACAGCAAGGGAAAGAAAACATTGGTAGGAGTAGTGTACACATACCAAATAGCAGCCACACCATAGGAAAGGCTATAAATAGTAACAGCATGTTAAAAAAAAGAGCAATAACTATGGGTGATTTTCATCTTTATGTTGATTGGGATAATCAAATTGGAATGGGTAGCGACGACAACAAATTCATAAAGTGAATTAAGGATCGGTTTCTGAGAGCAAGATCTCATGGATTCAAACTCAAGGAGCAGGCTATTTTGGATCTGGTAATGGGTAATGAGACAGGTCCAGTAAATGACCTTAAAGTTTAAGAAAAAACCCTTATGCAGTAATGATCATAACAATTAAAATTTAATGTTTAATTTGAGTGTGAGATACTTGGACCAGAACTAACTGTGCTTAATTAAACTAAAGGGAATGTCAATGATAGAGTTAGCTAGAATGAACTGGGTGAATAGATTAGCAGGAATGAGAGTAAGCAAGCAGCGGCAAACATTTAAGGAAGTAATTAATGATTCGTAACAAAAATATATCCCAGTAAGGAGGAAAGAGTCTAAGAGAGAGATAAACAAATCATGGCTGACAAAGGAACTTAAGGAGAGTATTAAGTTGAAACAGAAAGCATATGAGAATGTTCAATGATAGCCCCAAGCTCTTGGATAAAATCAGAATCCAACAATGGAGGACTAAAAGGATAATAGAGAGATAGAGAAATATTAAAAGGTAATAGAGTAAATGAGGGCAAACTACCAAGGAATGTAAAACCTGACAATAAGAGCTTCTTTAAATAGAGAAAAAGGATAAGGGAGTTCAAGGTGACCATAAGCCCCTTAGAAAATTAATATGAATAGCTTTAGGGAACAAAGTAATGGCAGGGGATTTAAACAGATATGTTGTATCAGTTTTTACAGTGGAAGATACTTCAAACATACTATTAATACTAAAGAACACAGAGAAAGGAATTTAGTACTATCACCATCACTAAAGAAGTAGAATTTGACAAACTATTGGGCTAAAGGCATCTGACTCCCTTGGCCCTGATAACTTGCATCCTAGGAATATAAAAGAAGCAGCTACAGACACAGCCGGTACATTGATTGTAATTTTCCAAAATTTCTTAGATACTGGAGAAGTACCAGAGGATTAGAAAACTGCCAATGGGACAACAAATGTCAGGAGGCAAAAAGTGCATAACTGTAAGCTGATTAGCCCAACATCTATTATTGGAAAAGTATTGGAATTAATTATTAAGGAAATAATAGCAGAACATTTTCAAAATCCATAATGTAATCAAACTGAGTCAGTATGGCTTCATGAAAAAGAAGTTGCATCTGACTAATTTATTAGAATTTTGGAGAAAGTCTCAACCAGACTGGATAGAGGGGAAACTAGCAAATGGCACTTGGGCTTGCAGAATTTATTCAGCAAGGTACCACATTAAAGATTAAATCATAAAAGCCCACAATATTGGAGATAGTATATTGGTGTGAATAGAGAATTGGCTAATGGTCAGGATACAGTGAGTGGAGATAAGGGGTTCATTTTCAGGTTGGCGATCTGTGACTGGGGAGGTTCCGCAGGAATCAGTGCTGGACCTGCAACTGTTTACAACATATATCAGTAACTTAGAGGAAGGAAGCCAATGGACTTTAGCCAAATTTGCAGATGACACAAAAACAGGTTGCAAGAGGGTTACAGATAGTTTACAAAGAGACATTGATAAGTTAATTTATTGGGCAAAATGTTGGCATATCATGTAGAAAAACGTAAAGCTGTTCACTTTTGAAGGGAGAATAAAAGAACGGTATTTTTTAAATTGAGAAAAACTGCAGGAAGCTAGCACACAGATGAAGCAGGCAGTCAGGAAGGCTAATGCACTGTGGACTCTTATTTCAAGGTAGTTGGAGTATAAGAGTAGGGACGTCTTACTATGACTGTACAAGATGCTGGTGTACTGTGAGCAGTTTTTGTTCCTTTATTTAAGAAAAAGGCTTATTTCATTGAAGACAGTTCACAGAATGTTCAGAGATGACACCCGAGTATGGAGGGATTGTGCAATCAGCAAAGTTTAAACAGATTGGAACTCATTAGAATTTAGAAAAACGAGAGGTGATCTCATTGAAACATATAGGATTCTTAAGGGCCTTGCCACAATAAATACTGAGATCATATTTTCCCTCATGGAAGAGTCTAGGACCAGAGGTCATAATCACAGAATTAAGAAGCACCAGTATAAAACAGAGATTAGAAGGAATTTCTTCTCAGAAGGTGTGAGTCTTTAGAATTCCTTGCCATAGAGAGCTGTGGGGGAAGTTCTTGTGTATACTTAAGGCTGAGATAGATACATTCTTGATCAGTAGGGGAACAAGGGTTATGGGAAAAGGGCAGGAATATGTATGTGAGGGGTTTTAGATCAGCCATGAACCTATTAAAAGGCAGAGTAGGCTTGGAAGTCTGAGTGGCCTACTCCTGTTCCTATTTCTTATGGTCTTAAGAGTACGGTCCAGGAGAGAATTTGAGACAGGCAATACATAAGCAGTGTTTGTAGATAATAATGGATTTGTTAATGAGTGTGGTTGTTAAACAGGCCTCCAGCCACATTTTAGGGAACTCAGCTAGAGGTTACCATGACACAATCATTGTCATGTCAAACTTTATTGGTCTGCTTAATAAAAGGACACTAATAGTTCTGCTACAATAGGAATTTGATCTGACTGTGTTCAATGGTCAAACAACAGCATCAGTCACCATAATTCCAGTTACATTGTCTCAGTACAATTAGTTGTGTCTCAGTGTTAATGACTGTGATATGTTGGGAACTTCTAACCGAACTGAAAATATCATAATCAGTTGTAGTGATACAGAAGTTGAGATCAATTGTCCAAAATTTCAGTCAGGTGATATTCTATAATTCTATAATAATTGTGTTCATGAACTCATTTGAATTCATCTTTTGAATAAAGTATACCTCAGTTCCTAGTTTGTGTCCTGAAGATCATTTGAACAACGAATGGCCCAGTATTTACAAGGGAGGGAAGAGGAAACATAGAACATAGAACAGTACAGCACAGCACAGTACAGGCCCTTCAGCCCTCGATGTTGTGCCGGTCTTTTATCCTACTCTAAGATCAGACTTGACTGCATACTCTTCATTGTACTATTATCCATGTGTCTATCCAAAAATTGCTTAAATGTCCCTAATGTACCTAACTCTACTACCACCACTGGCAGTGCATTCCACGTACCCACCACTCTCTGTGTAAAGAACATTTCCCCTAAACTTTCTTCCAATTACCTTTAAATTATGTCCTCTTGTGATAGCCATTTTCACTCTGGGAAAAAGTCTCTGATTATCCACTCTATCTATGCCTCTCAACATCTTGTACACCTGTATCAAATCACCACTCACCCTCTGCTCCAACGAGAAAAGTCCTAACTCCCTCAACCTTTCTTCATAAGACATGCCCTCCAGTCCAGGCAGCATCCTGGTTAAAAAGTCTCCTCTGCACTGTCTCTAAAGCTTCCACATCCACCCTATAATGAGGCGACCAGAACTGAAAGACTGTATTCCATCTGCGGTCAACCAGGGCTCTGGAGAGCTGCAGCCTAACCTCCAGGCACTTAAACTCAAACCCCCTGCTAATGAAAGCCAATACACCATACGCCTTCTTAACAACCCTATCAACTTGGGTGGCTCAAGGTTACTCAAAAGAGCATTTCTAGTGTACCGATGGGTTATCTTGCCCCCTCCCCCCCCATCCCCCCACCCCCCCAAACAAACACACACACACACACACACACACACACACACACATCAGGTGGCTGATGTAGTCATTTCTGAATTACACAGTCAAGCAGATTTGCTATTTGCTGACTCTTTTGTTGGATACAAGATTAGAGGATGCTGCTAACTGGACATTCCTCCACCTTCCCTCCTCCCTTCATCAAGGAATGCCACTTCGTTGGATGAGGGGTTCCTCAAAACCCCACACCACTTCATTTACTTGATTTAGGAGGATCAATCTCTCAATCCTCTCTATAGTACTCAATGCAACACCACCAGTGCCAGTACTGCAAAGCTATTAGCCGTTGGTTTAACACTCTCCGTGTGGGAGGGGGAAGATATCTAACCCACAGTAGGAAGTGCAGCAACTAAATGCCCCTGGTAAAGCCAGGAGTCCCAGGAAATAGGATTCCCTCCACCAATTAGGAATTTTATTCTATTAGTGATCAGGTTGGCATGGGTGCCATGGGAATTAATTACAGATGCCAGGCTCCCTGGTACCCACACAAAATTCCATCCTTTATCTTTTATCTGCGCTCTTTGCTATCCTTGTTCATAGCTTTATTTTAATACATTGTGTGAGAGCTATTAATCTCCTTATTCCTCACCCATCATTTCCCTTACTGCTAACATTAGTTCTAGTGCACTTTTAACTAATCGAACATCTTTATTCTGATTACCTTTAAAATATGAATACCAAAACTGAAATTCTAATGGAATCCAGATAGTTGTGGTGATGCAGAATTGTAGCTGTTATAAATGGATGTGGTGTGAGGAGGTCTTTTACTTGCAGCTTTCTCACATATAAATTTACTGATTCTCTGCTGGTAACATGGCTGTTAATGAAGTGAGATTGTGAAACAGCGTCAGGAGATATAATTACTAATACTAAAGCATTCCCAGACTGCACCCATATGTGACAGCAAGATTTATAACTTATTAATTTGATATTTTTAATTGTAAATATTTATTAACAAAATAGAAATGTATTACTAATTATGTGAAGTGTTTGTCCAAATCCATTCTTTGTAACTTTGGTCTAATTGACTGTATTGGATGTGCAAATTAAGAATGGGTACTATTCAGTTTGAAGAAACAGTCCTTTTTCTCTATCTCTCCATGGAACCTAGTCCTTTGATGAAAATAAAGTTGAAATTGCTGCAGATACACTTACAAGTAATGTATACTGTAATATCTACAAATCAATTGCATGTTGTTTTAACATATTTGTTATTCAACTTACAATTCTCCTCAGTTTTCTTGCACTTCTAGACTTTATTTTGCTTTAGTTTGCAGTTATATTTTTACGTCTACACATATAAAGTTACTTTAAAAATTATTGACAGAAAAACAAGTATACAGCTTGAGAATAGTTAACACCAACAAAGCTGGGCAGAATGCGATCCTTTACAGAAATCCATCTCCCGGAGTGTAGGTTTCACATGGATTTCGTGAACACTTTATAAACTGAGTATTGTTTGTTTTTAAGAGCAAGAGAAAGTTATTGCTGCTTCCCTCCTCTACAAACATTATGAAATAATTATCAAGGATGTGAGTCCCAGGGTTAGCAATTCATCTTAGATAATGGTACATAAAAGGTGGCCATGTCGTCTGTAGAGATGGACATTTAAATCCATCAATAGCAGTGGAAGTCTGATATCAGGTACTCTGTATACTTGAAGAACAATGCTATACAGCTGATTTTGTGTTGCCACCCATGGTGCATTTCCAACCCTCTTATACGTAGGTAAGCACCTACACACAGACTTTCTCCAGCTGGGCAAAATGCAAATCACAATGTACAGTAAAACTTCCAGCTAGTTTCACTGCACAGTCATTCAATATATGACTAAGAACATTACCCCATGAACAATTCAAATATGAGCTAGATGGTGGAAAGCCAGGACCACCGCCTGACTTGATAGTGTGAAGGGTTTTACACAAAGTTAGATCCAGCAACAGTAATGGCACCTGCAGTTGAGTAGTTGTTTTTTTCTCTGATGTAGGTATACAATTTTGGGAGGCAGCAGTTCCTGTTCTTCATTAGTTCTTAGGTTTTGACCCTTATACGTCATCTGAATGTCCTTCAACAGAACATGTACTCTTTCACTTTGCCCTCTCTCAGTCAAAGTTCATTCTGACTTTTGTTCTTCAGACCTTCTTGGAGTTCTGTACATTTGGCTGTTCTTAGCCACGTTTTCACATAGAATTCAAAGTACAAGATGGTGGTTATATTCAAATGTTCAGCAAACCCAATGAGTCAATTGTGATGAATTCCTTTGACATTCTTTATCTTGTCTGTTATCTTCTACAAAGGTTGAATTTTCACACTTCATTTCTGTTTGCAAATTCCTGATATCTCAAGTCTTATGAACCTCAGCATGTCTTTGTGTTTGGTTAGAGACAAATTAGTTTATTTTGCAAAGATCTATAATGTCGTAGTGCTTTTCTTCATGACACTTGATACAAATTGTTGAGGAATTGATCGTGATCCAAGCTCTGGAACTATTGTGATGGTCCAACAAATAAATATGTTTCCCAACTTGTACCATTACCCTTATCAATCCATTAATATAATTCATCAGATATTGCTTTAATGTAATCCATCAGATATTGCTGAGTGAACCAATGGTGCAATATTTGGTAGATTTGCACATGCCCATGGAAATTCTGTGGTCCTTTGTAAGGTAAGTTTCTGTTAGCCAAAACATGCAAAATACACAGCAGCTTCTTTGGGGGATCTGGGACCAGTATAAAGGGGAATCAACCTCTTAGCTATTAAAATTGAAGAATACTTATAATGTAGTTCAAAGTCTGAACCAGCAAGTGTAAGTTGGAATATTGAAGTCAACATTAAATCAGATACACAAAGCAAAATGAAGAAAGAGCGAGACACAGAAAAGAAAGCAAAGTGAAAAAAACGTTTTGTAAACCTTCAACAACTGAAATCCAAAGGACTAAGATGTCACACTTACATAAGTTCATTTTCAGTGCTGGAGAGGTTCTTTTGCAGCAGTTAAAACTAACTGCACTATTAAAGGAGTGTGAGACTAGACAGCCTCAACCTTTTTAGGAGGCATGCAAAGCATCTTCTTTTAGCTCAATATATTTGAATAGACTGTCTCCACCACTGCAAGCTGCTCTCAAAGTTGTTGTGGGTGGCAGAGAAGTGAGGGAGACAGTCACACATCTCCTTCTGGAATGTGCCTGTGCAAAGAAGATCTGGACAGAGAGGCTTATGTTGAGGTTCATTCTGAGCAGCTCCATGACCCAGGACTCCATGTTCTACAGTTTGTCCTCTGGAATGCACTCTGAGACAAACATCAACTGTGTCTGGAAGACCATTAAGACGCTCTTTGGTTTGCCTGGAACTTGTTGATCTTACACTGCAAAGAGTTGTCCTTGACCGAATGTTGAGGGATACACGAAAACTTGCGGCAGCTGTCATCAAGGTGCAGTGGGGAAAGACCACTGTCTAAAGTATTTCTGCCAACATACGAGGGTGCACTCAGTTATCACACCCTCTCTTTGGCCCAATTTGTGTAAATAGTGTCCCGCATGAGTAAGAAATGCCTTTGATATTTTGCAACTGCAGGGAATATCAGATTCCAATGTTTGTTCTTTTTTATTTAAAAACTATACAGAACTGCTTTAGTATGTGTGTACATCAAGTTTTTTTTGTGAATAAAACATATTTTTGCTTTAAAAAGATTTAGACAGTGAGATGCTTTATTCAGATAACTTTTGTAGAAACTCAGCCTTTTGGAAAGTAACTTCTGGATGAATGTGTTTAATTGTATGTGTGTAGTCACCACAGATTGTTATCCACAGTTACATAAATAATCGGGACTTTCACCTTTGTTTTTATTGCAAAGGGCTTTCCATTAATACCAATTGGTAAGAAGTGATCTTGCTGTGTACAAAATTCTCTCAATTAGTCAGCTCCAGTTGGACTAAGTCACTGCTTAAACTTGATTCATTTCACATTGTTTTGTTTTCACGTTGTTACTATAATACTGACAATATTTTTGTTTAACGTTGTGAGTTTAAGATTGTTTGCCGGACTTCCTGTTGTGAGGCCTGCCTGCTTTCAGGACCATTTCTCCATGCTTCCACCCTCCATTCAGTCCTTCTAACCTTCCTCCTGTATCCACCTTGTCGTCACTTCCGTTTCAATTCCACCCTGAACCCATCCCCATTCCCTGGCATTTCTTTTAAAGTGCTAAGGGTCCATTTCTGTCCTGGCTGCCATTCTAAACTTGCACTGAATTTCTGGATTCCACCTAATGTCAGAAATTGGTTAGTACAGATACTTCTGCCTGCATTGACCAACCTCTATCACTAGATGGGGGCTGGTCAATTAAAACTTTAACAAGGAAATTTAGTTCTAACATTTATCACAATTATATTTAGAACTGGGCTCTTGTGGCACAGTGGTAGTGTTCCAACCTCTGAGCAAGGAAACCTAAAGACACACCCACTCCAGCAGTGTGCAATAACATTTCTAAATTTGTTGGTTTAAAATACATCATAATCACATTTTTATTTCTTGTATATTTTAATTTATTTTAAAGGTTCTTTTTATTAATGTAGGTATTGAGGAAAGCAGTACACCATTTCAGTTTAATGAGATTTTAAATTTATTTTCTGCTGAAAAGGATCTAGAAATACCTAACTGCAGTGTTCTTTAGATTAGATTAGATTAGATTAGATTAGATTAGATTACTTACAGTGTGGAAACAGGCCCTTCAGCCCAACAAGTCCACACTGACCTGCCACCCACCCAGACTATTCCCTTTACTGTATTTAGTGATAATTTTATTTTGCAAATAGAAATAGATAATACTGCACAAGTATTGAACTCATACTGTTTCTCCTTGCAAACAAAATGGTCTACGGGAGCCTAAGTCTTGGTTTAACGTTGATTACGAATGGAGACCATGCTTCACTTAAAACTGTTGCACTTCTAGCCATGATTTTCAGGAAGGGAGCCACAGCTTTAAATAAGGAATTGCTCTATCCCACAGGACTAATTTCCATAGCCTCAACACATGGCTATATTATTGTTACTTTATTTTAATTTCTTTTTGCTTTTCTCTGTTTTTTTTTTCTCTCTCCTCTCCTTTAGCTTGCAAGCGTAAAGAGCAAGAACAAAGCCGAGACCGAGCCACCACTCCCAAAAAGCAGCGCCTTGTCTTCACTGATCTTCAGCGCCGCACACTGATTGCCATATTCAAGGAAAACAAACGGCCATCCAAAGAAATGCAGGTCACCATTTCGCAGCAGCTGGGGCTGGAGCTCAACACAGTCAGCAACTTCTTCATGAATGCCCGCAGACGAAGCATGGACAGATGGGTGGATGAGCCATCTACCACCACCGGGCCACCAGCGTCAGCTGCAAGCACTTTTACCAAAGCGTGACAGAGGGGGATTGTGGGCAAGCAAGCGTGCCTGCTACTACACTCTGGAATTAAGACAAAAACCAAAACATAAAAAAAGGCTTTAAACCAAATAAAAACACGATTTTTAGAAATAAATAAATTCCAAAGAAAATCAAATCGGAGACACGTGTACACCTTGCTCCACGGCAGGGTTATAAAGGAGCTGGTCGGGAGATAAGTTGCACTGTGTCGCTGGCTGTTGATGCGGGTCTGGAAGCACATAAAAAGTACATATTCGGGTAATTTTCATGACAAACTCTCGCACTATAAAGGTCATTGTAGAATAGCCTGTATGAGGAAATGACCTAGTCATAGACTAAATATATTAAAAAAAAGTGTTTGTTGATATTTAAGTCTGGATGGAATTTATTTCCGAAATGTCTCTGTTACCAAAGAAGATAAAAGACACAAACTTTTCCAACAAGGATTGGAATCCCAAAACGACTCTTTCCCAACTCCCTTCCCCCTCCCCCCTCAACCCCACCCCCAAAAAAAGATAAAGATCGAAAATGATTTGTCACTCAATGGCTAGTTGCAGAAACGAAGTGATAGAGAGGAAAACTTGTGCCAATAGCAACAGCTGCCTTAATGATAATCACATGTGATGGTACGACATGACTTGTTGTTGCAATACCTACAAGATGACTTGTGCCATATACAATACCAAAAACAGAGAATTTTCCACGAAAAACAAAATCTTTTTTAAATGTCTCATGCTACTTCATGAGGCATAACATCACTGGATACTGAATTTTTAAAAAAAAATGCGGGTAGAGTACCATCTAATGATAAAGGTTCTTTTTCAATGAACTGATTCGCTTTGCTGTGGGAGTTAGGCACCTTGTTGATGAAGACGAAATTAGACACTAGTGTACTGAGAAAAAAAACAACTTACCAGATTCACAAAAGAAAAGAACCAAAAATAACCAAGCTTTTGGTATGTAAGAGTAATAACATTATGATGAATAGTACATTGTTAAAAATGAATATTAAGGTACTATTGAAGAGGCACAGATGGAATGTCTGATCGGTATTTCGCTAAAACTCCTCTAATGTTGTTTCTGTCTTGTGATGTGGTAAAGCTTGATTCTTTAACCAAATCTAGTAGTATTAAGTGGGAAGCAAAAACGCTTCCCGTTGTGAACTTTGTAGAGACATTTATAGTGAGAACCAAAAAGGCTACCTCACTGAATTTCAATTGTGATTTTAAAATCACGTCTGATACCAAAGATTTCCTTGCACGATCTGCGTTTTGTAACTCCTCCCGCACTCAACCTCTCAGTCCTCCAAATCGCAAACACATCCTGATAACAAAATTCCTTAAACCTTTTACAGTGATGCAGGAGACTACTAGTAGAGAGTGACCACAAGACGAGTGCCTTGCTTGAACCAAAGCGATGACTATTTGTAGACCTCTGAGCTTTGAAACTTGTGTAAACCTCAGTTTTAGAAGCAGAGTTTTCTGCTCAGCCTTTCACCATCCTACCTACGTTGTGGAGTAACCGGGGCACAACGAATCTTACTGAGACAACTGAGTAGAGTGGGCAGAAGTGTCCTTGAATTTAATCTAACAGGCGGGGATGTCATGTTGCCAAAATCTGCCCCAGACAAATGCATTGATTGCCTAAATAATAGTTATAGTCCCTGATGATGATATTAGTGCACATGTTTTGCTTTTTATAAAAAACAAAACAGAAACTTCTGAGTCTGGGAAGATTCTTAAATGGCAATCTGTTCAAAATGTAATTGATTCTTGCATAATTGCAAAAGGCAAAGTGTGAACGTTTTGTTTTATATGTGTATTTATGTATTTATTTAATTTATGAATTTTACTCATCTACATTATTAAACATTATGCTTTAAATTATACATTCATAGCAGAAGCTTAACCCTATATATATATAGGAGATGACATCAACGGCAATTCTGGGATTTGGAATGTGGAGAAAGAGAGAGGAACATACCTAGGTCTTAAAAGAATTGGGAAACACAGAGATACCCTCTCTTTAATTACCCTGTATATCTTACATCCTTGATTGTGACTATGATTCATGGAGTTTATAAGCAAAAGGGGGCATATGGAACCAAAAATTCCTTAGGGATTAGGATCATGTAAATTATGTAAATAATCAAAAATTCAAATTAAGCTAAGAGTTACATAAATACTTTTTTTCTGAGAAATCCCACTGAAATCCATAAGCATTGGGCATTTGTAGAGGAGGTCAGTAAAGTGAATCTATCTCCTGGATGAAAACAAACTGGAGAAAAAAAACACTATCTTTCTCTATCCATTGAACCATTCCTTGTTGCTATTCTCTTCTGTATATTCCTGCAAAACTGAATGCTGTTACTTAGGTTATATATTTCAATGTGTGAAATTCAAATGATATGTAGCTATATTTTGTATCTTACTCTGTCCAACCATAACAATGCCTAGGTCATTTTGGGACTAAACATACTTTCTATATTGCATGTATGAAAATAAAACAATTAACAAATGAATTTAGTCTCAGCAAGGATTATGTTCTGATGAATCATTGCTGAAGAGCTGCTCATCACATTATAGATTCCTGTCAAACACTTCAATGCAGAGGGATACACCATCCTAACCGCAGAGAGAATCACCCTGTCCAAAATAATCTGAACTATCAAAGTCTGGAAAAGTAGAAAGAAATCTCCAGCATATTATATTGCATTGAATATAACTACGTCATACAATGTCTCAGCCTGTAATGTGTCCTAACCTAAGGCGGACTTAATAATGCACTCATGGCCTAAATCAATTCTGAGTTATTAATGTTTCCTCATTGTGAAAAATCTTCATGTTCTATTGAATGTTCTATCTATATTTTATATTTATTTAATAACATGACAGATTACTTTCTATACTGTAATGCTAATAGTTCAATGACAATCCTCAAATAAATAAACAGACTGAAAAGCAAGTACAATCATTTTTAGTCAACATACGATTCAAGGAAGAATTGACCATTCATGCAAGGTGAACTTTCTCATTAACCTAAACTCATTATCACTCATCTTCATTTCAACTCCGACACAGAACGTGTGCACTAACATTCTGGTAGTATGTGATTGGCTTTACAAATAACAAACTGTTTTAAGAATATACCAAAGTTCCCATTGTTGCGGGTGGGCCTGTGACACAGACCGTGCAAGCTTATGACAATTTCTCAGAAATACCTCAACTATTAATGTATAGTTTATGTGATAAATACTAGCTAGTTTTGGAAATTGTGACTTGAAGCTTTATACTGTTAAATTATAATTTTGCAGAAGGTGGCATGTATACTTTGATGCGTTCATGGAAGACATATGAATGTTATGGCAATGAATTAGAAAGCTGATGCTGGTTGATAAAGGACCCCGGAGTTTACACTTTTCATACTTTTACAGTCCTTTGAGGTAATTTTATGTTCAGATGTGTTTCTTTCAGAGTCATGTCTTAATACAGTATTTATAAGTGTTATGTGTTCAGCTATAACTAAAAAAAACAGATAAACTAAAATTATGATTTATGCATGAATATGTACTCTTTATAGAGCTAATGTATGGTTAGTATTGGAAAATGATTGATTTTAATACCAAATTTCATTTTGAATAGGAGTTATGCATGGAAACTGTTATTTGTTGCATATTGTGGAAGAATTTTGTATATATTGTGTTGTGATGACACTCTGACCTGATTTGAAAAGCTGAGGTGCTGAGTTTGTGCATTAACTGCAGGTGGTGTTGGCTGTGCCTATGGTCAAATGTAAAGAGATAACCCAAACCTGGTTATTCTTATAACTGCGCAGGGCCAGCTGTATAGTGCAGATAGGAGAATAGCAAGTGAGAAAAAAATGTCCATGATTCCGTGTTAAAACTTAAAAAAAAGAAAAAAAAGCTTGAACAAATAGTGATCTTGACAATACAGTCTAGACAAAACATTAAATAAAAATCCCTTTTAGTCAAATTTTTCAAAGTAGTTGCTTTTTATCTCATGGAGATATACATTGAACCAAGTGTCTTTTGTGTTACTAAAGAGACAATCAGCATAGACATTGTAAAAGTGTTTTCAGACTACCAATTTCTCCACGTCAAGCTTGTATGTTAAAAAAAATCACAATTTTAGTTCATAACTGGAGCTGGCATTCTGATTTTGTCAAGCTAATACACAAAGAATTTTACATCTTTTTATGTTGTCATGTCCAGGAGACAGACTTTCTAAAGTGTAATATTCAGCAAATGTCTTCATTGTTCAGCAGGTTAAGACAGCTACAGGAAAAGGGAAAATGGAATTGCAATATTTCCTAAGACTCAAGTGTTCTGATTTTGTTTCAAGTATTATAACTCATTAAAGCTTACTGCCTCTATGAAATAGAAATGAAAGGAAATAAATTAAGTGCCACCGTCAATCAAGAATAGGGACAATGGCAAGATAAACACTGGAAATGGGAGGCACTTAGTTGAAATGAATATTATTTATTTCCCTGTCCTATTTACTAAAATGAGCCAGCTGGAGTTTGATAGTGTCAATTGGAGTTTGCGCAGATCATATTAATGTAAGTGGAAAATAGTCACATTGATCCAAGTGTTTGGTTAATGCGACTGTCTCAAGTTCTAATTCCACACTAGCTCCATACATAAAACAACTGGAAAAGCTCACTGCTAGTAGCATCTATGTATATTAAGTTTGCCTTCTGGTATTGAATTTTTTTGTTTGAGTTCAGTAATTCTGCTTCTAGTTAATAAATTGTGTGTGGAATGATTGTTGGATAAAGGTAAATGAAAATCTCATGCTAATGAACAGATTACTCTATAGTGAAGATAGTGAATTAACTATGCCCACGATCTATAATGTTATGTCCATAACACAATGTGAAACAATTATCTGCCTCCTAAGACAACTTCATGTGTATAGGGATTCAATACACCTATCTATTGTTATTTCGTCTTGAGTATCATAGATGCAGCATTGTAATTTCGAAAAGATCCTGGTTTAGCGAACATGTGCTTGTGTGTTGGTAACATGAAACTCCCACATGGTGGTCTAGTATACATCTGTGAGAATGTAAAGACAAATAGCTGAACCAATTGTGATATTTGTAACTTGAAATGTCTGAGCAACTGGGAGCTAAAACTTTTCTCTGCATTCCAGTTATAAAAAACGGTTGCAGATCACTAATGTATTGCATTAGATATTAAATGTCAGTCACTACAGGAAAGTGGAATTAATTTCCAAATGTTTCAGATAGCTTTGCATCGGTAGTGGGAGCAGGGGGATCATGGAAAAATATTGATGTCAAGTTGTGTCCCACATGAAACAATCCATCATTAAGCAACCATTTTCATTATTATTAGTGATTAACAATATTCAGGTCAGCACATTATAAACTGAAAAATCAAATCTAATTTCAATTGGCAGAGATCGTAGGACCTGTGGTTAGAATCAGATCTTTTTCAGTGGCTGAATATACATTGATTTTGGAAATTATTCAAGGTGCAAAATTGTGATAGCCCAGCTTCATAGATATATTAAACAAAATAAACATTTTGAACTTGACAGTTCTAAGCCTGTTTTAAGTAAACCAATAAACGCTAGTCTTGTTTCTATGCACAGGTCAGATTAAAATTATTGTTTTTAAGGATTATGACTGGCTGAGAGTAAGAGTCCAGTTGTCTCACATAAGCAATCTCTTTAAGACTTTGTATTGGTTGACAATAAAGCATCTGAATACTTAATCCTGCTACCTGGTTTTCTTATTGAGTGAAACTTCAAATCGCTTTATGGTCAAATGACAAATAATCCTCTGTGAATTAAATGTTCAGTGGTGGAATAAAACTAAGTCGTAATTTGATGATTTCACCAATAGTAGTGATACAATGCTATCACAGTATCTTGAACTGAGTGTTTTGCCTCACTGCTTTTCTCACTTTGCCTAAATTATTTGCATATTAAAGCTTGATTTTTGACTTAAGTTAGCCTTTTGATCATTCCATCCATAGCAATGAATTCTTATGATATCCAGAAATATAAGAGACAATTTTAACATTTCCTACCCACCTGAAGGTGGACTGCAGACATAACCCACTAAAATCCTCTAACAATCTCGCCCTCATCAATTTTAACTTGATCTTCTGACCAAGCAACAAGCTTGCTCAAATATGCAGACCTGGAGCTGCTGATGTTAATGAGCTTCCAGCTGCAATTTGAACTGTGGCCTGACTGGGAAAGTCTTCATGGTAAATATGGATGGAAGTAAATCAATACCAGAAACACCTAAATAAGTAGAATGTTTAGTCTCCCATGCTCTGTTTCCTTCCACCCTCTTTCCCACCCTCACAGTATTAGCCTCACACCCCCATTCTCTCACATCAGATGCTCCTGAAGCCTCTTTCCTTGAGATTTATCTTGTTGTCTACTCTTGTTCTTTTGGGCTTTGCCAGTCAAATGTCTGCTCCCAACAGCAGTTGCTTCCACCCATTCCCCATAGGCAGCTGACTGGCACCAAGCAGGTGAGACTCAGATATTAAAAGTCTCAGGGTCTCCCATCGCCAAGGTCTAGTTGAGAGAGGGTCACCATTTGTCTTACCCCAACATTTAGTTATTACCACAGTTCAAGCAATTTTGGTCTGGAAGCATTGATACTACAACACTCTTTAAACTCTTTTCCCCTGAAGAGATTCTTACTTTTAGTGATTTAACAGTTAAGTCAAAAATATAACAATATGATTTGCTTAAGAAGGAAATGATTGCTTGCAAGCATTTTATTTAAAATAAAATAACTTTGGAACATTCCTTGTTGCCCGTCCTAATGCAATTCACATTCAGTTTTTTTCTGTAACCATATTTAAATATATTGTTTCAGTGAGATCAGTAAGCTTATGTTTTACATGCAGTAGGATTTCTCGTATATACTGTCATTGGATCCCTCTATAAAATTGAATAAAGTCAAGAAGTAAAATTGGAAGTGTCATGATGGAAGCTGTGTTCTTAGAATTTAAAAGGATAGAATGAAAATAGATTGGACAATATCCAACAGGTATTTAACTATACCCATTCCTGAGGTACTGATGTGCAATGTTGTCAAATAGTGCAAAACTTTAATATAGGGGCCTAATGACTGAATAATATACAATATCATTCCAGCAACCTTCTCTGCTAGTGTGTGCCTGAAAATATCCACTCTTTGAAACTTAATTGAAAATCCCATTTTTTAGTAAGCCATAAATTGCAATGCCATTTATATTCTTTCTGTTAAATTATACAATTTTGCAATTATCTGAACTGAATGCGAAGGCATTCATAATAAATAGCAGTAAAATACATTGTACATACCAATATAACACGTTTAATCATTACAAACATGTTAAGTACAATTGAACATAAATAATTATCTCAAAATTATTTATTGTGAAGTTTGTTACTGCTGCCCCAAATCTTCACTAACCAGGTTCCTGTATTTAGAATTCACTCACTCAAACTTATAAGAAACTAAAATATGATTTGTGAGTAGAACACTCTGGAGTTTGTCCACTTAAAGCAGAATATGTAATGCACAATTGTCAACCAATTACAAATCAAAATATACTAAGAAATTCATGCATTTAAACATTTGAAACATTTTACAGAAATCTGAAGCTTTAATCAATAGTGACAGCTTTTGATGTAAATTTATCTATGATGCTGTCTGTTCTTCAACTGTTACACTTCAGTATGTTATTACCTGCTACTTCTATGAATGCAAATGGACTGGCCCATTTCCACAAACTCTACATACCATTTAATCTGAGGACATACAAGTTTCATAAAATTTACACGCTGCCCTATTTGGTGTTATAGGACTTTATTTATATCTGTTGTAACTGTCTAGGAGTCCAGTGGATTTTTGAATATAAGGGTATTTTAGTATTGTTATTATTTACCTAACACAGTACCAATAAACAGCAAATGTTTATTGTGAATGAAACCAAAGATTAAAATTTCCACACTGTGGTAATACAAATTTTCTATGTATAAAATCTGTAGAGTCTTATGTCGCAACTAAGATACAGATGATATTGTGAGGCTGCCACTGTTGTATAATGCTTTCATGTTGTAATAGCTTGTTCTGGAGAATAATGATCCTCTTCTACAAGGGAAATTAAAGAAATGATGTGGCATCCAGCGTATTGAATTGGTGTGATATTATTTGGTTGAATCTTTCGTCTCTTTTTTTTCATATTTTTGGGCAAGAAATGTAACGAAGTAAAAATTTTATGGTACGGACTTCAAAATGTTAAACAGTTTTTTGTGTAGAGATATAAATGCCATCTTAGCGCATGGTTCTAGAAATTTGGCTGCATCTCTTTATTTATAGCTTAGCTTTGTCACCATACCTATTTCATATGTCTTATCTACTGTGAAATGCAATTATAAATGTGGACACTCTGTTCAGTGTTGTTAAGCTATTGAAATGGGTAAGTGTTCGGCACTTTATACAGTTACCTAACTCTTGATATATAGTCCGGTGTTTAGGTACTATAATCTTGTCATAAACTCTCCATCAGATACACAATTATGTCTTTCTATTTGCATTTTGTCAAAAATCACCTATTTGTTCATGCTTTATTGTCATTACTGTGCTGTAAATTTTGACATTTATGTTCAATAAATTATTTTCTATTCATTCACTAATAATGGAGTCCTACATCTGGCATTATTAATTTGGCTTGTGCCAAACTCATTACAAAAATTTTTTCTCTGTTTAATATTGTGTACTGAAAACTTGGTATATCCTGGTAGTGAGATTGCATTCTTATAATTGTCAATTTATAATGAATGCCACATCATTTGTTTCCTATATTTTCTGAAGACTATCTGCTGGCAAACCGCATGTTCTTGTGTGAAATGTGGTAGCAATTTGCCTTCAATTTACCACCTTCCATGTTATACCTTCCATGTGCTACTTCAGGAACACTCAGTGCATGATAATTTCAAACAGCATTATTTTAGAATCACAGAAAAGAAACTAGACAAAACTCATACTTACAAAGCATGTCACTTGACTTCACGACTTCCAAAAGTGCTTTACAAATAAATAATTGTATTTGTCAATGGCAATCTATTTGAGCACAGCAAGCTCCCAGACACAATAAGAAAGATGGCTGAAGATTGCAGGAAGACAAGGCACGGGGGAAACCACTCTTTTGCTGATTAGTGACACGGGATCTGGGCAGAATGGACTTTGACATAATAACTCATCTGAAACACAGGACCATTTACATTGCAGCATTTCCTTAAGCACGTTACAGAAATACTAAAAAAAAGCCTTGGTTGTTGCATTAAACTTTCTGCTGACATTATGTACTCAGATTCTGCAATGAGATTTGAATTCAGGACCTCATCACTTAGATGTCAGTGTTATCACTGAGCCAAGACTGAGAAATGCTTGTACACTGCTTGTTGCACTAACATTTTGTATGATGTTATAATATTTCAAACCCACTGATTTATTACCCATCCATTTGATCACGTTGGTTGAATAATATGGTTTTCTTATAACACAAATATAACACACAGTGCAAATATCCTCCTTTATTAAAGATTGCTAATATACATGAAACATACATATGTATATGTATGTATATATGTATGGAACATTCATATATATGTTGTATGTACACATAGACCCATGTTTGATTATCAAAGCTAATATTGACCCATAGTCTTAGTCTAAAAGAAAAGGGGACAGAGGAACATGTGCAAGTTCAAATTTCAACTTTGTCTCTTAATCTAATCTGCTTGCTTTCCTTCATTAAGCATGGTCCACAAATTGTTTCACTTGGCTGCTTTAAGCAGCAATGCACATTCTCCACAGCGGGCAGCATCAGCTGACAGAACCAGTCTTACCTTGGGAAACATGCACTGCCTGTTAACCCATCAAGATGCAACATTGGTAGCAACCAGAAGAAAACCCCCAAAACCAATGGAGAAACTGTGGTGAGTAATAACAATGGGAATGGGTCGACAATATGGAAGGAGCAGAAAGAAGTAAAGATTATTTCAAGACATTTCTTTCCATGACTAATGGCACAGTGGCTCAGTAGTTAGCACTTCTGCCTCACAGCACCAGTCTCCCAAGTTCGATTCCAGCCTCAGACGACTGTCTGCATGGAGTTTGCACATTCTCCCTGTGTCTGTATGGGTTTTCTCCCACGGTCCAAAGCTGTGCAGGTTAGGTGAATTGGCCATGCTAAATTGCCCATGCTGTTAGGTGCATTAGTCAGAGGGAAATGGGACTGGGTGCGTTACTCTTTGGAGGGTCGGTGTGGACTGGTTGGGCCAAAAGGCCTGTTTCCACACTGTAGGGAATCTAATCGAACATCCTTGCTACTGGGCTCTGTGCTGACACATTTGGATTTCAGAAAATAGCTCCAGTCAGGATAATAATGAATACCACTTAATTTGTCTCCTATAATTTCTGCATGTTCTTGTGTGAAATGTGTTGCCTACTTTCCTTCAATTTACCACCTCGCATGTCATACTTTCCATGTGCTACTACAGGAATATTCAGCACACAATAACTTCAAGCAGCATTGTTTTACAGGTTTACAGGTGGAAAGCAAGAAAGAAATCATACTTATGAAGCATTTCACTTGACTTCAGGACATCTCAAAGTGCTTTACAAATAATTAATTAATTTTGTAAATGGCAATCTGTTTGAGCACAGCAATCCCCCCGACACAATAAGATAGATGGCTCATTAGTTAATCCTTAGATATGATATCACCTTTGCACATTTTCCATCCAAATTCATGGATGTCCATGTTCACCTAACCTCTCTGTGGCCAGAACCCTGTCAGCTGTGAGAACTGTAGAATGACAAAAACGAAACTATTTATTTCAATTTAAAAGTAATTTAACAAAAGTCCTCTCATTTTGCTCTAAGCACTGGTTTGTATAGAATCCTTTCTGATATTTTTCCTTGTTTGGAAATTCCTGAATATTTTCAAGTGTGTAATTGTTAGGCAGATCAACATTTCATAATGTTCCAAGTTAAATGGAGATATCAACTCTGATGAGAAATTAGTTAAGAGCCCAGTAGCAAGGATGTTCGATTAGATTAAATTAGATTCCCTACAGTGTGGAAACAGGCCTTTTGGCCCAACCAGTCCACACCAACCCTCCAAAGAGTAACGCACCCAGTCCCATTTCCCTCTGACTAATGCACCTAACAGTATGGGCAATTTAGCATGGCCAATTCACCTAACCTGCGCAGTTTTGGACCGTGGGAGAAAACCCATACAGACACAGGGAGAATGTGCAAACTCCATGCAGACAGTCGTCTGAGGCTGGAATTGAACTTGGGAGACTGGTGCTGTGAGGCAGAAGTGCTAACTACTGAGCCACTGTGCCATTAGTCATGGAAATTTCACAGTAGGAAAATCACATGGAAGCTTGTGAATTAGAAATTAGGTTTGAAGATTTAATACTAATCAGTTTGAGATTCAAAACTAAAACTGTAATGCACCAATATTGGAAAAAAATTATATCTGGAACACTTTACCTTTCCCATTAACAATGAAGTAAAGTAAATCTCAAATTTAACTAAAGGTCTTGTCAAACTATGTTACTTTGTGAAGCATGAAATACACTATGTCCAATTTTAATTTATTCACACTTTTTAAATAAGTATCCTTTCAGGATAGCACAGGGCGAAATTTAGTCATGTTATCTGTTGTGTTATCCGTTCTCAACATATCATCTGTTATTAGAATAGTCCAGAGTCCACTATAATTCTGGCATTACAACCTAAGGAGCATTTTGTGAGGTCATGCTCCCAGGTTGCAGTTTCACCAGATAGCAGTAAAGATCAAAGATCAGAGCTCATGTGGCTTAGTGGTAGTGTCCTGAGCTCAGGGCCAGGCAGTTTAGCTTCATAATCCTGCTTGCTCCAGAGGTGTTTCATAAACACACCTGAGCAGGTTGTTTATAGATGTTAAGATCTAGGAAACAGCTGGAATACAATAAGGCTGCCTCTGCAGTTTGTGTGAAACTCCCTGCTGTGATACAGCCTCATAAATTTGCCTTTTTAACATTTAGAACTTTAAATAAAATTTCCAGCTCAATTAGAAATTAATCATGTCCATTTTGCTGGACAAGTTAAAGGAGGACATTCTTTATAACAGAATGAATGAATTTCTATCATGTGTTAAAATAGAAATGGCAGTAAGTAATGTCACTACAACAAATGCATAACTATCAGGTTCCTCTCTGTCATTTCAGTGCTTAGCCATGTAGTTTAAATAGTAGAAAGGAAACTGTGATAAGCATAATAGGCATTTGTACCATAAGATCACCTTTACATGTTGTTGATATTTTTACAAAATGTTTAACTTAGTAATGAGTAAAAGAATATCCCTTGCTTAATGAGCTCATTCAATGAACAGACATTTGGGGTGGAATCTTCTAGAGTCCTGAACAGTGAGGGCTGCAGTGAGAAATCAAGTGAGACATCTGGCTCGAGCTATCATCTGGCTAGAGCTATCTTGATGTTGGGAGCAACTCATTGTATCTTTTATCTAAGTTCCAGGCATGAGGTGGGATTCCTGCTAGGAAATATTGTATTGTCTATTAAGAGGGAACACTGCTTGTTAACCAATGTTTTCACTACACATCTGGCCTCATTAATATGTACCTTCCTATCTTACCATCTGCTACAACCAAACTAGATGCTGGAATTCTCAATGTTAAAGTCAGAGGAGATACCCGGCGTCTTCAGTTCACCCACGGCACACCATGCAACAGCATCTCAGGGCATGATATGTGGGCACCGCTGCATGACCCTTGTCAACTAACATTGGCATCCCCTCAAGATCCTCGTGGCACCTTTACAATCTACAGGATGCCTGGAAAACACAGACCTACAATGATAGATGCACCTTCAACTAGCAGTAAAGGGCCACTGCAAGGACAATTTTCTGGACCCAACTTGTACCAGAATGCAAGTCAAGACTTCTCTCTTGCTTTCTTAGTGTTCTCTTACTGAGCATCCACAGCATTCTTGCAACATCCATGCTTTGTCTTGCTATGCTGTGCTACACCTGTTAACTCTTTGATGCTTCAGCTACAGCCTAAAAGCCATCAATACTGCAATACTGATGTTCTCTTTATGCTTTCTTCAAAATATATGTACGCCAAAGGGTTAATCTAACACCTACAGCATGTGATGGCTTCCTGCACAGCATTCACAATGCATGTTTATTCAACCAAGTGACCAAGTTGGAAAGTGGATAGGTCTAGTCCTCAGTCCATTGAAAGGAGGGGCAAGGGAGAGGAGCACTGTCACTCACAGGCACAGTCCATACACTGTCCAGGAGCTTCATCATAGTCATCTGTTCATTTGGGCTGGTCATGGTTCAGGGGATCTGTCTGACTACTGAGGAGTGGGAAAAAGTGAGGACTGCAGATGCTGGAGATCAGAGTCGAGACTGTGGTGCTAGAAAAGCACAGCAGGACAGGCAGCATCCGAGGAGCAGGAGAATTGACGTTTTGGACATAAGCCCTTCATCAGGAATGATCAGGGAATAGGTAATGGTCAGCTCTTTATGGCTATCACAAGGATCAGAGCAGTTGCAAACTGCTAGTCAAGAAGCTGTGAAGACAGTGCTCAGACACATACTGGGCCTGATTGTTAAAGTAGGTCAGAGATCTGGGGCAAATACAGTCCAGAGGATCTATTTGCTGATCATTGAGGAAGATGCAAGGAGGGTCTGTGAAGGACAAAGATGACTTATTGCCAAAAGAGGGTTGGGCATCTAAGGCTAGAGAAGGGTAGAACAGAAGCACGTTGGAGGTGGGACAAGAATGGTGACAGGGAAAGTCATGGTAGAAGGGAGGACTGTGGAACAGCACTGGAGGGCATGGCAGTCTATATGAGGGGGCTGACAGCTGACGTCTACTATAACCTTCAGAGAGAGTGCATAGAGCAGGGTAGTTATCTTTAAGGTGTTGGTCAGGGTTCAGGTGGCTAGGAGGACCTTTGAAGGGACAGCTGAACATGATGGGTTTTACAGGGTTGACAGTTTCACAAACTGTGTTGCCTGCCATCACTTGCCATTCGGTAGATGCTAACTGCAACTGGAAAATAGCTGTGACAATGCCCAGAGTGGAGATGTGTCAGTGTCAGTTTGATAGACGAAAGTGCAGGATCCATGTTTCCTGAGGAGGCAAGAGCTTTGCATTTGCAAGCTCTAACTTAATTTCATTTGCAATCATTACACTAATCATTTTGCAATGCATGGATACTTAGGGTTCAAATACTGGCCAATGGTGATTTGCACTATTACACTGGTCCTTGTGAATTGAGCATTGGCATCTCAATGGTGCAGAAATGAGTGGCAATGACATGAAAAGAGGCAAATTCTGACCAAAAGCAACTAATAACTTATGAAAATTGCAATGGTGCTGTGGGAGATGGAGATGATGACCTCATCTTCTGCCTTGTAAGCATTACGGTCATCTCTACTGAATTCAATAATGAGTTTCATGGTTGATGTGGCTGTGGGATGGGGTGGGAGGGAGGGGGTAGTGGGGGGAGGGTGCAGAGGACAGCAGACACTATTCAATTTCATGTGTTGGTCACTCAGCCGGTGCAGCACCTTGACTGAGTTAGTGCACACACTGAGACTGAAGCTGGATAAATGATGGAGACATAGTCCTTGTTATCTGAGTCTTGTTATCTCACTGTAGTGGCATTACAGGCAGATCAGAAGAGGTTTACTAGATTGATCCCAGAGGTGAGGGGTTTGTCATATGAAGAGATATTGAAGATCTTAGGCCAATACTCTTTGGAATTTAGAAGAATTAGGGTAGATCAAATTGAAGTTATTCAAGCTAATAAAAGGTGTGGATAAAATAGACATGGAGCAGATGCTTCCTCTTATGGAGCATTCAGGTCCAGAGATGAGAGTGTGGTGCTGGAAAAGTACAGCAGCTTAGGCAGCATCCAAGGAGCAGGAGGATTGACATTCGGGCATAACCCCTTCCTCAGCAATGTGAGGAGGGAGCGAGGGCAAGGAGGCTGAAGGATAAATAGGAGGGTGGGGGTGCAACTTGGCACCAGCCTCTTGAACTGTCCAACCTGTCCACCTTCTTTCCCACCTATCTTCTCTACCCTCCCCCTGACTTATAACCATCAACCTCCCACCTGCATCTACCTAACGCCTTCCCAGCTATCTGTGGAATTTGCTACTCTAAAATGCAGTGGAAACTGAGACAGTGAGTAAATTTAAGGAGGAGTTAGACAGATTTTTAATTGATCATGGGTTGAAGGAATATGGGGAGAAGCCAGGAAAATGGGGGTGAGAAGCATATCAGCCATGATTGAATGGTGGAGCTGACTCGATGGGCTGAATGGCCTAACTCTGCTGCTGTAACTTATGAACATTGTATGGAGCAGCGTGTGCAGCCCTCAAACTGCAGAATATGCCACCACTGACTGTTCTCAGAGCTCAGAATCTGTTCTGCCCTTTCATTTCCCAGCACAGGTCATTAACTCCATTTCCTGAGGATGTACGAGGCGCAGTACCAATATAGGGTCCATCCATCCTGGGTATACTGTGATGCTTGATGTGGGTTCTGTGGGTTGCAGGAATAGGAGGCCATCATGACCCGGTCACTGTGAAGATGAACAATGCATTAAACCTCTCTGCAACTGGCTGTTTCCTGGCAGTGACCGGTGACCTGTGTAGGATCTCTCAGCTGTGCACTCACAAATACATCAGGACAGTGACCAATGCCATCTGTGTAAGATCACACCAGATCAGTTGTTCGCCCATGATCAGATCAATGCTACAGCCTGCACAGCAAGATTCAGGAAAATACCTGGGATACCCCAGGCACAGGGTGCCATTGACACACATGGCACTGAGAGGACCATGACATAGCACCCTGGAATTCATCAACAGGAAGGGATCCCATTCAATCCACGTTCAGGTGACCTTACCACTTCCTGGAGTTGGGAATCCACTACCCAGGCAGCCACCATGACTCTTATATCCTGGAACACTCTTATTTACCTTGTGTGTTTGAGAGTCTAGGTGCCTTACAAAGCTGGCTACTGGAGGACAAGAGCTATCCACTGCAACTGTAACTGATGACACCATTGTGCTATCTATTGTCTGCTGTGGAGTACAGATACAATGCTGTTTATGACTCTCCTAGGTGCAGGGTAGGGTAGATGATAGGGCTGCTGAAGATATACTTCTGCTGCTTGGATCAGTCTGGGAGAATCCTCTCGAAAAGTCCTGGCATGCTATATTTTGCACGATTGAAGCAGACAGTGAGGCGATGCGCTGGATACTTGAGGAACTGGAGGAATGGGACCAGTCTTCTGATGGGAGTTGAGGATACTGGGGAGGAGTGATGAGGACACCGAGGAGGAGGGATGACGACACTGGAAAGGAAGGATGAGGACACTGGAGAAGAGAGATGAAGATACTGAGGAGGAGGAAGCTCTCTTTGTCCATTTCAGAGCTGAGCTGCATCAGCCACATGTCAGACAGGACCTGATTGACAGCCAGTTCTAGTAGATGAGAGTATGAAGGTGTGGCAGACCATCTTGGATTGTAAAATAGTCATTGGTCATCATGCCAGAATTTGATTTGCAATAACAGAAAGTTGACTTGAAGCTAGTAATCTTCTAGAAAAATCATTAAATCCACGTATTTCCAATTCCACTGTAAAACATCTTTTCCCAGATAAATAAGGAGCGGTTTTGGCAGCAGAGGCTCCCAATGCAATGTTTTAATCACAACGACACATGAGAGAGTGGGCTAGCATATACTGGAGTCTACTCTAGTAACTCATCTAGTCAGGCTCCACAGGGAGAGTCCAGTCTCAGAAAATGACCCCTATGGAGCCTAGTTATTACTTTGGCAGTATTAACGGACTCTTAATGTATCAATACCACTTCTTTATCCACTATTTTAATGTAGGCGTAATCCCATTTAAGTGAGGTAATGTCTCTCCTTAATAGCAGACTGGGGACTCCTGTACTAATATTTTGTTTAGTCACTAACATCAGCCACAAGATTCAGTGACATAGTCTACACTTTCTGAATACTTAAAAGAATATTGGCACTGAAACAATTAAAAATACAATGCAGCATAACTTACAAAATATTTTCCCCTCTTTTAGTTTCTCTTCCCTCCATGCGTGACACGTCACTCTTCCATTGAAAAAGCAGATGGCTGACCTGTAAGTGTGTGTACAGAACAATATTAGAAATAGCAGCAGAAGCAGCCAAAAGGACACAGAAAATTGTCTGTCCTTCAATATGATCAAGGCTGATCTTGGGCTTCAAACCAACTTTCCTGCTCACTCTCTACATCCCTTGATTTCTTGAGACCAAATCTGTTCAGTTAAGCCTTAGCCATACTCAATTATTGCCCATCCACAACCTTCTAAACTCCAGAAACTTAAACCTGCTTTACTCAGCTTCTCAGCAGAGGTCAACCAGAGAATTTGTTGACAATAAGATACAGGAGCAGAATCAGGCCATTCGGCCCATCAAGTCTGCTCCACCATTCAATCATGGCTGATATGTTGCTCAACACCATTCTCCTGCCTACTGCCTGTAACTCTTGATCCCTTCACTAATTTAGATTCCCTACAGTGTGGAAACAGGCCATTCAGCCCAACAAGTCCACACTGACCCTCCAAAGATTAACCCACCCAGACTCATTCCCCCTAACGCTATGGGCAATTTAACATGGCCAATTCACCTGGCCTACACATCGGTGGACTGTGGGAGGAAACTGGAGCACCTGGAGGAAGCCCATACAGACACAGAGAACATACAAACTCCACACAGACAGTCGTCCAAGGCTGAAATTGAACATGCGTCCCTGATGCTGTGAGGCAGCAGTGCTAACCACTGAGCCACTATGCCACCCACAAATCAAGAACCTATTTATCTCTCCTTTAAATACATTCATTGACTTCACCTCCAAAACCCTTTGCATCAATGAGTTCCACAGATTCACCACCCACTGGCTGAAGAAACCCCCCTTCATCTCAGTTCAGAAGGGTTGTCCCTTCACTCTGAGGCTATGCCCTTAGGTTCTTGTCTCTCCTACTAGTGGAACCATCTTCTCCACATTCCCTTTATTCAGACCCCTCAGTATTCTATATTCTGTTGCAGTCCCTCCAATGAATTTTGACAGCTATTAGTTCCTTGAATTTCTCCAGTACTTTTTCTTTGCTGATATTAATTAACTTCATTTCTTCACTCATGTTAGTTTTTTCTAGTTTAGATATGTGAATTTCATCTAGTCATAGAGTATAGTCCCAGTTCCCAGCACTTGCTCTTGTTATGGACGAGGCCAGACCAGTCAGAACACCCTTAAGCAGGCAGCCCAGACCATAACTTTGTAATTTGTTTCACTAAGTGTACAGTGAAAATTACCTGGAGTCAGGTAGCTAGGTTGACTAGGCCAGTGACCAGTGGAGTGCAACAAGGATCGGTGCTGGGTCCTCTACTTTTTGTCATTTACATAAATGATTTGGATGCGAGCATAAGAGGTACAGTTAGTAAGTTTGCAGCTGACACCAAAATTGGAGGACAGCGAAGAGGGTTACCTCAGATTACAACAGGATTGGGACCAGATGGGCCAATGGGCTGAGAAGTGCCAGATGGAGTTTAATTCAGATAAATGCGAGGTGGTGCATTTTGAGAAAGCAAATCTTAGCAGGACTTATACACTTAATAGTAAGATCTGAGGGAGTGCTCCTGAACAAAGACACCTTGGAGTGCAGGTTCATAGCTCCTTGAAAGTGGAATCGCAGATAGATAGGATAGTGAAAAAGGTGTTTGGTATGCTTTCCTTTATTGGTCAGTGTATTGAGTACAGGAGTTGGGAGTTAATTTTGCAGCTGTACAGGACATTGGTTAGGCCACTGTTGGAATATTGCATGCAATTCTGGTCTCCTTCATATGAAACTTGAAAGGGTTCAGAAAAGATTTACAAGGATGTTGCCAGGGCTGGAGGATTTGAGCTATAGGGAGAGGCTGAACAGGCCTGGGCTGTTTTCCCTGAAGGTTGGAGGCTGAGGGGTGACCTTATAGAGGTTTACAAAATTATGACGGGCATGGATAGGGTAAATAGTCAAAGTATTTTCCCTGGGGTTGGGGAGTGCAGAACTAGAGGGCAAAGGTTTAGGGTGAGAGGGGAAAGATATAAAAGAGATCTACGGGGCAACATTTTCACACAGAGAGTGGTACGTGTATGGAATGAGCTGCCAGAGGATGTGGTGGAGGCTGGTGCAATTGCAACATTAAAGAGGCATTTAGATGGGTATATGAATAGGAAGGGTTTGGAGGGATATGGGCCAGGTGCTGGCAGGTGGGGCTAGATTGGGTTGGGATATCTGGTTGGCATGGACGGGTTGGACCGAAGGGTCTGTTTCCATGCTATACATCTCTATGACTCTATGACACACTCTGTGAGATTTCTTCCTGTCTGGAGTCTTTATCAAGTAGTTCACGCCACTAAATTTCTTCTCAATTTGATACAGTCCACTAAACCTTGCCTTTAAAGGCTCACCTGTTACCAATACCTTATCCCCATTTGCAAAATTGTGAACTTGTGATTTCTTATCCTGTTTCATTGTATGCTGTGATACTTTTCAATGCTGTCTAGCCAACTCTCCAGCTCTATTAAATTGTTTTTGAAAATTTGGCGTATAGTCCAAATGGGTAGGCTCTAAATTCTGACTTATTAATTTCTCCTTAATCAATTTTAACGGTCCTCTTACCTCATGCCCAAAAATTAATTCAAATGAACTGAATTTGGTTGCTTAATTCGGTGCATCTCCAATCACAAAAAGTACAAAGGGAACTCCTTTATCCCAATCACCTGGAATTCTTGACCATAAGCCCGTAACATGGTCTTTAGCCTTTGATGCCATCTCTCATGCACTCCCTGTGATTATGGATTATACACAGTAGATTTGAATTGTTTTATTACCAAGTAATCCATAACCACCTTGAATAGTTTAGATGTGAAGTTTGACTCTTGATCTGACTGGATCTCTATTGGTCCGTATCGAGTAAAAAATTTACGTAATTCTTCTACAACCGTTTTAGCTGTGATGTTGCGTAATTGGAGTGCCTCTGGAAATCTAGTCAACATATCTACTATAGTCAGCAAATACTTACAAGGTAGGGGACCGACGCAATCAATCAAGTCTCTTGTGAAAGATTCCTCACATGCTGGAATAGGTATTAAAAATGCAGGTTTTATTACTGCCTGTGGTTTTCCAATTTGCTGACATGTATGATGCGTCTGGCAAAATTCAACTACTTCTTTGTGTAGTCCAGGCCAATAAAAATGTCTTTGTATTTTAGCCTGTGTTTTCCTTACCATTAAATGACCTCCAAGTGATAGCTCATGCGTCACTTGCACCACCTCCTTTCTATGCCCTACTGGCAAAACAATTTGATGAATCTCTTCCCATTTCTCACCTGCTTGACTATGTGATGGTCTCCATTTCCTCATTAAGATATCATTTGTTAAGTAATAAACACAGGGATGCATTCACTTTCCTTCTATGTAAATACCTTTTGATATAACTGTTTTAACTCCTCATCTTTCTGCTGTAATTCGATAAGTGTAGCAGAGCTAAAGATACTTGCATGTTTACCTATTTGCTCCTTCTGTGTTCCCCTTATCTGATCAAAAAAGGTCTCAGAATATGCTATGTCAGTTTCCTTATCTGTGCCTTTTGATCCCTTCTGCTTCAGCTTGTGCCTCTGTGATCTTGTGATCACACAATCAGGGAAGATTCCTGGATAAGCACCCTACATGTCTTCAGTTGCCTGCGTCTCCGTTGGCTTTTCAACTAGAGTAGGCCGCACACCTACCAGTGAATCAGCTATATCATTTGCAATGACAAATTGTATTCCTGAAGCTAAGAGTTTGTTCAATACGCCTACCACAAATTCTCCACTCTTCTCTGGACTGTCTAGCCTCACTTTACGTAATTGAGCACTTTTTGTCTCACCATGATTTCCTGTTACCAGTACCTTTTCTGGCAATTGTCCCTCAGAAGTACATACCTCCTCATCCTTCAGCATCACAGACTGAGAGGATCCTGTGACACTTAATATCATAACCTCTTTATCTGCTACTCCTAGCCCATGTGAATAACTTTACCTTTGCGTGTTTTTTTTTAAGCCTATCTGGCATTTCCTCCTTAATCAACCTCTGATAATCTTGTGCACTCTGAGGCAGTTGTCTAACTTCCCTTGTGCATTTTGTTACTAGACCAACAAAATTCCCAGGTTTGACTGTTTTTCCTACAGCGGGTTTCTCCCATCCCACCAACACTGTGATTTTGTGTAGCTGACTTTATTACAATGAAAAACTGGACCTTTTTAACTTCTTTGTCCGCTGAAGGGTTTCTTTTACACCCTGTGGTAAATTACCTTATGATCGTCACTGAAATTTACCATTCCCTTTCCACATGAGGATTTTTCTTTGCCCCAGTTTCTATCCCTCATGGACTGAAATTGATTCTGGAAGCCAAACTGAGTTTTTGGACCAACTCATAACCATCAGCCATTCAGCTGCTAACCTTGCTGTTTTAACTCTCTGCTGCTCTTCCACATGAGTTCGCATTACTTTCTCCCTAAGGTTACCTTCAGCCTTTATCTCCAGCCTTTTAAACCGACTTTCCTTTTTAAGTGTCAGTTTTTGAAGTTCAAGAGCTCACTTTCTTTCTCTGCTCTCTTTTTCCCTTTCTTCTGCTTTTAATTGTAAGTAGAACTGTTTCATTTCTGCTGCCCTTTCCTTATCTCTCATCTCTAACTCAAACTGTTTCATTTGCAATTGAATTCTTGCCATCTCTATAGATTCTGATGGTTTCTCCAGCAAGTTTACATGCTGAGTTCCTGCTGTAATTATCTCTCCTTCCCTCACAGGAGCAGGCAGTCCCAATTCCAACTTCTCTGTTAATTCCTGCAGCTTGGTCTCACTCACTTTTTGCAAAACTTTCAAAGTCACTCCATCCACTTCCAGTAAACCTTTGGTGACTAAAACAGCCATTACTATACCTAAAGAAACCAACACCCAAAATAAAGACATTAGCACCTACTACTCACTGTTTAAAATCCCACAAAGACCCCCCAGTCTGTTATGGATGAGGCCAGACCAGTCAGAGCATTCTTAAGTAGGCAGCTCAGACCATAACTTTGCAATTTGTTTTGCTTAGTGTACAGTAAAAATTACCTGGAGTCAGGTAGCTAGGCTGACTAACAGGTTTTAAAATAGACAAACATGTATTCACAAGTTCACACCATGAAACACAAAGAACAGAGTAAAGAACCACTGCAGAGCTCAGTCTATCCAAACTAGACTTAATTATGCTGTTCCAAATACACACAACTGTCCCAATAATCAAACCCTCTTAAAACAGAGTTTAAAAATGGACCAGATACTTACAAGTTGAAGTTAGAAGGGCAGAGAGAGAGTGTGTGTTTCCACACAGCTCACTGTCGAACTCCCAACTAGTTCTGGATGAACTAAACTACTCGCTAGAGATCTGACTACTCCCCTTTCATTATACAGGTCACTTCTAAAACATGACCACTTTGACCTGAAGTTTCATCTGTTTACATATAAACAAAAAGGCCTCTCAAAATCCTTTAATCTCTGTACAAAACCAGTTTAGTTGACACCGGGAGCAGTTTACATTCTCTCTGAAAGAAACCAAGAACATAGTATGCTTGAGAAAAGGAACAGCTTTTAGAAAAAAAAACAGCTTTTTGACACCCTATAGCCTTTTATGTCATGGAATTTCAAGTAATTCATCTGAAAATTATTTACATGTTGTAATGGTTCCCACTTCTACCACTCTTTCAGGCAGGAAATTCAAAATACGCACCATCCTCTCAGTGAAAACCTTTCTTCTTAAATCCCCATTAAACCTCCTCCCTTAAATTTATGCCAACTGGTAAATGACTCTATACTAAAGGGAAATGCTTATTTCTATTGAGCATATCTGTTCCCTTCATAATTTTGTATACCTTAATCAGGCCCTCTCAGCCTTCTCTGCTCCAAAGATAACAACCCCACCCTATACAGTCTCTCTTCATTGTTGAGACGCTCTAGCCCAGGCAAAATCCTCGTGAATCTCCTTTGCATGGAACTGTAGGTACTCTGTGGAAACAATAAATTGTCTCCCATTTTAATCTGTGGTCATGTTGCACTTACTGGGTGGTAAAGCCACTAGTGTTTCAAGGGTTTTTCCTGCATTTTAATGTTTACTGGACATAACAATTACAAAGAAGATTCATGGGACTCAAAACATTTACTCTGCTTCTCTCTTCACAGATACTGCCAGACCTGTTGAGTTTCTTCAGCCACTAGTCTTGAAATCCGTTATCCTAGGGAAAAGACAACTACTATTAACTCTACATATACCCCTCATTATTTTATGAGCTTCTCTTCTTTCAACCTTCCATGTTCCAGTGAAAAAGGTCCCAGCCTTATGCACCTGAGCCCCTTTAGGTCTCTCTGTTCTACAACACTCCTCAAGACCAGACAATTAATTGTATAAGCCCAATCCTTGTTTGTTCTATCAAAATGCAATAACTCACATCTATCCAGATTGAACTCCAACTGCCATTTTTCAGTTCATTGACGCATTTGATAAAAATCCCTTTGTAATCTTAGAAAACCTTCTTCACTGATTGTTATGGCATCAATTTTGGTGTCATATACAAATTTACTAACCATGCCTTCTATACCTGGACTTCCACAGGCACTGATGTTCATATATTACATCAGTCAGTTGTGTTATAATGACTTGGTTTTGGCTTGAAAGTAGCAATCTGTTTTTGAGATAAAACTTTTCAATAATTAGTTAAAATATCTAAATGAAGAGATGTATCAAATATGGGTTTCAGAAAACACAATTTACTGAACAAACCTAATTCAGCTCTTTAAGGAAGTGACAGATTCGAAGGTGAGGGAAATACAGCAAATGCTATATACGTGGACATCCAGAAAGACAATGACAAGCTGCCATTCAGAAGCGTGTCAGAGAAGAATATGGATTATGGAGATGAGGGTCAGGTAGGACAATGGATTAAAATTGATTAGAGGAAAGGAAATAATCGAGTAGTTGTGGGAGGAGTTGAAAGTGGATCATGGTTTAACACAGGCTTCTGTTCTTGGGAGCATGTCTAACCATTGTGTGCATTATAGATTTAAATGTAGAATGTGGGGTGTCTAAATCTGCAAACCATGCTCAAGTAAGCTGATGGATAAAGCATTCTCAGAACTAAAGGAAACTGCAAGAGAATATGAATCAAATGGTGAAATTTGAAAAGCAGCTCAATGTGATTAATATGAAGTTATGGATTTTCAGTTGAAAAAAAATTGGAAGTCAAGTTTAACTTCAAATGGTGAACGCTGGGTAATTTGCAAAAGCAGATCGAGTTGGGATTCTAGATCACAAAACACCAGCATAGGACCTAATGTAGATAGAGTTGTAGAGTCTACCCCTTTGGCTCATTGAGTTGTGTCAGTCAAAAACAACCACATAATTATTCAAATCCCATTCTTCAGCACTTGGTCCATTTGGCATTGCAAGTGTACATAGAGTACATACAGCACGGAAACAGACCCATGGTTCAACTTGTCCATGCCGACCAGATATTCTAACCTAATCTAGTCCCATTTGCCAGCACTTGGCCCAGATGCCTCATCTAAACCCTTCCTATTCATATATCCATCCAGATGCCTTTTAAATGTTGCAATCATACCAATCTCCACCGCTTCCTCTGACAGGTCATTCTATTGGCGCACCACCCTCTTTCCTCTCTCACCTTAAACCTATGCCCTCTGTTTCTGCATGCCAAGGTCTCTTTGTTCAGCAACACTCCCTAGGAATGTATAAGTGTATAAGTCCTTCTAAGGTATACTTTTCCAAAATGCAGCACATCACATTGATCTAAATTAAACTCCATCTGCCACCCTTCAGCCAATTGGCCCATTTGATCAAGATCCCGTTGTAATCTGAGGTAACCTCCTTCGCTGTCCACTACACCTCTAATTTTTGTGTCATCTGCAAACTTACTATCTATACCTCCCACGTCATATCCAAATCATTTATATAAATGATGAAAAGTAGTGGACCCAGCACCGATCCTTGTGGCACTCCACTGGTCACAGGCCTCCAGTCTGAAAAACAACCCTCCACCTCCACCATCACCCTCTGTCTTCTACTTTTCAGCCAGTTTTGGATCCAAATGGCCTGCTCTCGCCATATTCCATGAGCTCTAACCTTGCTAACCAGTCTCTCAATTGAAAACCTTGTTGAACGCCTTACTGAAGTCCATATAGATCATGTCTATTGCTCTGCCCTCATCAATCCTCTTTGTTACTTCTTCAAAAAACTCAATCAATTTCTTTAGACATGATTTCCCACGCACAAAGCCATGTTGACTATCCCTAATCTGTCCTTGCCATTCCAAATACATGTACATCCTATCCCTCAGGATTCCCTCCAACAACTTGTCCACCACCGATGTCAGGCTCACTGGTCTATAGTTCCCTGGTGTTTCCTTACCAGTTTTCTTAAATTGTGGTACCATATTGGCTAACCTCCAGTCTTCCAACACTTCACCGTTAACTATCAATGATACAAATATCTCAGCAAGGGGCCCAGCAATCACCTCGCTAGTTTCCCACAGAGTTCAAAGGTACATCTGATCAGGTGCTGTGGATTTATCCACTTCTATGCCTTTCCAGACATCCAGCACCTCCTCCACTGTAATATAGACATTTTTCAAGCTGTCATCATGTATTTCCCCACATTCTATATCTTCCATGTCCTTGTCCATAGTAAATACTGATGCAAATACGCATTTAGTATCTTCCCCATCTCCTGCAGCTCCACATAAAGGCCACCTTGCTGATCCTTGAGGGGCCCTATTCCCCCCACCCCAATTACCCTTTTGCCCTAAATGTATCTATAAAACCCTTTGGATTCTACTTAACCCTATTTGCCAAAACTATCTCATGTCCCCTTTTTGCCTTCCTGATTTCCCTCTTAAGTATACTCCTACCGCCTCTGTACTCTTCTAAGGATTCACTTGATCTCTCCTGTCTATATGCTTCCCTTTTAACCAAAACCTCTATTTCTCTAGTCATCCAGCAATCCCTACATCTACCAGCCTTTCCTTTCACCCTAACAGGATTATATTGTATGTGAACTCTTGTTATCTCATTTCTGATGGCTTCCCATTTTCCAGCCGTCCTTTTGCCTGCAAACATCTGTCCCAATCAGCTTTTGAAAGTTCTTGCCCAATACTATCAAAATTAATCTTCCTCCAATTTAGAACTTCAACTTTTAAATCCAGTCTATCCTTTTCCATCACTAATTTAAAATGAATAGGATTATGGTCGATGGCCCCAAAGTGCTCCCCCAATGACACCTCAGTCACCTGCCCTGTGTTATTTCCCAAGAGTAGGTCAATTTTTGCAACTTCTCTAGTAGGAACATCCACTGAATCAGAAGATTTTCTTGTACACACTTAACAAATTCCTCTCCACCTAAACTTGAGGTGGCATTGTCACTCAGTGGTTAGCACTGCTGCCTCACAGCCCCAGGGATCTGGGTTCAATTCCTGCCTTGGGTTACTGTCTGTGTGGAGACTGTACATCCTCCCCGTGTCTGCTTGGGACCCTTCCGGGTGCTCTGGTTTTCTCCCATAGTCCACCGATGTGCAGGTCAGGTGAATTGGCTATGCTAAATTGCCCGTAGTGTGAGGTGCATCAGTAAGAGGGGGTGGGTCTGGATGGGTTGCTCTTCAGAGGGTCGGTGTGGACTTGTTGGGCCGAAAAGCCTGTTTCCATACTGTAGGTAATCTAACCTAATCTAAACCCTTAACACAATGACAGGCCCAGTCTATGTTTGGAAAGTTAAAAATCCCCTGCCATAACTACCCTATTATTCTTACAGATAATTGAAATTTCCTTACAAATGTATTTCTCAATTACTTGCTGACTGTTATGGGGTCTATAATACAATCCCAAAAAGGTGATCATCCTTTTCTTATTTCTCACTTCCACCCAAATAACCTCCTTGGATGTATTCCCAGGAATATCCTCCCGAAGTACAGTGTAATGCTATCCCTTATCAAAAACACCACTCCCCTCCTCTCTTTCCCCTCTTTCTATCCTTCCTGTAGCATTTATATCCTGGAACATTAAGCTGCCAGTCCTGGCCATCCCTGAGCCACATCTCTGTAATTGCTATGATATCCCAGTCCCATGTTCCTAACTACACCTTGAATTCATCTGCCTTGCATTGGAATAAATGCAGTTTAATTTATCAGTCCTACCTTGTTATCTGCTTTGTCCCTGCCTGCCCTGACTGTTTGGCTTGTTTATTTTCTCAACTATATCAGTCTCAGATTGATCTCTTTCCTCACTATCTCCCTGGATGCCCTCCGCTCCCCCCCCCCCCCCCCACCCCCGCCCGCCCTTCCTCACCTTAATATTTTAAATTCTCCTGAGCAGCCTCAGCAAATCTCCCTGCCAATATATTAGTCCCTTTCCAGCTTAGGAGCAATCCATCCTCCTTGTACAGGTTGCTTCTACCCCAGAAAAGATTCCAATGATCCAAAAATGTGAATCCTTCTCCCATACACCAGCTCCTCAGCCAAGCATTCATCTGCTTTATCCTCCTATTCATACCTTCTCTAGCTCATAGCACTGGGAGTAATCCAGATATTACTACTCTCAAGGACCTCCTTTTTAAATTCCTGCCTAACTTGCTATATTTTCCCTTCAGAATCTCATCCTTTTCCCTTCCAATGTCATTGGTTCCAATGTGTACAATGATCTACTGCTGGGCCCTCTCCCCTTTGAGAACATTTTGCACCCTCTCTGAGACATCTTTGATCCTGGCACCATTCTGATTTTTGACTGCTGGCCGCAGAAACATTTGTCTGTGCCTCTGACTAGAGAGTCCCCTATTACAATTGATCGCTTGGCACCCGATATACCCTTCATTACATTAGAGCCTGTGTTGATACCAGAAACTTGGCTGTTTGTGCTACATTTCCCTGAGAGTCCATCACCCCATCCGTATATTTACTAAAACAGCATATTTGTTTCATATAGGGTTAGCCACAGAAGACTTCTGCACTACCTGCCTACCCCTCCTTTCTTTCCTGACGTTAACTCATCTACCTGACTGTATCTGCAGTTTTTCTCCCTTCCTATAACTGCCATGAAGTTTTCTGAGAGGCCGGTCATTATTGTCCAGACATTCCAATTTCCCAGCTTTAGAGCTGCTCTCTTTTGTTGCTTGGTGCAGTGATTGCAACCTGCTGTTCAGATAATTCCTAATCCCCATGCATCCAATGAGGATAGCAGATTGTGGCAGGACAGCACCTTACTGGCTGGGGGCTGCCCAGCTTGAGGTGGGTGATAGCTGTCCAGTCGAATCCAAAAATCCCTCCCACCATCGGGAGCAAACCCTGGCATTGCACTTTATGCCAGTCTAGCGATGACTCAAAATTGGTATCTGCTGACCCTGTGTTATGTCGACGCTGCGGGCAAAGTTGGAGTGTCCTCTCCAGATGTGGTGGTGGTATGATGCCAGCCTAGGCAGCGTGGTGTGGGGAACAAGCTGTTGCCTGTGAAGCACACTGCCCACTCTCTGTGACACTGGCTAATCCAAAGGAACAGCAGAGCTGTTCCAGTTTGGTACCAGCGCAGTCGTGGGAGCTGCCAGAACGAGGTTGTAGATACAACAAATTGCTTTTGTGGCCCCGGATCCAGATTTGTTTTTTTTTTGCTGTGCTCCTGAAACATGCTTTTGGCACCACAACAGAAGGGATTTACCTACGCACTAGATTAGACGGCAGGCTCTTCTACTTGGCCTGCCTCAGAGCCAAAACAAAAGTACATGCAGCACTCATCAGGGACATGCTGTTTGCCGATGATGCTGCAGTTGCAACACACACCCACCAGGAACTCCAGTTACTGATAGACCGCCTCTCTCATGCTTGCAAGGATTTCGCGCTGATTATCAATCTGATGAAGACGAGCAACCTGGGCACAGAGGCACCGCTGGTCATTACCATCAATGACTATGAATTCAATGTCGTCCATAAGTTTACGTGCCTTGGCTCTACCATCACTGACAACCTCTCCTTGGGCATAGAGATAGACAAGATGATCAGGAAAGCATCCTCAACTCTTGCTCACCTCATGACTCCAGTATGGACAAATCTCAAGCTGACACTGAAGACGAAAATGTCAGTCTGCGCTGGCTGGGCCACATCCCAAAGGATATCCTCTACGGACAGCTTGCAAGCGGGAAGAGACCCACAGTGTGTCCCCAACTGTGCTGCAAGGATGTCTCCATGAGGGACATGAAGACTCTTGATATTGTTACTGATCCCTGGTAAAGATTTGCAGCTGACTGCGTGAGATGGAGGAGCACCCTGAACCAATACCTCAAAACAAGGGGGAAAGAAGCTGATGAGTGCTGCAGCAAACAAGTGGGCACGCAGGAAGGAGTGCAGTAGTTCAAGCAGATCAACGACCACATACAGATGTGACCTCTGCGACTGGGACTGTCTACACAGCGTTGGTTTCTGCAGTCACGAGCGACGTTGCTTAGTGGAAGCAGAAAGCTAGAACAATGAGGATGCAACCCATGGTCAGCCCTCACCGAAAGGGGCCTCACTATAACTGCCATCCATCACACTCCTGGCTCTTGTAAATTCCTCATTGCCTCTAACTGTCGGTCCAATCAATCCATTCAATATGATAGGATTTGCAACCAAAGACATTTCCTGCAGATTTAATCCTCAGTAACATGTAAGCTCTCCCTAAACTCCCACATCCGACAAGATAAGCATATCACTCTACTGAAGGTCACCTTTGCTCCTTCACAATCTACAGAACCAGAAAATAGCTCCATCTTAATGATCAAAGGCTAATTTAATACTTATGCCTTATATTTTTAAAATCTAAATACTTCTCAAATATTATGAGAATTCTGCCTCTACCATCCTTAATTAAAGGCAATGAGTTCCAGATTCCCTTGTTTTTTTCCTTACATCCCTCTAAACGTCCTGACCCAACTTTAAATTTATGACCCCTGGTGACTGGTTCCTCCACAAAGGGAAAACATTTCTTCCAGTCTACACTGTATGTCCCTCATAATTTTGTATAACTCTGCTCAGTCTCCTCTGCTCCAAGGAAAACATCTGCAGTCAACCCAATCTCTCTTCATAATTAACACTTTCCAGCCCAGGCAACATCCAAGTGAATATCCTCTGCACACTCCCTGTGCAATCACACCTATCCTATAATGTGGTTTCTAGAATCTCTAGCACTTAATACTCTAGTTATTGCAATAAAAAGCCATAAAAGATTTATGAAATTCAATGAGACACAGTTGAAACATGGTGTGTGGTTTCGGACTTTGCACTACAGAAAAGGTATGCCCACCTGTCTGTTAAACTTGTCCATCATTGTTTAGCAGAGTAGATTGCAGCAATCTATTCTTGTTTCGATTTTCTCTCGTATTTCTCTGTATTTGCTTGAAAGCCACATCTTTATTTTTGTTGTGCTTATTCTTTTGTGATACACATCCAACAGTTACCATACAACATTTCATTCCTCTGTTATTGTAGTCTCTGTTAGACTGCATATTGTGAAATATTAATAAAGTGCAAGACTAATGTCTCCCACCTTTCTATCCTACTCACTTTAGTCTACTTTAGTCATTGTTGCATTATTTTGTGATGAGCCTTTTGCCTCTAACAGGGTATTTTTACCAGATGCAACAATATTAAATTATCTTTTGTAACACAAAGTAAACTAGAATGGTGCTTATGTTGTCTTTTGTAACACAAAGAAAAAATCGGATGTGGTATGGTAAGATCCAAACGACATTTATTACAGCTCACTAATATATTCACAGGCAAATCAGTTCTGGATTATCATATTTTGGTGACAAAGAGTAGCATGCTCCCATCATTATGTCATGCTTATAACAACCTAGCTTAAGATAGACTCTGAGACGTTTGCACTGTGCATACCGTCTGTTTTACCTCAGCTGCTGGCTTGACTCTATTGCTGTTTTCACGGCTGCATTATAGGCCAGGAATACTGTGTATTCTGCTCATTCCTGATCCTGGTCACTGGACTCCAAATGTTAACTCTGTTTTCTCTTCACAGATGCTTCACTGCTTCACAGTTTAGGCATTTTGATCTCTTCTGTTTGCTTAAATGAATCTGCTTTGGGACGCTCAAGGAGTAGATGGTATTTTTTAAGTCAATGAAGAACGGACAGTCCTGACAATGAACATTAGCACCGACTGATGCAACTACAACAACCTGCAGATTTATAGCTAAAATCTACTGGAATACCCCAAGATGCTTTGCAGGACCATAATCAAAACAATAATTAGATTGACGCCAAGCAAAGAACATTAAGACAAGTACATAAACATTTGACCAAAGTGGACTTTTTTGTGCACTTGCTTAATATTTGACAAAGATGTAGAGAAGCAAGGAGACTTATGGAGGAAATTCCAAACATTAAGCATAAGTTAATAATGGGGTGAACCAAGTGGAGTATGCAGAGGGCCAGAGTTGGGGGAATGTAGAGATTATGGAAAATGGTAGAAGTGGAGAGATTTATAGAGATAGGAAGGGAGTGAGGCTACATGGAAACCATAGTTAAGTCTGTGTCTCCAGCATGAGTTGTATGGTAGAATATAATAAGCAAACAGCCTACAATTTTCTGTTCACAGATTTGAAAATGACTGACCATGAGTGAAATGTAATGTCCTATTCCTGAGCAGGGTTGGAGTAGGGAGGCAATTAATCTGATGTAGCCTTCTGGGTGGGGACCCTTTGTCCTGATTAACTCTAATTAAGGCCCATGGAGACCTTCCCTCTCTACTGCTAGCTGAGGCTATTAACTTGGTGGACAGGCCTGCCATTGGCAGGAATCTTGTTTACTTGTGGTCTCCAGGAAAACTAGTAGAAGGTGTAGGGTAAAGGGTTAATTCGCAAGCATGTATAGAGGAAGTCATATCATCGTAGACATCATGACCACATGATGATGAGGATGCTCTCGAAAAGGAACAACAACTTAGACCTTGTTCAGAGTAGTAATATATGCAGTCAGCATGGTGTCAATAAATAATTACTATGAAAAAGAGCCAAGAATCTAGTTATCGATATTAGAGTAAAGCACTACCTACTTGTCCAGGTCTATCCAACAGAAAGTAAGAAGAGTGGAGCCAGGTGACAACTACCAGCATTCCTTGTCTCCAAATCCCAGATAATTTCCACCCCAGCACCCGCATGCCACCCTCACTCACCTGGGCCAGGTTCTCTTGCTGGTCCTGAGTTTCTGGTAGGATCATTGCAGCCGGTCCTGCCTTACAATAATGAGGAGCTGTTGGCCTCTAACTGGCCTAGAGTACTCTGAAGGTTGTATTTCTGCTGCTGGGGTCTCTGATTTCAGGAAAGGCCTTTCCTGGCAACTTAGGTACTTGACCAGCGTTTAATATGATGGACCTTCCCCAAAGGAGGGGTGACGCAGGTCGGTCATCAGTACTTCAGTTAGCAGGTGAGATCATTGTCACTTGAATTAAATACTGCCTAATGTGTGGAATTATCAGTCACATAGTCCTTAAGCGACCTGATTCTCATCAGAAATTCAACAGCCTGGAATCAGCTCAGAATCAGATTATTATAAAGTCTAGAGTATGACTGATAACAGTGTATGACAATAGAAATATGTCCATAATAACCAACAAAAGAACAAAGTGAACAGTTATTGGCCTGTTTTTAACTAGTTAACCTCGTACTCATAGACTACTAGAGATTTCTCTGCACTGCTTTTCCAATTCTGGAATGTCAGTCTCTACTTATTACAATGGGAAGATGACACAAAGCTTATTAAAGTTATTGAGGAGCAGTCAGCAGTGATTACTTTGCTCAAATTATTATATGTCACGACAGATTGATGATAAACATTCTTCTGAGGCTTTTCAAAATGATGTTTTGCTCCAAATAATTTCTCTGACAACCTTTGCCAATCAGTTATTTAGATTGATTTGCTACATATGGTAGATGAACAAAAGTTTCATTATAGTTGTACATTGTCAAATGAAATCCAATAGATCGTAGAGTTACTTTGTATGATAATTTGCTGCATTAATTCAGTTTAAATAGTGGAAATAATAAACAAAGCAGCAGGTTAACATCTGTAAGGCTGGATTCAACTACATGGAAAAATATGTAAGAAACAGCAGGGCAGGAAAACTCAGGAGAGGTTATTAAAATCTCCAACATAGACACAAAAAGGACAGAGTGTTTGGAAAGGGTTAGCAACGAAACTTCAAGCACACTGGACAAAAGAATAACAATGAGAAGAGGGATGGTTAAATCAAAATTGAAGGTGTTATATCTGAATGCATACAGTATAAGGCATAAGGTAATTGAGCTTGTGGCGCAGATTGAAATCAGCAGGTATGGTGGGCATCACGGAGATGTGATTGCAAGGGGATCAGGATTGGGAGCTGAATATCCAAGGATATACATCCTATCGAAAAGATAGGCAGGTAGGCAGATGGGCTAGAGTTGCCTTATGAGTTAGAAATGGAATTAAATCAATAGTAAGAAACAAAGTAGGGTCAGATAGTGTAGAATCTGCATGGGTAGCATTGGGGAACTGCAAAACAAAAAAAACCATAGTTGGAGTTATGTACAGGCCTCCAAACAGTAGTCAGGAGCTGGGATGCAAGATACACCAGGAGACAGAAAAGGTGTGTAAGAAAGGCAAAGTTACAGTGATCATGGGGAATTTCAATATGCAGGTTGACTGGGAATATCAGGTTGGTAGTGGATTGCAAGAAAAGGAAATTGTGGAATGTCCACGTGATGGCTTTTTGGAGCAGCTTGTGGTGCAGCCCACTCGGGAACAGGCAATACTGTACTTAGTGTTGTGCAATGAGGCAGACTTGATAAGGGAGCTTATGGTGGTGATCATAACATGATTAAATTTACTCTGCAATTTGAAAGGGAGAAGATAGAATCAGAGATAACTGCATTACAGCTGAAGAAAGGCAACTGAATAAAGGCCTGAGGGAGGAGCTGGGCAGAATGGACTGGGAGGGGAGCCTAGCAGGAAAGAGAGCAGAACAGTAATGGCAGGAGTTTCTGGGGGTAATTCAGATGACATAGCAGAGATTCATCCTTAGAAAAAAGAAGCATGCTACAGGGAGGGTGAGGCAACCTTGACTGACTAAGGGATGTCAGAGATAGCATATAATGTGGTGAAAGGCAGTGGGAAACCAAAGGATTGGGACTCTTACAAAGACCAGAGGGCAACAAAACAAATAAGGAGGGAGAAGAGTAAATATGAGGGTAAGCTAACCAGTAATATAAAGGAAGACTGTAAGAGTTATTTTAGATTATAAAGGGCAAAAGGGAGGCAAAAGTGGACATTGGGCTGCTGGAAAATGACATTGAAGAGATAGTAGCGGGGAGCAAGGAAATGACTGAGGAACTGAATAATTATTTTGCATCTGTCTTCACGCTGGGAGACACGAGTAATATCCCAAACATTCAAGAGAGTCGGGGGCAGAGCTGCATATGGTGGCCATCAAGGAGAAGATGCTGGAAAATCTGTATGGCCTGAAGGTGAATAAATCACCAACCAGATGGACTACACACCAGGATTCTAAAGGAGATAGCTGAAGAAATAGTAGAGGTGGTAGTGGTGATCTTTCAGGAATCGTTAGAGTCAGGGAGGGTCCCCCAGGATTGGAAAATCGCTAACATGACAACCCTGTTTAAGAAGGGAGTAAGGCAAAAAGTGGAAAATGACAGACTGATTAGCCTAACCTCGGTCGTCGGTACGGTTTTGGAGACCATTATGAAAGATGAGATTTCTGAATACTTGAAAATGTTTGGTAAATTAAGGCAAAGTCAGCATGGTTTCATCAAGGGGAGGTCATACCTGAGAAATCTGCTAGAATTCTTTGAGGAAATAGCAAGTAGCTTAGATCAAGGAGAGCCAATGGGTGTTACCTACCTGGACTTCAAGATGACTTTTGACAAGGTGCTGCACAAGAGGCTGCTGAGTAAGATGAGGGCCCATGGTGTTAGAGGCATGGATAGACATTTGGCTGTCTGGCAGAAAGCAGAGTGTGGGGATAAGAGAGTCCTTATCAGGATTTGAGCCAGTGACAAGTGGTTTCTGCAAGTGTTAGTGTTGCAACCATGACTTTTCACTTTATACATTAATGATCTAGATGAAGGAACTGAGGACATTCTGGCTATGTTTGCAGATGATACAAAGGTACATAAATGGACAAGTAGTATTGAGGAGGCGGGGAGGCTGCAGAAGAATTTGGGCAGGTTTGAAGAGTGGCAGATGGAGTACAACATGGGAAAGTGAGAGGTCATGCACTTTGGAAAGAAGAATAGAAACATGGACTATTTTCTAATGGGGAGAAAATTCAGAACTCTGAAGTGCAAAGAGAGTTGGAAATTCTATTCCAGGATTCTCTCAAGGTAAATGTAGGTTAGGGGAATGGGTCTGGATGGGTTACTCTTCAGAGGGTAGTGTGGACCAGTGTGGATTTACTAGCCCTGGAACATGTTCAGAAGACGTTCACGAGAATGGTCCCAGGAATGAAAAGCTGAACATCTGAGGAAGGTTTGAGGACTCTGGGTCTATACTTAATGGAGTTTAGAAGTAATTAGGGGATCTAATTGAAACATACAGAATACCGAATGGCCTGGACAGAGTGGATGTTGGGAAAATGTTTCCATTGATAGGAGAGACTGGGACCTGAGGGCACAGCCTTATTATAAAGGGAACACCTTTTAGAATGGAGATGAGGAGAAACTTCTTTAGCCAGACAGTGGTGTATCTATTGAACTCACTGCCACAGAGGCTCTGGAGGCCATGTCATTGAGTGTATTTAAGTCAGAGATAGTTGGGTAATTGATGTGAAGGGGTTCAAGGGTTATGGGGGGGAAGCAGGAGAATGGGGTTGAGAAGCTTATCAGCCACGATTGAATGGTGGAGCAGACTTGAACGGTTGAACGACCTTCTCCTCCTATGTCTTATGATCTTGTAGTCTTACACCTGCATAGTTGCTGATGATACATTGTATAAACGGAGTTAATAGTCCCAGTTCATCTTTATTATGGAAATTGCACCTAACAACACTGTAAATTTGAAAATTATAGTTGGTATTTCCATCTGGAAATGGAAGTGTGGCCCACATTTCCTGGACTATATAACTAGCAGACAAAACCTAATTCAGATAAGTGCAAGGTGCTGCATTTTGGGAAAGCAACTCTTAGTAGGACTTATACACTTAACGGTAAGGTCCTAGGGAGTGTGGCTGAACAAAGAGACCTTGGAGTGCAGGTTCATAACTCCTTGAAAGTGGAGTCGCAGGTAGATAGGATAGTGAAGAAGGCATTTGGTATGCTTTCCTTTATTGGTCAGAGTATTGAGTACAGGAGTTGGGAGGTCATGTTGCGGCTGTACAGGACATTGGTTAGGCCACTGTTGGAATATTGCATGCAGTTCTGGTCTCCTTCCTATCGGAATGATGTTGTGAAACTTGAAAGGGTTCAGAAAAGATTTATAAGGATGTTGCCAGGGTTGGAGGATCTGAGCGACAAGGAGAGGCTGAACAGGCTGGGGCTGTTTTCCCTGGAGCGTCGGAGGCTGAGGGGTGACCTTATAGAGGTTTACAAGATTATGAGGGGCATGGATAGGATAAACAGACAAAGTCTTTTCCCTGGGATCGGGGAATCCAAAACTAGAGGGCATAGGTTTAGGGTGAGAGGGGAAAGATATATAAGAGACCTAAGGGGAATTTTTTTCACACAGAGGGTGGTACGTGTATGGAATGAGCTGCCAGAGGATGTGGTGGAGGCTGGTACAATTGCAATATTTAAGAGGCATTTGGATGGGTATTTGAATAGAAAGGGTTTGGAGGGATATGGGCCAGGTACTGGCAGGTGGGACTAGATTGGGTTGGAATATCTGGTCGGCATGGGCAGGTTGGACCAAAGGGTCTGTTTCCATGCTGTACATCTCTATGACTCGCTTAATAACAAGGAATTCAACACAAGAAAAATACCTGCTTCTTTTTAAAAGTACACAAAATAATACGATGGTCCAGTTTAAATTAACAATGGCTACATTTGCAAAATAATTCAGTGGCTGTCAAATGGTCAGGAGAAGTTAAATCCTAGTTGTTTCTCTTCGCTTTTGAACTTTACACAATAAAATGAACTATCATATTTATTACTTTAGACTTGCTTTAGTTCACCACACTACAAAAAGTCATTTTGCCATATGTTTGAGCCAATGTTTGCTGTAGCATCCAGTAGTTTTTAATGTTACTTAAACTTGCCCTTGTACATTTCAGTTTCAAGCTGTTTGCATAGCAAGTTTCTGAAAGTGTCGGCTAATATTGACAACCGAAGGGAAATAAGGGACAGAATTTATTCCAGTACATTATGGTGGGAAAGATGGCTCTTCCTGAGTCATAGGAAGAGCCATGGGTTAGTCTCTCAGTATCTGGAATAATTCTCAGGATTAAATTAGAAGCAAAGAATTGAGAAAGTTTTGGGAAACTTACCTACACACAACAGGATGTCAATTAAGTATTCACCGTGCTACTAAAAAGACATTTAAGACAGGAAATAGCAAGAACTAACTTTCTGTGATGAGGTTTGTTTCATATCTCCACAAACATAGCAATATTGACACCAATCAACAGGTATAAATAGAAAGGCAGACAACAAGGTGCTAACCTCGCAAAGTTAACAGTGCAGGTGTGCAAATCGAACTACTGTTCAATTTCCAAATTGACTGTGCACCTGCCATTTTTCTGAGGTTGCTATGTCATTTCCACCTGAATAACAGCAATCGCCATTATCCTCACCAGTGTTTTTTAACACCAAATTTTGCCAAAAGTAACTTCCTTTGCTGCATGTAAACAGTACATTCATTGTGTGAAACACTGAGAAATTTCAATTAGTGACAAATGTAACTATTTCTTTCTGCAGACATTGAGGTTACTGTTGAAACTTCTGGAATTGTCTTTTATATTTTACGATGAACACTCACAAGATGGCTGCCATGGGTCAGGTAGTGTTTGCCTATTCAATACAGACTCTGGGTGGAGGCCTCCTCCTGGAAATGGATATCTGAAGACAAATGCACATCTGCCAGGTTTGAATTGCAAAATAAAAACCAAAAAAACTGCAGATGTCGAAACAGCAACAAAAATAGAAATTGCTGGAAAAGCTCAGTAGGTCTGGCAGCATCTATGGAGAGAAATCTGAGTTAATATTTCAGGTCCAGTAACCCTTCCCCAGAACTCCATTTTGAGCCTCAGTTCTGAGGAAGGGTCACTGGACCTGAAATGTTAATTCTGATTTCTCTCTACAGATGCTGCCAGACCTGCTAAGCTTTGACGGTAATTTCTGTTTTCATTTGAATTGCAAAGTGCTTTCTAAACACGAATCAATGGACTCTAGACTTCTCCTCTCCAAGATCACTGCTTCACAGAAGACAGCTGAAGGGAATAGCTCTGTACAAAGTAAGTGTGATACCATCTATCTCCTACTGTATATCAATGGCCTTAGAACCAGAAACTATCCTGGATGGACAATGCACGTTGATCATGTGATGAAAACTGGTCTCTCATACTGAAATCCTTAATTATTGTAAGATCCAGGAAAAGACCTGGGCAATCATCAGGAGACACTGGAAAACAGTGCATGCTGAAAAAACAGTGTTATCTTTAGTTTTGAGAATTGCGAGGTAACAAAGTCTTTAAAAAGCATCCCTGCCTGGTTCCAAAATTCCAAGTCCATCTGTAAAGAAATGTGACCTTCTGATACAAAAATCACAAATGCTCAGCTTCACAAAATGTGAACATTTACCTCTGCAAAGAAATCCTACAATAGTCTAATATCTGACTTCAGCAATTTAAATCCATCTGAATTACAATCCACAATTGGAAATTTACTCCTTTCTCTACCCATAATGATTGGTACCTACAGCAAGCCAAGCTTGAGAACTGTTAATTATTCTTTTGATTTAACACATGTATCGTCTTCAATTGTATCTTTTTTGAGTGTATAATGTGTGAATGATGTGGCATTCAGGTGTTTCCAGGAATACTGCATGAACAAATAACCTTTAAACCCCCAAACTGCTGGTTAATGAACATTTCCACAACACCCACTGTATCTGTGAATAGTGAACTGGAGGTTTCCATTTATTTCTCCTCCCCTGGCCATCATATTGATGAGGATGAGTCTAGGCATGGGGCTTGGCCTGAGGCTATTTGGCCACAAGTGGCTTCAAGCCTAGTAATCCAAACCTCAAAGCCTAATCAAAACAATCTTGTTTGTTCTCATTTTTCTTATGTGCTGACTTGACCCTGTTTGAATTTTCTGGAGCACGAAGTTGCATAATGCTATATTTAGTGTTGTTGCCTTATTGGAGAGAAAAACCCTAGATCAGAAGATCAAGATCTGATGTGATCAGCAGACTGGGAAAGAAACAAATTAATGGGATCATTGATTGCAACTTTGAATATGGCCTAAGGCTTTGTATTATGCTATTGTCTATGAGGACAAGAATGTGGACATTCCTGACATGGTTTAAAAAGAACTTGCGCCCTGAAGATTTTGTCTTAAAGATTGATTGGTAGACAACAGCATAAAATGGTTTTATAATCTCAGTCATTTATTTAACAGAACACTATTTACCCAAATGAAGTGAGCAATTTCAGTGTAATATCTCATTACAATTTGTTTTCATATACATAGATATGAGAGTGCAAATTACAGTCAGCACTGTTCTTACACAGATTGCCGTTTGTGAGGAAATATATTGCAGAAAAATTTGGTAAAATTGCACCACGTGTTTGCATAAGAACAGTGCTGCTCACAATTTCTACTACATTTGTCAAGGATTTTTCACAGTGATAATATCTTCTTTCAAACAAAATACACGGTTCATCCAAATATCTTCAATCTATGTCTCATATGGATTTGTTAACAGTTGCTGTAGCCTATTTATTCATTGCACATTTACAGTAAAATCATTTTATGAATAAACAGTTTGAATATAAAAATATCAAAAATACAATATAGGTAAATATAGTCTCTGTGTAATGAATTCTAATGGCATTATTTAAAAATAATATGGAGTGTTCAGATTTCTTTTCATTTCAAATAATATACCACATAAAAGTCAATAATAAAGCATCTCCCAAACCATACTCCAATCTGCAGATACTAGCTCTGACCATGTCAGGGGTGGGGGGCGCTGGAGATGAAGATCAAATCGATTTCAGAAACAAGTTCAGCTTGTAACCAGATATGAGTTTGGTGAATTCTGAAACAAATCCAATGTTTTGTACTTGAGGATAAGAATGTTTAACTTGGTCAAATAATTGAGTCCTATGATGACCAGATTATGGAGAGGCTCTTGGGTTCTTGGAATTAGGGAAGAGTTCATTCCTAAACTTGCTCTACTCAAATGGGAGAGCGCGATCATTTTCATTTTCAGTACCTATAAGGTAGCACCATTTAAGGCTGACTGCATGCTCTATGACTATCTTTGGAACACAAAGTTCATCCAGGCTGCAGAACAATGAAGCGCTGGGAACATTACAAAGCTATCCGTGGCATATCATGCTTTTGTTTTTTTTTAACCTTAGGTTCAATAATAATAAAAAAAATTGATTTGGATTTACATTCACGCAAATCCATTATTGAAGTTTTCTAATGAATGGTGCTTGAGGCATATAAATCACCAAGAGTCCATGTTTGAGCTTCGACTCATTATTTAATATGTGGTTGCCCCAGGGAATACTATATTTTGGAAATTTTAAGAGATCATTTTAATAATAATAATTGACAAAATGAATGGCATGCTACTAAAATGAATACCGTACCAATAGTGTTGAAATGAACTTAAGCCTTGAAGTGACAATAAGTGGTCCAATTTGGGTTACTTGAACTTTGGATATAAAGCTTGCATGCATGTGCAAAAGCAATCCTGAACATCAATTTTTGTTACAAATATTGAGCCAATTTGAATGAAATGCATACTATTAACAATCAAATGATTAGAGAGATACTGGGAGAGAATGAATCTCTGATTTCTGGCAACTTAATACACATTTACATCTGATTAAACTTAAGACATTACATGAAGTGATTCCCTGGTAATGCTTGGAACATTAAGTAGAAAGCATTTATCTAAACATTTTTGGTTTAGGTATTGGAGCTATTGCATTAAATATTTTTGTTTTTAGTGAAATGTTGTCCAAAATGTTTGTCACTAGCCATGTGTGGCGAATCGAGAATCCAGATAGGAAAAAGTAAATGTTTAATTAACAAAATTAGATAACATACACTGTTACTAAGCATGATATCTCAATATTCATGTTCACACAGTGACTGCATGTGCATTTGAACATGTTTGTACCTTTGTTTGTGAAAAGGTGTGAACAGCATAGGATTTACTTCCTCAGTTACTGGTTGCCTGCTAAAATGGAGTCAAATGAAACCATGGAACTATAACACCATGGAAACACCAAAAATATCAAACAGAGAAGGGAGTTGACATTGAGATCAGCTCGACCGATCGAAATAACTGCTCCAGGCCAGCAAGTGAATGTGGCAAACCAGAGCATGGACAGGCCTGGCATGTCTTGCTGTGGACATCAACGTTCCCAGCAATCTCTCTGATGAAGTCCAAATAACATTCAGTGCAGCCGGTCAAAAACTTAGGATACTAAAATCTGATGTGTCTGTTCAATTAACATCAGAATTCCAAACTTTGCTGAAAGACAGAATTTCTCAGTGAGTTGGTAGATTTAAGTTGAATGAATATTCAATACGTCTTTGTATTGAATGTCATATTGCTTAATTGTTGTCACCATGGTGACGTGTGCTTAGTCAGAGATTTCTATTGGACATTACTCTGCTAGTGAAGAATAGATCTATACCTGACATTTAGTTGTCTAACAACATTATGTTTGTTATGTAATATGAGTTTTGATGATCTGGTGAAGGTTAATTCTTAACAAGAACTAAATATTTACAAGTATTTCTAACTTAAACATTGGCTTTATACCCACCAATTTTATTCCCTGTTGAAGATGGTGAAGTGCAATGTTATACTGGGTATAAAAGCCAGAACCCCACCTAATCCAGTGAATTAAGTTAAAATTTCTCTCTTAATCATAGATGCTTTAGTTTAGGTTATATACCAAGTATTTACCATGTGTGTGATCACTGCTCGGGCAACAGGAAAGCATAATCGCAATGTTTCTTTGTAGTGGTCTAATTATACAAATTGAATTTCTTTAAGTTTGGAAACCTGAATGGGCTTTGGCTTTCAGACACCAAAACTAAGAAATCCAATCAAAGATTCCCTTGCACCACAGAACAAATTCAAAAAATTAACAGTCAAAGAAAATCACATAACTAGAGTTAAATAGACTGGAATAACAGAATACATTATATATAGGCACTAACAGATCAGGAGGAAAGGCACTATGTTTCATTCAAGTTGCAGCAACTAAACGGACTCTTATTGTGGCCTAGCACAGTCTTCAGTCAGTCAGAATCCTAGCCTTTTCAAGATTTACCACAATGGTCCTCGAAACAGTATCAGAACGTTTTCCAACGTCTTAGTGAATGCATGACTTCAGAATCTTTCCTGCACCACATCTGTTTCTCCTTCAGGCATACTTTGGGAGAATGCGTTTGTTATTGTGTTTGTACCTGAAGCAGGCCTCTTCTTTCGGATGCTTGCCCCTGAGGTGATGAGGTCAGCGTAGCCTTTGTCCTGTGAAAAGGCATAGGCAGAGCGCCGTTGTGTCGAACCTCTTCTGAAGTGAGTAGCCTTGTTATTTGATGTTTGCTGAGTTTTGTTTAGATTTTCGTAAGTAGCCTGAAAATGATGAAAAAAATGTGAACACATTATGGAAAGATCTTGTTCTCCTTCACATGTACCCACTTAGATCCTGCATCAAAAACGTTAATTCAATGGGGTCCTCTCTCAACCGTGATAGTTCACTTACAGTCGGAATCCTCTGTGAAATACTGGCATCCATTGTTTGCCTGTGGCTTTAAGACACTGGGGGTAATTTTCAACTTCACCATGTTAACAGTAACTAGAGGATGTGGATCAGTGTTCAATGCCTTTTGGCTCTGGAGCTTCATGCAATGTTTTACCAACAGCTCTCTGTGTGACTAGTGGACCAGCACATTGTTGCTCAGCACCTAACTGCAGTGCAGCAGTGGAAATGACATGAATGCATGCTCCCATGACAATCAGTGCCTATTTCTTCATGAATAATGGTTCAAATCATCTGATCATCTTAGGAATCCCTGTTTCCAATGTTGGCCAGACAAAATGCTACCCCCTCTATTGCATTCTGAACCTCTGATGGAAGATCCCTCAGGGAAACATACCTCGAAGGCAGTTCCAAAGAGATTGGGTACAGATGCCAGACCACCTTACAACACTTGTTGCTCTATTCTGAGAAATAATTAAAGGTCCCAAAGTTTCTCGATGCTTTAGTGAATGAACGATTTAGCAAATAAGTTAATAAATGGATGGATGAATGTGTAGGTAGAAAATGGAGTAGACTGGGAGAGGTAAATGAGTAAGCGCATAAAGAGGGTGAGGGAACTGGGTAAGGATTAGGGTGGTGCATCTCCCCCACTTCCTACACCTCTGCCCTTGAACCCCACCCCTCCAATCGCAGCAAGGATAGAACTCCCTTTGTCCTCACCTTGCAGTCCACCAGTCTCCAGATACAATACATCATCCCCCACCATTACTGCCACCTACAATCAGACCCCACCACCAGAGGTATATTTCCCTCCCCACCCTTATCCACACTCCTCAGAGACCATTCCCCTGTGACTCCTTCATTAGGTACACGCCCCCCACCAATCGACCCTCCACTCCTGGCACTTTCCCTTGCCACCACTAGAGGTGTAAAACCTGCACCCACACCTCCCCCCTCACATCTAGCAGAGATGTTCCTGTACATCCAAACACCTCACTTACTTTGTCCATTGCTCTTAAAGTGGTCTCCTCTACATTGGGGAGACAGGACGCCAACCTACGGAACGTTTCAGAAAACATCTCTGGGATACGCACCAAGCAACCCCACCACCCTGTGGTCAACCACTTCAACATCCCCTCCCACTCTGCTAAGGACATGCAAGTCGTGGGCCTCTTCCACTGCCATATCCTAGCCACCTGATAGCTGGAGAAAGAACACCTCATCTTCCACCTTGGGACCTTCCAACCATACAGCACCAACAATCGATTTCACCAGTTTCCTCATCTCCCCTACTCCCACATTATTCCAGATCCAACTTGGCACCACATCTTGAACTGTCCCACCTGTCCATCTTCCTTTCCACCTCTCTGCTCCACCCTATCATCATCACCCCTACCTGCATCCACCTATCGCCTTCCTAGCTACTTTCCCAGCCCCACCCCGCTCCTTTTTATCTCTGAGCCCCCTTGGCACTCCTCCTCCCTATTCCTGATGAAGAGCTTATGTCTGAAACGTCAACTTTCCTGCTCCTCGGATGCTGCCTGACATGCTGTACTTTTCCAGCACCACACTTTTTGACTCTGGCAGCTGAATAGGTGGATTAAGTCATAGAACATAGAACATAGAACATAGAACAATACAGCGCAGTACAGGCCCTTCGGCCCTCGATGTTGCGCCGATCAAAGCCCACCTAACCTACACTAACCCACTATCCTCCATATACCTATCCAATGCCCGCTTAAATACCCATAAAGAGGGAGAGTCCACTACTGCTACTGGCAGGGCATTCCATGATCTTACGACTCGCTGAGTGAAGAACCTACCCCTAACATCAGTCCTATATCTACCCCCCCTTAATTTAAAGCTATGCCCCCTTGTAATAGCTGACTCCATACGCGGAAAAAGGTTCTCACTGTCAACCCTATCTAACCCCCTAATCATCTTGTACACCTCTATCAAATCACCCCTAAACCTTCTTTTCTCCAAAGAAAACAACCCCAAGTGCCTCAGCCTTTCCTCATAGGATCTTCCTACCATACCAGGCAACATCCTGGTAAACTTCCTCTGCACCCGTTCCAGTGCCTCCACATCCTTCCTATAGTATGGCGACCAAAACTGCACACAATATTCCAGAAGCGGCCGCACCAGAGTCTTATACAACTGCAGCATGACCTCAGGACTCCGGAACTCAATTCCTCTACCAATAAAAGCCAGTACGCCATATGCCTTCTTCACTGCACTATTTACCTGGGTGGCAACTTTCAGAGATCTGTGTACATGGACACCAAGATCCCTCTGCTCTTCCACACTACCAAGTAGTCTACCATTAGCCCAGTAATCCATCTTTTTATTACTCTTACCAAAGTGAATCACTTCACACTTAGCTACATTGAACTCCATTTGCCACCTTTCTGCCCAGCTCTGCAGCTTCTCTATATCCCGCTGTAACCTGCCATATCCTTCCTCACTGTCTACAACTCCTCCGACTTTCGTATCATCCGCAAACTTGCTCACCCAACCTTCTAACCCTTCCTCCAGGTCATTTATAAAAATGACAAACAGCAATGGTCCCAAAACAGATCCTTGCGGAACACCACTAGTGACGGCACTCCAAGATGAATCTTTGCCATCAACTACTACCCTCTGTCTTCTTCCAGAGAGCCAATTCCTAATCCAAACCTCCAACTCACCCTCAATGCCATATCTCTGTATTTTCTGCAGTAGCCTACCATGGGGGACCTTATCAAACGCCTTACTAAAATCCATATATACTACATCTACCGCTTTCCCCTCATCTACCTCCTTCGTCACCTTCTCAGAGGTATGGTTGGGTTTGATGGGGCTGAGTCAGGGGTGTACGGTCTAGTCAGGTCAGGTTCTGGGGAGTGTTGGAGGGATTACGAGTGTTGCGGGGTGGAAGGGATGTCATTTGCTTGGGACCCAGGAGTTTGTCTTTAACAGTTCCTACTTAACTCTTTAGGTAAATAAGTTCCTAAGTAACTCTTTAGGTAAATGTCAGAGACATTTTCACAGGGTCCCAGGAAACTGGGAAGCTACCCAACAGAAGCTCAAATGTTCCGGGCAATTCCCGTAGCCAGTGCATTGGGAATGCTATGGGGTTCCATTGCATATTTTGGATGGTATGTCTGGTCTCTGACAATCTAGAGAATGGAGGATTTGGGCCAATATAATAATGTAATAATCATGTAACGATGTAATAATAACAACTATAATGGAACAATATAACAGTATAACAGTTAAACTGTTATAAAGCCTGTTGAGTTGGCCTGCCAGGTTTTCTTTCATAAGATTAAGCTATGACTCTTGTCAACTAACTTAAATGATCAGGTTCCAAGGCTTGTTGCTATTCATTCTGGGATTATCTTTTACTGGAAATCCTCGCAACAAAGTTACCATGAAGTAACATAGAATCTCTCAGAAAATCAGTTTTGTTTTAATGAAAAATAGATTTGTTGCAATAGATCAATAATTCATGTCTGCATGTTTATTCATCATTATTCTCAAAGCTTCCATTTCAGAGGTAACTAATGAATCAGCAATACCACACCTATACACAAATGCCATTCAGAAGGGGTTCTGATAGAAAGCTCCTCTTTGCAGCATAGTTCCAGACCTTGGATGCAGCCTTGATCAGACCCCACTGGAGTACACCATTCAATTTTGGGCATCCCACTGCCAGAAGAATTTATTGACCTTAGAGAGGTTGAAGCCCTGATTCTTCCGAATGATACTAGGGGGATTAATAGGCTACATTACAAGGACAGGCTCTGTAAACATGGTTTGTGCTTCCTTGGTATAGAATTTGGAGGAGGTATTTAACGTGATAAAAGGACTTGACAGTATTTCCTTTAGTGGACGGGTCTTGTATAGCTGGTATCAGATTTAAGTTTTGGTTTTTCCTAAGTGAGAGCCTGCTCATTTAGGAGTGTAATCAGAGAGTAGGGGTATCAATGGATATGTGCCAAAGAATTCAGAGCTAGTTCCCCTGTTTCTTGTCTCAGAACCCAACAACGATTCTCAGTGGGAAAGCTCCTTCTACAATGTATTGTTCATCAGGAAGCACCTAAACTAAAAACAATCCTTTTTGTAAAGTAACTTTTAATCACTCATCAAGGTTAATTAAATCATGGAGAGCATGGATAGGGTAAATAGTCAAGTCTTTTTCCCAGTTTACAGGAGTCCAAAACTAGACGGTATAGGTTTAAGGTGAGAAAGGAAAGATTTAAAAGGGACCTGAAGGGAACCTCATGCAGTGTGTGGTGAATGTATGGAACAAGAGACCAGAGGATGTGGTGAAGGTAGGTGCAATTATAACATTTAAAAGGCATCTGGATGGGTATATGAATAGGAAGGGTTTAGAGGGATATGGGCCAAATGCTGGCAAAATGGACTAGATCAGTTTAGAATATCTGGTCGGCATGGACGAGTTGGACCGAAGGATGTGTTTCTGTGCTGTACAATTCTACGACTCTATGACTGTGACTGTGGGAAAACCTTCTCAAAAGAGATTCAGGAAGAAAGTGCTTTCACAGATCCCCCCCTGAATCCAGGTGGCTGACGGATGAGACACTGTGACTTAGCAGCTGCTACCTTCCCCTGCACCCACCTCCAACTACCATTCCTCAATTGCCCCCACAGTCCCTACAGTCAATAGAACCAGGCCCCCATCTCCATTCTCCGAGCATGCCCAGATTTGAACACTTTGCCAGCCCCTCCACAACTCCGTCCTCCATCACCCCCTCACCTCCCCTCAGACCCTCTCACACCCTGACACCCACCAGGCTTCCAGGCAGGGCAGAAAGCAATGGCATTACTAACGTATTGTGAATTTGGGGGAGTATCCTGAGATTTCCCTCCACTGTCTTCCATAGAAAAATCATGCTGGGCTCAGAGCATGAACTTTATTTATCTCTCCACAGATGGAACCAGAACTGCCAAGTTTCTCCAGCATTTTCTGTTTTTATTGCCTTAGACTCTCTGGCTGACAACACTTCCCACCACCAGTTCAACAAAAATTATGCCTGGCTTGGTTTTCCCTTCATGGATGCTGCCAAGCCAGCAGAGTATTCACACCATTTTCTGTATCTAGTTCAGATTTCTAACATCCACAGTAACCTGCATACTGAAAGTGTTGTTTCCATCATTAACATTTGGAACTGAGCTCTGAATCTATGCTACTTTTGAATGGTTGCCCCCACCCATTATCAGAGCTGACTGTCCTAAAGCAGCCAGGAGATGTATGGAAACAATGTTCCACATTCACCTTCGGACTACTGCTCTGAAGAGTCTTAGATTAGATTACTTACAGTGTGGAAACAGGCCCTTCGGCCCAACAAGTCCACACCGCCCCGCCGAAGCACAACCTACCCATACCCCTACATCTACCCCTTACCTAACACTACGGGCAATTTAACATGGCCAATTCACCTGACCTGCACATCTTTGGACTGTGGGAGGAAACCGGAGCACCCGGAGGAAACCCACGCAGACACGGGGAGAACGTGCAAACTCCACACAGTCAGTCGCCTGAGGCGGGAATTGAACCCAGGTCTCTGGCGCTGTGAGGCAGCAGTGCTAACCACTGTGCCACCATGCCGCTTCAGCTGCTGCCTTGAGACAAATAGTTTAGCTATATTTTATTGTGAGGAGGGAAGAAACATTAGGAATAAGCTTCAATTGTCCACATTCATAATATTAAAATATTATTGTAATTAAAAGAAGCATTACTGTAGTGATTGGAACCAGGTAGATCTTGTTGACTATGAGATCCTTGATTGGGGTTTTTACCCTGGTCAATTAGGAAACTGACCCATATAAACATGGGATTTAGAATCCCCCAGTTCAGAAGACTGACTCTGAGCTGACTGACCACAGCCAATGTACTGTGCACAAGTAAATAAAGGGTGACTTGGTGACGGGATACCAGCCTCTATGCAGTTATTTCAGTTACCATCATCAGTTCTAAAGAGGGACCACTCAAAACATTAACTCTGTTTCTCTCTCCACAGGTGTAGCCAGACCTTGTATTGAGACTGGCTCAAATGCAATAAGGGGTACATTGGGTTCCAAGAGATCAGTTGTGTTAGGGGACTCTCTACCCGAGGCACAGACAGACGTTTCTGTGGCCAGCAGCAAAAAAAAATCATAATGATGTGTTGCTCGCTGGTGCCAGGATAAGAGTGGGTGCAGAATGTTCTCAAGAGGGAGAGGGACCAGCAGGAGGTTATTGTACACATTGGAATCAATGACATATGAAGTGAAAAGGATGAGATTCTGAAGAAAGAATATAGAGATTTAGGCAGGAATTTAAAACGGAGGTCCTCGAGGGTAGGAATATCTGGATTACTCCCAGTGTTGCAAGCTTGTGAGGCGAAGAATAGGAGGATAGAACTGATGAATGCATGGCTGAAGAGCTGGTGTATGGGAGAAGGATTTACATTTTTGGATCATTGGAATCCCTTCTGGGGTAGAAGTGACCTGTACAAGAAAGATGGATTGCACCTGAATTGGAAGGGGACTAAAATAACGGCAGGGAGATTTGCTAGAGCTGCTCAGGAGGATTTAAACTATTAGGGCGGGGGGGGGGGGAATCCCAGGGAGATAGTGAGGAACTGTTGAACTCAGAAATAAGAAAGGTATGATCACCTTATTGGGATTGTATTATAGACTCCCTAATAGTCAGCAGGAAAGTGAGAAACAAATGAGCAAGGATATCTCAGTTATCTGTAAGAATAATAGGGTGGTTATGGTAGGGGATTTCAACTTTCAAAACATAGACTGGGACTGTCATAGGGTTAAGGATTTAGATGGAGAGGACCTGCTGGTCCTTGAGAACATTCTGCACCCTCTCTGAGACATCACTGATCCTGGCACGAGCGAGGCAACACACCATTCTGATTTTTCACTGCTGGCTGCAGAAACATCTGTCGGTGCCTCAGATTAGAGAGTCCCCTAACACAATTGATCTCTTGGAACCCAATGTACCCCTCATTGCATTTGAGCCAGTCTCGATACCAGATCTGGCAGCATCTGTAGAGAGAGATGTTTTGAGTGGTCCCTCTTTAGAACTGGTGTGTACAAAAAAAATTTCTGATTCAATATCTAGATGTACCTACTAGACAAGATGCAAAACTTAACCTAATCTTGGGAAATAAGGCAGGGCAGGTATCTGAGGTATCAGTGGGAGAGCACTTTGGGGCCAGCGACCATAATTCTATTAGTTTTAAAATAGTGATGGAAAAGGATAGACCAAATCTAAAAGTTGAAGTTCTAAATTGGAGGAAGGTTAATTTGATGGTATTAGGCAAAAATGTTCAAAAGCTGATTGGGGGCAAAGGTTTGCAGGTAAAGGGGCGGCTGGAAAATGGGAAGCCTTCAGAAATGGGATAATGAGACTCCAGGGATAGTATATTTCTGTCAGGGTGAAAGGAAAGGCTGGTAGGTATAGGGAATGCTGGATGCCTAAATAAATTGAGGGTTTGGTTAAGAAAAAGGAAGCATATGTCAGGTATAGACAAAATAGATCGAATGAATCCTTAGAAGAGTATAAAGGCAGGAGGAGTATACTTAAGAAGGAAATCAGGAAGGCAAAAAGGGTATATGAAATAGTTTTGGCAAATAGAGTTAAGGAGAATCCAAAGGGTTTTTATAAATACATTAAGGACAAAAGGGTAACTAGGGAGAGATAGGACCCCTCAAAGATCAGCAAGGCGGCCTTTGTGTGGAGGTACAGGAGGTGGTGTAGATACTAAACGAGTATTTTGCATCAGTATTTACTGTGGAAAAGGATGTGGATGATATAAACTGTAGGGAAATAGATGGTGACATCTTGACAAATGCCCATATTACAGAGGAGGTGGTGCTGGATGTCTTGAAAAACATAAAAGTGGATAAATCCCCAGGACCTGATCAGGTGTATCCAAGAACTCTGTGGAAGCTAGGGAAGTGATGCTGGTGACAGGTGAGGTGCCAGAAGACTGGAGGTTGGCTAACGTGGTACCACTACTTAAGAAAGGTGCTAAGGAAATGCCAGGGTACCATAGACCAGTGAGCCTGACATTGGTGGTGGGCAAGTTGTTGGAGGGAATTCTGGGGGACAGGTTTTAGATGTATTTGCAAAGGCAAACACTGATTAGGGATGTCAACATGGCTTTGTGCATGGGAAATCATGTCTCACAAACTTGATTAAGTTTTTTGAAGAAGTAACAAAGAGGATTGATGAGTGCAGAGCAGTGGACGTGATCTATAAGGACTTCAGTAAGGCTTCAACAAGGTTCCATGGAAGACTGGTTAGCAAGGTTAGATCTCAAGGAATACAGGGAGAACTAGCCATTTGGATACAGAACTGGCTCGAAGGAAGAAGACAGAGGGTGGTGGTGGAGGGTTATTTTTCAGATTGGAGGCCTGTGACCAGTGGAATGCCACAAGGATCGGTGCTGAGTCCACTACTTTTCATCATTTATATGAATGATATGGATGTGAGCATAAGAGCTATAGTTAGTAAGTTTGCAGATGACACCAAAATTGGAGGGGTACTGGATAGCGAAGGATGTTACCTCAGAGTACAACAGGATCTTGATCAAATGGGCCAATAGTCAGAGGAGTGGCAGATGGAGTTTAATTCAGATAAATGCAAGATGCTGCATTTTGGAAAAGCAAATCTTAGCAGGACTTATACACTTAAGGGTAAGGTCCTAGGGAGTGTTGCTGAACAAAGAGACCTTGGAGTGCAGGTTCATAGCTCCTTGAAAGTAGAGTCACAGGTAGATAGGGTAGTGAAGAAGGTGTCTGGTATGCTTTCCTTTATTGGTCAGAGTATTGAGTACTGGAGTTGGGAGGTCATGTTGTGGTTGTATAAGACATTGGTTAGGCTACTTTTGGAATACTGCATGCAATTCTGGTCTCCTTCCTATCGAAAGGATGTTGTGAAACTTGAAAGGGTTCAGAAAAGATTTACAAGGATGTTGCCAGGGTTGGAGGATTTGAGCAATGGGGAGAGGTTGAATAGGCTGGGGCTGTTTTCCCTGGAGCGTCGGAGGCTGAAGGATGACCTTATAGTGGTTTATGACATCATGAGGGTCATGGATAGGATAAATAGACAAAGTCTCTTCTCTGGGGTGAGGGAGTCCAGAACTAGGGGGTATAGGTTTAAGGTGAGACTGGAAAGATATAAAGAGACCTAACGGGTGTTACATGTGTGGAATGAGCTGCCAGAGCAAGTGGTGGAGGTTGGTACAATTACAACATTTAAAAGGCATTTGGATGGGTATATGAATAGCAAGGGTTTAGAGGGACATGGGCCGAGTACTTGCAGGTGGGACTAGATTGGGTTGGGCTTTCTGGTCGGCATGGACAGGTTGGGTGAAATGGTCTGTTTCCATGCTGTACATCTCAATGACTCTATGGCCTGTTGAGTTTTGCCAACACTCTCTGTGTTTGTTTCAGATTTCCAGCATCAGCATATCTTGCCTTTATCACCATCACTTTAGAAATAGTAGATGCACTGAACATTTCAAAGCAACAGTACTTACTCTTCCAGCAGTTTTGGAGTGGAAGACTCGCCAAATTAATCGTATTGTAATGGAAGGGATAAAATTTACAGCAATAGTCAGTAGGATGGTGAGCCAGACATAAGGCTGTTTAAAAATATTTAATGCTGCTCCTGTAAAATAAAAAGCAAAAATAATAAGCACTCAAAATCCTGACACTAACCATATTTGCAGATTATTGTGGAGGCTCTGAATTGTCTCAATGGAATTACTGTACACAAATTTAACTAAGCAGACTGCTTGTTTGACCAGCTCTTCCCATTACCAGCCCCTTTGGGTTAGTAGCCTTTACTACACACAGTGTGCAATCTACCGACTGAACCAGGGCTCCTTTGCTGCTACCTTCCTCCCCGCTGCCTCCTCTGCCTGCAAGGACAACAAAAGTAGCTGCACTGGAGCATCATGTCACTGTCAAGTTGTCAAACATTCCACCTTTGGTGCATGTTTAATGTTCTTTACATCATTGCTGGGTTAAAGTCAGGGAATTCCTTTTCTATGAGTCACTGTGGCTCAAGAGAGAAGATTTGCCATTAACTCCGAATTGAAATGGGGATCGGTAATAAATCTAAAATTGTGCAAGACTTTGGTTTGGCTGCATTTAGAATACTATGTACAGTTCTGGTCACCACATTACCAAAAGGATGTAGACGCTTTGGAGAGGCTGCAGAGAAGGTTTACAAGGATGTTGCCTGAAGGTGCTAGCTATGAAGAGAGAGTGAGTAGGTTAGTATTGTTTGCATTAGAAAAAAGGAGATTGTGGGGGGACCTGATTGAGGTCTACAAAATCATGAAGGGTATAGACAGGGTGGATAGAGATAAGCTTTTTCCCAGGATGAGGGATTCAATAATGAGAGGTCACACTTTCAAGGTGAGAGATGAAAAGTTTAAGTGGGATACACGTGTAAAGTACTTTACACAGAGGGTGGTAGGTGCCTGGAACGCATTGCCAGCAGAGGTAGTAGAGGCAGGCATGGTAGATTAATTTAATGTGCATCCGGACAGATGCATGAGTAAGTGGGGAGCAGAGGGATACAGATCCTCAGGAATTGGGCGATAAGTTTCAACAGTGGATTTGGGTTGGCTCAGGCTTGGAGGGCCAAAGGGCCTGTTCCTGGAGTGTAAATTTTCTTTGTTCTTTGTTCTAAATCTCATCATTCCCAATGAGGAGAATGAAAAGGTAAGGGGATATGGGACTGAATTTTCCTTCAGAAATCTATTATCTTTCTGACGGTCATATAGCAGTGCTCCCAATAGAACTGGGGAAACCTTGCTTTTCGGAATTGAGCATTTCATTGAGCATATTGAAGACAGAGATAGTAGGTCTTTATTGTCAAGGGGATCAAGGGTTACGGGGAGAAAGCGGGAAAATGGGATCGACAAACTTATCAGCCATGATTGAATGGCGGAGCAGACTCAATGGGCTGAATGGCTTAAGTTGTGCTCCTATGTCTTATGGTCTTATAAGAAATAGGAGCAGGAGTAGGGCATCTGGTCCCTTGAGCCTGCTCTGCCATTCAATAAGATCGTGGCTGATCTTTTCATTCAGCACTCATCTTCACTTACCCACCCTCTCACCATAATCCTTAACTCCTTTACTCTTCAAAAATCTAGTTATCTCTTCCTCTTTGATCCCGAATAGTTTTCTCCCAGCTCCAACAAACCCGATGGCAAGTACTTACTGCATGCCTGCTCTGTGACAGGACTGACTGACAAGTAAGTAATGTTCACACAAATGCAGACGACAAATACTCACACACACACAAAAAACACACTGTGCACACATGAATTACAGAAAGCTCTAAGGTTGAGTCAGATACATTAGGATCCTGATCGTGATTGGGATTACAGGATGCTTCTGTATTTCAATCTTGGGTTGAACTGGCAGCTATCATTCTAATGTTGCAGCAAGGACACGGAGTGCTCAGGGGCATGTATTCAACTCATGGACTGAACTAGACTGCATCTCCAGGGTCGTCACTTGCTCTCAGGCATTCAGAGCCTACTTTGTTGCTCACAGTTTCCCTGCTGTGCATTACCTTGTCTTGCATTTTTGCATCTTACCCCCTTAGACAGAGACACTATGGTCACATTATCATGCCTCTTAGTGCAAACACAAAGGCAGGAAGCATGTCATTATTATCAGCAGGCCTCAGTCAGGTCAAAGGAGATAGGTTTCACTCAGGGATTCCCAACATGTTAAGTCAAGGGCAGCCATTGATACCAATCCAGACCCTGTACAGGGTGATCAGAGTCAGTACCCTCCACTTAGAAGGGGTGAAGAGCCAAATAATGGGCAGTCCACTATCTGTCTTGACTCTTTCTGCCCTATTGTAGGCTCTTTTCCTCATGGAATGTGAGACAGAGAGAGGGAAAAACAGGTAATATGGGAGATGAAAGTGGATGGTAGTTATTATTGTTGGTGCTGGTGTAGAGATTTCCCAAGCGAGTGAGTAGGTAGTGCAAAGGGCATGCATGCTTAGTGGTATCGAGGGTTAGGGTGGGTGACGGTGTACAGGAAAATTATTACGATCAATAATGAATATGGTAGATCATGAACCATGGTGGGAGGTGATGCAATAGCAGAGACAAAGTGACTGTTAGCTTTTGGAGAGAAGATGGTCGTTTAGTCCTTGGTAGAGTGGAGAAGGACAGTGATCTTCTTGCTAGTGTGCTGGGCATTCCTCCAGATGGTTAACATTGCAGTGAGCTGCATGGCTTCCTCAGGCTAGGCTGGCATCACCCCACCCAGCAGGACCCCCAGGACCCTGCCCACAAAGCTAGGTGTTGATACCCCCTGTCTCCCCTATCCAAGGCCAATGTGAGGAACTGTGCAGGGCAGCTCTGACCTAACAGTGCTTGTCAGAGTGCATAATGGATTTTTAAAGATGGTATGGGCACAAGGGATGCAAGTCAATCCAGGATATCCACTGACCGTGATCAAAAAGGGTGGAAATCAGACATGAGAGATGCCATGGAGGTGCAGTGGGTAATTAATGTGGCCAGTTTGACAAGAGACAGTAAGACAATCCACTAGGCCTCATATAGAAAATCCCTCCAAAAAAAAAAGATGCCACACAACTCAGATTTCACCAAAGATTCATTGGTTCCAAGCATTGCCCTCCAGCAGATGTATGCTTTTTCTGATTATCTGTGATTTCAAAATCACCTTTGTCTCTCCACAACTCATTAACAAGCTCTTTGAAGCATTTAATAGGCTGTTAGTTGGAGGAGAGTTGGTGCTGGCTCCTTCCAGACTGGAGGCACTGGAACACTGGTGTACCATAAAAAGAGTACAATGTTCAAACGATGCCTGCCCTTGACCCCTCAGCCAGGGGTGACTGTGGATCAGGCTCTCAGAAGCAAAGATCCATGTGCACAAAACCAGATGAACTTTACTATTTAAGGATTGACCTGGAATCACACCTCGGGCTTCACTATTTAAATAACTCAGTTTATTCTCAGAATCACTGAGACCAAGTTTTTTTGAAAATTTATATCCAACTGAAAAGGATATGATTGCTGAGAACTTTAATCCGGCTGCTTCACACTGTGACTCAATAAATCTCTGACCCCCATCATTCCAATCATGTCAGTGTTCATTGTTCGATCAAATATAAATTTAAAAGTCAGGAGGATGAACAAAGTATGTGATCCACTTAAATAAAGGGTAGCACGGTGGCTCAGTGGTTAGCATTGTTGCTTCACAGCTCCAGGGACCTGAGTTTGATTTCAGCCTCAGGTGACTGTCTGTGTGGAGTTTCCACATTCTCCCCGTGTCTGTGTGGATTTCCTCCCACAATCCAAAGATGTGCAGGTCAGGTGAATTGGCCATGTTAAGTTGTCCATAGTATTAGGTGCATTAGAGAGGGGTAAATATAGGGTAGGGGAATGGGTTTGGGTGGGTTAATCTTTGCAGGGTCAGTGTGGACTTGTTGGACCAAATGGCCTATTCCATACTGTAGGGAATCTAATCTAAAAACAGAGAATGCTGGAAGTACTCAGCGTTTATGGAGAGTGAGACAGAGTTAATGTTACAAGAGCAAAGACTCAGTTCTGAAAAAAGTATTTCGACCCAAAACATTAATGTTATTTCTCTTGCTGTGGATACCGCCAGATCTGCTGAGTTTTTCCAGCATTCTGTTATAATTTCAGCTATCCAGCAGCCACAGTATTTTGCTTTTATTCTTGTGATTTCCTTTAAATGTTCTTAACATTTTAGTGCAGATTGAAAATGATCAATTGTCACAAAGCTAGTCCCTTTTTTTCTAAAAGCTGACCCTTGGCTCAAGGAGACTCTGTCTTTGATTTTTTTTCAGAGGGGCTCTGAACAGGTCAGGCTCTGAACAGTCTGGTTTGGTACAGAGATGAAAAGGATTTTGAGAGGCCTTTTGTTTATATTTAAACAGGTGAGACTTCAGGCCAAAGTGGTCATGTTTTAGAAGTGACCTGTATAATGAAAGAGAGTAGTCAGCTCTCCAGCTGAGCAGTTTAGTTCAATCCTGAACTGGTTGGGAGTTCAACAGGGAGCTATGTGGAAACTCTCTCTCTCTCTCTCTCTCTCTCTCTCTTTCTGCTTTTCAATTCAACCTTGTAAGCATGTGTTCCATTTATACTGGCTTTTAAAGGGAGTTTGCTTATTGGGACTGTTGTGTATGTTTGGAACACCATTGTTTAGATAGACTGAGTTCTGTGGGGTGGGGGTTCCTTATTCTGTTCTTTGTGTTTCGTTGTGTAAATTTGTGAATACATTTTTGGCTGCTTTAAAATCTAGTAGTCAACCTAGCTACCTCACTCTGGGTAATTTTCACTGTACACTTACCGAAACAAATTGCAAAGTTATGGGCCGGGGTTGCCTGCTTAAGCATGTTCCGAATGGTCTGGCTTACTCCATAACACAATAAAAGGCCAGAGGGGATAAACATGTAAGAAAGACGCAAGATGCGTTAGGGACTGCTTGAAACCACAGAAATATCATTCCAGAGATGTGAAGGTTAGGTGAATTGGCCACCGGTAAAAATTGCCCATAGTGTTCAGGCATTTGTCGGTTAGGTGCATTAGTTGAGGGTAAATGTAGAGTAGTAAGGGAATGGGTCTGGGTGGGTTATTCTTTGGGGGGGGTCGGTTTGGACTTGTAGGGCTGAATGGCCTGTTCCCACACTGTAGCAATTCTACGATTCTAAGGTCATTTGAAGCACTAGAGAGTGACAAATGCTGGAAGATTTCTCAAAGCTAAGAAAATATTCTCTTCAACCCCAATGAATTCAGTGAAAAACCTGGAACTGAGGTACAAATTTGTATTCTATCAGTTAATCTTGCAATCTGTTGCAAATTTGCATTGACTAAACTGCTAAAATAATTCACTTATCTGCTGTTAAGTATCAACAAACCTAAACATTAAGTTGCTTTCTTACCATGGAACTGGAACATATCTGGTGCTAGTTGAGTCAAGAAGGTGCTTTGGGTTAGAAAGGTGATGCAAAAGTATAGTGCAAGACTGATGATGATAGACAAAACAGTGGGAACTGTCCAATATGAAATCTCTAACATAACCTGTTGAGAGAATAAATTATTACCTTGAATATTCAGAGATTTACAGAAGTCAAACTACCTTTACTTTTCAACACTTCTGCATGAAACTGCTTTCATTTAGACAATTAAGCATTTGAAAAGAAAGCTCTCTAGATATACAAGAGAATTATTTCATATCTAAATACTAATCAATCTAGCTGCAGTTGACTCTTGGATATGTCCATCACTTTCAGAGTGCAACAAAATACTTTAATTCCTCAGAATCCTTTGAACTGGACCACAATAGAAGTGTTTAAATCAAGTCATAGAGATGTACACCATGGAAACAGACCCTTCATTCCAACTCGTCCATGCCGATCCTAAATTAAATCGAGTCCCATTTGGCAGCACTTGGCCCATATCCCTCTAAACCCTTCCTATTCATATACCCATCCAAATGCCTTTTAAATGTTGTAATTGTATCAGCCTTCACCACTTCCTCTGGCAGCTCATTCCACACATGCACCACCCTCTGCATGAAAACGTTGTCCCTTAAGTCCCTTTTATACCTTTCCCCTCTCCCCCTAAACCTATGCCCTCTAGTTCTGGACTCCCTCACCCCAGGAAAAATATTTTGTCTATTTACCCTATCCATGCCCCTCATGATTTTATAAACCTCTATAAGGTCAACCCTCGACATCCGACGCTCAGGGAAAACATCTCCAGTCTATTCAGCCTCTCCCTTTGGCTCAAATCCTCTAAATCTGGCAACATCCTTGTAAATCTTTTCTGAACCCCTTCAAGTTTCACAACATCCTTCCGATTGGAGGGAGACCAGAACTGCACGCAATACTCCAAAAGTAGCCTAACCAATGTCCTGTACAGCCACAATATGACCTCCCAACTCCCATATCAATGTTCTGACCAATAAAGGCATTTTCCTTCTTCACTATCCTATCTACCTGTGACTCCAGTTTCAAAGAACTATGAATCTGCACTCCAAGGTCTTTTTGTTCGGCAACACACCCCAGGGCTTTACCATTAAGTGTATAAGTCCTGCTCTGATTTGCCTTTCCAAAATGCAGCACCTCACATTTATCAAAATTAAACTCCATCTGCCACTCCTCAGCCCATTGGCCCATCTGATCAAGACCCTGTTGTATTCTGAGGTAACCTTCTTCACTGACCACTAACCTCCAATTTTGGTGTCATCTGCAAAATGATCACACTCAAGTACAATCACATCCATCGCTTAAACCAATATTTTTGGCTAAAGGATATTTTCAACTGGAGTAGAAATCACAGATCCATGACTAAATTAAATCATATAACATTTACAATATAAAAGTGGGGCACATAAATAATGTCTGTAATACCTTGAAAAAACAGGCACTTACTTATAAATGTGTAATGAAGCATTTCCTTTAACAAGGTTATGTTGTCCTTAGTTTTTTTTCAGAGGTCATGAAAGACAGATACCAAAAAGTCTAAGTTGAAGGGTTTCAGGCCCAGTTTGATTATACCTAACAGATACTGCTTCAGTAAAAGGCTTTCAAGTTTTTGAAAAAATAACTTGTACAATGAAAGGGGTGTGGCCAGTTTTCCCAGCTCAGCTTTTCTCTAGCTTGGTTTGGTTTGGTTTTGAGCACTTGTGTTGTAAAAGCTGCTAGACCCAAAGAAGCAGGTCCATGATAATCTCTCTCCGACTTGTCTCCTGTTAAGAACCTGTGTTTGATTTTCCCATAAAAGGGTATTTATGGAAGTTGTTGCAACTATTGGGAACAGCGTTAGTAATTTGGGATGAGCTGTTGGGTTTTCGGATAGGTTAAGTTACTCGGTATTATGTTTTCTTTTGTTTGTGTTTCATTCGGTAATCTTGTAAATAAAGTCTGTTTTGTTTAAAACTAAGTGGTTTGACCAGTGTTATCTCTCTTGGAATAGCCACTTTACACATGTATAAACAACTAGCAAAGTTAGGGTCTCAGCTACATCCTTGAAATGTTTTGAGGGATCTGGCCTGATCCATAACAAATGTCAATGTAATGAGTGTAACTGCTTCTTACTGGAGAGATCGCCTATCCTTTCTGTAATGTTTGTCAAGACACTGGTCATTCATTCAATATCAAAGCCTGTGCTTTGTTGTTTTTCAAGGAGAAGTGAATAGAGATGTAAAAACATGGTTTCCAAACAGAGTCATTAAAACCCATATAATTACGAGGATAATTTGCATTGCTCAGTTTGTAAAGCAATCATCTGGGATAGTACTGGGAGACCAATTAAAGGATGGATTGAGACATGCTTCATAATTTTCTGCATCTCGAAGATTGAATGTAAAAGGATCCAGACTCCCTTAACATTTGTCAAATCACACCGGAGGGGGCTTTAACCAATTGTCCATATAGCCTACTCAGAAGCCCAGCCCTGCTCTATATGCACCCTTGCTTATTCTTTGATACAATGTGGGCATCATTGGCAAGGTCAGCATTTTATTGGCCCTTCCCTAATTGCCTTGATCTGAGTGGTTTCCTCAGGAATTTCAGCGGTCAGTTAAAATTGCTGCAAACTTGGAGTCATAAGTAGTCCAGACTGAGTAAGGATGAGATATTTACTACCTTGAAAGGACATTAGTGAACCAGACGGGCTTTTACAACAATTAATGATTGTATCATTCTCACCATTACTGAGGTAAGTCTTCAATTCAAGATTTCCACATAATTAATCCAGTGACATTACAATTACCATCTTCCACTTTATTTTATAACCACCTCTCTCAGATGATCCACAGATCAAAGAAACACTGACTTAATTGATCAGCAAATTTGAACTTCAAAAAAATATTTTCTCAATAGAGTTCTTAGTATAAATAGTCATTAATGTACACTCTACTATGTAGTCCTGTGATGGCCAAAGGTTAAATTATGGACTTACCTCTATATTAACAGAAATTACCACAGCAGTGCCAATAGTTGTTGATAAAGACTGGTAATCTGAGACTGCTACGCCATCTTTCCCTGTTGTATCCAAGAATGCTCCATATGGTATAAAAAATATAACTACTGAACTGAGAAGACCGTGAAATAGAGTAATTAAAAAGATCCTATAATTGAAGAGTTCATTGCATTGTCCAATCTTGTAGAGTTTTGGACACTTGGTAATTAGTTTGTCACTTACATCCTGCAAACACAGAAAGATAGGAAATCATCAGATCACAGCATTGGGATGTCCAATAATCCAAAACTTGATTTAATATAAAATATTATATCAATGTTTCTTAGTTGTCTGGAGTCATTGAGTTCAAACAGTAGTCTGGGAACTCAAACATCATTATAGAGCAAATGGTTTGATGTGGGCAATACAACCAATTCAACGGAATGACATTACTTAGGGCTTGTACACAAGTTATACCTTACTTCATAGGGTGGGGTCATGTGATTAACAATTGGGATTGCAAGCTCCAAGATAGCAATGGCAGATATGGTGTAGACACTTTGATTGGACAATGCTGTCAATCAGAGGTGTGGCCCCTTTAAATGTGGGTGTTTATTTTGACAGTGAGTGTGGTTTAATCAACTAAACCTGGGAGGGCTTATCTCGGCCAAAAACATGATTGCTTCACAGTTACACTGGGGAGCCACTGCACCTTCAGCAGAAAATCAAAACCCAACTCTGACCAATTGGGTCACACCTAGCAATTTCTTTTCGGTTGCTCAATTATTTATGGGGAAATAAGCAAGAAAATAAAATCAATGTTATAAAGGAATAAATGGCAGCCATGACTATCAGAGATGTGCGGTACATATTACTAGGAAAGTGCTAGATGTGAACGATGTATTTATCGAAATCAGATAGAAATCAACAGGCCATATTTAGCTAAGATCCTTCCATTTTGGTGATTTTTGAGCACTGATTGACATCATTGTGTTTTAGAAGTTGATGGGCCCATCTGAGCATTAGCATCTGTCCCTGATTCTTTTTAACTATATTTCCTCTTCCAAGCCCCTAGATGTAAAAGGTGTTCACCAGACTATGCCAACTGTCCAATTATTTAACATTAACACTGGAAACTCATCCACTACTGTGTGAGATGGATCTACCATTGACCACGTGCATGTGAATTCCAATAAAACAGGAAATCTCCTTTAAGTTGTCCAGGGGATGGAGTTAAACGGGATGGAATCCTTACAGCTTTTAGTTTGAGGTGTGATTGATTACACAAACCAGAAGAAATAATGTCCCCATCATGAATCATGCAGTGTCATGGAAAAACAAATAAAGAATATGGATAGATAACGACCAGAGGCTGTTTTATTCTCAATTTTACATGTTTTCAAGGCTAGGGTAAACAACTAAATAATTTGGTTACATTGTAAGGGACCATGAGTAGGATGTATCCACAATAAGATCGAGTGAAGAATTTAGGAGGAACTTCTTTAACTATTGATAAGAACATGAAACCCACTGTAACATGGGATGGTTGAAAGAGACGGAGAAGACCTATGGGGCAACCTTTCACACAGAGGGTGGTGGTGTGTATGGAATGAGTTGCCAGAGGAAGTGGTGGAGGATGGTACAATTACAACATTTCAAAGGCATCTAGATGGGTATATGAATGGAAAGGGTTTACAAGGATATAGGCCAAATGCTGGCAAATGGGACTAGATTAATTTAGGATATCTGGAATGAAGGAATTTACCTGAAGGGTACATCTCTATGAGGTACGAATTTCTTTTAATTCTTTCAAGGGAAGTGGGCATCACTTTCTAATTGCTCTTGAAAAGAGTGGCTTGCTGGATCATTTCAGAGGGCAATTAAAGGTCAATTGCATTGGTCTGGAGTCACTTGTAAGCCAGACCAGGTAAGAATGGGAGACCTTCTTTCCTAAAAGATATCAGTGAACAAGGTGGATTTATACATCAAACAATGGTTTCAGGTTCACCATTATTCAGACTAGCTTTCAATTCCAGGTTAATTAATTAATCAAATGTAAATTCTGCTGGATCCAAAGTGAGATTTGAAACCGTCTTCCCAGAGCATTAACCTGGCTGTCTGGATTACTAGTCCTGTGATATAACCACTATGTCACTTTATTTGACGTGTCACTTCACCTGACAAGGGAGCAGCACTCTGAAAGTTTGTGATTTCAAATAAACTTGTTGCCTGGTGTCATGTGACTTCTGACTCAATTTAGCAATGTGTTACAATTTTCTTCACAGTGCTCTGACCATCACTTGCACTGTTGGAGAATGCCTTGTTTATTTTCACTTGCGGAATCTGATGAACACAGAAGCTTGATGGCCCCTTACCTGATCCAGTGCTCCCAACAGGAGGACAGGCAGCCAGCTGTATGCCACTTTGTAGAAAGAGATGCACCACTTCTCAAAGACAGACTTTAGAGAAAACAGAGATCAGGATTCTGAAGGTTATTGTGCAGGTTAAAGAACAAGCTGATACAAAGCATGTTAAAGCAATCCTATTTCGATATAAACTTAGATTGATTGACAAACTGGAGATTTGATAGAACACAGGGCAGGGCAGAATACATTTTGCATTTGAGTTGTTTTCTTTAGTTTCTGACTGAGAATTAACACCTTTTGACTACTTGTCTGTTACAATTCAATCATTAGAATCACTTACACTGCAAAACAACATGCTGATGATGAATTGATACCAGCTGGGAAAATTGAGTAACTAATCAGTAACCAATGTATCAGCTCTGATGAGAGACTGGATAGGATGGGGTTATATTTCGTACAGCAGAGAATGCTAAGGGGGAAGCCCGACTGAGATGTGCAAAGTTATGAGGGATATAGATAAGGAAAAATGTTTTTTCTTAGTAGATGGGTCATTTAGCCAGGAGACCCAGGTGTAAGTTAAGGAGTAGCAGATTCAGGGAAGATTTGAAGAATATGTTTTTCACCTGGAAGGTGGTGGGTATCTGGAACTCACTGCCTGAAAGGGACATAAAAGCAAGAACCTTCAAGACACTGAAGAAATCTTTAGATGAGCACTTGACGCAACATAGTATACAAGACCATGGGCCAAGTACTGGAAACTGGGATGAGAATGGAAAGGATGGGATGGCACAGTGGCTCAGTGGTTAGCACTGCTGCTTCACAGCACCAGGGACCTAGTTTCCATTCCATCTTTGAGCGACTGTCTGTCTGGAGTTTGCACATTCTCTCTGTGTCTGTGTCAGTTTCCTCTAGGTGCTCCAGTTTCCCCTCCCACAGTCCAAAGCTGTGCAGGTTAGGTGGCTTGGCTATGCTAAATTGCCCATAGTGTCCAGGGATGCGCAGGCTAGGTGGATTCGCCATGGGAAATGCAGGTTACAGGAGTAGGGGGTGGGTCTGGATGGAACACTCTTTGGAAAGTCAGTGTGAACTCAATGGGCCAAGTGGCGTATGTCCGCACTTATAGGAATTCTGTGAATTTTTATTATTGATGACTGGTGCAAGCACAATGAGCAGAAGGGTCTCTTTCCATGCTGTTAAATCTCCATGGTGCTAACAGCTCATCAATAGTAGAGAGGTTGTCAAAGTGTACGATAGCATTACTTCCTTTAGACTGTGGGTAGTGTGATTAAAAAGTCTCCAAGAAGCTGGTTTTCTTGTTGGCAACACCTTCATGTTTTGTAAGGGGAGAGGTCAAGGGGCTGAAGATAGAATAGGAGGAGCAAGATCAATCTTTCTCATGTAAAATCCAGGCTAGCCACATCTCCAAGCCCACCAAGGTTGGTGGGGTAAAGAACCAGTAGCTTCACATATGGACTTTTCACAATTTGGAGAATATTAGCAGTGTGCCCACACTAAAACTTCAGGAAACTGGGGAGGGAGCTGGTTGGCACGGGAGAGCTGAGGGAGCCAGGTCCCTCTCAGACAGTTTACAGATCTCACCTGGTCAAGTTTTCAAGAGGGAAATAGTCTCCTTAAGTATTCTTTTCATATTGTCAAATCAGGCTTGTTTTATACCAAATAAACATGTTGAGTTTTGGTTGTGTGAAGTCAGGTAAGTCCTGGCCTAGAAAGCTCTCAAACAGAGCTGCTAACTGCACCCACTCAGAAATCCTATGCTTCCCACTGATTCGGAACATCAGGTAAGCATATCAGCAACATTAAGACATGTTTTCTTACCAGACCAGAAAATCCACAGAAGAATGCAAACCAGATTTGGACAAAGGAAAACGTAAATGTTTTGTATAGGAAATATCTCAGGAACTTGCAGATCCTTAAGTAAGACCATCGTCCGTGAACCAGAAGCAACCGCTCAAGGTAGCGGAACTGAGCGAGTGAGTAATCGCTGGACAAAACAGCCTGCATGCCCTCCTGTCCGCTGATCCCAACTCCAATATGTGCCGCTGGGGAAAGACAACAGTTTGTAAAATCACTCGCTGTGAACAGGAACACACTCAGTCTCAGACCATTCGCAGGTTCTGGAATGATATTTTTCTTTTGACTCTGGTGGAGTCAAACCTACTGACATTCGAGAGGCTGGTTGATTTGCACCTCCTCCTGGTGTCACAAAACTTGTTCCGTTTTTTCTAAAAGCTGTTCCTTGGTTCAAGGAGACTCTGCCCTTGTGTTTTTTTTGGAGGGGTAATAAACCAGGCTGGGCTCTAATCAGTCTGGTTTGGTACAGAGATGGAAAGGATTTTGAAAGGCCTTTTGTTTATATGTAAACAGATGAGACTTCAGGCCAAAGTGGTCATATTTTATAAGTGACCTGTATAGTGAAAGGGGAGTGGTCAGCTCTTTAAATAGACTGAGCAGTTTTCGTTCAGTCTTGAACTGGGAGGTTTAACAGGGAGTATGTGGAAACCCTCTCTCTTTTCTGCCTCTCAACTTCAACCTGTAAGCATGTATTCCAGTTCTACTGGATTTTAAAGAGAGTTTACTTATTGGGACTGTTGTGTATTTCAGAAGAGCATAATTAAGTCTAGTTGGATAGTCTGTGTTCTGTCGGGGTCCTTTATTCTGTTCTTGTGCTTCATTATGTAACTTTGTGAATACATTTTTTGTGTTTTAAAATCTAGTAATCAACCTAGCTATCTTGCTCCGGATAATTTCCACTGTACACTTGGCAATTTGTTTTGCTAAGTTATGATCTGGTGCTGCCTGCTTAAGAATGTTTTGAGTGGTCTGGCCTAGTCCATAACACTGGGCAGGTAGAAATGGGAAATAAACTTAACACCAACCCAACACCATAAAAACAGAGCCAACTTGGGACTGGATCTTGAATGATCTTGAAGATTTGTCCAATCAGCATATCTATTTTTCACCTTTTATGCATATCAGTGAGGATTGGGGACAATATTTCATCCTCACTAACACTCAGCACTGGAGCCCCCTGGTGTGTGTACTCAGCACCCTACTGTACTCACTGTATACCTATGACTGTGTTGCCAAATACCAGATGAATGCCATTTACAAGTTTGTTGATGACACCACCATAGTCGGTCGAATCTCAGATGGTGACGAAACAGACCACAGTCGGGAGGTGGAAGACCTGAAAAATGGTGCACTGAGAACAATGTTGGCAAAACCAAGGAACTCATTATTGACTTCATGCTCCCCTACACATTAACAGCACAGAGGTGGAACGAGTAGAGAGTGTCAAGCTCCAGAGAGTGGTCATCCACAACAAGCTTTCTTGGGCTCTTCATGTGGATGCACTGGTTACAAAGGCCCAACAACGTCTCTTCTTCCTCAGGCAGCTGAGGAAATTTGGAATGATGGTGAATACCCTTGCCATCTTTTATAGGTGCACCATCGAGAGCATTCTGTCTGGATATATCACCACCTGGAATGGCAACTGTACCATTCAAGATCGGAGATGGTTATAGAGAGTGGTGTACCCGGCCCGGACAATCACAAAGGCCAATCTCCCATCTATAGAATCCATCTTACCAGGCCCGCTGGCAAGGAAAGGCCACCAGCATTCTCAAAGATCCACCCCACCCTGGCAATGTTTTTCTACAACCTCTACCATTGGGGAGAAGGTACAGAGGCCTGAACACACACACCAGCCGGTTTTGTAACAGTTTCACCCTACTGTTATTAGAATACTAAATGGACTCACAAACTCTTAATATTCACTTGTACCTGTGCTTTTGTTTTTGCCATTGTTTACCTATTATTTACTTATCTATGCGACTTAACTCTGTGATCTGCCTGTATTGCTCACACGACAAAGCTCTTCACTGTGCCTCGGAACACGTGACAATAAATTCAATTCAATTCAATTCAATTCATCTTGCTCTAAAGGCAACACATATCAATAAATGACTGTTGTAAATTATGGCTGCTAACATTTAAAATAAACCAAAAGAACTGAACCTATTGGGGCTGTGCAGGGAAAGGGAAAGAATACTCAGTGTTCTCATGGATAAGACGCTAAGAGTTTAAGACACAGAAGTAGAATTAGGACATTCAGTCTGCTTCACCATTTGATCATAATTTAATCAATGTTAAGGAGATAAAAACAAAATATTATACTTTAAAATAATGAGGATGATTGAACTGGAAAATAGTCTTCATAAGTATTCTTTTCATATTGTCAAATCAGGGTTATGTTTCACAACTCCATTCTTCTGCCTTCACCCCATAACCTGCATCCCCTCAATAACTAAGAACAGGAGATGGAAAGGGAGGAGGAGAAAAGATCAATCAAGGTAGGAGTCATTTTAACACGATACCCCCGGGTAGGAAACTCATGGGATTGGATCACCCAACAATAGAACATGGTGCAGTGCAATACTGTGTCTGTGTTGGCCATGCTGCCATTCTAATTTAATCTCAGTTACCTGCACATGGCCCATATCCCTCTGTTCCCTGCTTTTTCATCTGTATATCTCGATATACATCATCTACACTAAAGGAAGTTCCTTCCTTTTAAGTTTAGAGAGGAGGAAATTCTCATCCCACCCCCCTCAACCACAGCCTCTATCCTACACTGTCTCTCCCTCCATCACCCCCAGCCTGTGCTGTCATCTTGTATCCCACTGAACAGTTCTGGGATCCTTTTCTCAAATGAATGCTTGATCTTTTGATTGTATTCTGAGGATGAACCAATCTCTATCACTTTTAGGTTTGGATTAATCATAGAAATTGTTTGGATGAGGAGCCAGAACTGTTGTTTCTTTATTTGGAAGCAAAGCTAACAGTATAAAACCATCAACATTTCAAGCCGTTTTCATTTCTTTCTCCATGATACCTTGTTATTACTAAGCTCAACAATCTTCCACCACAATTTTAAGCTCTCTTCCCAGGTCCTGGTGATATGTAAAGTAGAAAACGTCCCACAAAATCTGGGTTCGAAATATCTGATTTGCCTGTTTATTAAATACTAGGATTGGTGTGACATCCACCAAACAACATTAACCTTCTAAAATATCACAGCCTGTTCCTAACACTGGGTCTCAAAATGTTATCACCTATTGAAGCAGCACAATTGAAGACTGATCTCCCTCTTAAAGTCTCGAGATCTTAAATCACATTGTATTAGTTTCTGCTGAGCTTCACTGTTTTAAATGAAATAGTTCAATTACCCTGAAAAGAAAATAAAAGGAACAGATCGTACTTCTTTTACCATGGTTTTCATAACCAGTACAGTTTCCTAAAAAAAAATGCCATTCTTAAGATTTGGGTTTAATGTGTTGTAAAAATAACTATTGTACAAACCACCAGGTGGCAGCACAGTTCCTGTAAACACTACACCTGAACATGAAACAATATTGGACATTGAGACCAATTTTTATGTATTGGCCTTGCTTAAGGAGAAATTAACAAATAATTTAACTGTAAAGGAAAAAGCAAAGGCTGGTAATGACTCAAAGAAAAATTGGGGGTGTAGGATTAAGAGATAAAAATTCAAGGAAAATTGTGAGTTCTTCACTTGAAGAATGATTAATATGCCAAATTAGATTTCAGAAATGGTGGCAAAGACCTTGAAATCACTTTAAAAACTAATATCTTTGAGTAATGGGCCATTAAGTTACCTGATTCCCTAGCAGTTCCTGAAACCAATAAGAATGCAGGATGTGGTAAGCGATAGGAGGATTAATGTCTGAATCCATAGAATCGAGGACCACATTCAACTACGGCGTTCCATTAATATAATCTACCTGCATCCAATTGCAAAACTATTAAAGGTTAAATTTTCCTTTTTAGTAATAAATCAGAGGGATCTAACATCAATCAACCAACATTAATGAGTTATTTCAGGGGCTCACAGAACCTTTCCAGTGTGTGTTCCATAATGTTACCATTCTTTTAAATGCTCAATGTCTCTGAAATAATGCTGATTGTTGCAGTCACAGAATATCAGAGTATTACAACACAAAAAGAGGCCATTTAGCCCATCAAGTCCATGCTTTTATTCTACTACTTGGTGCCAGTGGTTCTTTCGGCACATATCATTGAATGATATTCCCCTGTTCACTCTTCGTAACCTTTAGTTTGTTTTTCCCCCATCACCTGAACTCCCACTCCTGTTTGCCTGTAATGTAACTCTTCCCACCAGATTAGGCTCCCATCATATAGACAGGACACACAAATTGAGATTTCCATGGATATTGTACTGGGGTGGCTTGAACAGGTTCCCATCCCCCTCAACTTACCTACCCCATCTTGTCCCAAGCTCACGCATTGTCCCCTCCTTCCTCATATTCACACTGATCTTCTGTAAAACTGCAATTACTGATTAACAACTGAAGTTAACTAGCTGATTAGATAACTAGTCAACTAGATTAATTTAGGATATCAGGTCAGCAAGCACGAGTTGGGTCTGTTACCATGCTGTAGATCTAACACTGCTCTATGGCTTTGTACCTTAGCTGTGTCTCTCTCTTTATGGCTTTGAGAGTTTATTCTTACTTTTCAGCATGTTAACATCATTCGCTCCATCCCCTATGGCCAGCGTGATCGCATTCTTGTACTTTTTGACCAGCTGTACCACCATGGCTTTCTGCTTGGGAGTGACACGACAGCAGATGACAGACTTGCACAGACAGGCCAGCTCCACAAATGCTCTCTCATGAGCCTCCTCTTCACAGTCAACTTCCTCTCTTGATTTTGGGTGAATGACAGTTCTCAACTTCCAGCAAGATGTCTTCTTCCTTTTCGATTGCTTCAAGCGTCGTGTGAACTTGTTCTAAATGTAGATTGGAAAATGTTACAAATTCAACAAGTGGAGTTGAAATGGGACTGATATTTGTAATTAAACATTTCACTAATGGGAGGCATTATTCCACAACGCTTTCCCCACTGTCTCCCACTGACAGTCCATGAACACTTTTGAACGAGTCTAAGTGTATATATTTGATACAACTTATCCAAATTTGAAATTGAACTAACATGGTTGCAAGACCAAGAGACCTTGCAAAGTAACCTGGTAGAAAGGTAATTAACTGCTCCCTCACAGATAAATAAGAACGACTGGAATATGACTAGAAGCAACACCTTCAAGTCTAGATGTAAAGAGTATAAAAGGGAGCTAAGCAGAACAGACATCCAGACTTCAAAACTGTGTTAAATCTTAAGAAATTTATGCTGAAACGTTAAAAATAAACTTGTAGGCCTCAGTGAAATATTTACATTTCAACAGATTAATCAAAAAATGCGAACAACTGGTTTGACTAACTATTATGGTCAGCCCCAACAATAAAAAAAAATTGATAACATGCTAATATGAAAAATGAAACAACTATTTGTAGTTGTAGGCCAGGCAATAGGATATAAAAAGGAAATCATAATCATGGGAGATGGTGCAGGATGAGATAAGGGAAGTCTAGCCCAGCGTGTGCCCTTTCATACTCACTACAATTTTTACCATTTTAATTGATGTCACCTCTTATTCTTCTAAACTCCAGACAATAAAGGTCCACTTCACTCACTCTGTTGTCAAAGTATAACTCTCTAATCCCAGGAATTAGAACATAGAACATAGAACATAGAAGAATACAGCGCAGTACAGGCCCTTCAGCCCTCGATGTTGCGCCGATCAAAGCCCACCTAACCTACACTAACCCACTATCCTCCATATACCTATCCAATGCCCGCTTAAATACCCATAAAGAGGGAGAGTCCACTACTGCTACTGGCAGGGCATTCCATGAACTTACGACTCGCTGAGTGAAGAACCTACCCCTAACATCAGTCCTATATCTACCCCCCCTTAATTTAAAGCTATGCCCCCTTGTAAAAGCTGACTCCATACGTGGAAAAAGGTTCTCACTGTCAACCCGATCTAACCCCCTAATCATCTTGTACACCTCTATCAAATCACCCCTAAACCTTCTTTTCTCCAATGAAAACAACCCCAAGTGCCTCAGCCTTTCCTCATAGGATTTTCCTACCATACCAGGCAACATCCTGGTAAACTTCCTCTGCACCCGTTCCAGTGCCTCCACATCCTTCCTATAGTATGGCGACCAAAACTGCACACAATATTCCAGATGCGGCCGCACCAGAGTCTTATACAACTGCAGCATGACCTCAGGACTCCGGAACTCAATTCCTCTACCAATAAAAGCCAGTACGCCATATGCCTTCTTCACTGCACTATTTACCTGGGTGGCAACTTTCAGAGATCTGTGTACATGGACACCAAGATCCCCCTGCTCTTCCACACTACCAAGTAGTCTACCATTAGCCCAGTAATCCATCTTTTTATTACTCTTACCAAAGTGAATCACTTCACACTTAGCTACATTGAACTCCATTTGCCACCTTTCTGCCCAGCTCTGCAGCTTCTCTATATCCCGCTGTAACCTGCCATATCCTTCCTCACTGTCTACAACTCCTCCGACTTTCGTATTATCCGCAAACTTGCTCACCCAACCTTCTAACCCTTCCTCCAGGTCATTTATAAAAATGACAAACAGCAATGGTCCCAAAACAGATCCTTGCGGAACACCGCTAGTGACGGCACTCCAAGATGAACCTTTGCCATCAACTACTACCCTCTGTCTTCTTCCAGAGAGCCAATTCCTAATCCAAACCTCCAACTCACCCTCAATGCCATATCTCTGTATTTTCTGCAGTAGCCTACCATGGGGGACCTTATCAAACGCCTTACTAAAATCCATATATACCACATCTACCGCTTTCCCCTCATCTACCTCCTTAGTCACCTTCTCAAAGAATTCAATAAGGTTTGTGAGGCACGACCTGCCCTTCACAAAACCATGCTGACTATCCTTGATCACATCATTCTTATCCAGATGTGCATAAATCCTATCCCTTACAATTCTCTCTAAGACTTTGCCCACAACAGAAGTGAGACTCACTGGCCTATAGTTACTAGGATTATCCCTACTCCCCTTCTTGAACAAGGGAACCACGTTTGCTAGCCTCCAGTCCTCTGGGACTACTCCTGTCGACAAAGAGGACACAAAAATCAAGGCCAATGGCTCTGCAATCTCCTCCCTTGCTTCCCAGAGAATCCTAGGATAAATGCCATCAGGCCCAGGGGACTTATCTATTTTCACCCTTGCCAGAATTTCCAACACCTCTTCTCTACATATCTCAAAGCCATCCATTCTACTTATTCGTGCCTCAGTATTCATATCGACAACAATGTCCTGTTCCTGAGTGAATACTGACGAAAAGTATTCATTCAGCGCCTCCCCAATCTCTTCAGCCTCCACACGCAACTTCCCATTACTATCCTTGATTGGACTTATTCCTTCCCTAGTCATTCTTTTATTCCTAACATACCTATAGAAAGCCTTAGGGTTTTCCCTAATCCTACCAACTAAGGACCTTTCATGTCCCCTCCTTGCTGCTCTTAGCTCTCTCTTCAGGTCCTTCCGGGCTACCTTATAACTCTCAATCGCCCCTATTGAACCTTCACGCCTCATCTTTACCAAGGCCGCCCTCTTCCATTTAACAAGGGATTCCAACTCCTTATTAAACCACGGCTCCCTCACACGACCCTTTCCTCCCTGCCTGATAGGTACGTACTTATCAAGGACACTCAATAGTTGCTCCTTGAACAAGTTCCACATATCAATTACGCTCTTGCCTTGGAATCTACTTTTCCAATCCACACATCCTAAGTCATGCCTCAACGCATCATAATTTCCCTGCCCCCAGCTATAACTCTTGCCCTGTAGTACACACTGGAAATTAAACTGGAAATCTACACAGCTCTCTTTCGATTAGTTTCATTCCTCAATGCAATTATCTCACTGATGTCACTTCCTCTGCTTGTTCTCAGCTCCAGATTTGGATCATGCTACATAACATGTCATGTTCTGTGTGAGTGTTACAGCAAAGTCCATTGGAAGATCGATAATTCTCCCATTTTCCTGGTCACTGTTAAGATCTGCACACAACATAATTGCTATTTCTTGGTAAAATAATGCTTAATAGAGTCTAAAAGTAAATAAGTCGAAGGAATGTGTAGCTTACCAAGAAGCTTCCTGTGATAATCAGTGCCTTGTTGTCACACGAGAGCAGGTCAGGCTGCTCACTGTTGCTTATGGCCCCAGAAATTGTTGCAATGGTGTTATCCTTGTATATGTAGTTGCTCTTCTGTAACATCTCCAAGGCTTTGCTGAGGTGGTGAAATGACAGAAATGTGCACTATGTTACTGTTGGCTCACATTTCACACAGGATCCCTCAGCCCACGCTCTTGCAGTTAAGTCAGAGGTCTGTAAAACATTCTGACTAGTCACTATTTACATTTAATAAAGTGAATGAGCTACTGATCATTCCAAAAGTCCCTGGATACTTTCTCATCAACCTATTCAGATGTGTTCTGACATATCTCTGGAGCAGGCAGGACTTGAACCCAGGCTACAATTAGAAATAAAAGCAGCTTACAGGAGATGGGAGAGGGGGAGAACAGTGCACTCTCACGCTGCCAAGGATATTAATAATCTTTATTATGATCATTTTGTACTCAAGCCTTAAAACGAAAGGTTTTGTCACGTGCTTAGGGAGCAACACAATTCGATTTTGTGTCATTCATTGATGAGATGTGATTGGCTGTGCCAACTTTTGTTGTCTATCCCTGGTTGCTTATGAATGAAATGTCCATTCGGAGGTCAGATTAGAGTCAAACACATCGCTGTGTAATCACACGCAGGTAGATATCCTTCCCTTAAACAGAACTATTTTCAACAATGGTTACCTCGAGACTATCTTAATTCTAAAGTTTTAATCAAGTACAATTTTCATCGTTTGCCCCAGTGGGATTCAAACTCACCTCCCCAGCGGCCTCTGGATATCTAACCCACTGATACTGCCACTATACCACGACCTCACCTTTGTATCTAATCATGGTGCCATGAATTACTACAGTTCATTGAGTGTGCATTCCAAAGGCCTGGATTTAGGCCCATGCCTAAAGGGTTCAGAAAAAATTTACAAGGATTTTGCCAGGGTTGGAGGATCTGTGCTACAGGGAGAGGGTTGAACAGGCTGGGGCTGTTTTCCCTGGAGCGTCAGAGGCTGAGGGGTGACCTTATAGAGGTTTACAAAATTATGAGGGGCATGGATAGGATAAATATACGAAGTCTTTTCCCTGGGGTCGGGGAGTCCAGAACTAGAGGGCATAGGTTTAGGGTGAGAAGGGAAAGATATAAAAGGGGCCTAAGGGGCAACTTTTTCATGCAGAGGGTGGTACATGTATGGAATAAGCTACCAGAGGATGTGGTGGAGGCTGGTACAATTGCAACATTTAAGAGGCATTTGGATGGGTATATGAATAGGAAGGGTTTGGAGGGATATGGGCTGGGCGCTGGCAAGTGGAGCTAGATTGGGTTGGGATATCTGGTTGGCATGGACAGGTTGGACCGAAGGGTCTGTTTCCATGCTGTACATCTCAATGACTCTCTATGACTCTAAACAGCAGATTCCAATCATCTCTCTCTCTCTCTGTGCCTCACCCAGAGCAGGAAGGCTGGGATGCAGAGAATCCCACTCTGTGAGATCCCTCAGTCCTAACCCACTCAGTGCTAGTCAGACATAGTAATGTCATAGCAACAGACACCCAAAGCATTTTCACACCTCCCCACAATGCCAAGGCTTTCTTCCACACCCCTTATATTGTGGCAGCTACACCACACTGCTGAAGCAATTCACTAACAGGGAACACCACTCCTCATTACTGACCTGATATCATGCCCATCAAAAAGCACCATTCGGTCCGAGAGTAACTTACAGGAATATCCAATATTAATTGCCGTTTCTGTTGAAAATGGGGAAAAAAAATAAATGAAATTACAAAAAAGGTAATTGTTATTCATTCAAAAAGTGTTGCTGTCTACCTAGTAAGCATCTCGGAATCACATGCTTTTCCCAAAGGCTTTATTGACCCATATTCCAATGTTGAAAATATGTATTTGCCCACATCAGCAGCAACTGCGTTCTGCTGTGGCTCTCAACTCTGCATTGCAGCTGTAACAATTTCTGTGTCAGGGAATGAAACAGTGCTCAAATTCATCTTATACCATGGTCACAGATTTCGTGCAATCTCCCAGTCTGAAGATGATGCCTCGATACTGTAACAGTCGGATAATGGTTTTTGCTCTCTTCTCTTCTCAAATGGCACTGTTCCTCTGTGTTCCATTAACATGGGAGTGAGGTGTCACAGAGCAATGCTTTGGGATTCTTTGAGGTTTTGGGTGGACAGCAACAGCCTATAGGGTTAAAGTCAGACTGTATAAGCCAGGTTTAAGTTTGCAGTCATTTGAATTAAGATCAGAAATGTGCCGAAGCACATCAGAGACTTTAGTTTATGTTGCCAAACTGAGACCTGACTGGTTTTTTTTGTATTGGAGCAATTGTGGATTCTGTGGTAGAGTAAGTGGAGACAAGAGATCATATGCAGCTGTCCAACCACTCCTGGCAAGTCAAGGGGAGTAAGGTGCATTGAGGCAGGCACAGTGTGTGGACAAGACAGCAAGGGTGTTACAGTATGGTTATTAATGCTGAGGAAGGGGAGTGGGTGGGAAATAGTGACAATGATTTTTCTGTCATCATTTTGTTCATGATTGTTGGTTGGAATTTTAAGACGTTTGTTCTGCAACTCCACTTATTTGGTGGAATACAGTTGTAACATGGTTGAATCTAAAGAGTGAGGTCAATGGAGGAGTCCTGGGAGTGCTGTAAAATCACTGGGACAGTAATGATGATTAGTTCCAGCCTGGGCAAGTGCCCTTAAATCTAGCAGCAGGACCTCTGACCCCTTGAGTCAGTGACAGAGCCAACATCCAGCTGCCTGTCAAGGCATGAGATTGGTCACTTTACCCAGGTATGCACGGCTAATGAAAGCAGCATGTGATCCTCAGACAAAGCTCGACCTTCCTTCCAGAAAGAAACAGACCCTTTTCCAGTCCGGCCTTCTGACTCAGACTGCAAGGTCGGTGACTCCAACCCTTGCTTTCAATTCCAGATTCACTAATTAACTTTAAATTTCACCTCAGCACAGGTGTGATGTGAACTCATCAGCCTGGGTCTTTGGATCGATAAATCCTGTGACATTTCCACTGTTCTGTAAGATGCCTTGTGTCTTGGTGGGCGGCACGGTGGCACAGTGGTTAGCACTGCTGCCTCACAGCGCCAGAGACCCGGGTTCAATTCCCGCCTCAGGCGACTGACTGTGTGGAGTTTGCACATTCTCCCCGTGTCTGTGTGGGTTTCCTCCGGGTGCTCCGGTTTCCTCCCACAGTCCAAAGATGTGCAGGTCAGGTGAACTGGCCATGCTAAATTGCCCGTAGTGTTAGGTAAGGGGTAGATGTAGGGGTATGGGTGGGTTGCGCTTCAGTGGGGCGGTGTGGACTTGTTGGGCCAAAGGGCCTGTTTCCACACTGTAAGTAATCTAATCTAATCTTTGCATTGGCCGAAGATAGACCACATTCAAAAATAATCACAAAGCAAACCCAGTTGGCTGTTGAAAGGTAGGTGGACGTGAATGAAATCTTGGTCGAAGATTGTGGTGCTGGAAAAGCACAGCAGGTCAGGCAGCATCCGAGGAGCAGGAAAATCAACATTTCGAGCATAAGCTCTTCATCACGAACGGGGGTCCAATGAAGAGCGTATGCTCGAAACATCGATTCTCTTGTTCCTCGGATGCTGCCTGACTGGCTGTGCTATTCCAGCACCACACTCTTCGACTCCGACCTCCGGCATCTGCAGTGCTCACTTTCTCCCAGATAGAAATCTTGCACAAGTGAGGGAAAAAATGTTAAAAATTATATTTGAATAATTTATGATGATTCCAGCACCTTTCTTGTCTCCGGTCAGTACCCAAATTTTAATATCTGCCTCCTTCAAATTCTGAATGGTTTCAGGGACTCCGTCTTGCAATTTATCCTCAATAGCAGTGGCTCCGATTAGCTGTAACATAAATGCAAAAAAGCACTTCACTTAAGCAAAGGCCTTCAACACGTTTGCAAGCGTTATGCTGAAAATAGGTGTGTATAAGAAAGCCACGCCTGAAGATTGATACAGCTAAAGATTCTGTTCCTGGTCGACTAGAATGTCTTACCATTCTGATAGTGTCTCCACTCTCTATAATTTGATTTTAGCTTTCCTTGGTAATCCCCATCATCCCTGTTGAGGGATTTTATCCAGTCATTTATTCAGCTTGGAACCTGATCTGGATTAGCTGGATTTATGTTGGGGTCTTTAAGTAGCCTCAGTGCCCAGAAAACAAACAGAGGAAAGTTAGGTGGAGTTCTGACACTACCAAGTGCCACCTGCACCTCTGCCTGAGGACATTAGGTTAAAAGGTTTGGCCTCCTCAGTGATGTTCCTACAGTTGAGGAGCCTCCTGATGCTTTGTTGTTGGTGAGTGGGAATTTTAACTCCAGAGGACAGTAGGTTCAGGTTGGCTGGGAGGTTAAAGACTGCAATTAGTTTTGATGGAAGCAGAATGAAGAGCAGGCAGTGCTCCCAGGGTGTGAATTAAAAGTTTAAATATTTCACCACAACTGGCAGCATCATTTTCTCCACAGCTTAACCTACCCCCGAAAGAAAAGACAAGACCTAGAGCTGCTTTTCCTCTGGCCTGCTTCATTTTCCACCACGAATGGGACACCCCACCAACCTTTCTGTTCCCCAGTCTCCTTCAGGAGGCTTGCAACCTGCCCTTTGAAGCCTTTTCTATTATTCATTCGTGGTATGTGGCTGCTGCTGGTATTTATTGCCCATCCCTATTTAAGAGCCAGATTGGATAAGGATGGTAGTTTCCTTCACTGAAGGAGCTCAGTGAACCAGAGGGTTTTTCCCAACAATCACAGAATCCTTAGTCTGGAAAAACCCAGCAGGTCAGGCAGCACATCTGGGCAGAGAATCAAATCTAATATTTACAGATCAATGTTTTTCATCCATTCTAGTAAATGGACCTGGAATGCCCTCTCTGCCGGATGCAGTCTGGCCTGCTGTGTTTCTGCAGCATTTTCTGTTTTCATTCCATTTTACTAACGTTGATCTTGTAGTCTTTCGTACTATCCAGAATCTGAATGGAATTGCTCTCTAAATACATTGTTAAATTAGCTTGTTTGAATTCCACAATTTAGTAGAGAGCAAGTAAGGTCCATTGATGGTGTTGCAAAACACACCTCATTACACCAATATAGAATTCAACTGAATCTCAGGGAGGCAATGGCCTGGTGTATTGTCACTGGACTGTTAATGCAGAGACCCAGGTAAATCAATAAAAATATGGAATTAAACGTCCCTAATGATGAAGATGAAACCGTTGTCGATTTTCGGAAAAAAAACCATCTGGTTCATTAATGTCCTTCAGGGAAGCAAACTGCCATCCCCACCTGGACCTGGGCTGACATGTGACTTCAGACCCCGTAGCAATGTGGTTGACTCTTAACTGCCCTCTGGGCAATAAATGCTGGCTTAGCCAGCAATGCCCACATCCTGTGAATAAGTTTAAAATAAAGGAGTTTTTCCCAGTCTCTGATTCAAAAGTTTTGTAGCTGCAATGGGCTGCACAGACTTCATATTATAGCACCACAAATTGAAAAGTTTAAACCGATTAGTCTTTAACAAAAATGAAATAACTGTGAAGTAAAAATGCATTTGCATGCACATCACAGTTTGCCTGAAATACAAAGACTTGGTATTAATTCTTAAAATGAGATATTAAAAAACATTTGTCAAAATTTTAGCTGAAGCAAAGAGAGGTTTGTTTTCCAGTTATCAGTAGGTTTCAGATGGAGAGTATTCATCTGACCCTTGTTACATATTTAATACAATATTTAGCAATAAGATGATGAGGAAGGAAGGTGTCACTTATGAAAAACAATTAGATTACTGAAAAGAAAGCTGAGCTCTCGCACTTTGCACAGGTTGTTTATAGCATCAGTAACCTCATAAAATGTCCCAAGACACTTGACAGGAAAATAATCAGATGTAATTGACAGCAAGTGTAAGGAGGTATTAGGACAGATGGCAAAAAGCTTGGTCAAAGAGTTAGGTTTGAAAGGACCATCTTAAAGGAACAAAGACACATTATAGGAAAAGGAAGCTTTGGGAGAGACTTTGAGCTTCGAAGCTCAGCAGCTAAGAGACAACCACCAAGGACTCAAGAAAGTGAGGGAATATGGAAGAGACCAGAATTGGAAGAATGCAGCCATAGAGTTAAGACAGCATGGTCCAACCAGTCCATGCTGAACATAATCCCAAACTGAACTATTCCCACCTGCCTGCTCCTGGCCCATATCCCTCCAAACATTTCTTATTCATGTACTTACCCAAATGTCTTTTAAACATTGCAATTGTATCCACACCCACCACTTCCTTGGGAGGTTCATTCCACACGTGAGCCACTCTATGTAAAATAATTGCCCCTCATGTCTTTTTTTTTAAATCTCTCTCCTCTCACCTTAAAAAATATGCCCCCAGTCTTGAAATCCCTCATCTAGAGAAGAGGCACCTACCATTAACTCTATCTGGAACCCTCATGAATTTATAAACTTCATTAAGGTCACCTCTCAACCTCCAACTCCCAAGTGAAAAACATCCCAGCTTATCCAACCTCTCCTTATAACTCAAACTTTCCATACCCAGCAATATCCTGGTTAATCTCTTCTGAACCCTTTCCAGCTTAATAACTGGGCAATCAGAACTGGACACAGTATTCTAGAAGAGGCTTCACCAATGTGCTGTATAGCAGGGTTGGTTACAGTGATGCAGATGGGCAAGGCTCTGCAAGGATTTGAACAGCAGGATGTTGGTGTACCATGTCTTTCTAGTGATCCACTTAGTATTGACTGGGCAGGAGTGTAACTCAGAGAGAAACAGGCCACTATAAATGTTCAGATTACACGTTAGCAGTGGCTATACAAGTATCTCCTGCATTGATCTAGACATACACCCTTATCATCAAGCTCTGTGTCTCTTTCAATATTATTAAAGGTCTAAATAATGAGATTCTCCTGGCAAAGGTTAACTTGAAAGCATCCTATTGGCTATATATAAATAATGATGCTCAAAGGCAACAAACTAGTAGAAACAGCCATTATTGTGTCTATTAGTTAGCAAATGAAAGGGTTTGACTTGCAAATATCTCTTCCAGCATAACCATTTAATAAAGCCTATGGCTTACCACCAGATCTCTTTCAATTTCTTCATACAACTCATCGAGCAACCTTCCACGATTCTGTAGGATGACGCTAGCTTTGTGGTGCCTTTGGTTCCAGTCTTTGAAGTAGCTTTCTTCCACTTCTTTGTATGCCAGACACAATGTCCGCAGTGTTTCCGCAGCAAAGTACTGCAGAAAGCATATCAATTTTCACAACACAGTCCTGGCAAATGAAGCTTACCTTCAAGCTAGCATTGATTTATGCCACAATTTATGTGTGAAAAGATTATTGAAGATACAGTATTCCCTACGCTGCCTACCTCAACAATATTTCATAAGCAAGGGACGCTCTTTCTAATATTTATGCTGGGATGCTAACCTATTTATAATGAGAAATATTTACAGCACATCAGGGAGAACTACATTTGAAAAGTTAGATTTTACAAGTGATATTCAGAATTGTATAAAATATCTTAAAATGTACTTGAATCATTTGTAAAGAATGAGTTTAGGCCAAGATTTGAACGCTATGCAATGCCATATTTTAAAACACAACTGGCACAGACATAATGGGCTAATGGCTTGCTTCTATCCCAGATGGGTTTTTTTCTGTGTTTCTATGTTTAACGGCCTTGCTGTTTCTCATGCTCTTCAGTGAAACAGTGAGATGAGCTGTGTCTAAGTCAGTGTCATTCAAGATCAGCTGACAGAGAGATTGATAGGTTATGTCACTCTTTTCGCTACTCCAATTTGGAATATTCCAGGATGGCACACTGACTCAATTCTTAATCAACAAAGAACTAAAAGACTCAAAGTGATATCAAGATTGAGGTTTTGATTTGCTCTCAGGCCTTATGGACGACATTCCTGAATCACTGGTATTATCAAATCGCTCATATGAAGCCTTTTGCAAACATCACATCAAATTTCAAAATGGACAGTATAAACCCATTAATAAATGGGATAGAGCAACTTTCAGAATGGCTACACTGGAGAACTAACAAAAGAATGCCAGGTCAGGAGATCAGTACATTAGTTCACCAGTTCTGACTGGAACTAATCAATAGGCAAAAATGATTTTTTCCTTGACAATGTGACAGTATTATCCAATCTTGATACAATAATTATATTATATGATGTTATAATACTGTAATCATCAAGATTTATTCATTGACAATGTGCCCAGTTCTTTTCATGTGATATGGCTGCAACTTTAATTAATGAAATTCAGCATAAAAGTGAGAATTGAAACTAAAGGAAGTAATGTACCCAGAGAATTTGAGATGTATTCAATGATTTTAATTTTCTCACTATCTTAAATTGAGTACTTATTTCAAGTCCCTAGCAGTGCATTTGCTAATATGTTTTGTTTGGTTGCAGTGTTTGTGTTAATCATTGTTCCAGCACTTTGATTAAACACCTTAGCCCAATGCTCTCAAAGTTAATTTATATTGGAGCCAATTATTGCCTCATACAGTTCTGACAAATGGGAGTTATCACTTATTCTTAGGGTATCACAATGCTGATGTTATGCTCCCACTACACATTACCAAGTGCAAAAAGATCTATAACTCATTACATAAACACTACAAACATGAGACCATAATGCCATCATTATATTGTATGTTAGCAGTTGGATCCTTAGGGAAAATGGCTACAATCCAATCCTTATTGTGCAGCAAAGACTACACACAGATCATCACAGACAGGATCAACAGCAGGGGTTTATGTTCCAACTTGGGGGTGCTGGATTTTGCATGGACTGGGGAGCACCCAAGGTAGTAGGCAAATACAGAGAATGGTGTGGGAGGCATCGCATCAGATTCCCAGCAGCAAACAAACTGTAAGCAATGAAGGTAGGGGCAGGGAAGGTAACAAAATGGGAGACTTGCTCATTAGAATGGGAAGCACACTGGTATGTTTAATTACTGACTTGCATAAATTTAAATATGATTTGATGCAATATAATTCTGCCTCCCTGGTTTAGCGAAACACACATATTCATTAAACCACCCAGTGAAAGCTGGTGACTTTTATGTGGCTTGCCTAACTTGATGGGTGGGAGTGTGTATCACAGGATGGTGAATTGCTTTTGAAAAATCTTTCTTCTTGGAGGCTGTCTCTAGAGAGGTTTTGGCACTATGGGAATCATTCACCCTCTACTTCACCCTCGAGCACTGGAGGAGATCAATGCTGCAGATGAACAACATGTTATGTATTTACCGGTGCATGCTGACTTGTAACTGTAATGCAGGGCCCCCTGCCATTTCAATATGGTGCCATTTCTTGCACATGAATTAGGTGATGCAGGCAACTGACATCAAAGTCATGCCCTGCCAAATGACCCAGTGATGTATGAGATGGTGAAGCAGATATAATAGCAACATTTAAGATGCATCTTGTCAGATACATGACTAGGCAGGGAATAGAGGGATACAAACCATATCCAACCAAAAGATTTTTATTTTGGAAAGGCATCACGTGTCAGTGGGCTGAAGGGCCTGTTCCTCTGCTGTACTGTTCCTTGTTCTTTGATCTCTTTGTTCTTTGGTAAACTTACATAGATTCACAGTCATATAGCGTGGAAACAGACCCTTCAGTCTGAGCTGACCATGTTCCCAAACTAAACTAGTCCCACTGCCTGCACTTGGCCCATGTCCCAACAGTCCCTGTTCATGAACTTATCCAAATGTCTTTTAAACGTTGTTCAGTGTACCTGCATCTGCCACTTTCATCATCACCCACATTTACGGGCTTACCACCATGCGAACTGGTTTAGGTGGCTGCATCGTTCCCGTGTAAGATTCATAACTAATTCTAGACACAGACAGTGACAACAGGACTAAATCCAAGCTAAATATTAAAGAGACCTAAGATCAATGTTAGGAAAGAAGGTGCAATAATGATACCACCTTCCCACACAATATCAGGGACATTTATGTGAACTTGCTTTGAAATCCTCTGGGCAAGTAACTCTTGTGTTTCTTAAATTAATTTACTTCCAATCAGAACAGCTCGTTGCACTACTTGGCTTTTGTTCTAATGGGTTAGAGCACTAATCAACAACTTGCATTTATATAGCACCTTTTACACAGTAAAATTACCCAGCAATACCTTATAGGAACATTATTTAATATAATTTGACATCAAGCCATTTTAAGAGAAAGGGCACCATATTGATGGCCTCGGGTGCAGTATTAGAGCTGAAATGAGCATGCCAAGAAGAGCATTCTGGTTTTTGAAAATATAAGTTTACCTACTCAATGTCCAGTTGAGGTATATCAGTTTTGTTTTAAGTGCGCGTATCAGAATTTTCACAAGAATCTATTCCCAGCAACAGTACAACTTAAAGAGAACTCATTCCTGTCTCCTCTTGTGATGCAATTCTCACAGTGAACTGTGCGGAATTTGTGTCCTGTATTGTGGAAATGATGAACAGTTGTGTGCCTCTAAAAATCCCCTCTGTGTATATCACTGAAGTTATTCCATTCACATGGAAAAATGTTGCTCAAAGTCAGGGTGAGGGTGGTGGTGGTGGTTAACAACATTATGTTGATGCAACAATTACTGAAGTAAATAGTTTTCTTAAAATGTATTAGAAGAGAAAATATTGCATAATTGTATTTTCAGCAAACACAGAAGTTCCTATTATTCACAATTCACATGAGAATTAGTACTTAAACGACAAACCATCCAAATCTTTTTATTTCACAGTCTTAAGTTATTCTACTGAGTATGCTGACTGTGTTACAGCATGTATCATACGATTTCCCTAGAGGTCTTCAATCTCCAACTTCCTTTGTCTGATCTTTTAAATTCATCAGTTCACCTGAGAATTGAGGATGGCCCTGATTTTAAATGATTTACTGGATCTGGCAGAATTGTAGTTAAAATGATAATAGTACCTTATCCTCACTGATAAATGTTGCTGACTTGCCATGTCCTGATTTTACCCTGCCTTTTGAGCAAGTGAGGGGGAGATCAGCATACCTATTCCATTAATTTTATCACCCATCCTCCATCAAGTCATGGATTTGGTCAGGTTTGGATCACATGTAAACATATGATGACCAGCCAGACCACCACTTACAGGTTCCATGCCCATCCACCAAGCTCCCCTGACTACCTTGTTAAAAAACAAACAGGACCAATAATCTTTACAATGGGAGAACATTAGCGAGGATCTTTGCAAAAAAAAAGTTTGTTGATTCACAAATGTTCATAATTTCCACATGACAGAGACCCCCAATGTCACCAAGTACTCGCTACGATGACTAGAGTCATAGAGTCATAGAGCACTAAAAACAGACCCTTCATCCCAACCAGTCCATGCTGACCATAATCCCGAACTAAACTCGTCCCACCTGCCTGAGCTTGGCCCCTATCCTTCCAAACATTTCTTATTCATGTAGTTATCTGAATGTCTTTTAAACGTTGTAACTGTATCCATATCCACCACTTCCTCTGGAAGTTCATTCCGCACATGAAACACTTTGTAAAAAAAATTGCTCCCATGTCTTTTTTAAATCTCCCTCCTCTCACCATAGAAATGTGCCCCTTAGTCTTGAAATCCCGGCCATGGGAAAAAACACCTGCCATTCATCTTATTTATACCCTTCATGATTTTACAAACTTCTGTAAGGTCACATCTCACTTCTATGCTCTGGTGAAAAAAATCTCCCAACCTATCCAGCCTCTCCTTTTAACTCAAACCCTCCATTCCTGGTATCATCTCTTCTGTACCTTCTCAAGCTTAATAATATTTTTCCAACAGCAGGGCAACCAGAACTGGACACAGTACTCCAGAAGGAGCCTCAACAATGCCTTGTACAACCTCAACATAATGTCCCCATTCTTACACTCAGAGGTCAGAGCAATGAAGGCAATGATTGCATTACAAGAGGCCACTGGCAAGAATTCACCTTAAGCTGGCAGTACTGCACTGGTTGTTGTGTATAAATATTCCAATGAGGTGTGTGTTCCTGCTTTTGGGTGGTGCCATTCTCTAACAACTCCAGAGTAAACTGCCCAGCAGAAAATATCAAAGCAATTTATCAGTTCAATGCGGATTGACATTTCTCAACCCGTGGGATCTGCAATTCCCCATAAAACAAATGGAAGCTGAAGAATTTCGCCAACATAGCATTTACAAGACTGGGGATTGAGGAAATTATTAAGTGACGACAATATGAAGAGACGCACAAAAAAATGACAATTTCTACTTCCCACGGACTCTGAAAAACATAAAGACTGCTAAATATGTTGAATGACGTTTGAATGCACCCACAGTCCTCACGGTTCAGATAATTTGAATATGTGAAAAAGAAATGTGTAGCCTTACATCAAGTGCCATTTGAGTGCTCTCCTTGTGGGGACAGTTTGGACAAAGCCTTTCATATATCACCGCATCTGCTCCCTTGGAGTACAGTTTAATCTTTCCTTCTGAATCTTCCACTGCAGAATAAAAGTGTTCCAAGTGAACCTAGGCACATGAACTTTCACAACTTCAAAGAATTCGCAACATCAATCAACTGAGATTGGGCTCAGGGCCACAAATACAAGAGGAGATATTGCATTTCATCAGGAATGCATCACAAAGTATAATGCTTTCCAAAAATAAAATGAGCACAACAAACTCAGAGCTTAATTTTGTAGTCAAATTGTTTTCGATTTTCTGGTTCCAGCAAAGCCCAGGAAAACTGCAGAGAGTAGGAAAAATAAAATTGAAACGCTGACCTCATAGACAGGGAGGATGGCTTATTTCCATGTGGTACCATCCTCCTCAGAGGAAACAATTCTACAAGCCAAGAAACATCTCAGCTGTGATGCCCAGTATGTGCTGTGGAGAGTAATGGGACAACGTGGCAGATGCAATTCAGTTTTGTTTTGAAGTTATACTTTCTGTTCTTATGGTTAGATAGCACTTGGATCTCAGAACGCATTATGCTTCTATTCAGAATAGTCCAATTTAGGAAAGAGTTCCTGAAACAAATGTTTGGCCTCCACAATACATATGCAAAACATTCTGACATTGTCTCTGGATGTTAATAATTCATCCTCTTCAAATCTAGCAGACTCTGCACCTCTGGCTCAGAATATGTGCACAACACACTAAGTTGAACATTAGGGAGTGGTTTTATACTTGTAAACCAGGTTTATTGTCAATTAAGTTTTGGCTCAAATAGTTTGGTACCTGTTTGTACCAGAACATGTCAAAGAAAGCCAATAAATTGCTGTGAAAAACCTCTTACATCAATAAAATACTTTGGGGAATGAAAACTGCCACTTTTACCTGGGTAGAAACAAAATAACTGCAGAGGCTGGAATCCAAGGTAGACAAGCAAGAGGCAGGAAGAACACAGCAAGCCAGGCAGCATCATGAAGTAGAGAAGTCAATGTTTCTCCAATTTCAAATAACGTCCTTCCCCTCCCCCTCCCTTCCATTCCACTGACCGAAGCTTCCTTCCAGCTACCAACCAGATCCATCCTTCCCATCGACCAACCAGGCTGTACCCTCTACCTGTGTTCACCTATCCCTACCTCACCACTCTGCCTCTCTTCCCACCCAAAACCCTCTCCCACCATCCCCCCACCCCATCCTTTATCTGCAGCTCCCCTTACCTCCATCTCCAGTCCTGAAGAAGGGTTATGCCCGAATCGTTGATATCTCCAACTCCTGATGCTTCCTGGCTTGCTGTATTCTTCCAGCCTCTTGCTTTTGTCTACTTTTACCTGGGTGACTTCAATCTTACATTTGACTTTCAATTCTATAAAAAGTGGTTCAACAAGCCTTGGAACAAGAATTATGGAATTATAGAAATTCACGCTGTGTCTGTGGTGAGTTATCCAGTAATGCCATTCGGCTACAGTGCTTCACCCTCTTTTAAAATGTGACAAGTAATCAGACTGCATGTTCTGAAAAGGAGGCACAATACTCAGATGGGTGGCTGATTGGCATATGAACTAGGGTAGGCTTTTGCCCATCTTCTTGGTTGCTTGGCAAAGCAAAAGAATAAAAAAAACAGTCAATGCGTTAAGAAATAGATCTCCCCCATACAGAAATAAAAGCCTTCTACATCCACCGAGAGAGTGGTAATGCAGGGTGGTAGTAGCAGAAATGATTAACAGCCTCCAAAGGTAATTCAATGCACACTTGAGGGGAGTAAACATAACCAGCTACAGGGATAGAGTGGAGGGAATGCAGCTGCCTGGATGTCCTCAAAGATTCAATGTGCTGCATTTTCTCTAAAAAACTGGAAGTGGAAACGTATTTTTAAATTTGTTTTCTTTGCGTACTTACAGATAACAGACATCCTCTTTCGGAAGCTGTTGAAGTCCAACATTGCCAGCACTGTATACGTCCTCTGAACTCCCAGCTCACTAATGGTTATTGTGTCCTGCGTACGTGACAGAAACACATAGCCAAAATTTCTTGCTGCAGTTACCAGAGCCTCTTCGTCTGGGGAAGCAGCTTGGTATGTAAGCTGACCTTGAAGATAAGAAAATAAGAAAAGTTCAGTTTCTAAATAGAAGATGTTAGGAAATTCTGTCAAATTAGGTTTCTGAGTTCCCAATGAACACAGAAGAAACAATTCAGTAGCACCGGGCTGAAACAGACTGTTTCTGAGCAATATAATTAATTGCATCCAGCACAGATTACCTTCTGTAAATTGGAATAGGGAGATCCCAACTGAAACAGAAACCTAAATTAGTCCAGTGATCCCATTTCACCAAGTCACTGACCAATTCCTGCTACTGGGCACATCTTTTAAAAAAAAATTAAAGCAGGAATGCTGTCATAGGGAATCCATTGTTTTCCATATTTTGTTCTTAGGTTGGCCTGAGGGAGGGTCAAACTCAACAAATGCAAAATAAGTCATAGAGTTATGACGTAGAGTCATATACCATGTAAACAGACCCTTCATTTCCACTCATCCACATGGAACAGACATCCCAATCTGACCTAGTCCCATTTGACAGCATTTGGCCCATATCCTGCTGAACCCATCCTATTCATGTTCCCTTCCAGATGCCTTTTAAATGTTGTAATTGTACTAGCTTCCACTACTTCCTCTGGCAGCTCGTTGCATACATGCAATCACCATCTGCGTGAAAAAGTTACCCAGGTAAAAACAATGACTGCAGATGCTGGAAACCAGATTCTGGAGTAGAGTGGTGCTGGAAAAGCACAGCAGTTCAGGCAGCATCCAAGGAGCAGGAAAATCGACATTTCGGGCAAAAGCCCTTCATCAGGAAGACAGGCAGAGTGCCTGAAGGGTGAAGAGATAAATGAGAGGAGGGTGGGGGTGGGAGAAAGTAGCACAGTACAGTAGGTGGAAGAGCTTCAGGGCAGAGGAAATGACCTGGGAGTTGCAGTAGGAGAGGGACTCCCTGAGATTCTTGTAGAGAGAGGAGAAAAACTTCTTCAAGGCAGGCATCCTTGCAAGAGGATTCACAGTAGGGTTAAAATCCCTCAGGTCCTTTTAAAATCTTTCTCCTCTCACCTTAAGCCTATGCCTTCTAGTTTTGGACTCATTCACCTTTGGAGAAATACCTTGCCTATTCACCCTATCCATGTCCCTCATGCTTTGTAAACCTCTTTAAGGTCACTCCTCAACCTCTGATGTTGCAGGGAAAAAAGCCCTACATACTTAGCCTCTCCATACAGCTCAAACCCTCTTGTACCAGAAACATCCTTTTAAATATTTTCTGCACCCTTTTGTGTTTAGCAACACCTTTCTTATAGAAGGGTGACCAGAATTATTACACAGTATTCTAAAAGTGTCCTCACCAATTCCTGTATAGTTGCAACATGACTTTCCAACTCTATGTTCTGACCAATGAAGGCCAGTGTCCCAAACACCTGCGTCTCCAATTTCAAGGTACTATGTATCTGCACCCCCTAGGTCTCTTTGTTTAAGTCCTGCCCTGATTTGCCTTGGCAAAATCAACACCTCATATGTCTCTAAATTAAACTCAATCTGCTACTCCTTGGCCCACTGGCCAATCTGATCAAGGTCCCGTTGCATTCTGAGATGTTCACACACCACCTCTTTTGGTGTCATCTGCAAACTTACTAACCATACCTCCTATATTCACATCCAAATTATTTATATAAATGACAAAAAGCAGATGTCTAAGCCCTGTGATGTCTCCCTTACAACTGTCTTTCTTCCTTTAAGGTACTCTCTTTAAAATTATGTCTTGAGCCAAATGACTGAACAGATGTGGTGGGTCTGCTTCTGCTGGTGCAAAATATGGGCATTCCACATCGACAGTTAGATCCTGTGAGTAATTCACCCTGACCCATCAGCTGGGTGTACTCCTGTCCTGTTCCTCATACCCACTTTAACTGGCAACATGTGCACTTCAGCATTATTCAAAAACTATGTTGATATTTTCAAATGCTCAATCATTCCTGCATCTACATCTGTTTATTTTTAAGGCTGTTTTTGCCAACCATAGCGTTAAGCTGACAAACAGAGGAACCCCGATTATCCAAATATCAAATATCCGAATATTGGATTATCCAAACGAGATCTCGAGGTCCCGATAGAAACATTACATCAGAGCTGTTACAACCCTCATCGCGTCTTTTGTTTTCAGGTACAATGATTAAGAACGAACTCCGCTCACTGAAATGCTGCCGAGAGCTGATTCCCCACCCCCCACACTTTCCCTGGAGTTCTACACAGGGGTGTGCCCCAAACCCCCCCTTCCCCAGATAATCTCTCCAACACTGTCCTGTACAGAGCAGAGGTGGAACTTGTCAAAAAAAGTTGTGTATGTATGTGCTATTTGGAGACTTACTCCGCAAAGGCAGCACAGTCTTACAGTTGGTGTCCAGTCCGGCTGCCCCGGGGTGGGAAGCGGGGTCGGGGGCTCAGACGGGGGTCGGATGGTGGGTGGGGGCGAACAGGGATGTGGGGTTGGAGGGGCAGATGGGGTTGGGGGTTGCTGGCAAGGACAGGGTTGAGGGCGGGGTGGGGTGCGGACAAGGTTGGGGGCAGGCAGGGGGTGGGGTGGGGTTGGGGGCGGACAGGGTTGGGGCGGTGGCTCACGCACAGCGTGCTGCTGCCTTGTCTCCTGAACGGGGAGCAGACTTACCAGAGAATTCCGAGCCCCAGAGGAAATCAATTAACCGAATAATCAATTATCCCAACAAAACAGTGCCCGCCCACCTCATTCGGATAATCGAGGTTCCTCTGTAGTTTTCAGAATAAAAATAGATTTTGCCTCACTTGAGGCCACTTATCGATTAACTGGCTGCATATCTTTCATTTTGGTGCACAGAGTCTCAAGGATTGATGAAGACTGCTATTCAGGTTGTAAGTTTGCTTGTTGAACTGGAAGATTTGTTTTCAGATATTTTGTCACCGTGCTAGATAGCATCGTCAGTGAGCCGCCAGTGAAGCATTGATGTTATGTCCTGTTTTCTATTTATGCGTCTTGGTCTGTGAAGGTGGGTGATATCACTTCTGGCTCTTTTTTTTCTTTGAGGTTGGTAAATGGTGTCCAAATCGATGTGTTTATTGATAGAGTTCCGGTTTGAATGCCAGGCCTCTAGGAATTCCCGTGCGTGTCTCTGTTAAGCCTGTCCCAAGGTGGATGCATTGCCCCAGTCAAAGTGTGTTCTTCTTCGTCTGTATGTGAGGATACTTGTGGTACTGGTTGTGTCTTTTGGTGGCTAGTTGGTGTTTGTGTGTCCTGGTGACTAGTGTTCTACGTGTCTGTCTGATGTAGTGTTTCTTACAGTCCTGGCATGGAATTTTGTAAATGACATTCGTTTTTCTGGTTGTTGGTATAGGGTCCTTTAGGTTCATCAGCCGCTGTTTCAGTGTATTGGTAGGTTTGTGGGCTACCATGATGCCAAGGTTCGGAGCTGTCTGGTAGTCATTTCAGAGATGTCTTTGTTGTATGGTAATGTGGCTAGAGTTTCTGGGTGCATTGTTTCTGCTTGTTTGGGTTTGTTGTTTCGGAATCAGCAAACTGTGTTTATTGGGTACCTGGTCTTGAATACGCTGTATAGATATTTGTCTCCTGCTGCTCGTAGTTCCTGGGTACTGCAGTGTGTTGTTGCCCATTTATTTTCGGTTCTTTTTCTCAGAGATTGGTAAATGGGGTCCAAATCCATGTACTTATTGATGGAGTTCCGGTTTGAATACCAGGCCTCTCGGAATTCCCATGCTTGTCTCTGTTTAGCCAGTCCCAGGATGGATGTGTTGCCCCAATCAAAGTGGTGTCCTTCTTCATCTGTATGTAAGGATACTAAGTGATAGTGGGTCATGTCCTTTGGTGGCTAGTTAGTGCTCATGTATCCTGGTGACTAGTTTTCTGAGACCAAGGCACATAGATAGAAAGTGGGACATAACATCAGCTCTTTACCGGAGAATCACTGACAGTGTTACCTAGCATGTGACAAAACTCTGGCAACAAGTCTTCCAGCTCAGTGAGAAAATTTACAACTTGAACCCTCAACCTGAGCTACAAATCTTCTTAAAAATCGCAAAGACTGCTATTTCCTACCTTTCCCCAGAGCCCCAGACTAAGGGCCCACTTTGTAGATTAAATAAGGCCTAAGAGTGGGAAGCCATCCCAAGATAGTCCCCTATCTAATTTGGATCAATGACAGGTTCGCTCCATTCCATTCTGTTGCTTTAGTGGTGGGAAGGTAAGGAATGGGAGTCTCAGCTCTATATCTCTTTTCCTATGCTGAGTTTCTCAGTCACGCAGCGAGCAATAACTTCCCCCGGAATCCTGTTAACAAACCCAGAGGTTTATTTTATGGCTAACTGACATAGCAACATCCCTACCCTCCTCTTACTTCTCACTCCCCCAACCCTTACTACCCCTCACATCGCCCCCCCCCCCCCCCCGCTCCCTCACTACCCCTGCCCTCTCCCACTTCTCACTCACTTGCACTGCTTGAAACCATTCCCTCCCCCTACTTATTAATACAGTTGGATCAATACTAGTGGCTGCAGGAAGAGGCCATTAAGAGGGAAGGTCCTCCATCAGTTTTCCCACCTCAGACTTAATGGGGCAGAGGTCCAAAGGCAATGTGGCTCCCACCCACCATTCCCCGACTTGATTAAATGCTGCTTTTGCCTCCAGGGTTTCCGGGGAATGCATTAAATTCCACCCTCCATATCTTTTCTCATCTCCTGGAGTTGTAACAATTTCACTTTTTCTGTTTTGTCTCAACTTCCCCAAACGATTTATTTCTTCTCAGTCTTGTCAACCTCAGTTTGGACTTTCATTTTACAAAGGGTTAATTACATAGATCGTCAGGAATGTTTCTGTGGCAGCTGCTGTGAGAAACAGCATTAGGTACTATGACCCGCTTTTTTGAAGTGGGTGAGATGGCATTGTGTTGATGTCTCTCTGCAAAACGTCCCAGAAGGATGCATGCACCAAGGAAGTATAAGTTGCCTACAACAATGACCTGTGAATTGCAACTTCTTTTGACAGAGTCAATGGAAATATTCATCAAATTTTGAATATTTATACATACTGATTGTTTGAAAATCTCCAAGATGTGTCCCTGATAATCACTTGATACTTTTATGTTAACTTTATCCATGATTAGTTTCCACATCCACCCTATAAAACCTTAAGACAGAGGAGCAGAAGTAGGCCATTTGGCCCATCAAGTCTTCCCCACCATTCATGGCCAATGTTGTAATCCTCAACTCCAGAATCCTGCCCTAACACAACAACCCTTGATTTCATTGATGATTAGAAATCTATCTACCTCAGCCTTGAGTATGCTAACAACCCAGCCTCAATAGACCTCCACAGATTCATCATCCTCAGAGAGAAAAGAAATCTATCTCATCTTGGTCATAAATGGCTCCCTTCTTACTCTGAGCTTGTGCCCTCTGGTCCCAACCTTTCAAACCCCCCAAGAATCTTTAAGTTTCAGCTTTTATAGTGGGAATTGCCTGCTTAACTTTATATCAGCCTTACATCTACCAGTTCTTCTGGCTGCACTGCAATGACTCTATCACTTTGGCTAATGCTACCTCACTGCTGTAAAAAACTGAAATCTTGCTATTGAATGATAAATGATAACAGACTGAGTTGAAGCTTTTTATTAAAATAAGGACATAATGGCAAATTTTCTGGATTAGCTGTTGCGAGAACTGTAGAGCCATTTGCTGGTCAGGAACTTGATTTCCTAACACGGAAGTTAGTATTGGCCCTTTAAATTAAAGGTGGCATTAGCCATCCATCTCGGAGACACCAGGGAGCCATCCGCCTCTGGGTTCCCCTCCGGACCAGGTAGGCTGACAGATTCATTACATTGAAGGAGGGAGTTTTAATTAAAGGAGCCACAATGGCTGACCAACCCTTGGATTTCTGAAGCTGCAGCAGTCACATGAATGGAGAGCTGAGCAGAGGTGGGTGCTCCCCAGGTGTCTCAGTGTTACTCGGAGGTCCTGCAGAAGATTCTTGATGGCCAGGGCTGCAGTCCTTCAGTTTCACTGATCAAAGTGTTCCCAATCCATTAGTTTCACTGAGGAAGCTCCCCACCCCGCTATCCCCCCCCCCCACCCCCCTCCGTCATGCACTCGCTGCATGCTGACTTTCCAACACTTCGGAGAGAACTTCCTAGTTTGGGAAATCCAGAAATGAGCATTAAAATGGTTCTTAAATGACTTTTTAAGCATCTTAATGACTTACAAAGGGAGTGGATTCCATGTTTGCTTTTAATTTTGTCCCGCAGAAACCAAAAGAGCAGGACCAGCACCCAGTGGGACGAGATTGGGTTGGGATATCTGGTCGGCATCGACGGGTTGGACCGAAGGGTCTGTTTCCATGCTGTACATCTCTGTGACTCTATGATGTTGGGGCTTCTGTTTAACATTAATTTTAGGGGATCTGAGTCTTGCAGAGGTGAAAACCTTCCTCACCTTGCCTAGGAATATTCCACTCAGTGTGTTTGTATTGTATGCACCTGGTTCAATTATTTCCCAGCAATGGCCACTTCTGAAATACTGGTTTGTCTGTCCTTTCTTAACCAACTGTCCATCTGAAACAGTGTGGGATCATACTGATGAGTATTTGAAAGCAGAACTGAACAGGCCAGATGTGCAGCCTTACCCAACAAAAGCACTTAGCAGAAAATAGACACAATATGCCCAGGATATGTTGATGCAATGATTCCAGCGATCAATGACTTGAAATATCCTCTTGGTTCGATATAATTTTAAATTTTAACAGCAACTTTCCACAAGTTTGTAAGCTTTAAGCTATGCAAGTGCTCTTAAAAGCAGTTTTGGGTTTCTTTTTGCTAAATGAGTAAAACTGCTTACAAAGTGCTCTTCACTTCATTAAGTTCAGAACATATAAATGCACGAGATTCTGAGGTAGCTTGAGAGGATGTTTATTCTATTGGGGGAACCTTCAACTAGGTCTCCCAGTTATAGAATAAGGGGACACTCAGACAGCAGTAAATGTCTGGAATTTTCTACCCGAGAGAGTTGTGGAGGCAAGATCACTGAGATATGAAATCCCAATCTAAAGCATAAAATTTCCACCAATTATCACCTGCTCTGAGTGCAACAATTTTTGTTAGTTAAATTTAACTTGCATCCTGCACTGCTTTCAGAAGTCTATCAATCTTCTATTCATATTTCTGTTCATTTTCATGAGCATTGAGGAGGTCAAGTGTTGTTCACCAGCGAAGTGGCTGGTGAGCCCAGATGGGGGCGGTCGGCAGAGAACAGGCCCAGTGCAGGGGAGAATGAGGCCCTCATGGGGGTATGGGCCCAGTGTGGGGAGAGCAGGCTGTTGTGGAGAGTGCAGGTTCTCGTGGCGAGTGCAGGCCCAGTGCAGGGGAGTGTGAGGCCTTGTGGGGAGTGTGGGCAGTGTGGGGAGAGCAGGCCCTTGTGGAGATTGTAGGCCCTTGTGGGGAGTGCAGGCCCAGTGCGGGGGACATTGTGACCTGGTGGAGAGGGTGGGCCCAGTGTGAGGGGAGACTGTGCCCTCATGGGGTGAGTGGGTCCAGTGTGAGGGGACAGCAAGCATTCGTGGGGAGTGCAAGTCCAGTGTGAGGGGACAGTGTGGCCTCAAGGGAAAAGCCCAGTGTGGAGCTACTGCAGTCCCATGACAAAGAAGGATTGTAATGTAACTATATTTCTTTATTGTTCTACTTTGTACCTAAGTATCTTTACATCTAAGATGGCACCGGAAATGGCAACTTTGTACAGTTTTCACTGTACTCTTGTATTTCTGTACTTCAGTACACATGAAAATAAAACCTAATGCTAATTCTAAGTATTTGAAATATTGGGGAGTTCAGTGCGATGATGTTTTGGCACACAGGAGGAGTTGGGGCCTGGGGCTGATCAGCCATGATCTTATGAAATGGCAGGACAGGTTTGAGGGGTGTCTGGCCTACTCCTGCTCCTACTTCCAATGTTCTCATGATATTTAATATGGAGAGCAGTCTTGCACTCGTTGGTGGAGTAAAGAGAGTTAGGTTAGGCACAATGGAAACAACCTATTTAATATTAAAGAAATATTTTGCCTGCATCTCTCACCATAAGCCACAATAATCACAATAAACTAATGACTAGGAAACAATGCCAGCTCAAACTCACCATCTTTGGCCTCCACCATTACTGTGTGACAAACTGCCAATAATTTGAAGAATTCATGAACTCCTGTGTCATCTCCTGAACGAATCAGTTCCAACAGCGAGCAGTCATAAAACTTCAGCTTCTCATCAGCAAATGTGTTCCAGCTAAAGTCAACTACCTGAAAATATCCCAGGGACTGTCTCAGTGAGTTGTAAGAAGAGTTTCACAACAATCAGTGAACATGGAATTCATCATTGGTTGAAGCACAGAACTACAGAATCAGAACTGAAATACTTCATGCGATATGGTCAGAGCTGCAGAGTTCAATTATCTGGGTGGTTAGCATGTCATTCAGAATAACCCCAACAGCACAGCTTCAATGTCTGCTCCAGCAGAGGCAGGCCTGGGATCTATCTCGTTCCCCTTCCACTGAGAGAACAAGGCAATGCCAAACTGGACTGATAACTGCCAAGGAAACAGCCCAGGATGAAGTATCAGCAGACATGGAGATGAAGTGTGTCTTCAGGAAGCCCACACATAACACACTGATGATTCTGCTTTCAACTTTGATCAAATATTTATTCAGAAGATGGGAGTACATTTAACCGAATTTAGTCACAGAAACACAAGAACAGGAGCAGCCCATTTTGCCCTTTCCATTGTATTTTGTTGCGTTATGCTATGAGTAGTTTCGAGGCATCAATGCTCATCCTGGAGCAGCCCAGTTAGAGTTTTATGATAAGAAGATTCACGGGTAGCCCAGTGGCTCAGTGCTTATCACTGCTGCCCCTCACAGGACCAGCACAATTCCAAATTCATGCAACTGTCAGTGTGGAGTTTGCACATTCTCCCCATGTCTGCATGGGTTTCCTTCAGGTGCTCTAGTTTCTTCCCACAGTCCAAAGATTAGGTTAGGTGGATTGGCCATGGAAAATGCAGGGTTAGATGGGTAGGGTGGGATGCTCTTCAGGGGATGGTGCTGACTCAATGGGCCAAATGGGCTTGGTCTGTACTGTAGAGATTCAAATTAAACAAAAGCAAAGTCAGAAGGGAGCCCTCTCTATCTTCCTGTGATCATCTGCAGTAAGGCAGCAGTACTTAATGATTTACAGGTTTGAACTGAAGCTCAAAATTCAAGGACTGTCAATATCATAAAACTGATTGCTAACAGATCATTTTGATTAAAAAACACTTACCTTTGCATTTTTGACATCATCAAATTGATTGCCTGAAAGTCAAAGAATTCAACTTTTAATTTATAAAATATAAAATATTGTTCATTGATAATTCATTCTACAATCCACAATATCCTGCTTCAATTCTTCCTCCAAAGGCAAGCCTCACCCACAGTACCAGAACCCTCCAGCATGGCAAGGGCAAGGAGGCAAGTCCTAAAGCCACTCCAGCCATGACAGGGATTGAAGCCCAAGTTGTTGGCAACAATCTGATATTTATTGACCATCCAGCAAACTAGAGTGTCCATATTGTGTGGCAACATTAAAATCAACATTTAAGGGGGGTGGCCATGGACAGGCGTTGTTACTAAGCTAGAAATGAAAAGGCCCATACTAATAATCAAGATGCAGTGGTTCAAATTCCACCATGGCAACTGGTGGGATTGTATTGATAGTTCTGGAATTGGAAGATCCCCTGAGTACTAGTCACCATAACAAACATCATTGATTGACATGGGAACACATCTGGTTCATTAATATCTTTTAGGGTGGAAATCTGCCATCTTTACCTGTTCTGTTTTATACATTATTCCAGGCCCAGAGTAACATGGCTGACTCTTAACCATCCTCTGAAATGCCAAGCAAGCCATTCAGTTCAACGGCAATTAGGAATGGGTAACAAATACCAGCGATGCCCACATCCCACAAAAGACTAGATGATAACAGAAATAGAGGTTCCAATACTTTGCCATCCCATGGCTAACTAGGGATACCTCCTGCTTTTACTGCCCATCATTGGCTAATATTGAAAGGAATTGGTACTCATCATGATTGCAACTTCCTTGAGCATCAAGTCCGAGAGAGTGACATGAACCCAGCGCTTCTGCTTGGGGGGGGGGGGGGGGGGGGAGGGGGTGTGGTCACGACCCATTACAAGGCCTCAGAACAGCATAATGCATGGAAATCTTTGGTCCTGTCTTTATGCGTTCATAGGATATGGTTCTCTCTGTCTGGGCCAACACTTATTGCCAATCCCTAATTGCCTGGACAAGGTGGCAGAATCCAGCCAATAGACACCTAGGTTTCGGGTCAATGCGCCTATTTAACAGATTCACAAATTGATTGCCTAATTTGAAGTTTGTAAGATTTTGTTGCCCACACATTAGCTGCAAATTGCTTATATCATGGTGCCTGAACCTCAAAAGTAATTCACTGATAGTAAATCGTTTTGGAGTGTGCCAAGATCATACAAGACATTACAAAGTGGGGGCATTAATTTATTCTGCAGGTAATTTCCTGGAAAGACTGTACACAACTGTTTATTTCTGTGAAGGTTTGTAAAGATCTGCATCCATAATCCCTACAAATTTGAGCAACTTCACAAATAAAACTAAAATGGAACTGCAAGTCAATCACAAGTGCCTTTTGCAGTTAAAATGTTTTTGGAAATAGCCCAGATCTTTCTTCTTATTCTTGTAAGCATTTTTCTTGGAGAGAATACCTTTGACAAGAAATAGAATATAAATTGTTTCTTACTCCTGAACATTAGCAATATAACAATTACCATATATCCGTCCACCGATGCTGCATTTCTTAAAGGTCATGATGTTTTGGGTTAGAGTTCCAGTTTTATCTGAAAAAATGTACTTTATTTGGCCAAGTTCTTCATTCAGGGTAGTTGTTCTTGCTTTGGCGGGACTGTCTCTCTCATCACAGTACATCTTTATATCCCAGTTAATAAAAAAGCTCTGGACTACATGAAGGAGTTCAAAACTGAAATACAAAACTGCTGCAATTATCCACTGCGTACAGCAGCTCTATGCAGTGATATGTGAACAGTGTCAGAATTGCAAAACGTTAATTCAGCTCTATTAAGCCACTGCGTTCACTACATTACATTAACTGTTGTGAAAGGCAAGAACTAAGCTATTTTTAACACGACGCAGCAATGTAGAGTGATTAAGAATTACATTTTTCACGAAGAGATCCACTAAAATATGTGAAATATAGAACATAGAAGAATACAGCGCAGTACAGGCCCTTCAGCCCTCGATGTTGCGCCGATCAAAGCCCACCTAACCTACACTAACCCACTATCCTCCATATACCTATCCAATGCCCGCTGAAATACCCATAAAGAGGGAGAGTCCACTACTGCTACTGGCAGGGCATTCCATGAACTTACGACTCGCTGAGTGAAGAACCTACCCCTAACATCAGTCCTATATCTACCCCCCCTTAATTTAAAGCTATGCCCCCTTGGAAAAGCTGACTCCATACGTGGAAAAAGGTTCTCACTGTCAACCCGATCTAACCCCCTAATCATCTTGTACACCTCTATCAAATCACCCCTAAACCTTCTTTTCTCCAATGAAAACAACCCCAAGTGCCTCAGCCTTTCCTCATAGGATTTTCCTACCATACCAGGCAACATCCTGGTAAACTTCCTCTGCACCCGTTCCAGTGCCTCCACATCCTTCCTATAGTATGGCGACCAAAGCTGCACACAATATTCCAGATGCGGCCGCACCAGAGTCTTATACAACTGCAGCATGACCTCAGGACTCCGGAACTCAATTCCTCTACCAATAAAAGCCAGTACGCCATATGCCTTCTTCACTGCACTATTTACCTGGGTGGCAACTTTCAGAGATCTGTGTACATGGACACCAAGATCCCTCTGCTCTTCCATATAGTTTGCAATGCAGCAGTATTTATTTATTGATTCTATGGTTATTAGTGTACAGTGAGCACAGCAATCCTGACATTAGAAATTTTCATATTTTTATTTGTATGGGAACCATTGTACTTATTGGAAAAGGTAATCATTTTAGAACATCTTTAATCATACAACTTAGGTATATCTCACGGTTCCCTTGCTAGACAGGATTTGGAGGAGCCTGTGTTGGACTGGGGTGTACAATGTTAAAAATCACACACCAGGATATAGTCCAACAGGTTTATTTGGAGGCACTAGCTTTCAAAGCACTGTCTCTTCATCGGGTGGTTATGAAGCAGGACCACAAGACACAGAATTTAGTGTGTGATTTTTAATTTTAACTCTTGCTAGAGGACAAAGTAAACCTAATCATACTCTTTAGCATTGCTTCCAATTGCAGTAAAACAGCTCCCTCTACTGGCCCTTAATATAATTAGCACACAAGGTTGCATTGCTCCAGTTCCTTCTCCCTTTGCAATTTGACTTATTCTAAGTCGATGTGCTTGACTCAATTGTTGGTCTTCATTGCTGCTGTGGTGTTTTGCCAGATGACCATTGCTGGCACCTACTGGTATTTGCCACTTCTACCAGTAGGTGGGTAAGCTGGACACTAATTTTCTTTTGTCTTGGACCTATCTAGTAATTAGTGGTAGAGCATGGCTCACCATGACATATAAATAGAAGAGGCAGTTTTCTTAGATAACAGGATAGCAATGGATACAACTCCATTTGGTTATAATCACAGGATGTTCGGGAGCTGGTATAGATACAGCTGTTCCCTCTGAAAGCTGGAGTAGAACTCCTGCCTCCAACCATAGGCAGTGTGTGTGTGACATCAGTCAACTGGATGAAGCCAATGAATGCAGCATGAACATTAACCCTTCAGATCCACTACCTAATGCAACATCAGCAGCGAGGAGAACAACTTCTGATAAAAGAAAATCGTGAGTGTTTAACTTATGGAAACAGGGAAACTCTACATTTCAAGAAGAGCCATATAGATATATTCATATTTCAGAGCCTTAACACACACCAAACATGTGGGGTCAGTCCATTTCAGGACTAGTCTGGGATTATGTTTTAAAGGATATGCTTCCAATAATTATTGATAGTATCTCTTCCAAATCTTTTTCAGTTCAAATTGCATTACTATCAAAACTTAGAAATCATAAAAAACCCATTTCCATTGTTCTCCAAAGTACTATAACTATTCTCTTTCTTTAACCTTCTCAATTATGAAGAAATCAGTGGAATTTTTTTAACCTATTTTTCAAATCCATTCACAGGATGTGGGTGTCACTGGGTAGGCCAGCATTTATTGGCCATTCCTAATTGCCTAGAGAGTAGTTAAGAGTTAACTTTTTTGTTGAAGGTCTGGAATCACACAAAGGCCAGATCAGGTAAGGGTGACAGTTTCCTTTCCTATTGGAAGGTGGGAGCTGATTAATGGACATGAATGAACCAGACGGTTTAATCCCCGAGCATCATTTCATGGTTATCTTAATTTCAGACTTGGTTTTGAATTGAATTTGAATTCAATCAAAGTCTCCAGCCCTGAATCTCTGGAGTAATAGGTAATACCACTCTGCCTTCACCTCCACCTGCAACTCCTGAAGAGCTTTCTCATTGCACTATCAATCTCCAGGGAGATGATTCTAAATAGCTGCACATTACAAAGTGTTTGTATGTAGCTTTGCAGACAGAGAATGACGTGCTTACGTAACGTAAAGTGACATTGGCAATATCGAGTTCAAAATAATGACGTAGCCCCAAAAAGACAGAAAGCCTCGATATCCTGGACTGAAATTCTCGGACTCAACGTCGAGATATGGAGCTTTCTTTCCAAATTTCTCATCCCAGGCAGCACCTCCAGCTGCGAGGCAGAACGATAAACCGGCGAGAATCAAGAGGACCTGAAAAAGTATCAAGTAAATGTGCAATTACTTAACTCAGTTGCATTCCACTTTATAGGTATTGCTACAGTCACCTTCAATCTCACAGCCCGATATTGCCAGTCCCAGACACGAAATTCAGTGCTTACACATGTCAAACATTAAGAAGAAATTTATGCTTTTAGGAAGCACCTTCTTTGTCCACAAGACATTGTTAAAAACTTACTGCCCAATGGAGCACTTTCTTTGAAAAATGGTGTGACTAGTTTTATGTAATCCAAGGTCAGAATAGACACAATTTGGAATTTAAAGTATAAGCACAGTATAACGAAATGTTGCATGTGCAACATTCCTAATTTGTGCATTTATCCCACAATTCCTTTACTTTAAGTCAAATCCTATTTTAAAACTTTGATTACATTACTGAGGTCTGAAGAAACTGGGATAAAAACTGAAGCTGCACTTTGTAGGTGGTTTAGTAATTTGGGTTAGGAAACAGATAGTCAGAATGAAGGGAGATAACTAGTGTTGTTCCCAAGGGACTGTCTGGAGCCTCAAACCTTCACCAGCCTTACTGACACTTGATGTGGAAGTGCCAACATTGGACTGGGGTGGACAAAGTTAAAAAAACACACATAACACCAAGCTAAAGTTCACAGGTTTATTTAGAAGTGCTAGCTTTCAGAGTACTGCTCCTTCATGAGATAACTGTGGAGCAGGACCATAAGACACAGAATTTATAGAAAAAGATTATGGTGTCATGCAGTGAAAACAATATATTGAACAAATCTCGATTGCTGTCAAATCTCATCTTTTCAAATGGGCTGCAGGTTTCAGCTCATTAATATGTAAATCCCAAAACTTCTTTCAAGGCACATTCTTGAGATAACTTAAGGTCTTATTTGAAAAAGGTGACATTTCAGCTCAGACAATGCATTAAAAGCTGTGAGGTTGCAGTCTGTCTGTTTCCCAATCTTGAGTCAGACTGGTTCTATCTACAAAGCAGGAATTTATAAAATGTTACATGGATTGACTGCCTGCAGATTTGTGCTTTTTGAGAAAAATAGAGTGTGTCTGCAAATACAATTCTGCAAATGCAAATTCACCCCATAGACTTCTATGTGTGAGTGTGTGCATGTGAGTGTGAGTGCACGTGAGAGAGTGTGTGTTCATGTATGTGCATGCTTGGTGGAGTGTGTGCGTGAGTGTGACAGAGTATAAGCTTGTGAGAGGGTGAGAGTCCGGGGTGCGTGTGTATGTGTATAAGAGAGGTCAGTGTGAGTGTGAGATATGTAAAAATGTGCATGTGTGTGACTGAGTGAGTAAGAGAGAATGTATAGTGTAGTGAAGTCACCTGTAGCGTGACATGAACCCAAAAATCCCGGTTGAGGTCATCCCCATGGGTACCGAATTTAGCTATATGCCTCTGCTTGGTCGCTCTGTGTTGTTGCCTGTCCTGAAGTCCGCCTTGGAGGATGGTCACCTGAAGATCTAAAACTGAATGTCCCTGACTGCTGAAGTGTTCTCCGAGTGGAGGGAACAACTCTGTCTGGCGATTGTTGTGCGATGTCCATTGTGCATTGTCGTAGTGTCTGCTCGGTTTCACCAATGTACCATGCCTCAGGGCACCCTTGCCTGCAGCGTATGAGATGGACAACGTTGGCTGAGTCAGATAAGTACCTGCCACATACAGGGTGGGTGGTGCCCCCATGTGTGATGGTGGTATCCATGTCGATACTCTGGCATGCCTTGCAGCGGTTGCCATGACAGGGTTGTACAGTTTTGTGATCCATGTTGCCCTGAAGGCTGTGCAGTTTGTGGTGAACAATAGTCTGTTTAAGGTTTGGCAGTTGTTTAAAGATGAGAAGTGGAGGTGTGGGGAAGGTCTTGGCAAGGTGCTCATCCTCATCAATAACCTGTTGCAAACTGTGACAAACATGGTGTAGTATCTTGGCTCCCGTGAAGTACTGGACAATAAAGTTACTCTATCAGTTGCAGCCCATGTCTGTCCCCTGAGGAGGTCATTACAGTTTCTCGCTGTGGCATGTCAGAAATGGCAATCGATGAGTTGAGTGTCATATCCTGTCCTGATGAAGCTGTTCTTCAGTACCTTCAGTTCCGACTTGCCACAGCGAGAAACCATAATGACCTCCTCAGGAGACAGACAAGGGATGTGACTGATAGGGTACTCTTTGTTGTCCAATATTTCCTAGGAGTGGAGAAACTACACTGTGTTCTTTGCAGCCCAGGACACATTATCAATGAGGATGAGCACCGCTCCAAGACTTTCCCCACGCCTCCACTTCACACATTTAAACAATTGCCAAACCTTAAACAAAGCATTGTTCACAGCAAACTGCCTAGCCTTCAGGACATCAACCACAACACCACACAACACTGTCATGGCAACCACTGCAAGACGTGTCAGAGTATCGACATGGATACCACCATTACATGTGGGGACACCACCCACCATGTTCGCAGCAGGTACTCATGTGATTCAGCCAACGCTGTCTATCTCAAAACACTGCAGGCAAGGATGGTCCGAGGCATGGTACATTGGCGAGACCACACAGACACTACAACAACAGATGTATGGATACCGCACAATCACCAGACAGGGCTGTTCCCTCCCAGTCGGGGAACACTTCTGCGTTCGGGGACATTCAGTCTTGGATTTCCGGTGAACATCCTCCAAGACAGACTTTGAGACAGGCAACAACGCAGAGGCTGATAGCCAAGTTCCATACCTATGAGGATGGCCTCAACCATGATTTTGGGTTTATGTCACACTATGGTGTCCCCACTACACTATACACTCTCTCTCTCTCTCTATCGCAAACACACACATTCTTACATACTCACACACTCATGCTGACCCTTTCCCATACACATGCTCTCTCTCATACACACCCATGCACAAACCCTTTCATAGGCTTATACTCCATCATACTCATGAATACACTCTACCAAGCATGCACACACGTGAACACACACTCTCTCATGTGCACTCACTCTCTCTATCTCATTCTCTATATAAGTCTATGGGGTAAATTTGCATTTACAGAATTCTATTTGCAGACACATTCTATTTTGCTCAAAAAGCATACAATCTGCAGGCAGTCAATCCATGTAACATTTTATAAATTCCTACTCTGGAAATAGAATCAGTCTGACTCAAGATTGGGATACAGACAGCCTGTAACCTCACACCTTTAATGCATTGTCTGAGCTGACCTTTTTTTCATAAAACCTTATGTTGTCTCCAGAATCCCAGACTTAAAAGTTCTGGGCTTTACTTATTAATGAACCAAAACCTGCAACTCATTTTAGAAGATGAAAGACTTAACAGCAATCTAGGTTTGTTCACCTCAGTTGCATGGCATCGTAATCTTTTGCTATAAATCTGTGTCTTATGGTCCTGTTTCACAGCTACCTGATGAAGGAGCAATGCTTCGAAAGTTAGCGCTTCCAAATAAACCTGTTGGACTATAACCTGGCGTTGTGTGATTTTTACCATTGATGACTTGACCAGAGAATTATTAACATTATGTGCAGAGACATGAAGATAAAGAGAACAGTACATTGTGTAGCTGGGAGCAAAATCATAAATGGAAATCACTGTAGGTAACTGTGAGGTTATCCAACCAAATATTTTCTTAACAGGGAAATATTAGGAACTACGGAGGAACAAATGTCCATGTAGGCAAATCACTAAAACCTGGTGGAGAGGTACAATATGTCATCAAAAAAATTAGTGGAATGTTGAACTTTGACATGGAGGTTTGTAACAAAGTGAGGATGTTTGTACTGAGTTTAGTGCACCGACTGTACACATTGTTCACTTTTGAGCATCAAACCTCAGGAAGGGGAGATATTTCCTAGTCAACCTGTTCAAAGATGTTGAGACACAACTCTGGAACAGTGGGACTTGGTATACTGGCTGTGGGGAGGTAGGGGGCACAATGCAAATATACCACATTAGCAAGTTTAAAGTGTTAAATTCTAAGAAATGTTAGGATATGTTTAACTTGTATTCCTTGAGTTTAGCTGGTGGAAGGGTAATTTAATCAAGATCTTCTAAATGATAAAACATGGAAACTTATCAAAGTGGCACCAAGAGATTTCGAATGACTCATCTAAACAATGGCTGAAAGGATATTTAGCAGGGATTTGTATATTTTAAATAATAAACAATTTGATAGTGTAAATAAGGATTGAGGTTAGAGCATCAAATTAGGCGTTACTAATTTAAAATGCCATTGAAGTAATGAGGAAGTCATAAATTTTCGCTCTGCAATGTTGCCGTAGTGGGACAGGCAAGCTAGGAAGCAGATCAGCTTTCCAAAAGAAAGTAGCTGATAAATTAGGGCAGAAGGAGAAATGGGACAGAGAGCAGGGCAGTGAGCTTCATTTGTGATTGGTCTAACAAGAGATTGGCATGAACATTATGAGTCGAGAGAGTGGCGCTGGAAAAACACACCAGGTCAGGCAGCATCTGAGAAGCAGGAGAATCGACGTTTCGGGCATAAGCCTTACATCAGGAAAGACGTTGTGAGTAAAACTATGGGACATTTATGAGTAAAATTACATGTAAATTTACAGGTAAATGCTCATAATTCTACAAAGTGTAACATGTGGAAAGTGATAGAACGTACGAGAAACACCACACGATTCATGAGGCGCTCGATTCTGGTTTTCTTCAAGATATATCTCCCGCTGTTTTTCATTATTTTTGTATCCACCCCTGAAAATTAAATAGAATATAAAATAAGTTTAGATCTATCCATGCAGAATCATCAGCAGTAAACCTCCCACAGGTTTCCTCCCACAGTCCAAAGATGTGCAGGTCAGGTGAATTGGCCATGTTAAATTGCCCGTAGTGTTAGGTGCATTAGTCAGAGGAAAATGGGACTGGGTGGGTTACTCTTCGGGGGGTCAGTGTGAACTTGTTGGGCCGAAAGGCCTGTTTCCACACTTTAGGGAAGCTAATTTATTCTAATCATGAGTAATATAATAATTCTGGCCTTGGGAAATAGCATAACAAAAGTCACTTGTTTCCTTAAAGACAATTAAGATCCAGGAGATCCTAATAACTGGTAACACTAACACTCATGTCCCAATCCTCATTATGTATATAGAGAAATTTAGCACATACAGGAATTTCTCATGAAGCAAATATACACTTACTGAATATGCCAACAATTAATCCAGAGGTTTGCGAGTCTGAATTATAAGTAGTATTATTTTTATATGCATGTAGTGTTCTGCTTTCCTAACCTGTATTCATGCTCCAGAGTCTATCTAGCTCAAATAATGTATTCACATGGACAGAATCTAATCCCTTTCTTATTGTAAACACATCATCTCAAAGGCCATGCATTTCCAAGATACAAAAACCCTAGCATTGCTCTGATAACTAAGGGTTGGTGTTTTAACTCAAAGTGGGAGTCAGGCAAGTAGGTCCCATCATGACCTCAGAAATGTGAGGCCTGACTGATTTGAACTCTTGTGATGTAATATCATAGAATCACACAGCACAGAAGCAGACCTCTCAGTCTAACTTATCCATCCCAATCTGATCTAGTCCCATTTGCTAGCATTTGACTCATAACCCTTTTGAATCCTTTCTATTCAAATGACCATCCAGATGCCTTTTAAATGTTGTAATTGTACCAGCCTCCACCATTTCCTCTGGCAGCTCATTCCATGCACCCTCTGCTTGAAAAAGTTGCCGCATAAGTCCCCTTTATATCTTTCCCCTCTGACCTTAAACCTATGCCCTCTAGTTTTAGACATTCCCAACCTAAGAAAAAAGACTTTAGCTACTCACTCTCTCCAAGCCTTTTCTGATTATATAAACCTCTAAGGTCATCCCTCAGCCTCTGACACTCCGGGGAAAAAAGCCCCAGCCTATTCAACTTCTCCCTATAACTCAAACTCTCCAGTCGCAGCAACATCCTTGTAAATCCTTTCTGTACACGTTTAAGTTTCACAACATTCTTCCGATAGGAAGGAGACCTGAATTCTATACAATATTCTAAAAGTGGCCTCACCAATGTGGTGTACGGCCACAACATGACGTTCTAATTCCTTGTTCCATAGGTAATTTCAAGACAAAGACTTCAATCTTGTCAAAATATTGATTATGTGGTATTTATCAAATGCTTTATTAAAACTCTACAAATACACAATCCCACTACCCTCAAAGCTGCAACTTCAGTTTAATGTTAAATTTGCCCTTTTGTATGAAATGTCGATTCTCCTGGTCCTCAGATGCTGCCTGACCTGCTGTACTTTTCCAGCGCCAATGAAGGCAAGCATGCCAAATGCCCTCATCACTAGCCTGTCTACCTGCATCTCCAATTTCAAGGAAAGATGCACCTGCACCCCTAGGTCTTTTTGTTCGGCAACACTCCCCAGGGCCCTACCATTTGCTGTGTAAGTCCTGCCCTGGTTTGCCATACCAATATGCAACACCTCACATTTATTTAAATTAAACTCCATCTGCCATTCCTTGGCCTATTGGCCCATCTGATCAAGATCCTGTTGTAGTCTGAGATAATCTTCTTCACTGTCCACTACTCCACCTATTTTGATGTCATCTGCAAACTTAGTCAGCACACCTCCTATATTCACATCCAAATCATTTATATAAATGACAAAAAGTGATGGTCCTAGTACAACTTGGCATACTGCTTGTCACAGACTTCCATTCTGAAAAGCAACCATTTGTCTCCTACTTTCAAACCAATTTTTGTATCCAATTGGCTAGCTCCCTCTGGATCCCAATGTAATCTAACCAATCTACCATATGGAACCTTGTTGAACGCTCTGCTGAAGTCCACATAGACCACGTCCACCACACTGCCTTCATCAATCTTCTTTGTCACCTCTTCAAAAAAAATTCAATCAAGTTAGTGAGACATGATTTCCCATGCACAAAGCTATGTTGTGCATAGTATCCCTGTCCCTCAGAATCCCCTCCAAACAACTTACCCCCCCCCCCCCCCCCCACCCCCTACTGACATAAGGCTGACTGGTCTATAGCTCCCTGGCTTTTTCTTGCACTCTTTCTTAAATAATGGTATCACATTAGCCCACCTCTAGTCTTCTGGCATCTCACCCATGACTATTGATGATACAAATCTCTCAGTAGTGGGCCCTTCAATTTCTTCCCTTACTTCCCATAAAGTTCTGGGATCTTGACTCAGTCAGCCTGACACCAAAAATTGGAAGGAAAAAGCACCCAGTTAGAGAGCTGCACTTACAGCCCCCAGGACATAAGCACAATCAGGAGCTTGACATGCTGGGGAAGGCCTTACAATTTAACCTGAGCCTGAAAATTTGTCAGTCTGTGATGAGGGGTCATAGCAAATGCATGGAAGTCTCACCTCAGATCAATCTGATTGACCAGCAGCATTGTATTCCTGCCTGTGAGACAAGGAGAGATCGCCATTGCCACAGGCAGTCAACAGATTCTAAATGGCAGGAGGCCATGAATCTCACTGTGGGAGAGGAGGAAGACCCTGAAGGTGGTGGGTGGGAATGGATTAGGGCTCATGTTCAAAATGTCTAGTGGAAGCAAAGGGGTAGAATGGGGGTCCTGATTGGGAAACAGGGACAGTGACAGAAGCTTCTCACTTGAAGCCAAGTACATCCAGGAGTCGCCTGACCTCAACTCCATCAGACTCAAAATTGGGTCGGGCAGAAAGCTGTCCTTCAATGGCTAAAGATTGAGGCAAGACCAGGTAGCGCCCCTTCCCCCCTCCACCACTGCCAGCTCACCTGTCTGGGGTCCAGTAAAATTCCTTCAATCCCTTGCAGCAGTGCTGTCTTTTTGAAACAACTGTCCATTTAGTCATGTCCCCATGGCTATTCTCTATATCCTTTCTTCTGAAATATCAGTGATCTGAGAATTTGATCATTGCACATTCTCAGGAGAGAATCCGCAAATCACCTCTACACTGACATACATCTCATTAACTGCACTGCACTGTTAAAACAAAACTTGCATATTACATGTAAGAACTCTCCAATGCCATCATAGGTGGACTAGAAAGTCACAAACAGTAAGAATGGACTGGGAAACATGGAAAATAATCCAACCTCCCAACCTCTAATTCTCAATTTGAATCAAGGCAGTGATTTGAAACATCATCAGAAAAGAATACCTACACTGTCACTTCCGGGCTTGCAGCTTGATCAACTTGCCAATGCTGCCCAGAATACACCCATTCTTATTCTTCTGGATTCCACAGCAAACAAAATTAACACTAAAAATCACACCATCAGAAAGTGGAAACTCCTTGTGGAGGTTTTGTGCTGTCCCATATCCAAACACTTCCCTTCAGAGGAATCTTGCATGGCTCTGGCAACCTGCACCAGATACTCACTATCGCCTACCCATGGCCAGAAAACATCAGATCACTCACTGTGCAAGAACTATAATCACAGAGAAAAACTCTTCTATGCGTTTGTGCTGCCTCCTTTTACTTTGAATTTAAACTGTTTTTAAAAGGCTATATTTAAGTACAAGCATTTTATCAGTGAAAGAAATTAAAATTTTCCAATAATTTGAATTATCTGGTAACTTGAGTGAAGCAATCTAATTAACACAATAAAATCAAAGAAAATTCTCAAATGAAGTCATCTTGAATCAAAAAATGAACTGTTTTCCAAGGACTAACCCAATTACAAAATTCAAGTTGGCAATTATTGCCTGATAGCAACTGGACAGAATACACTGCATTCTATTTGAAGACTGCAACACATTAGTATGGATAGGTCAACTTACCTGCAAATAAAACCACCCCATAGCACTTTTCTGTATTTCGTATTCTACAACCTCGGAGTAATATTTGCTCATTGTCAAGTGAGAATTCTTGTCCTTTCCAAAATAACGTGCCTGTAAATGAGTGCAGGTCACAGTTTGGCTTTTCACAGATAATTCTACCTGTGAAAACAACATGTATTAGTTTAAAGGCTGGTGGTAACTATGCACCAAAAATAACCAACTTATATAACATATTTGTCTGAAGGATGTCTCAAATAAATATGCAATATTAATATTACGAAGACAGGAACAATAACATTTATATAGCAGAAAACAAAGCATTCCAAACAATTTAACAGTTACGCTTTTAACAAAGTTCAATATTAGACAACGAAAGAATATATTCAAACAGATGGTGAAATATTTAGTCAAGGAGGAAGGTATTGGGGAACAACTAAGGGGGATAACATTCTAGAGCCATGGGTCCAGAAAGCTGATGGTGTGGTTGCTTTAGTGAAGTGATTAAGGTCAGAAACTCCCAAGGAGTCAGAATCAGAAGAAAAAGGACATATCGAAATGTTGAAGACTTACAAGGCCAAAGTGAAAGGCAGCAGCTTGACAAGGCAACATGAACTTAACAACCCTCCCCCAACAATAAAAGCTGAAAGGGCACTTGTCAAACATCTGTCCTGACACATTAACAATTTAACAAATCTGTTCTATCTGCATTTCAGAGCAGCATAAGTCCTTGCATATCATCTGATGAAAGTCTTGCTTTCAATCTGAGATCCACTGGATTATACCATTTTAAAGCTCTGGTCATGGTGACCAGCACTAATCCCAAGTAACGTGCTGATTCAAGCCTGTTGATCCCAAGTTACAGGTGCTCTGGTGAAGTGAAGGTATTTTGTGCACTCACACCGACTCAAGCTATGTTTTCTAAAGGCCTTCAACTGTAAAAAAAAACTCTTCAGAAGTTTCAGATCACACTATTGAGAACAAATTGATTGTCAGAATGAAAGTTATCTGAAACAGGTATTTTCTTTCTGCTCCCAGGTCTCTGTACTACAAAGCAGGATTGAACCCTCTGTCAAATGCAGGCGATTTGTTCATCTAAGTAAACTTGGGGAGTAAAAACCAAACTGATCGAGACATAGTCACTGCTCCCAGTCCAGGTGTGGGGATTACACAAAGGAAGCTCTTAGCTCACTGTACAATTCAAAATTATAAAGTCAATTCAGGGGAATATATCCTAATGTGGTTAGAAGACAATTCCAGACGAGATCTTGTTTAAAATCAGGTTGCATATATATGGGTGCTGTTCAATAGAAAGGTGCAGAAGATTAGAGGTTGGAATTCTCAACTAGTTGACAGACAAACCATGGTAATTCCCAGACAAAAGTGAACAGCAGATATGGCAACACTGTAGAATGCTGTCAGTCAGCCAGCCATAAGTTCAACATGGTAAATTCTGCTCATTACATAAAACCATATAAGGTTGATACCAGACACAGAAGTGTATCTCTCTCAGGTATATTTCAAAAAGATTTTGAAGAATCAACAATTATAAAACTATACCTGACAGAAGGAATCTATTCTACCCATCATGCCTATGTTGGCTCTTTGAATGAGTTATCTGGTTGGCTTCGTTCCTTTTCACTTTTCTTCTGTAGCCCCACAATTTATTTTCCCCTTCCAATGTTTAGTTATTTTCAGAAAAGATCTTGATACTGAATCTGCTTCTGTCACCAGTTGAGACCTTGCCTTTCAGAGCAGCATAGTTGCTGTATAAAAAATATTGGCCTCATCTCACTTTTAATTCTGTTGACTATTACCTTGAATTGATGCCACCTTGGTTACCAATCCTTCAGCTAATGGTTACATTTCACTTACACTGTCAAGATTCTTCAGGATTGGTCATTTCTGTTAAATTTTGCCATAATTCTCTCTGCTGTAAGCTGGACAACTCATCTTCTCTATCTTTTCTGCATAATCAAAGACCCTCATCTCTGATATTTCAAGTTCCACCTAAGGACTTGACGGACATGCAAAGTATTCCATAACATGGCCAAACAGCTAGATTTCTGATCATAATCCCATATCATCCACGTATCTGTTTTCCTGCACAGAGGTATGACTTCCAAAATATGCATGAACTTCATGAGCTAGGAACAAGACTGAAAAAAATGTGAGGTGCTCCATTTTGGGAAAGCAAATTTTAGCTGGACTTATACACTTAATGGTAAGGTCCTAGGGAGTGTTGCTCAACAAAGAAATCTTGGAGTGCAGGTTCATAGCTCCTTGAAAGTGGACTCACAGGTAGATAGGATAGTGAAGAATGCATTTGGCATGCTTTCCTTTAATGGTCAGAGTATTGAGTACAGGAGTTGGGAGGTCATGTTGCGGCTGTACAGGGCATTGGTTAGGCCACTGTTGGAATATTGCGTGCAATTCTGGTCTCCTTCCTATCGAAAGATGTTGTGAAACTTGAAAGGGTTCAGCGAAGACTTACAAGGATGTTGCCAGAGTTGGAGGATTTGAGCTATAGGGAGCTCTGGCAGCTCATCCCATACACGTACCACCCTCTGTGTGAAAACATTGTCCCTTAGGTCTCTTTTATATCTTTCCCCTCTCATCCTAAACCTATGCCCTCTAGTTCTTGACTCCCCAATCCCAGGAAAAGACTTTGTCTATTTATCCTATCCATGCCCCTCATGATTTTATAAGTCTCTATAAGGTCACCCCTCAGCCTCCAACTCTCCAGGGAAAACAGCCCCAGCTTGTTCAGCCTCTCCCTAAAACTCAAATCTTCCAACCCTGGCAACAACCTTGTAAATCTTTTCTGCACCCTTTCAAGTTTCACAACATCTTTCCAATAGGAAGGAGATCAGAATTGCATGCAATATTCCAACAGTGGCCTAACCAATGTCCTGTACAGCCACAACATGACCTCCCAAGTTGTAAAAACATACCCCTTACATCTCCTTTGAACTTTCTCCCTCTCATCTTAAATGCATGCATCCTAGTATTAAACATTTCAATTCTGGGAAAAGGATTCTGATCATCAACCAAATCTATCATCACATCATTCTATCAGGTCTACCCTCAACCTCCACAGGTCAACCTGAGTTTTTCTAGCATCTCCTTAAAGCTCAGACCCTCTAATCAAGGCAGCATCCTGGTAAATGTCTTCTGCACGCTCTGCAAAGCCTCCACATCGTTCTTGTAATGTGGGAACCTGAATTGAATGCAGTCCAAGTGTGACCTAACCAAAGTCTTATAAAGCAGCAACATGACATCCTGACTCTTGTACTCAATTCTCTGACTAATAAAGGCAAGCATGCCATGTGCTTTCTTTACTACCCTATTTACTTGCATGGCCACTTTCAGAGAGCTCTGGACTTGAACCCCAAGATCCCTCTAAATTAATACCTGTATCTGATCAGGGGCGTTCCATTAACTGTATACTTTCCCTTAATGTTTGATCTCCAAAAGTACAGCAGCTTGCACTTACCCAGATTTAACTCCATATCTCTGCCCATATCTGCACCTGTGGGCATGTCAATGAAGTGGAACAACAGCAGAGAATGCCTGACGTACCAGCAGCAAGACAAACAAATTCATAGAGCTCACTGCAGATTATAATTCAGCTCTCAACTACTTAATATTTTGGCTCAATACTTAAACATCAGAGAACTTTAGGTTTTCTGCTATGATACATAGATTTGAGTAATTTTGACAAATGAGACTTTTGTTGAAGTTTTTTGACTTGCACTCATCAGGACACAATTGCAAGAACATCAGATCTCAAAGGGAACAACAGCATGAGATCAGGGTGCTAATTTATAGAGGCACTGGCCTGGAGAGTGCTACAGGGAACAGTTAACTGCCAAGCTTTCATTTAAATTCAAATCAGGAAAGTCATTTTTGATTGGTCAAGTCATTATCATGGGTATTACACTGAAGAATGTGAATATCCCACATCAGCATGTGGTTATTATTTGAACACAAGGCAATGCTTACAGTTAGATCAGAGATTATAAAATGGGAAATTACAGAATGATAGAATGTCCTCATGTCCATCAATCCTTTTCTCTTGCACAGGACAAAAAATTTGCTCTTTGGCAAGTCATTCAATTACTTAAACTTGAGAAATTGTTCTGCAACCATAGTCAATACTCACCATCAAACCGCGCTAGTTGGACCACGGTGTTCACCTCATCATGTGTAACACTTAGTGCTTGTCTGTATTTCAGGTTGGTCTCACTGAAAGCAAAATTGTTTTCAGTTTTAAAACTTTGAATTTGATCTGTGTCAGTGGGCTGTAAGAACTGGCAGAAATCTTGTAATATTATAAAGGTGCTGTCATTGGCAAGGTTTAATGACATTAAGAGTTACAATGGTATCTTTATTCAACCAATGAGGATAAAAATAGATAGAGAGATGGCATCATTGTTCACTAAAACAGGTTATGAAATCAAGGGGATCACTTCCCAATACAGCACAAGTTATATTACACAGAAACATTGAAAATAGAGCAGGAGTAGGCCGTTCAGCCCGTCATGGCTGCTCTGCCATCAATATGATCATGGCTCATTCTATCTGCACCAATAATTCCTGTGACACTAAAGAAGGCACCAAGCAAAACTAGCAACTTCTGAGTCGAAAGAGTGGGCCTGGAATGGGAGACTCTGGGGAAATTGGACCTGAAATGTATCAGCAGAAAGCAATCCTACAGTTACTGTTAAACTATCACTGTCTTATTGAAAGAGAGGATCCTGAGGAGGCTTGACGGGGTAGATGCTGGTGCTTGGCAGAAAGACTAGAACAAGGGAACACGGTTTAAGCTAGAGATGAGAAGGCTATTAGTCTGTCTCATATGCTTGTTCAAGACGATGTTGGATAAATTTGCAACAGACAAACAAAAAAGAGTCAAGAGTTACAAACGGCAGACAGAAAAGTGAAATTGAGACTGCAATCAGTCAACCACAATCTCATTGAATGTTACATTAGGCTCAAAGAGTCAAATGATCTGTTGTTACTAGTATGTCCCATGTCTCTACATTTCAAAATGAAAGAGCTTCACATGACTGAGTCACATACTGTTCACTCAACCAACGGTGTTGTAAATTAAAAATGCTGGTGCATGTTGTGTTATGTCTCACAGTTAGTATGCAGCATACCTTTAAGAGACGTGATCATAATATCATCACTATGTCAAAGTATGTGACCTAAAGGTAAAATGGTGTCAATCTTGATCTTAATTTGGCCACTTGAAGCATGACATGCTGATGGAAATATGCTGTTTGTAACGGAATAGCTTAATATTAACCCATGTACCTAAGTATCCATGACTAATATGTATATATAAAAGGAGCAGTAGTAAATATGTATTGAATATTTCAGTACTACATTCCCACATCTAGATCTGATGTTATTACAGGAGCTAACATTACTATGGCCTCATTAGGCACAAATACACTGCCCAAGTCACAGCCACATCACACTTGTACACCACAATGCACCTGATTTCATGACATATTCCTTTCCAAAGAAGTTCTGCATTGACACTACAAAATCAGCAAACGTATCCCGAAATGCATTGAACAGGGAATATCACAGATGCATTTTTTTTGGTAAGTTCTGTGATCATCAAGGCAGTGGGTATTGTTGTTGAGAAATGGAAGAGTTCAGCAAAGAGCAGAGGCCACCCCAAAACACGAAATGAAGTGGAAAAAAAGGAAATGAGACAATTAGGCAACAGCTTTATAAATAAGAAGGCAACAGAATTGTGGAAAAGAAATTACTAGTGATGTTGGGCAGAAAAAGGTGGCAAGCAGGTTTGAAGCAAATGAGATTTGGAGCTAATAGTCAGCAGTGTACAGTAAGAAAACTAATGGCTGGTTGGGAAAGATAAGCAAATTGATCTTATATTGGCTGAAGTATAATCATGACTTCGATAAATAAGTTGTGTCCCTGAGAAAAGAGGGTGTAATTCATATTCAGCTGGGTTCTCCACAACTCGAACTAAGGCTCTCAAAAGTGGTAATGGGTTCCTGAATGTGCCAGATTCATTGTAAACCAGAGACAAATATATAAAGAAACTGAAAACAATGTAATGTTAGTGATGATTTACATGTGTAGTGAGAACCCTCCCTTCGCAATACCATGGTCAGAAATGGAGGGAGAGTCACATAACTCCTGAACACAACACATGCAGGAAAATGAAATAGAAATAACAGCAAATATAGAAATCTTACCCGTCGATTTCAGCTGTTTCAACATAACACAGGCTATTTGGCTCCGAACTAGACAGCAAGAACAGATCAGCCTAGGAGAACCACAAACAAGTATAGTGTTGAGATATTTAAATACTATCCCTCCATAGAATAAAGAGTGTATTTCTTTCAAAGACAACTCACTGGAACAAAGTCATCCTTCTTCAGACAAACCACATCACCTACTTGGAGTTCTTTCCATTTTGCAATTGTGAAGCTACAAAAGAAATACAAAGAAGTTCAATCTACATAGGGGCTCTCATTAAATTAGGGCCTTCCAAAATGTTTCATAACCAGTGAAATAGCTTTTAAAATATTCACTGTTGGAAATGAAGACAGCTTTGGCAGCCAAATTGGATACAATGAAATCCTACAAAAAGCAAATCAGTAAAAGAACCAGATAATCTATTTTTACAGATGCTGCTGGTTGTATTAATATAGACAGGAACTTCAGGAGAACTTGCCAGCTTTTCTTCAAATGGTGTCATGGATCTTTTATATTCATCCAAGAGACCAAGCAAGTATCCAGTATAATTGCTCAGCTGAAAGTATCTCTAACAGTGCAATACAGTCTCATTATCACAAGGAAGAGTCAAACTAAACAATATGCTCTATTTTTCCTAGGAAGACCTAGAACCTTCAACCTCCTGACCCAAAGGTTTGAATGTTAACATTTAGCCAAGGTTGATACAGTACCACATAAAACACAATACCATAACTGACCACTAGCTCCTGATACTCTCTACATTGTGTCGGCTGTCTCGTTGTTTAGTTACTTACCTTTTCCCAACAAGAACATCACATGGTCTGTTGTTGATCTCTTTGTCGCTCTTGTGACGTGCCTAATACAGAGACAAAATGTTGAGCAAACAAGTCTTTTTGCCAATGACACCTGATTGTAAATCATCACAAATCTAATAACCTGTTAATGATCAATTAAAACAAAAGAAGTTCTATATATCTGTTAAATGAATATACACAGAAACACACACCAGCCAAGTTACAAATATTGTTGATGTTGGTTAAATAAATATAGGAACGTGTTTAAATTAACTACGCTAAGTTCCAGCGAATTCCAAATACATTTCAGTAAATGTAATTATAAGTGACACATTGTCCTTGACACGCGAATATGCATTATATAATGCAACCTGAATGATCTCACGTGTAAAGGAAATAAGCAACGAGGAGAGATTATAGAAGCTCAGGTTCTAGAATCAATAAAGGAGGAGGGAACACATTTTGTTGTGTGAAATTGTCTATGTCAACATTAAAGTAAACTCAAATTACTTAATCCAAAGGATTTCATAGTGAATGAGATGGTGGGCGGGCAGAATTATGATGAGGTGGCAGAGTTGTGGTGGGGAGGTAGAGTTGTGGTGAATGGAGTTGTAGTGGGGGGGATGGATTTGTGATGGGGGGTGGATTTGTGCTGAGTGTATGAACTTGTGGACTTGTGATGAGGTGGCAGAGTTATGATGAGGGGTGGAGTTGTGGTAGGGGAGAGTTGTGGCGGGGACAGGGTTGAGTTGTGATGGGGGATGGGGTTGTAGTGAGGAAGTGGAGTTGTGCTGAAGGGGCAGAGTTGTAGCAGGGTGATGGGCTTGTGCTGGGCAGAGTTATGGTTAGGGGATGGAGTTGCAGTGAGGGGGTGGAGCTGCAGTGAGGGGGCAGAGTTATGGTGGATGTTGAAATTACTCCAGCAAGGGCCAAACTCTAGCGGCACATAATTAACGCTGGGAAAACACCAAGGTGGTAGCTGAAGCATCTGATTACTCAGGCTTTGATATAGTCAGCTAACAAAATACCTGACCCAAATAGCTTTCTAATGTGTCTTAAATCCTATGTTCTATAGTATGACTGTGGCAAATATATTCTTTGCCGAGCAGACACAGTGCAAGAATATGGTATACCCAAGGCATTTTACATAAGTCAGTGTTATCCTCCTTCTTCTTGAAATCATTTCTAATAGTCAGTTTAAAAATGATGCCTGCCTTTCTTGAATTATGGTGTTCCATTACAAAAATCTGTTTATTATTTTTTATTTTATGGGCTACACTCAGGATGCTAATCACAAGTCTTAACCTCTTTAAGCAATAACTAGAAGGCATTCCAATGACATAAAATATTGCATAAGCCATCTACTGTCCTGAGATAGCTCTAATAAACATTAAAGCACATGCAGACATTTTCAAGAAGGTTTAAAATATGTTCTAACCTCTAAAAGAGCTTAATTGAATAGGTTACAAAATCATTGTTGGTCAGACAATGCTTTCACTTTGGACTCTGTCAATGTTCTAAAGCATGAACTATTCATAAAGAGTTCCACAGCTATTAATTGCAGACAATTCTTCATCTATGGTGAAGTGTGGGTGGGAAGGATACCTGACAGAAGGCAATAGAATCTGTCCTTAAATAAGAAGGTCAAGTTCCAATGAAGTCATCAGGATCCAATTGCTATCTTTACTATAGGCCTGAGTTGGGAAGTGAGTGTGGCTCTCCCACTAAATTAGTCTAGCAGGAAAAGGAACCAGTTTTAAAGGGGTCCAAAAATGTAAGTCCTTTTGCTAATCTGTCCTTACTTAGGAAGCCATTCAGTAAGTTGAGCCTACAGTGCAATCATTGCTGAAGTGGGACTTCAATTTCATTTTCCCACCCTTTGCCCATATTCCTAACTTCCTGAGAGGTTAAGAATCTGTCTCAGTGTTAAATATATTAAAAGATGGTGCATCCACAAACTTTTGGGATAAAGAATTCTGGAGAAACACACACATACGGGATTATCAAGTTTTTTTTTCTCACCTCAAATCCTTTATCCTGATATTGGTTCCCCCTTGTACTAGATTCCCTGGGAGGGAAACAAAGTCTCAGTATCTACCTTTTCAAACTCCTTCAGAACTTGTACATTTCAATCAGATCACTCCTCATCCTTCTAAAGTCTAGACAATACAGACCTAGTTTACTCAGGCCTCATCATCGGATAACTTTGTCATCCCAAGGACCAATCTAAGTGAACCTTTGCTGATCTTCCTTCAATATTTCCCTTAAGTCTTTTCCTAAATATTGAGACAAAAATTGTTCCTAGAATTCCAATCTTGGTGTCACCAAAACCTTGTACCATTATTAAAGGAATTCTATCTTCTTGAACACCAATCCTAATCTCCTATTGCTTGCTGTATCTGCATGCTAACTTTGCATATTCCTTGTACTGGTACATTCAAGTCTGAATGGAACTCAACATTTAGAAGTTTCACACCTTTTAATAAATATTCTGTCTTTTTATGTTTGTGAGCTATGTGAGTGACCTATCATTTCCCCACATTAAAATCCATCAACCTGGGCCCAGAACAGTAGGATGTACAAGTTGCAAAATGCTGGGACTCATACACTCGTGGGGTTCATGCTCAATGCCACAGCAAACATTGACCAAGTTGTCTGTCCATAGGAATGATGCACACACCAGATTGGCTCCCTTGGACAACTTGTTCTGGCAGTGTCCAAAAAGAGGCCCAGGCCATCACTAAGTAAAGATAGGGTAGGATCACAGGGTGGCTGTCATGGGGGAGGAGAACACGAGGATGGAGGAAGGGGCAGGTGATAGCTTTTAATGAATTCTAGCCTTCCCAAGGCCGAGTCACTCAATCAAGTACTAGGCATGTGCCAATGAGCACCTCCCCCAACCCACCCATGCAGGAACATGCAAGCAAACCCAATAGCTCAGTTGGTGGCAGAGCAAGAGGCCATTGATAAGCCTTCCAAGCCGAGACTTAATCAAGGCCAACACAGGAAGGTGGTGGGTTCCCTACCACCACCCACCCAATTAAATACCACCCCTGTTGCCAAATACACTTTGGGAAAGGGCATCAAATTCCACCAGAGGTTCAGACATGGACTGATAGCTGCAAAATGATAGGTTTGTAATTTATTATTTAACACAAAACTAAGAATGAATCATAGCCTAATATTTGGCATGATGGTATTGTATCATAGATAAGTTCAAGTTATAATAATCATTGCTTTCAGTCTCATTCCTATCCAAGGATAATGCAAATCTAGACCTAGATTGGTGAAGCTTATCAATGAACCAAGATTGAGAAACAAAATATTTTAAGCTTATGAACACATAATTTGGTTAATGCTTATATTAGCCTTGCTTTTTATCTATATCAATGCATGTTGGCTTAAAATCTACCATTTTGATCAAGTATTTGGTCACTTGTCTTAAAGTTTCTATTGTTGTCTCAGTATCACTTATTGTCTAAGAGCCCCTGTGAAGCCAGTTTGAAACATTTTACGACAGTCAAGCCTCTATACAAATTAAAATTAAAGTTGTTAGCTAATATCAGGTGGGGAAGTACTCACAATATCATCAATGAGATCTTTAACGGCTGTTATTCCTAAAACGAACGTGAGTGGAATCATTGTTGTGTACCAAGGCAGAGTAGTAATAGCAGGTACAGCCTAAACAATAGAAAGCACGTTCAATTGAAGCTGACAGTATTTCCAAATCTGGCAACAGAACCTGATAAAACTTCTCATTTGGTGTTCCAATTACTCTCTTTTCCTTTGTTCTTATTCTTCCATATGATATGGGCCTTTATGAAACAAATATATTTTGACAATAATTGATAGTAGCTTCATTTCACCATTTCTGAGACAGGCATTCAATTTTAGGTTTATTACATGAAGCTAAATTTCATCAGCATCAGTGGCAGGATGTGAACTTTTTTTTAATCAAAACATGGGCTTCCAGATTGTTAGGAGAAAATGAGGACTGCAGATGATGGAAATCAGAGTCAAAACGTGAGGTGTTGGAAAAGCACAGCCAGTCAGGTAGCATCTGAGAAGCAGGAGAGTCGATGTTTCGAGCATAAGTTTTCATCTGGAAAATTCTTCCTGATGAAGAGCTTATGTTTGAAATGTCCACTCTCCTGCTCCTTGGATGCTGCTTGACCAGCTATGTTTTTCCAGCACCATACCTCTAGATTGTTAGTCTGCTAACATTACCATTATGTTACCACTTTATTCTTGGCTTGATATAGCAAGACTGAACCAGGGAGCAAAAATTCTCAGGCATCAGGAATAATTATAATAAATTCTTTCACTGCCACGTAGTTCATTCTCTGCAGGATGTACAGGAGAAAATATTGCGGCCTATTATGGAAATGAAAAAGAGTACAATTTCCATATGATAAGCAAGTCATGGAAACCTTATAAAATTACAACTTAGCCTACACACTTTCATTGATTTGTGCTTACCTCTGACAATTGCATTATAAAAAAAGCCTGGATTTTATGATATCCACATAATTGTTTCTGAAGATTAGTTGGAAGTTGGGCATGGGGCCCATGCAGAATCTCCATGGGTAGCAGACTCTGAGGGAAGTGCCTGAGAAATTGAGGATTCCACTGGACATTTCCTCTATGCTTTGAACCTTCTGAACTCAAATCATTTCAATCGGAGAATTTGGAGAGTTCTGGTGCAGTTAAATAAATAGTTACTCAGGAAAAGTTAGGTTATTAAATAGTAGAGATCAGAGTGGTGCTGGAAAAGCACAGCAGTTAAGGCAGCATCCGCGAAGCAGGAAAATCGACGTTTCGGGCAAAAGCCCCTCATCAGGCTTTTGCCCGAAACGTCGATTTTTCTGCTCCTCAGATGCTGCCTGATCTGCTGTGCTTTTCCAGCACCACTCTGATCTCTACTCTGGTTTCCAGCATCTGCAGTCCTCACTTTTGCCCTATTAAATTCCTAGTCTAACTCCCAAGTAACTGTTCAATTGACGCACCCCAATTACATCTCCACTAGAGCGGAATACCCCCTAGACCTCAACCCCACCATCGCCCCCACCATGGGACTCAAATATCCCATTCATTGCTGCACACTTGAACACCTCTCTGTCCTCCATCAAACCCCTGGATCCGATACATCTCCTGTCCCCTGCCAAACGTGATATCTCCCATCACCCTAACCGAAATATTCTTTCACTTACCTGGCCCCCATGCCTACTTAAGCCCTGGTACCCCATCCTCATGGCATCTTATCCATTTGGCATCCCATCCCCTACACATTTAGCACCCTAGCTGTCAAAGTGGCTGTATGTTGTAATGGATCTTGTATCTTGGACTGCTGTGACAAGGGAGGTGTGGTCAACCTTCCCCAATTGTTCTACACGTAGCTAGAAAAGATTAGCAAAAATAAATGTAGGTCTGTTGCAATCAGAGACAGGGGAATTCCACAATGAGGAATAAGGAAATTGCTGAGACATGACAAAAAAATACAATTTGTCGTTCTGCACCGAGCAAAAAAAATAATAAAAACCTCACAGAAATCATGAAAAATCTAGTATAAATGAAGACCAGCACGGTGGCTCAGTGGTTAGCAATGCTGCTTCACAGCACCAGGTTCGATTCTAGCCTTGTGTGGAGTTTGCACATTCGCTCCGTGTCTGCATGGGTTTCCTTCGGGTGCTCTGGTTTCCTCCCACAGTTAATATGTGCAGGTCAGGTGAATTGGCCATGCTAAATTGCCCATAGTGTTAGGTGCATTAGGGAAATGGGTCTGGGTGGGTTACTCTTCAGAGGGTCGGAGTGGACTAGTTGGGCCGAAGGGCCTGTTTCCACGCTGTAGGTAATCTAATCTAAACCTGTATTATATCGCTCAAAAAAAAAGTTGTGGATAAATAAATTGAACTTAATGTGGATAAATCCCTTGGACATGATCCTCAAGATCCCATAGTATGTAAAGAAGTAGCCATAGAGACAATAAACATATTGGTGTTTATCTTGTAAGAGGAGGTGATGGCCTAGTGGTGTTATTGTAGAGACACAGATAATGTTCTGGGGACCCAGGTGCAAATCCTGCCGTGACAGTTGGTGGAATTTAAATTCAATTAAAAATCTGGAATTAAGAGTCTAATGATGACCATGAACCATTCGTTGATTGTTGGCCCAAAAAAGCCTATCTGATTCACTAACATCCTTTAGGAAATGGCCATCCTTACCTGGTTTGGCCTACATGTGACCCGAGACCCATAGCAACGTGGTTGACTCTTAACTGCCCTCTGAGGAATTAGGGATGGGTGATATATGCTGGCCTAGCCAGCGATGCCCTCATCCCATGAACAAATTTTTAAAAATTCTATGTACTGTACTCTGGACTGGTTCCTGCAGATGTAAACCCTCCACTTAAGGAAGGAGGGATAGCGAAAAGGAGACTTGTTAATTGAACATGATTTACATGGAAAATTCTAGAGTCTAGAAAATTCTAGAAAATAAATGAGTTGATTACAAACACTTCAAAAATAAATGGTCGGATTGGGCAGAGTCAATGTAGAGTTATGAAGGGGAAACCATGTTTAACAAATCTTTTGGATATACAATACAATAATACAATACAATACAGCAGCTTCATTCCTCCAAGCCTGCACTGATTCCAAACCTTATTTAGACTAGCTACTTGATTCCCATACATAGTTTTTAGCTTTTTGTTTGCCTCCCATTCACGTGTCTCTCAATTCACACCTTAAACATCGCTAATGTGACTGCTTCCACCACCTCCACTGGCAGTGTATTCCCACCACTCTGTGAAGCGTTTTCCCCTCACTTCTCCCCTAAACTTCCGCTGTCTCACTTTGAACCTGTGCTCTCTTGTAGTTGACCATTATACTCTGTCTTTTGAGAATGTCCCACACCAGAGATTAGTAAGTAAAATGAGAGGACATGGGATTGGGAGGCGTGTACAAATTGTGTGATAGTGTAAACTTCAAAACTTTAGTAATTGTTCATGAATTGAAAGAAGACCAATAACTCTGTGTAATAAACTTTTAAGGAGCAAGGACAGATTGTTATTCAGGAATTGAAAGCAATTAGCCATGCTTGGGAAAAAAAGTCAAAGCTACATAAATAAAACTGTTTGATAAATGGCTGCCTTGTGCCGCAAGGAGAAATGATTGCCCTGTAGAAGAATTTAAGAAGTTAATTGCAGGGATGTTGTGTCTTCAAACAGACAATGAATGCCAAGTGTAACAAGGAACAGGGAAGCTACTTCAGATCAGAAAGCAATCTACAGACTTAATTATTCCAGAGGAGTAATCAACATTATGGATGAAAGGATCTAAACAATCAATAATGTTGATTGAAAGAAAAAAATTGTAAGAATTCAACTTCAGGATTCCTTTGGAGCAGAACTCCAGAGATCCACACTACACATGGATCAAACTTCCAGAGACAGACACTGTTGGTTGGAATTGTAGCTAAATTCCACCATTAATTGGGTAATAGCCACGTTGTGTTGTGAGGCTTAACTTGCTTACTTGAGGGGTCTTATTTTGGGTGCTACATGAAATAAAGTTTAAATAATTGTTTCATTGTTTGATTGTCTGAGAGATTCTTAATAAAGTTATTAAATTAAAGATAGCTTGTGGTAATTTACCCACAACAATTGGTTAATAGTCAGGAACAGAGGATAGGAATAAATGGCTCATTTTCAGGCTGGCAGGATTGTCACTAGTGGAGTGCCAAGAGGTAGCAGCACAAGCCCCAGCTGTTGATAATCTATACCAAGGAATTTGGTCTAATAATAAAAGCAAATATTTCCAAGTTTGCAGATGACACAAAACTAGGTGGAAGTGTGAGTTGTGAGTTGCATCAATGGGATCCTGAAAGACTAAGTGAGTAAGCAAAAGAACTGGTAGTTGGAAGACAAAGTTTGAAGTTGCCCAACTTGGTAAGAAAAACAGAGTATTTCTGAAATGCTGAGAGGTGGGAAAATGTTGAACTTTAAAGGTACTTGAATGTTCTTGTTGATGAGCATTGAAAGTTAACAGCAAGCAATTAATACAGCCAATGATATGTTGGTGTTTATTATAACAGGATTTGAGTATAGGAATAAATAGGTTTTATTGCAATTACATTAAGCCATGGTGAGACCACTTCTGGAGTACTGTGTACAGTTTTGGTCTCCTTACCAATGGAAAGATAAACCAGCCACAGAGGGAAAGTTCAAACTAATCTTAGGTTGGAGGGATTGTACTTTGAGGAAAGATTAAATAGATCAGGCCTATATTCTCTGGAGTTGAAGAAAGAGAGAGGATTTCATTGAAACATACAAAATTCTTACAGGTTAGGTATGGATAAGATGTTTCCCCTAGCAGAAGAATCTAGAACCAGAAGGCACAGCCTCTGAGTAAGTGGCAGGCCAGTTAGAATTGAGATCATGAGGGATTTCTTCAATCAAAAGGCAGTGAATCTTTGGAATTCTCTATTCTAGTGGGCTGTGGAGGCACAGTTGTTGAGCATGTTAAAAAATATCAAGGGACACTGGGATAGCATAGGAAAATGGTGTTGAAGTAGAAAGTCAGCCATGACCTCATTGAATGGTGCAACAGGCTTGAAGGGGCTCAATGGTCTACTGCTGATCTTATTTCTTATGTTTTGACAGTTACAGTATTAGATCAGGTAAAGCATGAAGAAAATTCCAGGTAGATCTCTTCAGAAAAAGGGATAAAATGTGGAATCAATTAACTACCTATAATTTAATACAAATAAATGTGGAAAACCAGGATCAAGCTAATGTGGACACCTTTCATAAAAAGTACAAGAGAAACAAATACCAAGGACTTGAGCACGAAAACAAGGCTGACACTGAGTACAGTACTGAGGGAGGTACTGTTTTTAGATGAGATGTTAAAGAGGTCCAGTCTGATTTTGTGGGTAGAGATAAATTAATCCATTGCCAGGCAGTTATTACCAATATCCTGGCCAATATTTATCCCTCAGTCAACTTCACCCAGATTGGTCATCACAACACTGCTATTTGTGAGAGTTATCTCAGCACAAATTGGGTGTCAAGTTTTCTACTCTTCAGAACTACATCACTGACCGTGGAGCCCCCTTGTGATGTCCTATGTCCTATGCCTTATGGCCATTGTAGTAATCCCAGGCCAAAACCCCAAATTTGGTTTCAATTGCAAAAAGACCTCCAAATTAGTTACAATACAGTTAGGGAAAATTAACTTGTTGTTTCAGGTAGATGGAATTTGTAATATAAATTAGTTATTAAAAGAATAAAGCCACAAGGTTTCACAAGTTTCATCCACAAAAAACATTTACCATACAATGTTAGCAAACAACCAACAATATCTATCTTGGTATTCTAATGTCCAGAAATTATATGAGGTAAACATAAATTAATGGGTAATTTGTAGTTGACTGAACATTAAACTGCAGACACAACCAAGACAAATCTTATGAATTTTTTAGCATCCAACACAAATGTTAGTGAGCAATGAGTCACAAAAGTTCTGCAAACTGCTGTTGCCCTAACAAGGCAGTTCAGCTGTTTTGTTTTGGAAATCTAATCTCGGATTTCCCAGAGAAGTCATTTCCACAGGAGACTGTTGTAATAACTGTTCTCCTCCCAGTTGCTCAGTCTATTCTCCCAAGGCTGCCTCCCACTGGATTCACAGGATTGTACTCCAGCAGCTAATCACTGGCACAATCTAGCTGGGATAGGATGAGGTTGAACTCATTTGATTGAAATAATGGCACAGCAGCAACATCATTGTAGCAATAAATCCGAGGGATAGACTACTGCTCAAGAAACAGGTTCAAATCTCACTATGATAGCAAGGTGCTGAATAGAAAGCTAGTCTCGCTAATAGTGATCATTGATTATTATTTTTAAAATTCTGGTTCACTAAACCCACATGTGACTCCAGGCCTGCAGCAAAGTGGTTGACTCTAATAAGCCACTGTGCTCAAGGGTAACTAGGAATGGGCAACAAATGCCCACATCCCATGGAAGAATAAAGTGTGGCTTACAAACACTGCTCCTGCATTTCACTCTCCACCAATCTATGGACTGAAACTCTATCAGCCTTACTTACATATGTGAGAGTCAACATTGCTGCATTTTCCAGAATTTTGAATTGCTAATGGCTTTGAGTTGATTAAACTGAGATTGCTATCAAGGGCTCCTCCACAAACTGAAATGTGCAAAAAAAAGGAGACCTCCACTCCCTCACTGAATGGTCTCAAATGGCAGCAGACAGACCCGAACTTCTGTTAATATGCTAATGGAGGTTGGAAGAGGCTCTACCTTCATTATGCAGGATCCTCAATTAGATCCTGGGAGGGATGGCCACCTTTCCCGTTGATAGGAGATAGCGTGGCAGCAAGAAGACATCAAACACCATCCACCCTGTGCCATGTTGCCAGCCTTCCTGTTTCCCAATCCACAACCAATGTACTGGTAAGACTGAGCCAATACAGTATTCATCCTATTCCACTTGTGAACAATGGGTTTATTTGAAAACACTAGCTTTCGAAGCGCTGCTCCTTCATCAGGTGTTAGTGAAATGAGGAATACCTTATGTGTCTAAGGTCTTCCCCTCTAACACCTGATGAGGGAGCAGTACTCTGAGAGCTAGTGTTTTCAAATGAACCCATTAGACTATAACCTGGTGTCGAGTGATTTTTGACCTTGTCCAACCCAGTCCAACACCGGCACCTCCACATCATGACTTGTGAACAAAACTTTAGAATTGGCTTTTCCCTCTGACACTCATCAGCAATGACTCCTACCAACTTCAGTACTCAATGTTTACTATCCTCCATTCTTAACCTATGAATAAATTTGCTTTATGGAAGTATATTCCAGAGTATAGAACTCACACAAGGATTACATTTCCTTTGTTGTTTTATTTAGTATATCTTGCCAAAAGTCCAAGCTATAGAGAGATCAGTCAACTGTTCTTACCTGAAGAATAACAATAAGCAAGTAGTAGAAATTAGCAACTCGCTGGAACTGTTCAAACAGGTTGCGAGGTAGAAAGGTAACAACATTGTATTTTGAAGTCTTAATTTCATTGCCCTGAAATAAACAGACATCACAATGACAATTGCAAGTTGATTGTAATAGATGTTCAGTATGTATTTTTATAATGTACCACAGTAATTCATTGATCCTTAATTGAAGAAAAGCACTTGTTTTCCTGCTATCTTCCAGCTAATGTTCAGAAACTATTGTTAGTCTGAGTAATACTCCAGCAGCGATTATGTAGTTCTTGAGGAATTAATCTTTTCCATAATCGTTGTTTCTTTACAATCTTTCAGAATTAATGAACTTGCCACTCAACAACTGTATTACAATTAGTAACCAAAATAAAAAGAAAATAACTTTAAGAATGGAGTCAAGGAAAATATAACCCTCCCTGTCACCCACCACATTCCCCCTTCTTCTTAGGCAGTCCCTTGAGATTGAGAATGGTGTCCTTCCACTCCAATGTTGTGGTATTGAGGTGACTGAACAGTCCTTCCTGGATCCAATAACTCTGCCACAGGTGGAGCCAATGGTGGTTGCTGAAGCTGATGGGGGATGGGATGGTCAGTTTTCTCATGCTTTCTCTGTTGTTTATGCTTATTCTCTATCTGAGCTTGTTGGGAAGGCTCAAAATGGTTGGCTCCTTCGTGAAGCATCCTCTCCAAAGACAGTTTTAGTTGGGGGACACCATTTCTGATTGGCCAACACCTCTTCGCAGGTAGGACTTCTGCCCTTGAGATCCTAATCCTCAGTGGCATTTCGTTTGGTGGACCTCCCAAAAAAACAAACGGCAACAGAGGCTCTTTGTTGGCTGTCTAGCTGGGCAACATCATTTGATGAAATAGTGCCTGTACTATCCTGGTTGAGTCAGGAACGCCTTTGTAACAGGAGACAGTGTGAAATAGTTTGAGCTGGAAACTTCTCCACAAATGTAATCTATATCACTCTCTCAATGGGGACCTATCAGCTTTATTCAAAGAAGATTCCAGAACATTATCACTCTTTTCTCCTGCAACCTTACCAGTGAACTAAACATTTGAGTCCCACTGTATTTGGTATGAGTAATTCGATAAATAAATTAGGAATACCATTTTAATGAGGTCTCAGCTCCTCCAATTTGTCCTTGGGTTAATGTGTTCACTGACATATGCTGGATCATAAGCAAGGAGAATCCTAGATTCACTCCCAAATCTGTTCTAAATTTGCCAATCACTGTTTGCAGTGCATATGTGACAATTCTCTTTGAGGTCAGGGAGCACAAAAGAAAAGTAAATATACAGGACAGTCCCTCCTCTTCTCTATCCAGTGACTGCTTTTGCAATATACAAGAGATCAAGAATGGTTTCCTTCCACTCCAGTATTGTGGTACTGGGGTGGCCGAACAGTCAGCAACGTGCAAAAGCATAAATATTAGGTATTGGGGTTAGGTGTGTACAGCCCCTGCTGACTTTGTTCCAGCTCACACACCAAGAATGAATCTCTGTTCCAGAGAATTCCCAGTGTCTGTGGAACTGCAGTGCAGTTGAACAAGTGGGATGGTGGAGTCTAGCTGTCATTACTGCGCACTAAGCCAATCACAAATAAATTTGGGTTCAACAATTCATCAAAGTGCAGCTATAAGTGGTAGGTAATTTGGAGCTAATCTGTGTAAGGGGATTTTAATAACAATGTAAGTTATGTTCCAGGCAGAGTTTTTCTGCAGCCTGACAGTATCACGTCATTCTGTATTCTTTAATTCTCCACTTGAAATACAATCCAGGAAAACATCCAGAGTCATGGAGGGTAACTGCAGAGGTTAGTGGCTAAAAATGTGAACCAGGTAAATTTCCCATTGATTCTGCTCACCAATACATTAGGTCATAAACAATGTATTTGAACTGGGAGCTCTAATCTTGCAAACAACTAATTTCACATTGTTGACCGTATGAAGCTATTAGGTTGAGAAATATTTTACTGAAAATTCTATGCAATTTCATGTTACGCTTTGTGCATCCATTCTTGGCACTTACTTTAATAGATCCAAAATCCTGCTATCAGGATAAATGAGGACTTGCACTATTATCAGGCTTCTTGATTTGAGTCACATTTGAACTTCAGAAATAACAAATGTACATGGTCGTGCAGGCAAGTGAAGTCTCTGATCTACAGCTAACCCAATGAGTATTCCAGACATCTACTATAATAAAAACAAAGTTAAAAATCACACAACACCAGGTTATAGTCCAACAGGTTTATTTGGAAGTACAAGCTTTCAGAGCACTGAAGCTGTGTGATTTTTAACTTTGTCCACCTCAGTCCAACACCAGCACCTCCACATCATAAAAACTGAAAGTAATGGAGAAACTCAGCAGGTCTAGCACCATCTGTTCTAAACAGAAGAAGGCTGGAAACTTATCATTTTTTTACGCTATTGACAAAGCAGATAGAAGAGCAGGTGGAACTGATATTGAAGATGCCAAAAATAAAAAGACGAAAAGCAGTGCTAAATAGTCATAAAGGAAAGATCTAGATGCAAAAAAAGGTGTTGATGATAGGTGTGAATATTCAAAAAAATAGGTTGGCTTTGCTGAGAGCAACCCCATGCATTAAAGATATTGGGAGGGAGGGAGTGGAATGAAAATGGAAGACAGTGTACATAATCTGAAGTTGTTGAACTCAGTGTTGGAGTTCTGAAGGCAGTATAGTGCTTAGACAGAAAAGGAGTAGCTGTTTCTCAAATTTGCATTGGGTTTCACTGGAACACAATAATAGGCCTAGGACAAAAATGTTAACATGAGAGCAAGATGCAAATTGGAATGGCAAGTAACTGGAAGATCAGAGTCATTTTTACAGATAGAGGAGAGGTGTCCCACAATGCACCAAGGTAGAGGAGACAGCACTGTGAGCAGTGAATACAACATACTGAATTGAATTGAATTTATTGTCACGTGTACCGAGGCACAGTGAAGAGCTTTGTCTTGCGAGCAATACAGGCAGATCACATAGTTCAATAGCATAGATAAGTAAATAATAGGTAAACAGCAGCAAAAACCAAAACACAGATACTAGATTAAAAGAAGTATGAGTAATTTGTTAATTCACCTGCAAGGTGAGCTTGAGGTTTTGGACAGAGGACAAAAAGAAATAAAAATGCAAGTTGCATGGGATATGCAACTGCATGGGAAAGTACCATGGGGAAGTTGAGGAAGTGTTAGGAGAGTGGACCAAGGTGTCACAGAAGAAATGGTCCCTGAAGAATACTGACAAGTGAGAGGAGGGAAAGATGTATTTAATGGAAGGTAGTGGAAATGGCAGAAAAGCTCCTTTGAATACATAAACTGGGAGGGTGGAAAGTGAGAACCTCCATTCGCCATGACCATTTCTTCCTCACCCGACATCCCCGCTAGTACCCTTCCACTGACACTCTAATTCATTTGGCTGAACTGGTCCTCACCCTCAACAATTTCTCATTTGAATCCCCCCACTTCCTCCAGACGGAAGGGGTAGCCATGGACACCCGCATGGGCCCCAGCTATGCCTGTCTCTTACTCGGCTAGGTGGAACAGTCTATCTTATGCAGTTATATTGGCACCACGCCCCACTTCTTCCAGCGTTACATTGATGATTGCATCGGTGCCACCTCGTGCTCCCAAGAGGAGCTTGAACAGTTCATCAACTTAACCAACACATTCCACCTGACCTTAAATTCACCTGGACTATCTCTAACACCTTCCTCCCCTTCCAGGACCTCTCCATCTCCATCAATGGTAACAGGGTCAATACTGATATTTTCTACAAACCTACCAGCTCCCACATCTACCTGGATTACACCTCCCATCTTGCCTCCTGCAAAAATGTTATTCCTTATTCCCAATTCCTGCGCCTCCCCCACATCTGTTCCCAGGAGGACCAGTTCCACTATAGATCAAACCAGATGGCTTCCTTATTTAAAGACCGCAATTCCCCCTCCCACGTGGTTAATGATGCCCTCCAGCGTATCTCATCCACTTCCCGCACCTCTACCCTCAAACCCCACCCCTTCAACCACAACATGGACAGAACACCCCCACCCGGTCTTTACCTTCCACCCCACCAACCTCTGTATACATCACAGCATCCTCCGCAATTTCTGCCACCAACAAGCAAACCCCACCACCAGAGATATATTTCCCTCCCCAACCCTCTTCCACTTTCCGTAAAGACCGTTCCCTCCACGACTCCCTTGTCAGGTCTACGCCCCCTAACAACCCACCCTCCCCTCCCGGCACCTTCCCCTGCCACCACAGGAATTGCAAAACCTGTGCCCACACCTCCCCCCTCACCTCCGTCCAAGGCCCCAAAGGAGCCTTTCACATCCATCAAAGTTTCACCTGCACTTCAACAGATATCATTCATTGTATCCATTGCTCCCGATACGGTCTCCTCTACATTGGGGAGACAGGACGCCTACTCGCAGAGCGCTTTAGGGAACATCTCCAGGACACCTGTACCAACAGCACCAACCAACCTCACCACCCTATGGCCGAACATTTCAACTCCCCCTCCTACTCTGCAGGTCCTGTGCCTCCTCCATCGCCACTCCCCTACCATCCAATGCCTGGAGGAAGAACGCCTCTTCCGCCTTGGTACCCTCTAACCATCAATGCGAATTTCACCAGTTTTCTCATTTCCCCACCTTATCCCAGTTCCAACCTTCCAGCTCAGCACGACCTGTCCCACCTGTCCATCTTCCTTCCCACCTATCTGTTCCACCCATGTGTCTGACCTATCACCATTACCCCCACCTCCATCCACCTATTGCACTCTCAGTTACCTTCCCCCAGCCCCCACCCTTCACTCCCATTTATCTCTCCACCCCAAGGCTCCCAGCCTCATTCCTGATGAAGTGCTTTTGCCCAAATCGTTGATTTTCCTGCTCCTCGGATGCTGCCTGACCTCTGTGCTTTTCCAGCACCACACTCTCAACTCTAATCTCCAGCATCTTGCAGTCCTCATTTTTGCTAACATTATTCTAATTCTGGAAAGGAAGGGGAGGGAAGGAGTGAGGGCAGAACTGCAGGAAATGCGTTAGATAAAGCTGAAGACCCTGTCAACAATAATGGGTTAATCCTCAGTTCAGGAAAAAAGGAAAACATATCTGAGGCATCCCAATGGAAAGTGGTATCATTGGAACAGATACATTGGAGATGGAGAAACTGGAAGGATGGAATGCAGTCCTTACTGGAAACAAGGTGAAAGAGGTTTGGTCAAGTCAATTAGGTCAATGCAGAAAAATAGATCTAAAGTCTTTATGTCTGCATAAGTACAGTAATTTTCAATATAAAATATTCAGGAATATATTTTCTGAGAATATCAAGCAGGGATTTGCTTGAAGCTGCTCTTATTACATCTGTGAAAGTACAAGCAAAACCCTAACGACACATTTAACCAGGGCCATTTCCAAGAAAGCTTCTAGATTGAAAATGCGTTTATGTTTTTGGCTCAGCAGGAAAGACTTGCTAACGTGAAATATCAGATTTGAAGTATTCATTGTAGACTACTCAAAAAAGAGAAAGAAACTTACAGCATATTTCCTTGTCTTAAAGCAGAGGAAGAAAGGTTCCTTGACTTGGGTGTGATATCTCCTGTTGTTAGCTCTGACTTCCCAGGTTTGGTCTGCAAAGTAGAAATTCAACATCCATTGGGTTTATGGTTTATCTACTGATTTTCGCAGACTATCTGTCTCAATCCTTAGAACCTTTCCTCTTTATATCTGATTACGCATTTTCTGCCTTTTGGAGGGACGCAGTTTCCAGTATATGGCAATGCTTAATACGAATTTACTCTGCTCATTACAACATCTCACTGCTCTCTCCTCTGCCACTCCTGACCCCACTGCTGTCTCCTGCTCTATTCTGACTGACACTGTTCCCATCAAAGTTACTCTCTCCCTATTAATATCACTAAGATAGAGAACGAGCTGGCTGAAGGTAAGTAACAAGATACACAGAAAAAAAGCAAAATACTATGAATGCTAGAACTCTGAAATAAACAAATACAAAGAATGCTGGAAAAACTCAGTTAGTCTGACAGCATCTGTGGAGAGAAATAGAGTTAACATTTTCAGTCCGATATGACTCTTCTTGGTGGGTGGTGTCCCCACATGTAAATGTGGTATCCGTGTCAGGGTGATGACATGGATACCACCATGACACCTGGGGACAGCACCCACCATGTACATGGCAGGTGCATATGTGACTCGGCCAATGTCATCTATCTCATAAGGTGCAGGCAAGGATGCCCTGAGGTATGATACGTTGGTGAGACTGAGCAGAGGCTGCAGCAACGATTGAATGCACACTGCACAACCATCACCAGTCAGTAGTGTTCCCTCCCAGTCGGAGAACACTTCAGCTGTCCGGGACGTTCGGCCTCGGACCTTCGGGTGACCATCCTCCAAGGTGGACTTCGGGACAGGCAACAACGCAAAGTGGCCGAGCAGAGGCTGATAGCCAAGTTTGGTACCTATGGGGGGTGGCTTCAACCGGGACATTGGGTTCATTCACACTACAAGTGACCCCACTGCACTATACTCTCACTCAGCCAGACACACACACCCACACCCACCCAACACACACACACACACACACCCACCCAACACACACACACACCCACCCAACACACACACACACACACACACACACACCCACCCACCCAACACACACACCCACCCACCCAACACACAGACAACACACACACTGGGGTGAATTTGTATTTGCAGAATTATATTTCATTTTGCACAAAAACTGCATAAATTCATGTAAGATTCTGTAAATCCCACTTTAGAAATGGAATCAGTCTGACCTAACACTGGGACACAGAGACTTTAACCTCACACCTTCAATGCATTATCTGAACTGAGATGGCAGCTATTGTTAAAGTTATCTTGAAAGTGTATCTTTAAGAAACTTCTGGGGATTACATATGAAAGAACCAAACTATCATGATCATTCTAAAAGATGAAAGACTTAAGCTAAATTTGTTTAATATTACCTTCTATGACACTACATGGCAGCACAGTGGCACAATGGTTAGCACTGCTGCCTCACAGCGCCAGAGACCTGGGTTCAATTCCTGCCTCAGGCGATTCTCTGTGTGGAGATTACACATTCTCCCCGTGTCTGAGTGGGTTTCCTCTGGGTCTTCTGGTTTCCTCCCACAATCCAAAAATGTGCAGGATAGGTGAATTGGCCAGGCTAAATTACCCGTAGTGTTAGGTGAAGGGGTAAATGTAGGGGAATGGGTCTGGGTGGGTTACGCTTTGGCGGGTTGGTGTGGACTTTTTGGGCCGAAGGGCCTGTTTCCACACTGTTAGTAATCTACAATCCGGTTGCTATAAATTCTGTGTTGTGTGATCCGGCTCCACAACCACCTGATGAAGAAGCAGCACTCTGAAAGCTAGTACCTCCAAATAAACCTGTTGGACTATAACCTGGTGTTGTGGGATTTTTAACTTTGCTCATCCCAGTCCAACACCGACACCTCCACATCTTGTCAAAGCTTTCCATCTTACACTCATTAGGACAATTTCAAAGAAAACTAATTCAAGTGCAAAACTAACATTTATGGTGACATGACAAGAGATTGTTTGACAAGTGGACTATGATTGACAGCAGCATAGGTTTCCCTTGAATTGGTATTTTGGAAATTGACCTGATGAGTGCAAGACAAAAAGCTTTGACAAGTTGTGCCTTTTATCACCAACACTCAAGTTCTGTACTACCAAACAATTAATCTTGCTGGGAACAGTACTATGGGAGACCAATGGGTGCCAACAGTGAAAAGTGAATCCACACGGTAGGGTCTACAAATGCCACTGCCACATCACCATTGAAAACATTGCCCAAGGAGCTTGCAATATGTGGAATACAATATTAAGCAGACCATTTCAAGGCTAATGTAAATAGTTTAAAAATATGATATAGTCAGGACATTATCTATAAAATGGACAGCCAACCCCCTGTTGCTCTCAGAGGATACATTTTGAAATTAACAGGCGGAGTATAATTTTCTCCTTTGTTACAAAATGATTGCTGATGTGCCTTAACACTCAGCAAGCAACAGAACATCAGACTAAAATCACTGCCAAATCCTAGCAAGTCACTGCCAAAGGAGGGCTCAGTCTGCTTTATTCAAAATTAATACTTTAGTGTTAGTAAAGACCCAGCTTACCCACTCATTTCTTGCTAAATTGAAAATTTGTGTTTTCCTCAATTTGTTTGAGCAATGCAGAGCTTACAGTATAACTCTGCACTGCTTGAAGCTGGCAATACTCTAAATCTGACACTATACCCTCCGTATTAAATCGCAACGCTTCACAATGAAATTCAAAGTATTAGATAGCAGGAGTTTTGTGTGCTTTCTGTACTATTATGAATGCTCTAATGAAGCACATTAGATTAAATGTCCATAACATTTGTGTAATACCATGCCAGCTGCAGAATTTGATCTCAGCTTTGGCTATATGCTGAGCATTAAAACCAAGCATCGAAAATAAGAGTCTTATGCTAGAATGCTGCTGTAATTCACACCATTTTCAGATAAGTGCAATAAATGCAGAAGATGAAAGGTCTGAACCTATATCTACACAATAATCCCTCTCTACGTAGGTAAAGTGAAAAGAACCAGAAGGTCAACTCAGAACTGTTCAAGGGATAGCAGTGCATTAGCCATAGTTCAAACCAAGGGACTAATCCTGAACAAACAAAAAAGAAAGAACTGTGAATGCTGGAAATCAGAAACAAATGCAGAAATTGCTGGAAAAACTCGGCAGGTCTGGCAGCACGTGTGGAGAGAAAATCACAGTTAATGTTTCGGCTCCAGTGACACTTCAAAACTCATTTCAAAACAAGGGATTCATCCACTGAACTTTTATTTCTTGAAACAATACACAAAACATAACTTATACCTTGTAGATGACTTCCTAACCTTATTATGTCCTGTTATAATTATTAACGCTTTCAAAAAAGTGTTACTGTTCACATTTGGAAACAAATGTTGCATTAAATCTGAAAGCAAAGTAAGCGATGCCTCTACAATGCAACTAACTTTTATACTCTTTTTTCCTGCATTTTTCTCACATTCTATAAGCTGCTTTAAGCCTTGGTCAGAGACTAACTGAGGGAGGGGATGCTCCTGCATCCACAGAGACTGGCAGTCTTGTTTCTTGGAGGAGGACTAGTCATCCCCAGGTTGGCCTACAATCAGGAATTTGCTACGGGTGTGAAATACTAACATGCAATCTGCACTGCACTACTCTTCAATCCAGCCCTTTATATGATCACTTTCCCAAGGGGTGGTGGGGGGGGGGGGGGGGGGGGGTGGGGGGTCTGTTAGCATCCCAAACTTCAGATTCTTCAGTGCCACAAAGCTTGCAGAACAAATAAAATTTAGGAAGATTGGAGGAGGTGTCAGCCATTCAGCCTATCAAGTCTGCTCCATAATTCAATTAATCATTTACCTCAACGCCACTTTACTGTGCTTCTCTAGATGTCAATGATCTCTAGGAAAAAAATACTTTGTCTTGATCATGCGTAATGATTCAGCTTCCACAGAATTCAGGGTTAAGGAGTTCCAAAGATTCATTATTCTCTAAGTGAAAACATCAAATTTTATCCCAGTTTGGAACGGCCTACCCGTTACTCTGCGATTATATCTCCTATTTCTAAAGTCACCAATCAGAAGATATATCCTATTTACTTCCATCCTGTCAAATCTTGTAAGAATTCTATAATTTCAATGGGATCACCTCTCATTCTCTGAAACTCAAGAGAATACAAGCCCAGTTTTCTCAATCACTTCTCATAAGAAAATTCTACCGTCTGAGGAATTAGGCTAGTGGTCCTTGGTTGCACACTGTCTATGGCAAGTACTCTCTTCCTGAGATAAGGAGGTCAAAACAGTACATTATATGCCAGGTATAGAACATATAACAGAGAACAATACAGCGCAGAACACAGCCTTCAGCCCTCGATGTTGTGCTGACCTGTGAACTAACCTAAGCCCATCCCCCTCATCATCCATGTGTTTATCCAAGGACTGTTTAAATGTCCCTAATATGGCTGAGTTAACTACATTGACAGGCAGGGCATTCTACGCCCTTACCACTTTGAGTAAAGAACCTGCCTCTGACATCTGTCTTAAATCTATCACCCCTCAATTTGCAGCTATGCCCCCTTGGCTGATGTCATCATCCTAGGAAAAAGACTTTCACTGTCTACCCTATTTAATCCTCTGATCATTTTGTATGTCTCTATCAAATCCCCTCTTAGCCTTCTTCTTTCCAATGAGAACAGATCCAAGTTTCTCAGCCTTTCCTCATACAAACTTCCCTCCAGACATGCAACATCCTGGTAAATCTCCTCTGCACCTTTTTCAATGCTTCCACGTCCTTCCAGTAATGGGGCGACCAGAACTGGACACAATATTCCAAGTGCAGCCGCACTAGCGTTTTATATATTTGCAGCATGACATTATGGCTCTGAAACTCAATCCCTCTACCAATAAAACCTAACACACCATATGCCTTCGTAACAGCACTATCAACGTGGGTGGCAACTTTCAGGGATCTATGTACAAGGACTCCAAGATCCCTCTGCACATCCACTACTAAGAATCTTTCCATTAACCCAGTATTCTGCCTTCCTGTTATTCTTCCCAAAGTGAATCACCTCACATTGAACTCTGCCATCTCTCAGCCCAATTCTGCAGTTTATCCAAGTCCCCTTGCAACCTGCAACATTCTTCCACACTGTCCACTAACTTTAGTATGATCTGCAAACTTACTAACTCATCCACCTATGCCTGTGTCTAAGTCATTTCTAAAAAATGACAAATAGCAGTGGTCCCAAAACAGATCCTTGTGTTACACCACTAGTAACCAGGCTTCAGGCTGAATATTTTCCAGTTTCTAATCCAAACTGCTAAATCACCCTCAATCCCATGCCTCTGCATTTTCTTCAACAGCCTACCATGTGGAACCTTATGAAAGGCTTTACTGAAGTCCATGACAGCACATCAACTGCCCTACCCTCATCTACATGCGTGGTCACCTTCTCAAAAAACTCAATGAGGTTTGTGGGACATGACCTGCCCTTGATAAAACCATGTTGACTATCTGCAATCAAATCGTTGCCTGCTAGATGATTATAAGTCCTATCTCTTATAATCCTTTCCAAAACATTTCCAACAACAGATGGAAGGCTCACTGGTCTATAATTACCTGGGTCATCTCTACTGCCCTTTTTAAACAAGGGCACAACATTTGCAGTCCTCCAGTCCTCTGGTACTAAACCCGTAGACAATGACAACTCAAAGATCAAGGCCGAAGGCTCCAACATCTCCTCCCTAGCTTCCCAGAGAATCCTTAGATAAATCTTATCCAGCTCAGAGCACTTGTCTATTTTTACTCCTTTTAGAATTGATAACACCTTTTCCTTACTAACCTCGATCCTTTCTAGTCTAATATCCCAATTCTTCTCCTCTACAATATTCTCCTTTCCTGAATGAAAAGGGATGAGAAATATTTGTTTAGCACCTCTCCAATCTCCAAAGTATCCACACACAACTTCCCACTTCTAACTTTGACTGGTCCTATTCCTACCCTAGTCATCCATTTATTCCTCACATACCTATAGAAAGCTTTAGGGTTCTCCTTTACTCTACCTGTTAAAGACTGTTCATGTCCCTTCCTTGTTCTTCTTAACTCTCACTTTAAATCCTTTCTCGCTAATCTGCAACTCTCCATTGCCTCATCTGAACCATCTCGTCTCAACATCACATACAATCTCAGCTATCTGTAAGAATAATAGGGTGGTTATGATAGGGGATATTAACTTTCCAAACATAGACTGGGACTGCTATAGTGTTAAAGGTTTTGATGGAGAGGAATTTGTTAAATGTACACAAGACAATTTTCTGATTCAGTGTGTAGAGGTACCTACTAGAGAAGGTGCAAAACTTGAGCTACTCTTGGGAAATAAGTTCTAAATTGGAGAAAGGCCAATTTTGACAGTATTAGACAAGAACTATCGAAAGCTGTTTGGGGGCAGATGTTCACAGGTAAAGGGACGGCTGGAAAATGGGAAGCTTTCAGAAATGAGATAACGAGAATCCAGAGAAAGTATATTCCTGTCAGGGTGAAAGGAAAGGCTGGTAGGTATAGGGAATGCTGGATGACTAAATAAATTGAGAGTTTGGTTAAGAAAAGGAAGGAAGCATATGTCAGGTATAGACAGGATAGATCGAGTGAATCCTTAGAAGAGTATAAAAGAAGTAGGAGTATACTCAAGAGGGAAATCAGGAGGGCAAAAAAGGGAACATGAGGTAGCTTTGGCAAATAGAATTAAGGAGAATCCAAAGGGTTTTTACAAATACATTAAGGTCAAAAGGGTAACTAGGGAGAGAATATGGCCCCTCAAAGATCAGCAAGGCGGCCTTTGTGTGGAGCCACAGAAAATGGGGGAAGATACTAAACGAGTATTTTGCATCAGTATTTATTGTGGAAAAGGATATGGAAGATATAGACTGTAGGGAAATAGATGGTGACATCTTGCAAAATGTCCAGATTACAGAGGAGGAAGTGCTGGATGTCTTGAAATGCATAAAAGTGGATAATTCCCCAGGACCTGATCAGGTGTATCCAAGAACTCTGTGGGAAGCTGGAGAAGTGATTGCTGGGCCTCTTGCTGAGATATTTGTATCATCGATAGTCACAGGTGAGGTGCCGGAAGACTGGAAGTTGGCAAATGTGGTGCCACTGTTTAAGAAGGGTGGTGAGGACAAGCCAGGGAACTATAGGTCGGTGAGCTTGACGTCGGTGGTGGGCAAGTTGTTGGAGGGAATCCAGAGGGACAGGATGTAAATGTATCTGGAAAGGCAAGGACTGATTCGGGATAATCAACATGGCTTTGCGTGTGGGAAATCATGTCTCCCAAACTTGATTGCATTTTTTGAAGTAACAAAGAGGATTGATGAGGGTAGAGCGGTAGATGTGAGCTATATGGACTTCTGTAAGGCGTTTGACAAGGTTCCCCACGGGAAACTGATTAGCAAGGTTAGAACTCATGGAATACAGGGAGAACTAGCCATTTGGATACAGAACTGGCTCAAAGGTAGAAGACAGAGGGTGGTGGTGGAGGGTTGTTTTTCAGACTGGAGGCCTGTGACCAGTGGAGTGCCGCAAGGGTCAGTGCTGGGCCCTCTACTTTGTCATTTACATAAATGATTTGGATGAGAGCACAAGAGGTACAGTTAGTAAGTTTGCAGATGACAACAAAATTGGACGTGTAGTAGACAGTGAAGAGGGTTACCTCAGATTGCAACAGGATCTGGACCAGATGAGCCAATGGGCTGGGAAGTGGAAGATGGAGTTTAATTCAGATAAATGCGAGGTGCTGCATTTTGGGAAACAAATCTTAGCAGGACTTATACACTTAATGGTAAGGTCCTAGGGAGTGTTGCTGAACAAAGAGACCTTGGAATGCAGGTTCATAGCTCCTTGAAAGTGGAATCGCAGGTAGATAGGATAGTGAGGAAGGCGTTTGGTATGCTTTCCTTTACTAGTCAGAGTATTGAGTACAGGAGTTGGGAGGTCATGTTGCGGCTGTACAGGATATTGGTCAGGCCACTGTTGGAATATTGCGTGCAATTCGGGTCTCCTTCCTATCAGAAAGATGTTGTGAAACTTGAAAGGGTTCAGAAAAGATTTACAAGGATATTGCCAGGGTTGGAGGATTGGAGCTACAGGGAGAGGCTGAACAGGCTGGGGCTGTTTTCCCTGGAGCGTTGGAAGCGGAGGGGTGACCTTATAGAGGTTTACAAAATTATGAAAGGCATGGATAGGGTAAATAGTCTTTTCCCTGGGGTCGGGGAGTCCAGAACTAGAGGCCATGGGTTTAGGGTAAGAGGGGAACGATATAAAAGAGACCTAAGGGGCAACTTTTTCACACAGAGGGTGGTACGGGTATGGAATGAGCTGCCAGAGGAAGTGGTGGAGGCTGGTACAATTACAACATTTAAGAGGCATTTGCATGAGTATACGAATAGGAAGGGTTTGGATGGATATGAGCCGGGTGCTGGCAGGTGGGACCAGATTGGGTTAGGATGTCTGGTCAGCATGGACAGGTTGGACCGAAGGGTCTGTTTCCATGCTGTACATCTCTAGGACTCTAAATGCCTTCTACCAATGCAAATACACCTCATCCACTGGTTCTCCTGTATCTACGCTACATTATAACATCTCAAAAAAGCCCCAAACAGCTGCTCCATTTTAAACAGTAGAATGGGCCAATCCAGCAAGATACCAAGAGCATCTTGAAGCCTTATAACATACGACATTTCTAGCACCTTTGCCACAGACTAAATTGAGTATTTCCCTTTTTGAAGTGTCATCACTGTTATAATATAGCAACGGTGTAGTGAATTTGCACACAGCAAGGTCCCCCAAACACCGACGTAATAACAATCTGATGATCTGTTTTTCGATGCTAATGAGAAATAAACTTTGCTCAAGGCACTGAAGAAAGCTCTCCTGATCTCAAAATGTTGTCGTAGCGGAATTAATGTCCACTTAGTGGTGGCTCCTAGGCTCTGGGTTTAATGTCTAATCTGAAACACAGCTCTGCACTGTATTGGAATGTCAGCTGAGATATTGTGCTGAACTCCCTTGCATCCACAACTTTCTGACTCAGAAGCAAGGGTGATTTCACTGAGCTATAATTACAGCCCTAAATGGAAGAGCTGGGTGAAGTAATTCCATATTTATTGATGTTCGTAAGACCTTTTCCTGGTGTCTTCAGATCATTGGGTAAAAGCTGGGTTAGAGTTAAAATTAGAAGGGGCCTTTGAAATATAGTGTGGTTACAGCGCTCTAGGAGACTATTCAACCCATCATGTTTGTGCGGCCAGGAACAAGTCATCTGGTGCCATTCCTCTTCCGTTCACCTATAGTCCTGTAATTATTTATCCTTTTCAGGTAATGATCCAACTCCTTTCTGAAATATTCAACTGGCCCTGCCTCCACTCCTCTCAAACACTGCAGTTCAGGTCATACCCACTCATTGTGTGAAGCATGGTTTTCTCATGTTGCCATCATTTATTTCACCAGTTACCTGAGATCTATTCCCTCTGGCTCTTGTTCTTTCCACCAATGAGAACAGTTTTTCCAAGCCGAGACCCCTCATGATTTTGGATGCTTCTACCAAATCTCACCTCAATGTTATCTACAGCAAGGGAAATAGTCCCAATCCTCCAATCCTTTCACATAACCATAGCTCCTCATGTTTGGAACTACTTTTGAAATCATTCTGCATCCTTGTTAAAGCCACCACGTCATTCCTACAAGTTGATGTCCAAAACCTAATGCTCCAATTGAGGACAGAGCAGTGTTTTATACAGGTTTGATATAACTTCCTTGTTTATGCATGCTATGCTTCATTAGTTAAAAGCCAAAATGTTACATAGTTTAGTAATTACACTCTTAACTCATCCTTCCACCATCATTGACTTGTGCATCTATACACCCAGGTCTCTTGGCTTCTGCACGCCCTGTAGAGTTGTAAACTTTCTTTTCCGTCATCTTTCCACATTTGTCCAACCAAAATGAGAAACTGAACAGGTTCCTTGCATTACATTTCATCTGCCACTTCTCCACCAAACTGTCTAGGTCCTTTTAAAATTCTATACCATCCTCATCATGTTTTACATTACTTCCATGTTTAACTACAAAGTTTGGTCAAGGTCATTACTAAACATCAGGCTGGAGGGGGGGGGGTCAGTTTAGTTCAGTTGGCTGGACAGCTGGTTTGCAATGTAGAGTGATGCAAGCAACGTGGGTTCAATTTTCACACTGGCTGAGGTTACCTTGAAAGATTTTCCGTCTCAACCTCTCCCCTCACCTGAGGCCTGGTGATCCTTTGCTTAAACCACCACCAGTTCTCTCTCTTTCATTACAGAGCAGTTCTATAGTGGGTTAACACTTACAGCAATGTTAACTTTACCATGTACATCAAGGAAAACAGGGGAGCTCCATGATAAACAATACTTTAGTCTATAAAAAACTATTCACTGATACTCTTTCTTTCCTGTCACATAGCCAATATCAGATCCATGTTGCTTCTGTCTCTATTATTCCACAAGCTCTAACTTTGCTCTCGGCTGTCTGATGTAACAGAGTATCAAGTTTCTTATGGATATTCATGTATACCACAAATAGCACTACCATTACCAATATTCTGCGACTAAATAAAAAATCAAGCAAGGTAGTTAAACATGACGTGCCCTTAACAAATCTTTAATAAGTTATCCACATTTTCCCAAATGACTATTAAGTTAGTCTGTATTCTTATTTCTAAAAACTTCCCTATCATCAAGGTTGAACTAGCTGGCCTGTAGTTTAGCTTTACAAATATTTTTAAACAAAATATTACATTTTCAATTCTCTTGATCCCTTATTGTTTTTAAGTACAGACAGTCTATCTGATTGGTCCTTCCTGTCAATGTTAAACTTTCAAGTGTCTCAATTGCCTTCTCTTTCGCCAAGAGCATTTTCTTCCTTGGTAAAAACAGATTCAAAGTGTTCTTTCATTGCTTCAACCACACTAGCCTCAAAGCCCTTTTTTTGGTTTCTTGGCCCATTTCCTCCTTTTACTACTCTTTTACAATATGTACACTTCAAAAAGAATTTTGTATTCGATTTTATGCTAGTTGCTCTCTCACCCCGTACTGTCTTTGCTTTTCATATTTGTTTTCTCAGATCCATTCCAAACTTTCATATTCATCTTGACTTTCAATTGTATTATCTTTCTTAATTTCTATCCCTGTCATCATCTGGGGAACACTAAACCTTTGTTCTGAGTGCAGGCAGTACCAACTTCTCTCAGATATCTGCTGATTCCACTCCAGCCAACCGCACACTTTTACTCTTTCACATTTCTCAGTGTACTGAGCTGTTGACTTAAGTCACCTTAAAATAACTGAGATTAAAGTGCAAAAAGTTTCAGTGTTTGTAAATCCACATTCAAATTCTCCACACCCCAGTACTAGGCACCAGTATACAATTCTAACAGATAATAGTGCTGAGCATATAACATCAATGTACAAATACATTACCTTTCCTTAGTTGAAATGTCTCAAAATTATTTGAATTTGAACATTCAGAAGTGGTCATTATGGAAATTCCTGTCAAAAAAGTAAAAATAGCTACTTAATAAACCCAAGGTTAAAACTGAGAATATATAATATACCATAAGCTATAAGTACAATACAGGACCAAATTACAGAAGGAAATGTTTCATACCTGGAACCCTCAACAGGGTTAACCTAGGATTCACTTCAGCCAACTACACTGTAAATAGAACGGATGAAAATTAACACATGCAAAATATTGCTTTAATAATAGTAACACATTATGCTGGTCTAATTTATGATGTCTCAGTACACTTCCTACATTTAGGTACCATGGTTCTCATTAATCGTTGAGACAAATTAATGAGAAATTGAGATCCCAGTAAGAATTTCAATTTTGGAACAGTCTCCACGGAAGCTCAACAGCTTTGCAGTTAGTTTTTTTTTACAATTGAATGTTTTTTTAAATGGAAGCCATTAAGGCTGTAATTCTAAATTGCTACAAGTGGTATTTTAAATTCCTTCAAATATATTTTAACTTTATAATACGGTAGTTTATTAATAAAAATACACAAATTGCAACAGTAAAATTGAGATACAGCTGGTTAGAGGGCTTGACCTTGATCTATGTCCTCAATCCAGTCTCATGTTTTGTCCAGTTTTGTGATTTAATCGTCACCTCAGCTGCATTTATGCATCATACCCAAATGGACATTAAAAATAAATTTAACATTGTTTCTTACAAACATTTAGAATACATACAACCTGTCAATAAGCCTCTGTAATCTCCTCCAACCCGAACTTAGACTTCAGGTCTGATTTCTTATTGCTAAACATATTCCCTGCAATTTAGAACACTGGACAATCAGCAGTGAAGGCAGAAATACTCTGCAAAGCTTAGATTTTTTTGTTTACTCATTTTTAAAAATGACCTCTTAAGGAATATGTTCAAGGTTATTATGCATTTTAGCTTTAGAAGACAATGTAAAACACTCAACATTTTAATCCAAATTCATGATGTCATTCAAATACCTCAAATGAGTTGCAGCTTTTCACCCATTGGCTCTGTACAATTGTACAAAGTGACAGACCATTACAACACTGGCTTCTAAGAGGATCTGCAGAGTAAGCCCTTTTGCGCCACTTTAATTCAATAGCCAAATTTAAATTTTACATTTAGAAACCCCATAAAGTTTGTATTAGTTATACAGAAGCAGGCCATTTGATCTAACTAAGTTCATCTTGGTGTTCAAACTTCCCCAGCAAACTACCAACTGAGACAGATACAAGGAAGGAATTGAGAAGCAAAAAATGTGCAGAAAGAATTTAAAATAAAGGAAGGGCTGACCATGCCTTCAAAAGTAAAATGATTGTTTCATGTCTTATCCCTACAATGCACACCCCACAGTGAACATGTTGTATCAGTAAAACACAGTAAAATAACTGTGGGAAGTACTTCACATCTAACTCGATCAGTTCCCCACCTAATTTTTACTGTCTCATTTCTAGTTGACATTCCTTTAGCAGACTTTACGCTATTCAAACACAGCGGTTTGGAAGACAAAATCTGCAGTAATAATGGACTGACATTTCCATATCGAAAACACAATTCACCCAGATTTCAAACAATGAAATTTGTCCAACTTGATTTTGGAAGAACTATTTGTGTCAGTTCCTTGAAAAGGCAATTTTGTGCCTGTCAGGACAAGGCTACAACAGACTAAAATAAAAGAGAAAAATGTGGGAAATCCCAATTTAATCATACATTTTTCCAGCAACACGGTCGCTGCTGTCTGAAACATTTCACTTTCCAGTCCCATTCTCTGCATTAAAAAAAAATATATTTTTGAATATTTATTCAATTCCTATTTTAAAAATTGCTGATTCATTTTCCACTTCTGTCGTTCATGGGCTCTATTTGTCCTAAAAATAAAGTAAAATTTTCTCCTACCCTCTCTCGTCTTTCCCTTGTGAGGATCCTAAACTCATTCATCTGCAGTGACCAACCTCTCAACAAGCTACCAACTGAGATGGACACAATCAAGGAAGAAGCAAGGAATGTAGAAGGAACTTAAAATAAAAGGGAGGGCTTTCAATCAGCTGAACATGTCTTTAAAAGTAAAATGATTGTTTCATGTATCATTCATACAAAGCACACCTCACAGTGAACATATTGTCTCAATAAAACAGACAGTACAGTTACTGTGGGAACCACAGAAGCTCCAGGTGTTACTCTGCACATTCCACTAATATCCAAACTGAACTGGCTCATCATAACTTTTGCAAAAACATGATTGCACATTGAGACAAACTAAATGCTAAAGAAGCAAGACATTTGGGCCAGTTGATAGTCCAAGCTAACTTTGAGTTTTGTTAAATCATAACTTTGAAAATTAACAATCTGTATTCATCAAAGGTTCAAGTGTGCTACAATCTTTGAGACATAGTACCCTATATTAAATTCAATCAATTTCTTTATTGTTAACACATCCTTCATCTTCACAAAATTAGTTCTGGCCCTCGTTATCCTTCTAACTTCAGCATCTTCTCTTCTCATTTGTCCTAGATTTGTACACTTGTTCTATTGTGATCCTATCCACTTCAGTTTTCATTCTAATACATCTAATATACTCCATCTAACTACTATTGCTTTTGTCCATAGCAGTTTTAATTGGCCAGTCCATTATTGCCCTGGATCTACAGAAGTTCAAAATCTACTACTACTACATTTCAGCATATGTCTGCAAACTACTCAGTTTTAAAAAGCTGAATAAACATACATGTCATTGTCAAGACAGTATGACACAAATGATAATTGCAGGGTATTTGCAATAAGGGCTACACTAATAAATGACAGAACAGAACAGTGACCAATAATGAGACTTCACCTTTTAGATAGTCTGTGCTGTTGGATCCTCTCACCATGTTATTGCAAGGCCTCTCCAACTGCTATAATTGGAGCAAAATATCGCAGATGCTGAAAATCTAAAATTAAAACAAACATGCTGGAGAAGCTCAGCAGGTCTGGTAGCATCTGCGCAGACAGAAACAGAGTTAACGTTTCAAGTCTTATATGGCTCTTCATCAGAACTCTTCCTCTGCTGCTGGTTTTGCTGTGGCTTGAGATGGCCTCTCTGCTGTGTGTCAGTTGGACTAGGAAAGTTGTGGCAGGTCTCTCTCTCTCTCTGGAGTTCTGGCACACTATCACTTGATTGGACAGCTGAGCCCCTTGGGATTAGCAGAAGATGAAATAACATGTATTACATGGTCAGAGGGAGTGGCGTCGACACCAGAAGTGAAACTGAAAGTCTTGGCTGATGAGTCGGTTTGGAAAGTTACAGGTAATTGCTGAAAGTAATGGCCTTTATTGTAGATGTGTTGTGACCAAACCCTTTCTTTAGATATTAAGATTTTTTGTAAATCAAGAATGCTGACTGTACAGAAAGTCTGTGAGAAAACACAGAGTGAGCAGAGAGTGATTACATATTCACTGAATGTTACAATGCTAACATCTGTGTGCATGTCCTGGTTACAGAATCTTACTTCCTGTTATCACACTTCTAGTCAACTTTTTTTCTTATAGATTCCAAATTCCAAATTTATAATGCTTTTTTCAATTATCATGCTTTTTTGTTTAAACTATTATAAATGTGCCACGTGCTAAGCAGCTGTACAGCAGGGAAATTTCTAAACATAAAATAAACTGCAGCACAGGCACTGATTTTTTTTTTGTTCAGTCACAGGATGAGAATATTGTTGGCTCAGCCAGCATTTATTGTCCATCCCTAAAACCCAGATTGACTGAAAGAGTGTTTGTTCCCCCAATTAAAATAATTCTAACTTCATGAGACCATAATGTTCTCATTTCCTTCGATACCTTACTCTTTCAACAGGCAGTTATGTCATGCTTTTAATGCAATAAAACTTCCCACAACATGATACAACATGTCAGCGAGCTATATAACAAGTTATTAGATTAAATCAAAGTTTTTTGATCAGAAACATGGGTTTCAAGGAGCACCCTAAGTTAGAAAGTGAAGTGGAGAAGCAGAGAGGTAGCTTGATGGAATTTCAGACCTTGCAGCTGAGGCAAGTGAAGGTATGCCCACAGTGATAGAATGATTATAATCTAGAATGCATATGGAGGTTAGATCTAGACGGGTGTTGAATTCCAGAGTATGCAGGGCCGGAGAAGATTACAGAATACAGGAAGGGTGAAGCCATGGATTTCAAAACAAAAAAGATTTTAAAAATCAAAATATTGTTTGACAGGGGCCAGTGGAGGTCGGCAAGCAATGTGAATAATTACTGAGACAGAAAATGTAAATGACAATTTTGGATGATGTCAGGTTATTTTAGGTAGAATGAGAGAGAACAGGTAGCATTGGAAGAGTGGAGTATAGAGGTGGCAAAAGTATCAACGAGGATTTCAGCAGCAGATGAGCAAAGTCAGAGCAAACTCAGTTATAGAAATGGAAACAGACAGGCTCAGTGATGGCATGAGTATGTGGAAGCAAAGTCTGGGTCCAAATATGACAGCAATGTTCTGATTTACAGCTTAGTCTATGAATGTCACTTTCAAACATTGACCTCACCATTTTTAAACATCACAACCTTTGTTTGTACATTCCGAAGCTTCATAACCACCTTTGTAAAAATGGGTTTCTACTGACGTCTTTCCAATAACTATTATATTTAATCTTCTACATCCGGATGTAGATCTATTTCTATCTACTCTGCCTCATCTTCATGCCTTCATATGATTTATTAAATCACCCTGCTGTTTTATAAGACTGTTGATTACGTCTTTCTTTGTACTGACATTGTCTCTTTCCAAGTGGTGCACAGTGAGTAGTGGCACTAAACTAGTACCTTCACTACACCCTTTAGATAATTTCACTTGTGTAATTTTTCAGCTAAGTCTAAGCAGTTTGCAATATTTGGAGGGTTTCTTGCCACGGAGATCAGCGGAATTTCTCACCATTCCTACCAAACATTCCTCATTAACTAGTGCCCAATTGATTTCACTTCCTCACTTCCAATTCTGTTTCCAGAACAACTGTTTCTGTGCTGTTTGCAGAACAATTCCCCACTCAGCAGATTTCTACAGAAAGACCACATCCCCTGAACCATACCATCTTTAAAAGCCCATGTGCACCGGAGTGCACATCTTAGTGCGGAGCTGCCCTACACGGTTCCAGGCATTTAGTAAGATAAGAAGTTGAATAGTAATGAGGTGAATTATCAGGTCAATAAAATGATTATCAATTTGTAATCACCCTTCCTGGGCAATTTGACACTCCCAACGAGAAACTCACCTCACTGCTCAGCAAAACTATAAATGATGCAGTGAGATGCTCCCAATGTCGAGATGGGGCTCACTGGATTTTTCATCCAATATTGTCACAAATCTCACCATAGCCCACACGCTCAGATCCCTATAACATTCCATCCTCTATGTCTTGCCATTAAAGCTAGTATTCCATTACATACAATGTTTTAAAGCAGAAAAGTCAAGCTATGAAACCTCAAAACAATCGTTAAACCTTGGTGTTGATGCAGGTGATTGTCAATCTGAAATATGAAAACCCAAATTAAAATCATTATTAAATCTTTTATTGAACGAATTAATTTTATAAGAATGCCTTTAAAATCAAAAAATTTGAAAACTATTAATCGTCTTTGACATCTGATGTAAAGAGTTCATCATTCTGAGTCACTTCGGTCATAGGATCATCATAAGGATCCCACTGTGGATCAGATTTAAAAATCATCCATCCACAACAAATTGTCTGCAGATATTTCACAATTTGAATGATATCCAGATACATTGTGCACTAATAATATTTCAGGATTTGATGACAAACTGCACAAGACATTATTTCAGGTTTTCCCCACCCTTCTTAATGATTCTGATTTTGACATCTTTCTAGAACCGCTGAAATGACATGCAGACTGCTTTGTGTGGGCATTTCTTAAACTTCTACAACAGTCAGAGGGAAAATGAGAAACAGATTGTAAGGAGGTCTCAGTTATCTGTAAGAATAATAGGATGGTTATGGTAGGGGTCTTTAACTTTCCAAACATAGACTGGGACTACTATAGTGCTAAGGGTTTAGATGGAGAGGAATTTGTTATGTGTGAACAAGAAAATTTTCTGATTCAGTATGTAGATGTACCTACTAGAGGAGGTGCAATACGTGACCAATTCTTGGGAAATAAGGCAGGGCAAGTGACTGAGGTGTCAGTGGGGGGAGCACTTTGGGGCCAGCGACCATAATTCTATTAGTTTTAAAATAGTGTTGGAAAAGGACAGACAAGATCTAAAAGTTGAAGTTCTAAATTGGAGGAAGGCTAATTTTGATGGTATTAGGCAAGTACTTTCAAATCCTGGTTAGGGGCAGATGTTCACAAGCAAAGGGACGGCTGGAAAATGGGAAGCCTTCAGAAATGAGATAATGAGAATCCGGAGAAAGTATATTCCTGTTAGGGTGAAAGGAAAGGCTGGGAATACTGTATGATTAAAGAAATTTAGGTTTTGGTTAAGAAAAAGGAGGAAGCATATGTCAGGTACGGACAGGATAGATCGAGTGAATCCTTAGAAGAGTATAAAGGGAGTAGGAGCATACTTAACAGAGAAATCAGGAGGGCAAAAAGGGACATAAGATAGCTTTGGCAAACAGAGTTAAAGAGAATCCAAAGAATTTTTACAAATACATTAAGGACAAAAAGGGTAACTAGGGTGAGAATAGGGCCCCTCAAAGATCAGCAAGGCGACCTTTGTGTGGAGCCCCAGGAGATGGGGAAGATACTTAACGAGTATTTTGCATCAGTATTTACTGTGGAAAAGAATATTGAAGATATAGAATGTAGGGAAATAGATGGTGACATCTTGAAAAATGCCCATATTACAGAGGAGGAAGCTCTGGATGTCTTGAAATGCATAAAAGTGGATAAATCCCCAGGACCTGATCAGGTATACCCTAGAACTCTGTGGGAACCTAGGGAAGTGATTGCTGGGCCTCCTGAGATATTTGAATCATCAATAGTCACAGGTGAGGTGCCAGAAGACTGGAGATTGACTAACATGGTGCCACTGTTTAAGGAAGGTGGTAAGGACAAGCCAGGGAGTTATAGACCAGTGAGCCTGACACGGTGGTGAGCAAGTTGTTGAAGGGAATTGTGATGGACAGGATGTATATGTATTTGGAAAGGCAAGCACTGATCAGGGATACTCAACATGGCTTTGTGCGTGGGAAGTCATGTCTCACAAATTTGATGGAGTTTTTGAAGAAGTAACAAAGAGGATTGAAGAAGGTGAACGGTGGACGTGATCTATATGGACTTCAGTAAGGCATTCAACAAGGTTCCCCATGGGTGACTAGTGAGCAAGGTTAGATCTGATGGAATACAGGGAGAACTAACCATTTGGATACAGAACTGGCTCAAAGGTAGAAGACAGAGGGTGGTGGTGGAGGGTTGTTTTTCAGACTGGAGGCCTGTGACCAGTGGAGTACCACAAGGATCGGTGCTGGATCCACTGCTTTTCATCATTTATGTAAATGATTTGGGTGTGAGCATAACAGATATAGTTAATAAGTTTGCAGATGACACCAAAATTGGAGGTATAGTGGACAATCTCAGATTACAACGGGATCTTTATGAGATGGCCCAATGGCCTGATAAGTTGCAGATGGAGTTTAATTTAGATAACTGTGAGGTACTGCATTTTGGGAAAGTAAATCTTAACAGGATTTATGAACTTAATGGTAAGGTCCTTGGGAATACTGCTGAACAAAGAGACCTTGAAGTGCAGGCTCATAGCTCCTTGAAAGTGGAGTCACAGGTAGATAGGATAGTAAAGAAGGCGTTTGGTATGCTTTCGTTTATTGGCCAGAATATTGAGTACAGGAGTTGGGAGGCCATGTTGCAGCTGTACAGGACATTGGTTAAACCACTGTTGGAACATTACGTGCAATTCTGGTCTCCTTCCTATTGGAAAGATATTGTGAAACTTGAAAGGGTCCAGAAAAGATTTACAAGGATGTTGCCAGGGTTGGAGGATTTGAGCTATAGGGAGAAGTTGAATAGGCTAGGCTGAGGGGTGACCTTATAAAGATTTATACAATCATGAGGGGCATGGATAGGATAAATAGACAAAATATTTTCCCTGAGGTGGGGGAGTCCAGAACTAGAGGGCATAGGTTTAGGGTGAGATGGGAAAAATATGAAAGAGACCTAAGGGGCAACCTTTTCACACAGAGGGTGTGTGGAATGAGCTGCCAGAGGAAGTGGTGAAGACTAGTTCGGTCGCAACATTTAAAAGACATTTGGACGGGTATATGAATAGGAAGGGTTTGGAGAGATATGGGCCAGGTGCTGGCAGGTGTGACTAGAATGGGTTGGGGTATCTGGTCATAGAAATATAGTCATAGAAATGTACAGCACAGATCAGACCCTTCAGTCCAACTTGTCCATGCCAACCAGATGCCTTTCGAATGTTGTAATTGTACCAGCCTCTGCTCTGGTAGCTCATTCCATATACACACCACCTTCTGTATAAAAAGGCTGCCCCTTAGGTCCCTTTTATATCTTTCCCCTCCCACCCTGAACTTATACCCTCTAGATCTGGACTCCCCCACTCCAGGGAAAAGACCTTGTCTGTTTATCCTATCCATGCCCCTCATGATTTTATAAACCTCTATAAAGTCACCCCCTCAGCCACCGATGTTCCAGTGAAAACAGCCCCAGCTTGTTCAGCCTGTCCCTATAGCTCAAATCCTCCAACCCTGGTAACATCCTTGTAAATTTTTTCTGAACCCTTTCAAGTTTCACAACATCCTTCGATAGGAAGACCAGAATTGCATGCAATATTCCAAAACTGGCCCAACCAATGTCCTTTACAGCTGCAATATGACCTCCCAACTCCTATACTCAATGCTCTGACCAATAAAGACAAGGATACCAAACACCTTCTTCACTATCCTATCTAACTGTGACACTACTTTCAAGGAACTATGAACCTGCACTCCAAGGTCCCTTTGTTCAGCAACACTCCATAGGACCTTACCATTAAGGGTAATTGTACCTGAAAACTGCATTTAGTTTTATCTTCAGGGTAAATTTTCATCTTCACCACATGTACTGTCTCTAACCCATCCTAGTTTCATTCATTCAATGTCTATGCAATGAAATTCAAGTAGCTTTATAATGGCTGAAAATTCACTCTGCCAGTTTATTGCCCACATGATTAAGATGAAATCTCCATGTTCAATGTCACTGAAAATTTATTATGTTACCATACTAATCATAAGAAGGACAAAAACAACTAGTTGGTTGGCATGACGATGTTTGCCATCCTATTTTAAAGCTATGAAAGTGAAGGCTTACAGAGCTTATTAAAAATATTTAGAGAGAGTGTTTTTTTCAAGAACATCAATGAAGTATGATTTTGTCCAATTTGTCCAAATTGGGCATTCTAAGCAATTTTTTAAATTCAACTGTATATTCAATACATGCTCTGCAATCAACCTGTGCTACTATTTTTAATTATTTGATGTATCTTAGTATCATTTTTCTTTCATGAATTTTCCACTGAAGTGTTACCCATGCTCAAGTGTGTATAAATATCAAACACAGTGCATGGTGTATGTCCTATAACAAACCAACAACTTGCAGAGACAGCTTAACTGTGACAACTTCAACAATAGAGAAGTGTCATTGTATTTCAAATTGGCAGGGTGTATATTCATTAATAAAAGTCTTCAGTTTATGTACCATCTTCACGAAATTTGTTGTCAAAATGCAAAAGGGAGAATTGGAATGTTATTGCTCATCTGCTTACTTTCAGAAATTGTTTCAAAAAGATAAAAACTAAGCATAAGATAAGATTACCTATATTTCATTGATAAGCACTATCTTTATGAAATTTTACTCCATGTTTGTTTTTCCCAATTCATATAGCCTTTTTCCACTTCCTTATATACTACATTTTTCATTTATGTCATACATTGCTTGTTTGGCATCAACATTCTTGGATCATGTCCAACAAGAAATAATCAACCCACCACCATTTGATGTTCAACAGCATTACCATCACTAAATCCCTCACTTTCCATATCCTGTGAGTTATGCTTCTTGTTTGGATGCCTGAATATCTGGTTTGGGAGTTGGTGCCAGGGTTGCCATTAGCTCAAAATCTGATCTAGCATTCCAGAGTTAAAAGCATTCACAGGTGTTGCCTTTCAAATGAGATGTAAAAGTCTGGCCTTTCAGATTAATGTGAAGAAGCTGATTTTGAATAAGTATAGGGTTTATCATTGACCAGAAGCTTAACTGGACCAGCCATTTAAATATTATGGCTACAAGACCAGATCAGAGTCTGATGGCCAGCAACTCACTTCCCGTGTCTCCAGTATCTGTTCACCATCTACAAAGCACAGCTCAAGACCAATCTCCACTTGCCTGAGCGAGTGCAGCTTCAATAACACTCAAGATGCTTGACATCCAGGACAAAGCAGCTGCTTGATTGTCACCACACCTATCACCTTCAACATCCAGTGCCTTCATACAGATATACAGTGGAAGCAGTGTGTACCTCTTCAAGATTCACTGTAATAAATTCCCCAAGCCTCTTCCAAAACACAACCTCTACCACCCAGAATGATAAAAGCAGTGTACTCCTCCACCTGAAAATTCCCTTGAAAACCACACAACATCCTGACTTGGAACTGTATTGCGACACCTTGATTGTTGCTGGGTCAGAATACAGAACTGCCTTCTAACAGCACCGTGGGAGTCCCAATACCTATACTAGTTCAAGAAGACACCTTCTCAAAGGCAATAAGGATGAATAATAAATGCTGGTCTAGCCAGCAGCATCCATGTCCCATGACTGAACTTAAAGAAAACTCCTCTATACTTATTCAAACTTCACTTCTTTACATTCATTTAAGAGGCCAGATTTTTCTATCTCACTCGAGAGGCAATACCTGTGACCTTCTAACACTGGAGTGCCCAAAACACTTTGAGTTAATTGCAACAGCTCCTAGACCAAGGAAATTCAGGCATCCAAACAGGAAGCATCTTTGCCGGAAAATAAAAAAAAATGTTTCATGCCATTGAAAATGGCTATGTGAAGTAATAATAAATAAGACAGAAATTAACAAGACACTTTTAGATGGATGTGAAACTAACAAGTTCCAATAATGAATCTGAAACCACCAGATGATCCAGTCTATTTTTCAATACCATGTTCTTAAACAGATGAGAAATTGACCAGTAAAGGTTCATTTTATGTAGTTAATACACTTCATATGAAAATATTACTTTCTAGTTGAAAAGCTCACCAACACTAAAAGAAAGCATCACCTACATACTTGTCAGCCAGACTATTGAGGTTGGTTTGCAAAGGTAAGTGTGCACTATCACCTTCCTGCTCTTCCATTGCTTTGTGCTGCTCACCAGTCATATCAATACTGAGGGCCTTGATCATAACAACTTGATACAACATGCAATATGCTGCTGTCACTATTTAGATTTACTTGTCACAACACACGACCCAGCAGTGAAGAATGTGAAGTCTGTGGGATTTTTGCAGAAATGTCAGTAGGAATGGTTGCAACAAATAAGTCACATCTACGATGTGTCACCACTCCACCTTCTCTGTCTGTCCATCAAAGATACTTAGTAAACTTGATTAGAAACATAAGAACAGGAGTAGTTCATTCAGCCCCTCGAGCTCATTCCACCATTCAATGAGGTCATAGCTGATCTGTGGCCTAACTCCTTATACCTGCCTTTGGCCCATATCTCTTAACACTTTGCTCAACAAAAAATTATCAATCTTAAATTAGTATGGAGTGATAGTACAATGTGTTCTCCTTAGCAGTATGTCATGGCTTTGCAAAGTTCCCTGCTCATGTTTGTACTTCCCATTAGCATAGCTGCTGATTTGTGCACAAGTTGCTACATAGATGTTGTCTGAGAGGAAAACTAAAATATATAAAACTCCATCTGCTTCTGCTGTTGCCTCAATGGCCCTGAGTGTAAAACTCAGTGCTTTTTAGCATTTTCAAAACTGTCTGGTACAACTCTTCTGCATGACTGAAAAATGCTGAGATTCACTTTTGGTGTTTTATACAAGCAAATCCGAAACACTCTACTTCCTTCATATTCATGACGCCCATTGTGCAAGAGAGTTCAAGATCTTGATTTTGTGCCCTTCCCACTGAAGAAACATTTGCGTGTTTTAGTAAAAGTCTTTTAAAAAGGACACTTTTTACAATGTTTAACCCATGTTTATTTGCCTTTTTTATATTATTTCAGACTACATGGAGTAATGGAGTCATATAGCAAGGATACAGACCCTTTGGTTCAGCCAGTCCATGCCTATCATAATCCTAAACTAAATCCCACCCATCTGCACCTGGTCCATATCCCTTCAAATATTTCTTATTCATGTACTTATCCAAGTGTCTTTTAAACATTGTAATTGCACCTGCATCCATCAGTTCATCTGGAAGTTCATTCCACATATGAACCACTCTGTAAAAAGGTTTTCCTTCATGTCTTTATAAATTTCTCCTCAGTTTAAATATATGCCCCCTAGTTTTGAAATCCCTCACCCTAGGGGAAAATACCCTTGCTGTTCATCTTATCTATGCCCCTCATGATATTATATACACCTATAAGGTCACCTTCAACCTCCTAAGCTCCAGTGAAAAAAGTTCCAGCCTATCCAGCCTCTCCTTATAACTCAAACCCTCCATTCACAACAAAATCCTGGTAATTATTTTCTGAACCCGCTCCAGCTTAATAATATCCTTCCATATCAGGTCGATCAGAACTGGACACAGTACTCCAAAAGAGGCTTCACCAGTGTTAATATAATTTCTCAACTCCTATATCCAAAGGTCTAAGCAATGAAGGCAAGCATGTTAAACGCATTTTTAATCATCCAGTCTGCATGTGACGCAAACTTTAAGGAATTATGTACCTGAACCCAAATAAAAGTGAGAGGTCACTAATAATGGAACAATCCAAAAGACATTTCATTATAGAAGATTTTTGAATAGAATCCCTACACTGTAAAAACAGGCCCTTCAGCCTAACAAGTCCACACTGACCCTCCGAAGAGTAACCCACCCAGATCCATTCCCCCTACTTACTCCTGACTAATGCAGCTAACCTACACATCCCTGAACACTATAGGCAATTTAGCATGGCCAATTCACCTGACCTGCACATCTTTGGACTGTGGGAGGAAACCGAAGCACCTATGCAAACTCCACACAGATAGTCACCCGAGGCTAGAATCGAACCCGGATCCCTGGCACTGTGAGGCAGCAGTGCTAGCCACTGTGCCGCCCATTGGTTCTCCCATTGGTTTTCTTAGCAGTTTAGCATCTTGGCTATTTTAATTGCAAACACCAAAGCAAAATATTTCACTTTCCTAATTAGTTCAATGTTCATGTTATCAGTTCAATGCTAACAATAGGAGATTACATACCTGGAGCTAACAATAAAATCAAAGGAAGAGATTATTTAGGTAATCATGTTTGTGTCAACTTTGGAAAGTTTATTTGTGGGTGGCACGGTGGCACAGTGGTTAGCACTGCTGCCTCACAGCGCCTGAGACCCGGGTTTAATTCCCGCCTCAGGCGACTGACTGTGTGGAGTTTGCACGTTCTCCCCGTGTCTGCGTGGGTTTCCTCCCACAGTCCAAAGATGTGCAGGCCAGGTGAATTGGCCATGCTAAATTGCCCATAGTGTTAGGTAAGGGGTAAATGTAGATGTAGGGTAAATGTAGATGTAGGGGTATGGGTGGGTTACGCTTCGGCGGGGCGGTGTGGACTTGTTGGGCCGAAGGGCCTGTTTCCACACTGTAAGTAATCTAATCTAATCTTATTTGGGTCCACTTTCCATACTTGTTACCTATGGCCATGTATCCTTTTAATCCTTTTCATCATGTATATCTGATTTCACTTCTAAACTATCAAATTTGCTTCCACCACCTTTTCCATTAGTTTTATTTCAGATGAAAGCAATTAAATGCTCAAAAACAATTTTCCAGATCTGCCACACCCTAGTTCTTTTCCTAAATCTGTATCCACCAATTATCATCCATGCTTCCTGTGCAAACAGTTTCTTCATATTTACCATGTCAAAGCTGAAATAGAACAAACTTACCCAAAGAGTTAAAGAAGTAGCGAAAGAAAAGAAGTTGAGATGATAACAGCAGCAAGAAGAGAAAACATGGATTTAAATGATCACTACCTTCCTCTAAAGAAGAGTTACTGGAGCCAAAATATTAACTCTGCTTTCTCTCCACAGATGTTCTGATTTGATTTGATTTGATTTGATTTGCTCTGATTTCCAGCTTTCAAATTTTTTTTCTCTACTTTCTTCCTCCTCTCCTTACCTGACAATCTCTGTACTTATCTCTCTTTATAGCCAGTGCGAATCAGTCACTTTAAATACCACTGATCCTTGGTCTTAAGCTTATTAAGAACAGTGCCATGTGATAGGTCTGTTTTGGAAAACATGATCACCTATTCATTGAAAACTACAAACAAACAAACAAACAAACAAAAGGAACAAGAATGAAAGGAAACCAGAATCACTGTCAATAAATATTATTATAGAAACACGAAAATACAGGCATACCTTGGGTCTCATGCCAGAGATGACAAGGTTATGGTGTACATTCACTGAAATACTTATATTTTAATTCCACTTTGATCATTTGCACAAAAGGATTTATTCAAGGTTTCAATTTGACAACATGTTTAAACTATAAAAACTATAAACATGCTAAAAGTATAAAACTGTAAAAAATACAACATTTCCAGAGAACTTTGCAAAGCAATGACATACCACATTCAACGCCATTGCAGGTGCTGAAAAGTAAAATGGCATCATTTGAGATAAATGAATGAAGCAACTGAGAACCCACAGAATAACACATTTAAATGTCAGTATCTGTGAGACAATGGATAATAGATACTGTCACAGAGTCCAACCTTTCCAAGCCAACCTCAGGCCCTGAGGCACAGGCAATAATATCAATACTGTTGTGTCAGCTGTGCAACAATTACATGCACACAAGGAATGCCAGCTCCCAATTTGGATTCTCCACCCTGTGTTGTCTGTAACACATGTTTGAGCAATGGTGCGACATATTTCAGAGGAAACCACAAATGCTGGTATTTATAACCTGTGCTCTCCCCTGAATTGGATGTGGTGAGCTTGAAACATTTAGAAACAGAATTAAACATAAAAGCTCCAATAAATCAAAAAAATTACATCCTTGTCCTATCATAACACCAACAGATATCAAAGTAAATGTAATGGGAAGTCGTGGACACTAGCTGAAATACAGTAAGAGTTTTGGTGTCTAAACCAACAACATACAGTGTGGATTTGATATTTTTTTCAGAAATTCTATTCTATTCCAATGGGGACAGACCATTAATTCCAATTCTATACTATTACGCATGAGGAAAGGGGGACAGTTTGTTCAGATGGCTGCTTTGTAATGCAGAGTGATACTAACAGCGTGGGTTCAATTCCTACAATGGCTAAGGTGACTATGAAGAATTCTCCTTCTCAACCTTTCCCCTCACTTGAGGTGTGATGACTCTCAGGATCAAACCACCACCAGTCTTCCCCCTATAATGAGACTGCAGTCCCAGGATATGGTAGCACTATGGCAACTCTCTCCGTTAACAAGTGTTTCTCTGAAGTTCTATTGCTATCCTTCCTGATTGCAGAGGCTGCAGTGCACAACACTCACTGTTGTGTCAAATATCGAGAGACAGAATGGGCCCACTGTTCTCTATTCTCCCTCAGCACGGTCTGGGATGCCTGTTTTTCAAAACAAGCCCATTTTCTGTGTGGCTGCTTTTTGCTAGTTGTTAACTAATTCTATGCTGTTTCTGGTTGCGCAATAATGTAAGAAAGAAACACATAAACCGCAATGTAATCGTGATTTGCCAGAAATGCAGAATGATTAATCCACTCTGATCAGAATTGTAGCCGAGGCTCATGGTAGCCCACGCTGACTGAGCCTTTGCGAAGTGGCATGTTCACTCGCTGCTAGTGCCACTGGGTGAGTGATACTCGCCCACACCTACAGAACTTCATCTCAACAAAACTCCGTGTTGGAGCTGATCCGTTTCCAGTTTCAAAATATTAAAACAAACTCACCTGAGCAATCTTTACTCTCCCAGCTATCTACTTAACGCAAAGTTCTCTCAGTGCACACTATGTAGCTCGAACGGGCTTTCAAGCAGTTTTTTTTTGTACTTAGAAGAGCAATCAGACTGTCTTGGGGCTGCATAGGATGAAGTTTAACTGGGAAGGTAATTATTACTTCGTCTCTCTCCACGGTCTTTCTGTCTGAACCCGGGTCGAGACTAAATGTTCCATTTAGGACTAAAGTACAAATCCTCTTCAGCGAATATTTCGATATAGTTTGCAGGGAGGAAATTGCATCACATGACGCGCTCGAATCGAATTTCACTTGAGGAACAGCATACTTTATATTCCCTGGATTGCTTCAAATCGTGAAGGGCGCTGTCTCAATGGACTATAAATCCTGCTCCGATTACCATTTGCGGCGGTGAAATTCGATAAACTGACATTTGATTTGATTGTGTGTCATCAGTGTGTGTTCCTAAGGGAGATCTGCCCAGAACTGGGAAAGCACCGTAGGGAGAGAACAGTTTCTCTGGATTTGGGTCATATCTATTCATGAATTGATCACAGTATATATCAAATATTTCAATTGTTTTTTTTGAGGTAAAGGGGCTACATAAATTCAATGGTTAACTATTTAAAATAAATTAAGGTGCATTTTAACAAAGCTGCCACTGTCAATGTTACAATCTGGACTCCCATTCCAATTATGAGGGATTATGGCCAGAAATTACTGCCAACATTATTAATGTATAGTGTTAAATGTGGTCCTATTACTTCCTTGTTCAGTAATGTTGAAGGTGTTAGTCTTAATAAATAAATTATGCATCTAATATTGATAATGTTCATTTCTAATCTTATATTTGCACTATGTTATAAGATCACCAGAATCCAAACTGAATAATACTGCTCAGAAGAACTTCTCAAGGGCAATTGGGAATGGGCAATAAATGTTGCCTTGCTAATGATGCTTACATCCCTTCAAAGAAATAAAAATATATCTTGGTGGCCTAAAGCATCATATTAATGTAGTATGTAGTAATGTAACCTCCTGGAGTCACCATATAGTCACCGTATGATACACCCAATCCCTGAAACCTCACTCAAAGGTCAGTTCTCTCTGCATTCTAAATGCTGCAGATGGTTAAAAGGGAACAATTCAAAAAACAGCTCAACAACATTAACATTACACCTTTAACTGTGTGAAACATTCTAAAATGCCAAATGGATGCCAAATAGAAATAGGAAGAAGAGGGGATTGAATCAAAGATATAGGGGATTGTTCAGCTACAAAGAGTCCTGGCTCCTGCTAAGATCTGCATTTGCACAGAACATTTCAGGATGTTCACAGCACAGAATCAGATAAGTTAGTTGTTGTTTTAAGTCTGTCCAAGAGAAAGGCTGCAGTAGTGAGTATAGTGGATTCTTTCTTGATTATATGTTTTTGGAGATAAGTCTCTTGATTAAACTTAAAATATAAGCCATAGCTATTAATTTAACCTGGGGCAGTGTTTGTAGAGGAATAAGACGGTGTTATTTTCTGGGTCTGTAGATTGTGAAGGAGCAAAAATGGCCTTTGCAGTGATATGTACTTGTTGTCAGACGTGGGAGTTGAAAGAGAGTTTAAGGGTTACTGCAGATCATATCTGCCATACATGCTGTTTGATGCAAATCTTATCAGATCGATTGGATCAGTTGGAGAGACAGATAGAAGCGATGAGGAATTTGCAACAGCAACAGTATGCGATGGATGGCAGTTATAGGAAGGGAGGAAAGTCTCAGATACAGTCACATAGATGGTTTAATTCCAGGAAGGATAAGAGAGGTAGGCAGCTAGTGCAGGAGCCTTTTGTGGATATACCCGTTTCAAACAGGTATGCTGTTTTGGAAAATGTAGGGGGTGATGGATTCTCAGAGGAACGTAGCACGAACAGCCAAGTTTCTGGTATTGCGACTGGCTCTAATGCAATGAGGGGTACGTCGGCTTCCAAGAGATCAATTGTGTTAAGGTATTCTGTAGTCAGAGGTACAGACAGACGTTTCCGTGGCCAGCAGAGAAAAAGCAGAATGGTGTGTTGTTTCCCTGGTGCCAGGATCAAGGATGTCTCAGAAAGGGTGCAGAATGCTCTTAGTGGGGAGAGGGGCCAGCAGGAGGTCATTGTCCACATTGGAACCAATAACATTGGAAGGGAAAAGGTTGAGATTCTGAATGGAGATTTCAGAGAGTTAGGCAGAAATTTGAAAAGGAGGTCCTCAAGGGTAGTAATATCTGGATTACTCCCAGTGCTATGAGCTAGTGAGGGCAGGAATAGGAGGATAGAGCAGATGAATGCATGGCTGAGGAGCTGGTGTATGGGAGAAGAATTCACATTTTTGGATCATTGGAATCTCTTTTGGGGTGGAAGTGACCTGTACAAGAAGGACGGATTGCACCTAAATTGGAAGGGGACTAATATACTGGCAGGGAAATTTGCTAGAACTGCTTGGGAGGATTTAAATTAGTAAGATGGGGGAGAGGGGGGGGGGGGGGGGGGTTGGGACCCAGGGAGACAGTGAGGAAAGAGATCGGTCTGAGACGGGTACAGCTGAGAACAGAAGTGAGTCAAACAGTCACGGCAGGCAGGGACAAGGTAGGACTAATAAATCAAACTGCATTTATTTCAATGCAAGGGGTTTAACAGGGAAGGCAGATGAACTCAAGGCATGGTTAGGAACATGGAACTGGGATATCATAGCAATCACGGAAACATGGCTCAGGATGGGTAGGACTGGCAGCTTAATGTTCCAGGATACAAATGCTACAGGAAGGATAGAAAGGGAGGCAAGGGAGGAGGGGGAGTGGCATTTTTGATAAGGGATAGCATTACAACTGTGCTGAGAGAGGATATTCCCGGAAATACATCCAGGGAAGTTATTTGGGTGGAACTGAGAAATAAGAAAGGGATGATCACATTATTGGGATTGTATTAAAGACCCCCAATAGTCAGAAGGAAATTGGGAAACAAACTTGTAAGGAGATCTCAGCTATCTGTAAGAATAATAGGGTAGTTATGGTAGGCGATTTTAACTTTCCAAACATCAACTGGGACTGCCATAGTGTTAAAGGTTTAGATGGAGGGGAATTTCTTAAGTGTGTACAAGACAATTTTCGGATTCAGTATGTAGATGTACCTACTAGAGAAGGTGCAAAACTTGACCTTGACCTACTCTTGGGAAATTAGGCAGGGCAGGTGACTGAGGTGTCAGTGGGGGAGCACTTTGGGGCCAGCAACCATATTCTATTCATTTTAAAATAGTGATGGAAAAGGATAGACCATATCTAAAAGTTGAAGTTCTAAATTGGAGAAAGGCCAATTGAGATGGTATTAGGCAAGAACTTTTGAAAGCTGATTGGAGGCAGATGTTCCCAGGTAAAGGGACAGCTGGAAAATGGGAAGGCTTCAGAAATGAAATAACAAGAATCCAGAGAAATCCAGGGTGAAAGGGAAGGTTGGTAGGTATAGGGAATGCTGGATGACTAAAGAAGTTGAGGGTTTCATTAAGAAAAAGAAGGAAGCATATGTCAGGTATAGACAGGATAGATCGCGTGAATCCTTAGAAGAGTATAAAGGAAGTAGGAGTATACTTAAGAGGGAAATCAGGAGGGCAAAATGGGGACATGAAATAGCTTCAGCAAGTAGAATTAAGGAGAATCCAAAGGGTTTTTACAAATTTATTAAGGACAAAAGGGTAACTAAGGAGAGAATAGGGCCCCTCAAAGATCAGCAAGGCGGCCTTTGTGTGGATCCACAGAAAATGGGGTAGATACTAAATGAATATTTTGCATCAGTATTTACTGTGGAAAAGGATATGGAAGATATAGACTGTACAGAAATACATGGTGACATCTTGCAAAATATCCAGATTACAGAGGAGGAAGTGCTCGATGTCTTGAAATGGTTAAAGGTGGATAGATCCCCAGGACCTGATCAGCTGTACCCGAGAACTCTGTGGGAAGCTAGAGAAGTGATTGCTGGGCTTCTTGCTGAGATATTTGAATCATTGATAGTTACAGGTGAGGTGCCGGAAGACTGGAGATTGGCAAATGTGGTGCCATTGTTTAAGAAGGGCGGTAAAGACAAGCGAGGGAACTATAGACCAGTGAACCTGACTTCAGTGTGGGCAAGTTGTTGGAGGGAATCCTGAGGGACAGGATGTATATGTATTTGAAAAGGTAAGGAGTGATTCGGGATAGTCAACATGGCTTTGTGCATGGAAAATCATGTTTCACAAACTTGATTGAGTTTTTTGAAGAAGTAACAAAGAGGATTGATGAGGGCAGAGCAGTAGATGTGATCTATATGGACTTCAGTAAAGTTTTCGACAAGGTTCCCCATGGGAGACTGATTAGCAAGGTTAGATCTCATGGAATATAGGGAGAACTAGCCATTTTGATACAGAACTGGCTCAAAGGCAGAAGACAGAGGGTGGTGGTGGAGGGTTGTTTTTCAGACTGGAGGCCTGTGACCAGTGGAGTGCCACAAGGATTGGTGCTGGGCCATCTACTTTTTTGTCATTTACATAAATGATTTTGATGCGAACATAAGAAGTACAGTTAGTAAGTTTGCAGATGACACCAAAATTGGAGGTGTAGTGGACAGCGAAAAGGGTTACCTCAGATTACAACAGGATCTGGACCAGATGGGCCAATGGGCTGAGAAGTGGAAGATGGAGTTTAATTCAGATAAATGCGAGGTGCTGCATTTTGGGAAAGTAAATCTTAGCAGGACTTATACACTTAATGGTAAGGTCCTAGGGAGTGTTGCTGAACAAAGAGACCTTGGAGTGTAGGTTCATAGCTCCTTGAAAGTGGAGTCACAGGTAGATAGGATAGTGAAGAAAGCGTTTGGTATGCTTTCCTTTATTGGTCAGAGTATTGGAGTACAGGAGTTGGGAGGTCATGTTGCGGATGTACAGGATATTGGTTAGGCCACTGTTGGAATATTGCATGCAATTCTGATCTCCTTCCTATTGGAAAGATGTTGTGAAACCTGAAAGGGTTCAGATAAGATTTACAAGTTTGTTGCCAGGGCTGGAGGATCTGTGCTACAGGGAGAGACTGAATAGGCTGAGGCTGTTTTCCCTGGAGCGTCGGAGGCTGAGGGGTGCCCTTATAGAGGTTTACAAAATTATGAGGGGCGGGGATAGGATAAATAGACAAAGTCTTTTCCCTGGGGGTCGGGGAGTCTAGAACAAGAGGCATAGGTTTAGGGTGAGAGAGGAAAGGTATAAAAGAGACCTAAGGGGCAACTTTTTCACGCAGAGGGTGGTAGGTGTATTGAATGAGCTGCCAGAGGATGTGGTGGAGGCTAGTACAATTGCAACATTTAAGAGGCATTTGGATGGGTATATGAATAGGAAGGGTTTGGAGGGATATGGGCCGGGAGCTGGCAGGTGGGATTAGTTTGGGTTGGGATATCTGGTCAGCATCGACGGGTTGGACCGAAGGGTCTGCTTCCATGCTGTACATCTCTATGACTCTATGACTCTATGTCAGGATATCTCAATGCACCTTTCAGCATTTTTGAAGTGTTGTAATGTCGGGGAAAAAAGTGAGACATTGTCCCAGTTGCAATAGACCTGTTTATTGAGGTTGGCTAAGCATCTGTTGGCCAGGTCAACAAGGCACAAAAAAAAACTGCAGATGCTGGAATTCAAAGTAACCAAGCGGGAGGCTGGAAGAACACAGCAAGCCGGGCAGCATCAGGAGGTGGAGAAGGCAATGTTTCGGATATATCCAAAACATCAACTTCTCCACCTCCTAATGCTGCCTGGCTTGCTGTGTTCTTCCAGCCTCCTGCAGGTCAACAAGAGAACTTTTCAAAAAGTGCCAAAGTGCTGAACCGAGAAGAAAGGTTTAATAGGATTTTTTGAAAAATCACATATGGCATTGAAGCACTTCCTCTGTACTGCACTGAAGTGTCAGCCAAGATTTTTTATTCAAGTGCTTGGAGTGGGTCTTGACCTTGTAGCCTCCATTCAACCTGATTTCAATGGAAATCAGTTTACAGCCACTACTAAAAATGGTTTCCCTGTTTGACATTGTTCAGCCTTTGTCAAGGCCATTCGGTGGCGCATCTTTTAAAACCACTCAGACTGACATAACAAACAAAGCATGGAATGTGTCCACATTAACATCCAAAGGCTGAATCTTACAATACTTTGATTCAATGTCAATTTTGTCAAGTTTCACAGAGAGAAACTCTCTGTGAGAATCGGTGAGAATTTCTTGCTGTAACATTCCCAAACTTGCTTCGTTACCCACTGCATTCCAATGGGGTACCTCTTCTTCAATGTTAGTGCAATTACCACCAGCTTGCCATCTCACCAGGTATTCTGGAATGGATTGGATTCCCTAGTACCTGCGCCATCTTTAAAATATTACTGGCATTCGGTTGGATACTGGCACTCTGAAGCTGCCCTGCACACTTCATCACTTTATTTGCAGACTTGGCAGACAAGGGGAAACTGGAGTCTTACTTTTCAAACGGGGTCCCAGATATTCTGGTCAATAGGGTGGTGCACAGGAATGGTGTTCTCTTCCTGCATGATAGACAGAGGAGGCGACTCTATCAGAACTTGCCAGTCCCTGCCAATGTCCCCACCAGACTCACATGGTCATCATAAACCACCAGTGTGGAGGAATGCATAATAATGCCTTAAGAATGTCAATACATTTCTCTGGTCTGCCAAAATAAGTGCCACCATCTTCTCTCTGCTACTTCTACCGTTACGACTATGACTTCCTCCCATTATGGGTAATGCTCCACCATTCTCACTGTTGCATCTATTATTATTCTTCATTTTCTCTAAACAATTCTTCCCCCACCCCCCGCACTTAATCTCCCACACTACTATTCAGCTCACTCAATGTGTCCCCTTCTCTCATTTCAGGGGAGAGGCCACAATATAGTGGAAAGGGACAGCATATGTGGTGAGTTGCCTGACAGTAAGCTCTTCATCCAACACATGGAACAATTCATGGCCCTTGTGGAAGGAGACTGGGATCACTGCTGCCGGGATGCTGAGATACCCATGTCCCACAAACTGAGTAACTACCATTCTTCATTCTCATGCAACTCTCAGATGAATCCCATCGTCAGTGTTATTCATTGCTCATAATCTATAATCCTGGATCTTAACCCTATGCCTTGCAAGTTCAGGAGAGGTGGCTATTGTTTTGCTGGTTGAGCAGGCTGACCCACAAGAAAAACACTCCTCAGGAGGAGATTTCATTGGTCAGAAGATGCATAGATAAGGCTCACTAGCTCAAAAATTGACACCTTGGTGGGGACCGTGGTTAAATTTTAATCAGGTGCACAAGCTGGTGAGCACATAAGTGCAATACATCCGTAGCTGATTGAGGAAGGTCACTGGCATTCAAAGGACTGCTGGAGACCAGGCACCTGTTTGGCCATAGGCAGGAGAAGACCCCACGGTGTTGGCAATCAAGGACTTCATGCAAATGCACAAGCAAACACAGGAGTAGCAGAAAGGTATATGAGAGGCAATTTTGCCTCATTAGCAATGCAACTCTGCTCTGGAGCTTCAACTGCCTCAAGCATGTGATCATTTGGCTGGACAAGCTGGTGGATGGAGGTGCGTGCCTGCATTGTGCCCTGATGCACACCTTATCATCAGGTGTCCAAGATAGAGTCCAGAGGAGCAAGCAGTGAGCTGAAGTTGTGAGCTACCAGCTCTGACTTTAATGTCAAGAATTGTCTGTATCTAGTTTTCTTGTGGTAGGTGGAATATTAATAGCATAAGGTTAACTGCTAACAACAATCCCCCTTAGTTGATACCTCACTATTTATAGGCCAGAATCTCATCTCAGTGCCCAGAACTCTGTTTGAAAATGCAACAATTTACTCCTGATGTTAAGAAAGGCCTTACCTGACTTGTCACATGACTCTCACAAATTTCCCTGCATAGCACACATTGTTGGCTCACTTAAAACCTGTCCCAAGAGCTAGAACTATCCAAGATAGTCAGAACTTTGTCAAAATGATGTACAATATAGGCCACTGAACTTTGAATTCTAATTAAATACCTGAGATTTTGATGGACTGAAATGTTTTTTAAAAAAGGGACAAAAACACTGAACTAAAATGGGCATAGGCATTCCTGATCCACACAGGTTGGCTAGGTTTCAGTGTAACCAACATAGGTTAGACAAGAGACATCCTGAGCCAAAATAAACCTTTTGCCCCAATGTTTCAGATACCCCTGGGAAGTGTGAAAATATCATAATCTCCTAATTCAATTCACATGTTGGAATTGGAAACTTCCTTAAAATGATCAGACCTGGAAACAAAACCTTCAGCTGACAGGGAATATACAACCGGTTGTAATTTCAAAGGGCTTCCTTATCAGAGCAAGGAAGACGAAACTAAGAATTTAGATCTGAACATGGGCTGAGAAGTCTGTCCCATCCCCCATCATGAAGAAAAAAGCCGGTTCCATCAGAAATGGCAGAGAAAAGCAATAAAGGCAACCTTTACTACAACTGACAATCCATAAAAGTGTGTTTTCAGATTAATATGTTACACCTCAAGGACACAGGAATGATGTGTGTGTGTGTGTGTGTGTGTGTGATGCCTCAGTCACTGCACAAGGACTGCATCCATGAAGTCAAGTCTTTATTCTTTCTCCTGGCATTAGCAGATAACAATTTTTTTTAACCCAATACGATCTTCTAAATGGTTCCTTACTGGATTTTAATTGGAAAAATTAGCTTGCTAAAAAGAACTCAAACCTCAGTTACAATCAATCAGGAAGGTTGGAAAAAGGGGAGTCAATTTGTTTCACCCCATCTGGTACTGACACCTTCCTAACATTGCCAGAATGAATGAGACAGCAAAACCTTGATCACAATTCCATTGGTTCATCATCAGTAGCACATGAACCCTTGCGATAGGAGAGATGTGCTAGAAGATCTATTGTGCAGAGCCTTAGTAACTTTTGTAATTAGATAGTTTAATAATGTGGGTTTAATTACGTATTTAGTAGTGCCTAGCAACAGTTTGAGATCAGTTTTGCATACTTTGAAGTGAACCAGCTTCATATCCAGGACATGGAAGGAATTGTCAGACTACAACTGACAGATCAAGTGGAAAAATTCCAGATGTTGAAGGAATAATTATCCTGTTATTGTGTACGTACAGTTACAAGGCAAAAAGTTTTACAGTGTGTGGTGTTTGTGTGTGGGTATGTGCATGTGTGTGTGTGTGTGTGTGTGTGAGAGAGAGAGAGTGAGTGAGTGATGGGAGGCACGGAGAGTGGAGGGATCATGGTGTGTGGTGTACTGTATATTATGTTAGAGCGCTTGTGATGTTACAATGCATCATCTACCCCTGTCCCCCACAGCACCTCTTGCCTGTCAATGACTACTTCTGTGGGTCATGGCAGCAGACTCTTGCTGCCTAAAGGTCTACTTTGTCTACTGTACAAGCAGTGATTTCTGCAAGATTCAGGTGAAAGTTGAGTCCAGGTGTTAAAATGAGCCTGAGAATTTAAATGTCTCCATGGCCTATCATGCGAGTATATCACCTACCCAGATTTTTTGCATTTCAATCATTAGAAATCCACCCTGCGATATAATCAGACCCAATATGTTTGAGGATTACATTATTAAGTTGGGTTCCTTTGATTTATGTCGAAAAGTTGGTGCTGGAAAAGCACAGCAGGTCAGGCAGTATCTGAGGAGCAGGAGAATCGACATTTCGGACATGAGCCCTTCATCAGGAATGTCATTCCTGTTGAAGGGCTTATGCCCAGAACATTTTTTCTCCTGCTCTGCAGATGCTGCCTGGTCTGCTGTGCTTTTCCAGTCCCACCCTTTTCAACTCTGATCTCCAGCATCGGCAGTCCTCACTTTCTCCTTCTTTTGATTTATCATTTACACTTTGCTTTCATGGGTTATGGTATCACATCACTCCCTTAAAGCATCACTGCCTTGCAACACATTCCTCTCATTTGCATTCTGTTAAATAAAGAATTAACATCTTTTGGGTTCTCATATATATCAGTTTAAATAGACAGTGCACTGATCATCAGCAAAATCCTGGATGGCATTATTGATGGTGCTACCAAGTAGTTAAGTCACCAGCATCCTGCTTAGGTATGTTCAGTTTGGGTTCTGTCAAGATGATTTGACTCTGGATCTCTTTACAGCCTTGGCCCGAATATGGATGAACAAGTTGAAATTGGAGTGACTACCCTTGACATCAGGTAAAATTTGACAAATTGTGACATCAAGGAGGCCTGGTAAAATTGTTATCAATGTGAATTGACAGGAGAGGGAAGAAACCCTCCACTGGTTGGAGTCGTACCCAGCAGAAAAGAAGATGGTTATAATTTTGGCAGACAACCATTTCACCCCAAGGATAGCACTACAAGAAATCCTCAGGAGCAGTTTCCTGAATCCACAAATCATCAATCATCTTTCTTCTTTCATAAGGCCAGAAGTTAGCATGTCCAATTATGATTCTTTAATGTACAATTCCTCAGATAGTGAGTCAGTCTGAAGCCTGCGTGTAACAAGGTCCGGACCACATTCAGATTTGGCCTGATACGTGGCAGGAAATAGTCACAGAACACAAGTGCCAGGAAATGACCACAAAGAAGGAAAGACTTTTCTTCATCTAGCTTCTCAGAATTATAGAATTGCCGTGAACCATGTATAGCCAAAGAAATACTTTTGTAGTTTCTACTTGCTTATCATATAGGAAACATGACAGCCAATTTGTGTACAGCAAACCCATGCAAATCGCTAGGTGTAGTGACCAGATAATCTATTTTTGTGATGCTGATTCTAGGATAGACTATTGCCAGAACATTGGGATAAGTTTCCTGGCGTTTTCCAAAATAATATCAGGGAATCTTTTAGAATCCCTGGTGTGGGGACAGGCCATGCAGCTGAACGAATTCACAGTGACTCACCTGAAGAGTACCAACCCAGACTCACCTCCCTGCATTTTCCATGGCTAATCCACCTATCCTACATATTCCTGGACACTATGAGCAATTTAGCATTGCCAATCCACCTAACCTGAAAATCTTTGAACTGTGGGAGGAAACCAATGCAGACACAAGGGGAACATACACAAACTCCACACAGTGAGTCACCCGAGGCTGGAATCAAACCCATGTCCCCGGCAATATGAGGCAGCTGAGCCAACATGCCACTCTCCTTTTGCATTCACCTGAGCAGGCAGAGAGTGTTGAACACAGCTCAGTTCATCACACAAACCGGTCTTCCACCCATTGACTCCATGTATACTTCCCGCTGCCTCTGGAAAGTAACCAACATAGTCAAAGATCCTTTCCACCATAAGCCATAAGGGGTTATTCTCTCTTCCACCCGCTTCTGTCAGGCAGAAGATACAAAAGTTTGAATGTACATAGCAATAGATTCAAGAAGAGCTTCTTCCCCGTTGTTATCAGACTTTTGAACAGGCCTCTCAAATGTTAATTCTGATCCTGCTCTGTGGCTGTAACACCGTATTCTGCACTCTGTTTTGCTGCTGTAATGCATTTTGTATGGAATGATTTAACTTTTTAGCACACAAAACAACACTTTTCACTGTGTCTCAGTAAACGTGACAAAAACGTCAATCATTCAAGACAAATGCTGCCTTGGTTTAACATCTCATCCAGAAGTTGGTATCTGCCCCATTATTGCACTCACTCAGTGTACACTGGAGCTTCAGCCTTAAGTTTTACATGCAGGTGACACCTAATAATAGAATCTAACCACTTTGCCTTGATATTCAACACCACGATATTGCTAAATTCTCCACATCAACAATTCAGGCTCATATTGATCACAATCCTTGCATGAGCCAAATGCATCCTGGGCCACAAGAGCAGGACAGGAGCTGGATGGTGTACAGCAAGTGACTGACTTTGTGACTGCCAGAAGTCTTTCCACCATCTACAAGGTGCATGTAAGGAGTGTGACAGAACACTCCCTACTTGCCTGTATGGGTGCAGTTCTAACAATACTCAGGAAGGTCAACATCATCCAAGATAAAGTAGCTCACTTAATTGACACCCCTATGCTACAGGATACCATGGTTGCCATGAATACCTTTTACAAGATGAAATTAGCTACTGGATCAGGTTTCTCTAAATCTGGGACCTCTCGTACCTACAGGGAGCATTCACCAGGATGTTGCGGGAATGGAGAGTTTGAGTTATAAGGAGAGGCAGGATAGGCTGGCACTTTTTTCACTGGAGCGTAGGAGGTTATAGAGGTTTATAAATCATGAAGGGTAAAGATAAGGTGAATCACAGGTGTCTTTTCATTAGGATGGGGGAATTTAAAGACTGAGAGTATATTTTAAGGTGAGAGGAGAAAGATTTTAAAAAGTCTTAAGGGGCAATTCTTTTACACAGACAGTGGTTCGTGGGTGGAATGAACTTCCAGAGAAAGTAATGGATGCAGCTACACATTTAAAAGATATTTAGATAAGTACCTGAATAAGAAATGTTTGGAGGGATGTAGGCCAAGCACGGCCAGCTGGAACTAGTTTAGTTGGGATGGTGGTTGGCATGGACTAGTTGGGCCAAAGGATCTGTTTCCATGCTGTAAAATTCTAAGCCAAAGTAGCAGATGCATAGGCATGACATCAGCTATAAGGACCCTCCAATCACACACCATCCTACCTTTATCCCTTATTGTCAGAAGCAACACCACAAGGGCTATAGTGATTCAAGAAGGTGATGCACCAACATCAAATTCCATTAAGAATGGGCAATAAATGCTGGTATAGTCAACATCACTGACATCCACAAAATGTTGCATAAATAATACAAAAACATACAAAAGCAAAATGGTTAGAAAGGGAACAGTAAAAAAGAATAAAGATATGAAAAGAGAAGCAACTGAATTAATTGCAGGTACATATCAATGAATAATTCATGCCCCCCAATATAATCATAAGTTAGACACATTCAATCTAATGCATTGAATTTAACTAACACATTATTCACATTCGAAGAAATTACAGTGATGGATGGCATATTACCTAAACACATTATTCGTTAATCAGGGTTTGTTTGTTCTTTCTGTAACAAAACAAAAAGGTGTCACTCTGGCAACAGTAACAATAATGAGGATTTTCACGCGATTAACTCTGTGATAGTTGCCAACAGTTTGCAGTTTTAGTCCTGTATACCAATGTGAAGAGTCTTAACCATCCCAGGGTCAAATCTATGGAGCAAAGAATCCTGCCTTAGAAAGGTTTTAAACAAAAATATGAAATGGGTAGGGAGTTATTATCATTACTGACTGGGAGTGAGTACCACCAAAAGGAGAAGGCATATGTACAACTTGCTGTGACACTGTCCACTGTCATTATATTGATACTAATGTCAGTTTTGTATGTCTCCTCACATGCCATAATATTACCTATGAGTACAGATTATGAAATTAGGGTGTATTGCAATTGCAATTGCAATGATGTCAGAAAAATAAATAATTGTTTGACATAACTAAATGTATAGCTAAAACGTCAATGGGAATAACAATGAGCATCCTGGATTAATTAAAAACTATGGGCTGAGATTTCCCATCTTTTAACTTTGAGTCATTTTCAGGGAGTTTTATGAAGGGTTTCCATTCATGGAAGACGGTGACTTTCTCATTAATAAATTCATCTGGACTCCACAGTGTTCTTCTCATTGAACTGTGCAGTCGTAACAGCAGAATTTCTCACAGTTGCAAGGATCTTCTAGCAGTGAAACTGGGGGTGCCATATCTAAACTCAGCTATACACTAGATCAAATGCTGCCAGCTAGAAAATACCATTCCACATGGGTTGTTTTACTGCAACTCGATAGGAGATAGTTGAGGAAGGAAGGTTGGCTACTTGGTTCACTGAGAGGCAGCTGGAGGTTCTGGAGGAAAGGAGTGCCATCCTCTTTCCTCAGGACTGCCAATGGAGATTGCAGCACCAGACACTGTCAGACTGGACCAAGGTAGACTGGACCCATGTCAGTGCATTTCCATAATCATTAGAAACAGGTAGCAATGTTGTAAGTGCCACCTTCTTCTCTCAAACTACCTCACACTGACTCTAACTCTGCCATTACACAAACCTCCCACCAAAGCTAATGGTCTGCCTGTCTCACTACTGAACACAGAACATAGATTAATACAGTGCAGGAATGGACCCTTTGGCTTACGATGTTGTGCTGGATATGATACCAAAATTAACTAATCCCTTCTGCTTGTCCTTGGCGTATATTCCTCCATTCTTTGTACATTCATATCCTTCATTATTTGCAGCATCTTCCCTCAATAACTCTCACCCACTGCACCCTCCTAAACTACTAGGGCTCCCTGCTCTTTTGCTTCCTACTCATCCATTTGGGACACCTCACAGCCTTCCCTGCTCCTGCACCAACAATTTCAACTGTCCCAGCCACTTTGATCTCACTCAGTCCTTCAGTTCACTTCATGCAGGGGAAAATAACCTGGATAGTTCAGAAAAGACAAGGATGGGTAGTCAATATGTCTCTTTGCAGCCACTGTGAGGAGAAAATCCTTGAACTTGCACAAGAGGATTGAACCTGCTCATGTGTAAATGCCAAGACTTCCAATGTCAAGGCAATCAAATAAGTTTGTCCTGAACTTATCTCCTATTACCACCACTGCATCTATATTTAAGCTCCTACCCCTATTGTGCAACTAATTCGGTCTGTTCTCTTATCCAGGCACCAGTGGCACTCATACACCCTTTGCCCTAAGGGACCAACCTATCAGCAAATCCCTCAGAGGAGATACTGGTAAGGCTTTCTCCTGGACCCTCCGCAGCCTCAGATACATTCACTTTGATTGGAACTTTATCTAAATTAGACTTGGGAGCGCAATCTTATGAGAGTATCATTTGCAGATGGTTGAGAAAGAAATGACCCAGGTCATTGGCATTCAGAGGACTGCTCAAGGCCAAGCACATGCTCAGTCCCAGGCAGAAGATGACGCCTTGGTGTCAGTAATTAGTAACTCTGTGCAAATTCACAGGCACAGGAACACCAGGCATGTTTGTATGAGCCATTGTTCTCAGTACAGTTCTGGTTCAATCATGTCTGCATTTGGTTGTTTCCATGGACAGGTTGACAATTGCCATGCAAAGCCAGATCTAGAAGAAAACTCAGTGGGTGCCAGCAGCATACACAAACCAGCACGCCATCATTTAGCCATTGGTGCTCAACATCAGTGATAAGGCAACAGAGAGACCTTACTCCAAGTGTCCCTTCATCTCAAGGAGATAGAGTGGTGTCATCAGGTACACAGTCAGAAGAGGAACTGCATAGATACCCTACAGAAGTCTCCATTCAAGAAGTTCCTGATGTGCTGGGCCCATCCAACCCCATCCTGCCTTTGATTGTCACCCCAGTGGCAGTTGTATTTAAGGATGGCGAGCCTGCTTCTTGGCAAGACATTCTCAACATGTCTGAGCCCTTTAGCTCCAAATGTCCCCAGGCTCATCTGCCCAGATCATTCAGTCAATTGATTCCACGGCAGATCAGGTTCCCTTCACCTGAACTGCAGGCCCATGGACTGTAGCCAGATACACTGGAGGGCAAGCACAAAGAAAAGCTTCAGAAAGCACATGGATGGCATGGATTATAATTTATTGTAAATAGAATCTCACATCTGTGTGTATACTCGAAATCATCATCTGTCTGATCGACTGTTAGTTTAGCTGCAGGGTCAGGTTATGTGACTAATGTGTCAAAATTAAGCAGCCTCTTCACACATCCCAAGGTGGCTAGAAATTAGATTGGTGAAACATTGCTCATTTCTGGATAGCAACAGATTTCAGAAGGATCACAACATTCATGAGAGAAACCAATATTTAGTACTTTGGTGATAAGATTACTGATTGCAAAGTTAATGTGAATTCCTAAAAAAAGGTCCTTTATCAATTCATGTTCTACTCAAATTTTGTACGGGTCTATTACTATGTGCTGAGATCCTTGATGTTTGTATTGTACATTAACAACTTGAATGTGAAGGTTAAAAATATAATGAGTAATTGCAGATGACATGAAAATTGGTAGTGTTGCTGATTGTGAAGAGGATGGTCTCAGGCTACAATTGAATCAGCTGGAAAATTGGGCAAAGCAACGGCAGATGGAATTTAATCCCAATAAGTGTGAGGTGATTCATTTGAGGGACGATCATGCGCAATGAATGGTAGGTCCCTAGGGAGTACTGAGCAACCAAAGGACCTTGATATACAAGTACCTGAAGGTATCAGCACAGGTAGACAGGGTGGTGAAGAAGACATACAGGATTCATGCCTTCATTAGTCAGGGTGTTGAATATAGGAACAAGGAAGTCTTGTTACAACTTTATCAAACATTGGTCAGGCTACAAATGGAATACTGTGTGCAGTTCTGATTGATACACTATCAGAAGGATCTGATTCCACTGGAGAGATTGCAAAGAAGATTCACCAGGATGTTGCCTGGGATAAAAAGTCTCAGTTTTGAGGGCAGACTGAGTAGGCTAGGTTTGTTATCCTTGGAGTAAAGGACGTTGGGACAGGGGGAGGGGGAGAGCTTATTGAGGTATACTAAACTGTGAGAAGGATAGACAGGATAATCATGAGAATTGTTTCCCAGTAGCAGATGTGCGTAAGACCAGAGGTCACAAGTTTATTTAGATTAGATTAGATTAGATTACTTACAGTGTGGAAACAGGCCCTTCGGCCCAACAAGTCCACACCGCCCCGCCGAAGCGTAACCCACCCATACCCCTACATCTACATTTACCCCTTACCTAACACTATGGGCAATTTAGCATGGCCAATTCACCTGACCTGCACATCTTTGGAGTGTGGGAGGAAACCGGAGCACCCGGAGGAAACCCACGCAGACACGGGGAGAACGTGCAAACTCCACACAGTCAGTCGCCTGAGGCGGGAATTGAACCCGGGTCTCAGGCGCTGTGAGGCAGCAGTGCTAACCACTGTGCCACCGTGCCGCCCACTAATGGAGAGGAGTAAGTGGTTTAGCAGAGCTCTGAGGAAACATTTTTCATTCAGAGGGTGATAGAAATATGGAACCTGCTGTCTGTAAGGGTGAAGGAGTCATGTACTCTCACAACATTTAACAAACATCTGGATGAGCACTTGAAATACCAGGACAAAGTAGGCTATGGACCAAATGCAGGTAAATGGGATTAGTGTGGTCTGGTGCTGTTGTTCGGCATAGACATGGTTGGCCAAAAGGCCTGTTTCTCTGCTGTATGACTCTGAATTTAATTGTACAATTATTCATGACAATGCATTTGTCTCAGGGCAAGCAGTCATTCTAGCTCTGTGTCATACAAGGGAGCATGCACTCATCGAGGGATGGGTGATATCCAGTGTTTCATTAATATCCAAACACTGCCTCATTGCACATTGTTCCAGTGGGAAAAAAAGGTTTTCAGCATAAACTCTGTAACATTAGATGTTGGAGTGAAATCATCTTAAGCATTACATGCTCATTTAGCAGTCAATCCAAAACTGCAAATGCTGAAGGGTGAATGAGGATGGGTGGATGAGAAAGAGTCTGCATCAGGATGCCCTCTCAAACTGATGAGGACCTTAGCAGAACTCAGAATGCAAATTTCAGATATATGATTATGAAGGGAGCTTCAGAAATGAATATTTCCTTACTGTCATGCAATGTTTGAACACAGCCTGAATGAATGTTCATTTTTCCCTAAAGCCCATCAGGACAGAAAAATTGCCTTTTTTGATATAAATTTTTCTTGAAAAAGAAGATTTTTCTGGATATTACAATAAACACAATTCACAACAGTACAAAGTAACCCACTAATTACATATATAAATAAATTACAATTAACAACTAACTAAAAAATGTAATAATAATAATAATGATAATAATACAGCTGAGCGAAATAATCATCGAGAGCATGAATTTATACGTATTCATGTGTTTGTAATTCCTCCTACACGGATACCAGATTCATTAAACAGAACCGTCATGGCTATATAAAGGCCCTTATTAATATGGCAGACACATCTGTGCCCAGGTAGTCCAAAAAGGGCTGCCACGTTTTATGCCAGCCCAAACAACCCCAGGAGATTTTCCAGACACCCACCCGAACAGAATGTTCTTTCTTGCATAAAAAGTGAAGATACTGAAAAGCTTTTTTCTTTGCGTGCATCTGAAGGAGGTACATTAGCTAGGCCAAGAAGAAGAGATGCTGGGTCCATTTCCACCTCTGTCCCAAGATCCTCTCTGTTCCACCTGCCACTGTTCTTCAGTATGCCCGGAGCCTGTGGCAGGACCAGAGACAATGAGTGAGAGTGTCTGTACACATTTTGCACTTGGGACATATTGGAGATACTCCCACTTTAAATTTTGACACGTGATCCAGAGCCAAGTGGACCCTGTGGAGAATCTTCAATTGCAAGGCATGGGTCCTATTGCAAATCGAGATCCTTCTTGCATTCTCCCAGATATCCTCCCGTGCCTCAGAAGAGTTCTCAATGCCCAGTCCCCTCTCCTACACCTTACAAAGCCATTCAGTCTCGTCTGAGGAACCCTCTCCCAGCAGGTGATAGTGAGTACTGACAGAAGATGCATTTTTAGCATTAAGCACCTTCTTCTCTATTTCAGATCTACAAGGAGTGTTCTTTTTTTGAATATAGTCCCTGATTTGGATAAAAATGGATTAGATCCCTGCTAGGTAACTCGCATTTCCGAACTAATTGGTCAAAAGACATCAATGTGTCCCCCTTAAATAGGTCACCCAGGCAAGACTCACCCCTAGATGCCAAAGTTCAAACCCCGAGTCCATCATCCCCGGTTGAAAACCAGCATACTGACTATGGGTGTCAAAAAGGATGTTTTACCAATACTGCCCTCACTCTGTCGCGTTACCCTCCATGCTTTAACAGTATTAATAACAATTGGGCTATAACATTATTCCTTAACTGTCCTCATTTTATCCAAGAACAGTAAACTAGTAAGGAGACATCTTGCCTGAGAAGCTTCAATGTCTAACCATAATGAGAGAGGGTCCTCCTGAGTCCAGTCACTCACTTAAGATAACAACAAGCTTAATTGCTAATTTTTAATATCCAGGAGGGCCACTCCTCTCAGTGTGTGGGGTAGCTGTAATTTAATTAGTTTAATGAGGGACTGCTTGTGGCACCAGATGAAAGAACTGAACCAACCATTCAGCCTCCTGAATGTTTGTTTCGTAAAGATCAAGGGAAGATCAAGGTACAGCAGCAGGGGAGAATGTTCTTTTTAATGAGGGCTATCCGACCTAACCAAGAGATCGGAAGCACCGCTCATCTTTGAAGGTCTTGTTTAATGCTGTTGAATAAATGGGCAAGATTGGTTTTAAATAGCTTATCAAAGACGGGAGCAATGAATATACCTAAGTAAAGAAAACCCTCCTGTGACCATTGAAAGGAAAATTGAGATTCACCCTCGGGGCCACACACATTTTTGGGAGCCCACCTATGGTAATGGCCTCCAATTTCGCAAAGGCGATCTTGTAACCCGAGAAACCGCCAAACGAGTCGATGCATTGTACCGAAACTGCTGGGTTTGACAAAAAGACAAGAACATCATCTGCATACAATGCAATCATATGTAACTTTGTCCCCACTTCTGGAGCAGAGATATTGGGATCCCTATGTATGGCCTCTGCCAGTGGTTCATTTAGCAGTGTGAAAAGCAATGGTGATTGGGGACAGCCCTGTCGACTGCTCCTAAGAATATTAAAATTGTTTGACTGCACACCATTGGTGAGAACCCTGGAGAGACGGTCACCATAAAGAATCCTTACCCATCTGATAAAGGCCTCACCAAGCCAAACCGCTTTAAAATGTAAAAAAGGTATGGCCACTCGATCCAATCAAATGCCTTCTCTGTGTCTAAATAGATCACTAATCCCTGTATCAACTTTTGTTGACATACTTGGATCACATTAAGTAATCTGCTGATATTATTAGAGGATCTGTGACCCTTTATAAGGTGTCTGATCCTCCTTAATAATAGAGAGCAGCACAGTTTCTAGCCTTAGTGCAAAAGTCTTAGATAGGACATTGAAAACAACATTCAGAAGTGAGATGGGCCTATAGGAAGCACAATCCTCCGGGATCCATCACTTTTTTAAGGATAAGAGAGGTGTTTGTCTCCCTTAAAGATGGCGGAAAGAGGCCACGACTATGAGCATCATTAAGCTTACTAAGCAATGGTCCTGATAATATGTTAATAAATTCCTTATAAAATTCACTGGGTGTCCATCAGGACCTGGTGCCTTTCTGTTCTGGAGCTGCCTCACAGCTTCCTGCACCTCCTGCACCAACAATGGGGCATTAAGGAGAGACTCTTGTTTAGGGGTCACACCCGGGAGATCCAGATTCTGAAAAAAAGACACCATGCTAGCCCGTCCATCTTCACAACTTTCAGATTGGTACAGTCACTGGTTAGGTTTCCAGTACCTTCCTGACTGAGGTGATGGCTTGAGGAGCACTCCTTTTCCTGGCAAGATATGATAAGTACTTGCCCAGTTTGTCTCCATGCTCAAACAACTTTTGTTTTGCAAATGTAAGCTCCCCCTTAGCTGTCTGTGTGAGAGCTCAGTGTGGACCAGAGCACTGTGATCTTATGGAATTTAGCCAGCAAGAGGCTATCAAAGTAAGCCTTCTCAGCTGCCTGCAGTCATGTTTCGAACAAGCATTGCTGCTCACCCTTCTGTCGCTTCTTACTGGCAGAATAGGCAATAACTAATCCCTTGGCATAGGCTTTAGTAGTTTCCCAGAGAATGGATGAATTGTTGGCTCAGCCTGAATTAATGTCTAGAAAAACCCTGAATTCATTGGAAAAGTACTTGATAAATTTGTCATCGTTAAGAGTGAAGGGATCCAGTTGCCAGTGCCCAAACCTCCTCTAGGGTCCTTACTCTTGACCATCAGAGATAGTCATGTTGCCAATTGTACATGATACCACGGAGCCCAAATACATTGGGGGAGTCAGAAAGAGATCAATCCTGGTATGACATTTGTGCGGACTGGAAAAAAACAGGAAATCCCTGCCTGTAGGGTGAAGGCATCTCCAGATATCTACTAGTCCTAGTTCAATACACAAATCCCTTAGTTGCTTAGATCGTGAAGAAGATATCAAGGGGCCTTTAGGCAATCTGTAGGGTGTATAAGACAATAAAAATCCCCCCCATGATAATATGCCAAGGTGCAAGACTCATCAATTTAGAAAGTGCGTCCACCAAGGACCCAAGGGGGTGGGCCGGGGGACAGTAAACATTTAAGATCCCACGTTCTTCCTCATTTATCAAGGCTTTAAGAATTATGAATCTTCTGTCTGTGTTTTTAATAAGCTCTAACAACTTAAATGGGACATTCTTCCTAACAACTATGGCCACTTCTCTACTTCTGGGATTAAAAGATGAGAAATAAACCCAGTCATACCCATTATTTGCAATTTCAAATGTCTTACATCATCTAGTTGTGTCTCCTGCAATAAGGCAATATCCACCCTTCCTTTTTAAGACTAGATAGTACCTTTTTTCCCCTTGACCGGTGAATGGCTCCCCTTAATGTTCCAGGTACACCAGTTAAACACATCCTTAGCCATAACCTTCTATAGTAACATTTAGCGTCCAGAGAGGAAGAATTTAAATTACAAATTGTTGAGTTTCAGTAAAATAAAATCCACAGAACATAAAAATTATATAAACTAAAACAGCTACAACGAACAAATCTACAAAACTTGTATAAACTATATATAAATCAAAAATCAAAAAGCAAAGCCACATACAAAATGCCAAAGGCATTGATTAGGGGCATTTTACCCTCGCCCCCCCCCCCCCACCTATTCAATGGGGCACATCCCAAAACCTTGTCAGCTATCCCAACTACCCTTTTAACTCCTCTTAGCGAGGGTCGCACCACAAACACAGGCAATTAGGATAAAGTAAAACAAAAAAAGGAAAGATTAGCAATGTACACAAGTGAAGTTAAAGTAAACACATCACCCATCCTCTGGTATAGCTTAACTTAGAAATTAAAGGTAGATATTCTGTCCATTCCAAACATAATTTAACACAACTTATTACCAAATTGTCCAATTCAAGTGATCAGATCACTTGAATTGAAAGCAAAAGTTCTTTGCTTTCTCTGGCAAGTTAAATAAGTGCATAGATCCATTATAGGTAATCCAAAACTGCTGGATATCTTAGAGAGTACTGGACCCTGATTTCTCTCAATTGCTTCTTGATGCCATCAAAGGATTTCCTTTTCCGGATCACCACTGCTGTAAAGTCTTAGAAAAACATGACTCCAAAGCCCTCACACACCAATGCCCCTGGATCCTCCCCATGGGTTCTGGAAGCATCCATGGCTTTATGTTTGTCTATATAATGGTAGAACCGTACAAGACAGCACTAGAGCATTGGTCCATACCTGGCCTCTGTGCCACTAACCAGTGAGCTCTCTCAATCTTTATCCTTCCCTTTTCAACCTCCCAGCTAAGGGCAAGGACTTTTCAAAAAATTCCACTGACTTTCTTTCCTCTCTGGCAGAGCAACAATATGAAGATTCTTCCTTCTGCCCTGGTTTTCGAGATCATCAAACAGCTCAAGCAAACCAGGCCTTCAATTCGACTCTTGGATGAATCAGTTTCAACTCCTACTCCGGTGACTCGGCATTCGAGCTCATCTGTCCTTTTCCTGAGGTCTTCTAGCTGCTGTTCATGGTTTTGGAGCATAGTAGAGACCGAGGTCAGCTTTTCCTCAATTTTCTATTCAGGCTCTTTTCCCAGCATCTCACGAGCCGTGGTGAGTTCAGCAACCAAGGCCTGGTGAGTAATCAGGCCCACTGCCCCAGTGGATCGGCCTTGTACGAACGTTCTCCTTTCTTCGGCATTCTCCCGCAGCAAAAGCGAAAGTAAGTAAAATGTTTAAATTCTATATCTCTTTTACTGTTGTTTAAGTCAAAAGACTTGGTTGGAATGGGTTCTGGCTCTGTCCTGCCGATGTTGAAGCCTGGAGCCCAGTTAACATGATCATCCTAGAAGGCTGCCATAGAACATAGAACATAGAACATAGAACATAGAACAATACAGCACAGAACAGGCCCTTCGGCCCACGATGTTGTGCCGAACTTCTATCCTAGATTAAGCACCCATCCATGTACCTATCCAAATGCCGCTTAAAGGTCGCCAATGAATCTGACTCTACCACTCCCTCGGGCAGCGCATTCCATGCCCCCACCACTCTCTGGGTAAAGAACCCACCCCTGACATCTCCCCTATACCTTCCACCCTTCACCTTAAATTTATGTCCCCTTGTAACACTCTGTTGTACCCGGGGAAAAAGTTTCTGACTGTCTACTCTATCTATTCCTCTGATCATCTTATAAACCTCTATCAAGTCACCCCTCATCCTTCGCCATTCCAACGAGAAAAGGCCGAGAACTCTCAACCTATCCTCGTACGACCTACTCTCCATTCCAGGCAACATCCTGGTAAATCTTCTCTGCACCCTCTCCAAAGCTTCCACATCTTTCCTAAAGTGAGGCGACCAGAACTGCACACAGTACTCCAAATGTGGCCTAACCAAAGTCCTGTACAGCTGCAACATCACCTCACGACTCTTGAATTCAATCCCTCTGCTAATGAACGATAATACTCCATAGGCCTTCTTACAAACTCTATCCACCTGAGTGGCAACCTTCAAAGATCTATACATAGTACATAGACCCCAAGATCCCTCTGTTCCTCCACCTGACCAAGAACCCTACCATTAACCCTGTATTCCGCATTCTTATTTGTTCTTCCAAAATGGACAACCTCACACTTGACAGGGTTGAACTCCATCTGCCACTCCTCAGCCCAGCTCTGCATCATATCTAAGTCCCTCTGCAGCCGACAACAGCCCTCCTCACTGTCCACAACTCCACCTATCTTTGTATCATCTGCAAATTTACTGACCCACCCTTCGACTCCCTCATCTAAGTCATTAATAAAAATTACAAACAGCAGAGGACCCAGAACTGATCCCTGCGGAACTCCACTTGTAACTGGACTCCATGCTGAATATTTACCATCTACCACCACTCTCTGACTTCGACCGGTTAGCCAGTTTTCTATCCAATTGGCCAAATTTCCCTCTATCCCATGCCTCCTGACTTTCCGCATAAGCCTACCATGGGGAACCTTATCAAATGCCTTACTAAAATCCATGTACACTACATCCACTGCTCTACCCTCATCCACATGCTTGGTCACCTCCTCGAAGAATTCAATAAGACTTGTAAGGCAAGACCTCCCCTTCACAAATCCGTGCTGGCTGTCCCTAATCAAGCAGTGTCTTTCCAGATACTCGTAAATCCTATCCCTCAGTACCCTTTCCATTACTTTGCCTACCACAGAAGTAAGACTAACTGGCCTGTAATTCCCGGGGTTATCCCTATTCCCTTTTTTGAACAGGGGCACAACATTCGCTACTCTCCAGTCCCCTGGTACCACCCCAGTTGCCAGTGAAGACGATCATTGCCAACGGTACTGCAATTTCCTCTCTTGCTTCCCACATAATCCTAGGATATATCCCGTCAGGCCCGGGGGACTTGTCTATCCTCAAGTTGTTCAAAATGTCCAACACATCTTCCTTCCTAACAGGTATCTCTTCTAGCTTATCAGTCCGTTTCACACTCTCCTCTTCAACAATACGGTCCCTCTCGTTCGTAAATACTGAAGAGAAGTACTTGTTCAAGACCTCTCCTATCTCTTCCGACTCAATACACAGTCTCCCACCACTGTCCTTGATCGGACCTACCCTCGTTCTCGTCATTCTCAGGTTTCTCACATACGCATAGAATGCCTTGGGGTTATCCTTGATCCTATCCGCCAGGGATTTTTCATGCCCTCTCTTAGCTCTCCTAATCCCTTTCTTCAGGTCCCTTCTGGCTATCCTGTATCCCTCCACTGCTCTGTCTGAACCTTGTTTCCTCAACCTTATGTAAGCCTCCTTCTTCCTCTTTACTAGACATTCAACCTCCCTCGTCAACCAAGGCTCCCTCACACGACCATTTCTTTCCTGCCTGATCGGTACATACATATCAAGGACACGTCGTATCTGCTCCTTGAAAAAGTCCCACATTTCCACCACATCCTTCCCTGACAGCCTATGCTCCCAACGTATGCTCCTCAAATCCTGTCTTACAGCATCGTAATTTCCCTTCCCCCAATTGTAAAAACTTCCTTGTTGTGCGCACCTATCTCTCTCCATAACCAAGGTGAAAGTCACAGAATTGTGGTCGCCATCACCAAAATGTTCACCCACTAACAAGCCATCTTGAATTCCCCCCATTATTGTCATTTTTGAATGTGGGAGCAGCAGATCTTGTAAAGCCTTCAAACATTCCTTAACAGTAGCCTCGATTTTGTTCTGATCCCAGCTGATGTGATTGCTGGACAATCAGATTCCAGATTGAAATTTGCCTTGATGGATCACATCTTGTATTTTTGGTTTTAATGAGGTGGTCTTCCATTAAAACATAAGCCGCAATGTTACAGATTTTGCTTTAACAATAAACAGAAGTTTCTTGTCCAACAGAAATGAAAATGACACAGAATAAACCAAAATCCTTATCTATAACATGAATTTAAAGGATTTTAAAATACATGGTAAAAATATTATTCCATTAATCCCAAAAGCATCTGTTATCTTGGTGCCAGAAGCAGAATTATTTCGACATAATAACTCCTGTTTTAAGCAATAAATACTCAATTTAACTATTCAACTTATTTCTGTTTTGAGACAGTTATATTTCACACTATTTGACAAGCATTAAGTTATTTCATATTAACTTTTACCTTTGTTTTGCATGTTAATCTACATTCTGGCCTGGCATAGACATAAGTAAAAGTCATTTAACTGCCAACCCTTTACTACCAATCAGTGAGATCATGGCTGATTGGGACTTTGCCCCTCTAATTTTTAATATTTTGGCTAACAAAAATCTCTCACTCTCAGGCAATCCATTATCGATTTCCACTTCTGGATGAGGATTTCAAACTTTAACAGTCCTGAATGGAGGATAGTCTTAATTTGAGTTCTGAAAGGTTTTGATCCAATTTTAACATATGTCCCCTGGATTCCACAATCAGTGAAAATGCTCTCTCTATCTAACATATCAGCACCTTTAATATCTTGAAAACGTCTGCAAAATCACTGTTTAATCTTCTAAATTGTCAGGAACATAAGCTTGGTTTGTTTATTCTCACCATGGTATTTAACCCTTGCAATTTCTACTCCTTCAAGTGCCAATGTATTCATCCAAAGGTGTAATACCAAAAAACTCAGCACAATGCTAACCAGAGCTTAGTCTAAATGCAGCAAGACTTTTAACTCATTATATTCTAGTCCTCCAGCCATATTGTCAAATTTTATGATTTAATCCTGAGGGTTTGTTTGTTCTTTCTGCAGCAGAACAGTACATAGCCAAGACAACGGTACCACTAATAATGATTCTCACAAGACTGATTTGCGATAGTTGGAAATATTTTGCAGTATTTGTCCTGCATGCAAATATGCAGATTTTGAACCAACCCACAGCAAAACTTATGGGCAAACAATCCTGCTTAATATTAAATCTTTTAACTGTTCGTGAAATTTAATGGCTTAAATACACAAATCTTCTAAAAGTCTCTTTAGATCTGCAACATTTCTAGCTTTTCATTTTTTTTTAGGTCAATATGATATTGTGTAGATATTGGAGTCTTTTGATGGAAAGCCACCACTGCTAACTTTGATGTGGCTTTGTTTCCAGGAGGGTATTTTCCCTGGTGTCGCAATGCGTATGGTATTTCCCCACTTTGTAAGGATATAAGAACATAAGAACTAGGAGTAGAAGTAGGAAATTCAGCCTCATGAGCTTGCTGTGCCACTTGGTATGATCATGGCTGATTTCATCTCGGCCTTAACTTCACTTTCCTGCCTGGTCTCCTTCAACCTGTGACTAGTTAAAAATTCATCTCCTCTTTAAATTCATCTCCTCCATTGGACTCTGGGGTAGTGAATTCCACAGATTCACAGTCCTTTGAGAGAGTAACTTTTTCTTATTTGGGTGTTTTAAGTCTGCTATTCCTTTTCCTAAACCCACAACATCTTGTCCTAGATTACTGCATATGAGGAAACACCCTTTCAATATCTACTTTCTCAAGCCCCTTTAACATTTTATATATCTCAATTAGATCTCTTCTCATTCTTCTCAACTCAAGACAGTAAGGCCTAAAGTACTCAATTTCTCATCAATAAACAAACCCCTAATCTCTGGAATCTATCAAGACTGTCTCCTTTGAACTGCCGCTAATATGACTACATCCCTCCTCAAGTAAGGGGACCAAAGTGTATGCAATACTGCAGGTGTAGTCTCATGAATGCTTTATACAGTTGCAGCAAGACTTCCCCGTTCCTTTTGCAATAAATGCCCAAATTCCAATTGGCCTCCATTTACCTGCTGTATCTACAATTTTGTGGGTTTCGAAAAGTCCAACAGATTATTACAGATTTATTACAACTATTACATACAAATATTAGATTAAAATTGTGTACATGCTTCCTGTGGCATATCATGCTTCGAACAATTCTGGGGTAAGATGTTATTTATTTTAAACAACCTGTTCAGAATTGTAAAGACACATCTCTGGAACAAGTAGGACTTGAACCCAGATCTTCTGGCCCAGGGAAATTACCACTACACCTCAAGAGGCACTAGTGAGACCTTCATACCCCCAGGTCACTTGCCATGACATAGTGATAATGTAAGCCTATCTCTTAAAGATAGATTGATATGTGAGACTTAACACAACAGGATTTGTGGATTAACTAAGATATATAAATCAGGTATAAGTGATATAATTGCATGTTTTGCTATAATGACTGTACAGAACTTTTGTTTGGCCACGTTAGAATATTGTGTACAATTCTGGTTGCCACACTACCTGAAGGATGTTGACGCTTTGGAGACGCTACAGAAACGGTTTACCAGGATGTTGCCTGCTTTGGAGGGTATTAGCTATGACGAGAGATTTGACAAACTTGATTTGTTTTCACTTGAATGTCAAAGGGTGAAGGCCAGTCTGACAGTTGATCACAAAATTATGAGAGGTATAGATAGGATGGATGTTGGAGTCTTTTTCCAAGGATTGAAATGGCAATTACTAGAGGACATATGTTTAAGATAAAAGGGGTTAACCTTAAAGAAAATGTGAGAGATAAATTTGTTTACCATTAGAATTTTCATTTCAGTCCTTCACACAATTGCTAAAAGGTTAATTCTGTGGATGATGTAAGCTTTATCAGGATTTATGATTTCCTCATCACCAAATTGCTTCATGGAATATATACCATCACTAATGACTTGTTTGCACAATATTTTATCTTGTTTGGTTGATTAGCAGAGTTTATTGGATGTATACTCCTTTACCTTCTTACATAGGCTCCCACACCCCACTTAGTCAGCTGACTTCTGCCCAGACACTGACAATACATGTTCCATATAAAGTATTTTATGATCTATTGCCCAAAGATAATGCTAATTACCTCATCATTCTTTCTTCTTATTCTTATTCTTAGTGGCATCCTGTACTGTGAACTTTTGTCCTTCATTGAGAATTCTCATTTGCACAATATCCCAACAAACCACTATCGTTAACAAATATGCTATAATTTTAAATTCAGATCTTAACAGCATGTGGCCTATGCAATAAAAATTACATAATGGGCAAAATCTCAAATAGAAATTATTGGAATAATAAAACATAACAAGTAGCCATACAAACATCCAGATTCTTCCTTTCTTTAAGTACAACCCAAATAGTCAAACAGATGGCATCCTTAAGAAAACAGATTATTTCTAGCAGTACAGCACAAGAAGTAATTAGAATTAAATCTTAATCCCCATCCTTTAAAATGTCATAATTCAGGGAAGCTACCAATATAGATACTCAACATGAATGTACATTGCACCTTTACTTTAATTTCTTTGTGCAAGTTTACATTTGAATTAGTCTCAGTTGTTAATTTTCAGGTTAATAACAACTCAAAAGTTAACTGTTTTCTCTCTCCACAGATGCTGCCAGGCCTGCTGAGTTTCTCCAGCAATTTCTGTTTTTGTTTGTTTCAGAGCTGCGCCATCTGCTGTTTGTTATTTTGCAAAATTAAAAGTTTTTTTTTGTTCAACCCCCTAGGGTAAGGGAATTCAAAACTAGAGGGCATCATTTTAAGATGAGAGAAGAAAGATTTAAAAGGGACCTGCAGGGCATCTTTTTCATATAGAGAGTGGTTCATATATGGAACAAGTTGCTAGAGGCATTGGTAGAAGCAAGAACAGTGACAACATTTAAAAGACATTTGGATAGGTTCATGAATAGGAAAGGTTTAGAGGTATATCGACCAAACAAAGATAAATAGGACTAGTTTAGTTTGGGAAACTTGGTTGACATGGACAAGTTGGACCAAAGGGTCTGTTTCCATGCTGTATGACTCTGACTGTGACTCTATGAGAAGGGAGGTTTTAAGCTGGGTTGACCTGAAGCCATGAAGTTTATTAGCATCATATTTGTGACCCAATACTCATACTTTAATATAACAATGAAAAGCCTTAAGAAATTTCGTGGTTTCAGACTTTGACTGCTGCAGCTCTATGGACCATGCTAGTAGAAATGGAACACCAAATGAAAGGTGTATCAGCTTTTACATCTTTCTGCTTAACATCACAACTTGTGTGTTTTTTTGAAATTCCTACTCTTCCCCGACAGAAGATAGTCACATGCCAACACTCTGCCTCAAGCATTTGCCAACTTTAAAACAGAAAGTTAACGTTTCTCTTTTTTTTAGATTCTTCACAGTATGGAAACAGGCCCTTCAGCCCAACCAGTCCATGCTGACCCTCTGAAGAGTAACCCACCTGGACACATTTCCCTCTGACTAATGCACCTAACACTACGGGCAATTTACCATGGCCAATTCACCTGACCTGCACATTTTTGGACTGTGGGAGAAAATTAGAGCACCCGGAGGGAACCCGCGCAGTCACAGGGAAGAATGTGCAAACTCCACACAGACAGTCATCTGCGGCTGGAATCGAACGTGGGACCATGAGGCAACAGTGCTAACCACTGAGCCACCGTGCTGCCCTGACTTAATGGCCTCAGTTATAAAATAATAAAGTGGGACAAACAACAACTGTTTCTCACTTGTAATTACACTGACCACAACGAAACTCATGGTCACAGTTTGCTTCTTATTGCAGGAGCTCCATCCCAAAATGCAGCTGATTACAGATTGCATTTGTAATCTGCAGTTGTCACAGTGAAGATGGAACAACACAGGTACCACCTCAACAATAAGGTGGGGACGAGTAGGGAGGGTTTAAGCTCATAATAACTTTTGCATTACTTAAAATTGTCATCCAGGAAGCAATATTACATGCAGTTAGTTGTTCACAGAGTGACAAACTTGCTGGACTCGTTGCAATTGAATGTCTGCATCACCATCTCTAGATGGATGTTCCAAAGGTGCTGACAACTAGCAGCCGAGCATTTGCAATGTTCTGCAACTTCGCTCCAATTTTTGCTCATCCCTGAGCCAGGGAAGACATGTAAACCGTTACAATTCTCTTATAACTGATTGGCCATGACACCCGTCCTACACTCGTGGGACTTGCTGCCAGCTGTTGTTGCTATGATACCGTTTCTATATTTATAACTTGGCGGGGGTTGACTTTAAAATCATTTCACAGCAAGTCCATTACTGTGACGTCAGTGAAATTTGTTGAAATCTCGGTGAGATACATAGGTAGGTAGAGTAAGAGGGAGAGTGAGATGGCTATCTGCAGTGGGCCAGCGGTATGACTGCAAACGCCAATAGCTCCACCAGATGACTCCATCCAGGCATGTTGCAGCAGTGTGATATTTCCAACAAGCGATACCGGGCGCTCTGGTCAGTGGATTTAATCAAAAGTCACGAAGCCTTGCTCAACGCAGCCCGGAGAGATGCTGTCATCTTGCTCAAATCAATTGGAAATGCATCCAAACAGTGGATCAGCAGACCTTCCAATATCCTGCTCCTGTACTACCGCTGGAAGTGGGCTGATGCTCTTAATGACATTGTCAATTTGTACCGAAGGTAGAGCTTTGCATGTTGGTTTTATGTTTGTATTTTCGAGGTATTTACCACATATGATGGGTAATGGCGTAACTCACCGTTTAAAAAAAATGCACTGCGGATGCATTGTTAATCTAGGTCAGAGAAGAAAATAAATTACATCCACAATCAGAGTTTGGGAGGGATTTGACATTTGGAAATAGTTGCAGATTTTCTCACTTGCAATGGTGAATTAGTTCCTTCCGGCTCCGACAGATATGTGTCCACGATAACGTCCTGCATTTGTTAATATTAATACGTGGGAAAGTTTCTAATCTTCTATTCTACCCCCAAAAATAATTCAGTCCTTTTTTTCATGAAATCTCACTGCTTCGGATCCGGAGAGAATGGTTTGTGTAAAACTGCTCGAGTATCGGGAAGTGATATCTCCCACAATAAAGAAAACGGTGATGTTTTTACTAATAACGAATCTAAAATATTTGATGAGTTTGGGGCTACCAGCTCCTTAATTCACGGAACCTTCTGATTGTTAAGTAAGGCAAGGTTCAGAATTATGTGAGTTGGAGATGACAAAGACGTTTGATTGATGACAGAGTGCCACTGGTTAAAACTGGTGTAGGACAGTGAATTGGGCCAAGTATGTGAAAGATGACCTAGTTTATTAGTCATTAATCAGTGCTTCAATCTATTAATCATAAATTTAAATTGCTTTGTATCAGCCAATTGCCTTAACTTTACAATTTTCCAGTAATGGCTTCTCTCAAATTTGATTGAGTTTTTTGAGAAAGTGATCAAAATGACTGATGAGGGCAGAAAGGTAAACATTGTTCACTTGGACTTCAATAAAGCCTTTGACAAGGTTCGACACGGTGAACTAAAGTTAGATAACATGGGATTCAGGGTGAGCTTCAGAATAGGGTCATGGTAACTTTTCAATCCACCTGAGAAAGCAGACAGGTCCTCACTTTATCATCTCTTCTGAAAGATGGCATCTCCAACAATGCAGCACTCCCTCAGTTTTACACTGGAGGGTCAGCCTAGATTTTTGTATTTTAGTTTCATGGAGTAAGTCTTGGGCCATGGTGATACACACTGATTCACAGCTGAAGGAGGTAAAGAATAAGAGAAAGGAAGATCTAAATAACATCATGGAGTAGATGATGAAGGCAAAGGAGACGCTGAAGGAGTGGACACGTCAGGAAACAATTGCAAACAAAAGGTGGGTTAGGCTTTTTCATATTGAGGGTTTCTCTTTCACTATGCCAAAATTTGCTAATACAATAACAGCATGTGAACAAGATATATTTTGTTGAAGTGCCAATTGGTCAGCAACTTGAGGCAAAGGGAAGTTACCTTATGAATTGTAAATCCCCAAATGTGCTAACTGATTTTCACCACTCATTAGCTTCGTGGGAATGTCATTTTATTCTCCAGCTCCTCCCAGCTTTTGTGTAGTTGCTGCTGTTGCACATTATATGGACACTAAGAACGTTGTCTCATAATTAACAGAATAAGCACCCCTTCAACTACATAATAATTATTGATGATTGCTAATCAATGTCACTGGCCCAGAAAGTAAACAATTAAAAATGTGATGCCTCCTTCCTCCAAATACTTAATTAATATAGGAGTTTTTAAATGTCAGATTTTAATGTCCTTTTCTTGTGCTTGCTTTCTGTCTCTCTTCCATCTTAATTCAATCTTTCTTTTTATCTTTAATTCTTCAAGTGTATTTGATAAGGCTGTGAAACCCAGCCTTGCCTAAATAGAATTGGTAGAGGAGATATATCATTGTTCCTGACATTCATATAAATCTCAATGCCCTCTTGCCCTTGGTGTATGGTAACCAGTATAAATTCCCAGCAAGTTACAGCAAGAAACATTTTTCAAGATCAATTTTGATTTTGGAGCATAATAAGATGCTCAACTTCAGCAAATATTGGCATACTGTGGATAGGGTCATTTATTATTGAACTGTCATGTTCAAGCCATTAATTGGGTTTGCATATCCAGCCATTAAGCGTTGTTCCCTGATTATTTTTTTACTGGGAATCTATTTTGCTGTTACGTTTACTGTCTGCAGTTTTATGTATTTCCACATTCAACTTTTATTTCCAAGGGTTCCAAACGCTTTCCATTTACCTTTCTCCAAAATCCATTTATTTGCTGTTTTAAGTTTGGATTATTTGATTGAACAGTTCAGCATTGTTATGACTTAGTTTGCATTATTAATAGTGGAGTGGTACAGCACAAAAGGAGGTAGATGGGGCCATTTTTCTGTGCTGGCTTGATGAAAGAACTTGCAAATAGTTCCTTTCCCAATTTTTCTTCACTTGCTATCCAATTTCATTTTGAAAGTGCAAATGGAATCTCCTTGCACCACTTTAAGGCATAGCATTCCAGATCACAAAGCCTTTCCTTTCCAAAAACAATTTCCTTATGTTAACTTGGCTTCTTTTGCAAACCACCATATCTCTACATCCTTTGGAAAAGGGCCATTGTCTCACATCATAAAATGTGATCACAGATATAAAGCTGAAGGTAGTTTTCTTTTAATTTTTGTTAGATGTGGGAAAACAAGCATTTATTCACCCATTCTTAATTGCCTTTAAGATGATTGTGGTGAATCACCTTCTTAAACCTCCACAGTTCTTGTGTCGATATATCTACAGAACTGTTAGGGAGTGAGTTTCAGAAGTTTGACAGTGAAGTGATGGCAGTGTAGTCCCAAATCAGTTTGTCATGTGACTTAAATGGGAAATTGCAGGAAATGTCAGAGCAGCAGTGGAGGGATTTGAAACACATGGATGAGGAATTTAAACCTCTTGGAATCAAGAATAAAATACTCTGTTATTTTATAAAAGGGGAATGGTGAATGGTGAATGCAGCTTAGGTTGGAAAGGATATATTTGAAATGTGAAGGTTTTGGAAAAGTGGAATTGATTGAGGGTACGGAATGGAAAATCAGCAAAGGAAGTATTGAAATAATCCAGAAGAGGTGATGGATTGGAAAAGATGGAAGTGAGGGAGCATCATGATAGAGGTCAGAATGAGATGCCTTAGAAAGGTGGGGCTTAAAGCTCAGCACTAAGCCCAGTATAATGCTGGGGCTAAGTGTGGTCTGGTTCTGAGAGGCATAAAGACACTGATATGGGAATGGGCAAAGACTTCGAACCCGATACAAACTGCGAAGGGCTGGGAAATTCCAATCTGACTGTGTCATGTTACAAAGCCAAAACACACTCAGTGAATTTCCATCTCCTTTTCTACTTGAGTTTGCACATAATATAATTTCAGTGCTGTGCAAAACTAGGTCACAACGTGAAAATTTCCATCTGCATTTCAACATTAAGATTTAGTCTTGCTTGGAGTGGAGCATTGCACATGTAGGGTTGAATTATATGAACCCTCTGAAGACAGGGAGGTGGATGTTGGTTCGAAAATGGTTAGGGAAGATGAGGTCATGGAGTGCCTGTGACTTTTTCAATGCAGTGGAATTTTATTTGTGACAGGGAGTAACAATCTTTCCTCAACCACAGGCAATTTACTTGTTACATATTGTTGTACATTTGTTATATACTTGTTGTGTATGCCAATTAGAAATTTATGCTGGTGACCTTCCCACTATATGAGGACACCTCCCAGTAAAACCTGGCAGCTTCTTGTAGGCTAGGGCAGCGTGCTGTTTTGGTAATCTGTGGCTCAGGGGTCCCAAGTGACAAAGGGTATCCTGAGAGAAAATGCCTTAATGTTTGCACTCCAACCTCTTGTGGGGAATTTGATATCTACTTTTGACAGTTGCAATCCCAGCAGTAGACACCACACCTGATGCTAAGAATTAAGAGTTATCAGTCCTCCGTTTAGATGGCAGTTCTTGGAGGCGGGCTCCTGTCTTTTAAGTGGTTGGGACACCTTGTTCTAAGAAAAAATGTTATCGGAGGTCAACTAAACACTCTGTTGTGTTTGCTTTCCAGGGTTGAAAAGTGTGGCGCCGGTAAAGCACAGCGGGTCAGGCAACATCTGAGGAGCAGGAGAGTTGATGTTCGGGCTTATGCTCCTCAGACTCTGCCTGACCTACTGTGCTTTTCCAGCGCCACGCGCTTTGCCTCTGATCTCCAGTGTCTGCAGTCCTCACTTTCTCCTGTATTAACTTTCCAGCCTGGCATTAGGACACCCATGTTAGAAATGCAGGTGCCTTTTAGGTTTCATATCTAAGATGGTTGTTTTTTTCTTATTTAGGGTTTCTGTACCTAAGCTGGCACCACAGAACGGCAACTTTGTGCACTTTTCACTGTACTTCTTTGCTTGAGTACTCGGGACAATAAAACCTAATTCTAAAAAAAATTATAAACTAAACCAGCACATCTTCAGAATTAATTGAGAGTAGGTGCTGCTCATTGGACTTTGTGTTTAATAGCTAGGATCATTAATTGTTGGTGATCAATAGATGGAAAAAATACCATGGGTGATTTGGTGATAGAGAAAAAAAAAGAGTTGTGATATAGAGCACTTCTGAATATAAAACTGGCTTCATTTCTTGTGGAGAGTTAACTTCTGGACAAGGAAAGGTGGAAACTCGTGTTTGTGTTAAACTGCAGATTTACAATTGAACCTTTATAAATCACTGAAATTCTTTTGCTGCTTAATTCACCAATGGATATTAATCTATTAAACAGCCCATCACTGATAAAGTCCAGCCCTTAGAGTACTATTCACTGTCTATTTCATCCAGTGGTTGTAGTTGCTAAGACAGCATAATGATATTCTTAACCATATCTAACATTCTTGAAATACTGTTCAGTATAAAAACAGACCCTGGCTTACTCATAAGTGATGAATCCCCAATAACACTTCTCCAGTAATGGACAGCATTCACAGTGAATGCATGTTGGGAAATCACTTGACCTATCATTCATTTTAAATTATACTTTGGAAAATTAATGTGGAGCTTAAGAAGGCTTCAATGCAATATTAATCATTTTATCAATTTATATGTGCATCACACCAACCATTAAATATTAAAATAAGACACGTTCAGAGCAACAGTGTTACAAATGTTAAGTACTTTTTGCTTATAGCTAGCATTAATTACTGAAGAGACAGAAATGATTCACTTGAATGATTTTCATGTTAACACCTTGCTAAACAGGGAAACAATGAGGGTATTTTGTCAAAAGTTTTAACAAGTGATTTGCTTAACCTTTTTCATGCACTGAAATAAATGAATACTGTGCAGTAAATTAAATATAACTTTCTCTTCTAGATGAGCTCTTCCAATTTTAATATTATCAAATCATGAATCATAGAAACAGTGGAAAAGCTTTTCACTGTATTTTAATGTGCTCACTGTAAAGTACACGTGACAATAAAATCATTCATATTCATGTCTTCCCTTTTAATACTTGCATGTTAGAAACTTTTGTGTTAGAATATTTGTTTACATTGTGCATCAAAAATGTAATTGTTCATCTGAAGTCATTCTACACTTACCTTAGAACAACAAAGCAATTCCAGGCCTTCTCTGGGAACGTAGTGAATCCTAGCTTTCAAACCTGTAGTATTTTTTTTCATTTTATGTGGCACTTTTTCTCCAAATTAAAGAATTAATGATTTAAACAAATCATTCTGAATCTTTCGACATTCATTGGGTCTAATAATACCCCAATCACTTTTCTTGCTGTTGAGCCATTTCGCTATTGTAACCACCCACTTTGAATAGATGCCTGCCTTTCTTATCTATTCAAACAAACTAAATGTCCCCAAGGCAATGGCCTAGATACAATTCCTGCATTGTAACATGAGCATTGGATGCAATTGAATAGTTACCTCCATCCACCTGATGCTATCCTATTTGTTATTAACACAGTGCACTTTCGTAGCCATTTTTTCCCATTTCGATCTATATCATATTTCAAATAAATACAACCTATTCATTTCCTATGATGGAATTAAAGTATTTAACTCTCAAGAGTTACAATTCATTGCTTTTCCAGAATTTGATTAAATCTCTTAAGCAATTTATGCAGTTACATTTTTATTTGTAATCCAATGCAAATTGTTACTGCAAGTCAATCCAAGGCATAAGCTTTATTTCATAACTTTGCAAAACAAGAACTGAAATAAGATAAAATGACAATGTCTGAATTAAACAAGATTTGGAGGAGCTGGTGTTGGACTGAGGTGAACAGAGTTAAAAATTTGGTGTTGCATGATTTTTTTTAACTGAATTAAACATGTACATGTCATATGCTAACACCCAATGAGATCAGCCAAACTTTAAGAATGTGGGATCAAGCAGAAAAGTAGCTTTAGGTGAAGTTTATTATCTTATTGAATAAAAAAACAGGCTTAAGCAGCCAAATAGGCTATTCCTGCTCCTATTTTCTATATAAATAAGTGGTCTTGAGAGAACATGTCAAAAGCTAATTCTAGGTTAATATCAGTTGTAGCGTGTAATACAATGGAAAGGAGTGTAGTACACCAGTGTTCTGCCAGACAAATATAAATGTATTAAAATGTTAGTACTTAACCAAGGTATCCAAGCTTCATTAGGTCCACCGCTTTACAAAAGTCCAATTTAATCAAACTAATAAAAAGTAAACATATTCCATTTTCACACACTATTATTCTCATTTAGACCTCATTTAAAATAATGGAAGAACTCCCCTTGTTTGGATTTATAGCTTGTCTCATGCTTTATGTTTTTTGAAAGAAGTGACATCTGACAGTATTTGAATCATTGTAACATCTGATGTACCTACCCTGCTATCTTCAGGAATCTGTTGATAGGCACATCAAGGTCCCTCTGATATTCAGTATTTTCTAGAGTTCTACCATTCATAGTGTAATCCCTTGCTTTGTTAGCCCTCCCCAAATGCATTATCTCACACTTTTCCTTGTTGAATTTAACTTGCCTTTGCTCTGCCCAGCTGACTAATTTATTGATTCCCTCCTGCAGTTTGTACCTATCCTGTTCACGTTTTGCCACCACATTTGCCACCAAATATTGTGTCATCCATGAACTTCATGATCATTCCCCCTATACTTAAGTCCAAATAATTTATATACACCACAAATAGCAAGAGCCTCAGCACTGACCCAGTAGAACCACACTGGAGCACACCTCCAGTCACATTCCTCTAACATCATGCTCTTGTTCCTGCTTCTCAGCCAATTTTGGATCCAACATGCTACTTTCCCATGGGATTCTTATTTTCTTGACATGTCTGTCATCAGGGACTTTATCAAAAGTATTGCTGAAGTCAATCTCAAGCTCATTAAATGCATTACTTCATCAGCACTCATCGTTATCTCCTCAAAACGTTTGGGCAGAATTTGTCAAACGTGACCTAACCTTAACAAATCCAGGTTCATTATCTCTAATCAATCTGTTTGTTTCCATTTGCATTCTGTCACTTAGAATTCTTTCTAATAACATCGGGTTAGACTGACTGGCCTGTAATTTCCTGGTCTATCTCCGTTTTGTAAAATAATCATCTTAGAACCCCTACAGTGTGGAAACAGACCATTTGGCCCAACAAGTCCACATCGACCTGCTGAAGAGTATCCCACCCACACCTGTTCCCCTACCCTATTACTCTACATTTCTCTGACTAATGCACCCAACCCACATATTCCTGAACACTGTGGGCAACTTAGCATGGTCAATTCACCTAACCTGCACATCTTGGGACGTGGAAAGAAACCAGAGCACCCAGAGGAAACCCATGCAGACAAGGGGAGAATGTGCAAACTCTATACAGACAGTTGCTTAAGGCAGGAATCAAACCCGGTTCCCTGGCACTGTGAGGTAGCAGTGCTAACCACTGAGACACCGTGCCATATAATAGGACAACATTTGTCCTCCAGTCCTCTAGATCCTCACCTATGGCCAGAGAAGATCAGAAAATACCTGCCACAGCCCTTGTTATCTCCTCTCTTGTCTTCCTTAACAGCTTAGGATACATCGTATCTGAGTCTGCAAAGTTATCCACTTAAACGGCTGCTATAACCAGCTAGAACCTTCTCTGTGTTAATTGTTTCTAATATTTCACCCTCTTCCACCCTGACGTTTATACCTGCATCATTTTCCAATGTAAAGACGGACACAAAGTATTCAGTGACGACTGTGCCTTTGTCTTCTGGGTCTCCATACATATTACCTCTTGAGGTCTATAATAGGCCTTACTCTTTCTCTTATCATTCACTTGCTGTTTATATATTACGGAACCCTTTTCGGTTTCCCATGTACTCCCATAGCTTTCCTAATTTGCTTTTCTAAGTTCCTCTTTGCACTTCCTCTGGAGTATTGAGCCATATTGAGCTCTTGATATCTTTCATAGGTTTCTCTTTTTTTTCTTAAACCAAAGCTTTATGTCCCATGACATCTAGAGTTTTGTGGTCTTGGCCCAATCCTTTGTTTTTATGAGGTTATATTTGCTCTGTATCCTTGATGGTTCCTCCATCAGTACCTCCCACTGTCTAGTTTTATCTGCAACTAGCTGCACCAGGTCCCCTTGGGCCAGATTGTATCCTATCTTAGTAAATTTAGCTTTTTCCCCGATAAGAAATTTTTCGCCCATCCTTATCTTTTTCCTTAACTATCCTAAATCTAACTGAATTATGGTGATTATGTCCAAAATGTTCCCTTCCACTTTCCCAAGCTCACTTCTGTGGTTAAAATAGTTTCCCTGGATGCAATTTAAGGATTTTGTGCCCTCACTACCTTGCGCACTAAAACTGTTCCAGTTAATATTTGTGTAGTTAAAATCTCCTACTACTAATGCCTTATTATTCTTACACTTCTCTGAAATTTTGATTCCCTATCTCTTCCTGACTGGTTAGGATGTTCATCACATTTGCTCTTTTGTGTTTTATTTCACTCTTATCAATGTGGTCTAATTTTATAGTTTTTCCAAGAGAGCATCACCCCATACTGCTATAATTGATTCCTTGATCAGTATTAGGATTCCTGTCCTCTTCTATACCCCTCTCGACCTCATTTGAATATCTTGGAATGGTTATAGCATTTCAACAAGATCCTACCCCTCAACTCTGGATGAAAGTACCAGTAGAAAGTGAGGACTGCAGATGCTGGAGATCAGGCTGAAGAAGGGCTCATGCCCAAAACGTCGATTCTCCTGCTCTTTGGATGCTACCTGACCTGCTGCGCTTTTCCAGCAACACATTTTCAGCTATGAAAGTATCAGTACCAATTATGGAGGAACCGTATAATAGCACATGTGTCTTGATTGAAGAATAGGAGGTCAGCAATCGAGGGTGCTAATTTGACCACTTTATCAACCTTCAGATCATGTCTTTGAATGTGGACCTAGGCTGTTGTGGAGCAGTGGTAGTGTCCATAACTTTGAACTAAGGAGCCCAAGGATGGCACAACATCACTGAATAGGTTAATTAAATATACCTGAATATGAACCAGAAAAGCTTTTGTGGTGTGGTGGTAGGAACAAATCTCATCCTTCGCCAAACGTTATTACAACATCTTTGAACAGGTTAATTACAAAATATGTGAAACCAAAAGCTTTGCAGAAAATTTTGGGAATGTCTGGTTAGAAAACCATGTGAGGGCATTTGACATATTTTGGAATCACAACTGCAATGTTCTAGAAACGGGTAGGGCATCCAAGTTTCCTGTTTCTAGACATTATAAAGCCTAACCAGGCATCAACTATTAACTCCAACTATTGAAAGCCTTTCCCAAGAGAGAATGGTCCAGACGTAAGCAGGAGTGCTCTTCCAAACCTTTTTGCGGATCTCACTGCCAATTTCTAGCCCATTATTTGAAACAAAATAAAAATTGCAGAAAGTGTACAGAAAAGTCAAACAGCATCAGTGGAAAGCAAAGGTCCAAATTTTATGAAAGATCCCATTTAATTTAAGATTATGGAAAAATGGGTCTTTTCTGTCCATCATTTTCATATACTACATGATACTCTGTACACAATTTGACACACAATGTTTGGCCTGTATTCTTTCTAAATTATGTGAGAGCAGAAACATGAAAGTTATGTTTGATCATGCATTGAACATTCTTCATGTAATTTAGCACATTGAAGAAAGACTCATTTTGTTGAAGTTTCTTATCTTGCACTCATCCGGACAATTTTAAAGAACACTCATTCAAAAGGAAAACCAATGTTTATTCTGCATGAGTACTGTTAGATTAGCAAGTGGACTCTGATTGACAGAGTGTGGCCAGGGAAAATGAACTGATTAATGATGAATGACAATTAAATGTCAAGCTTTGGTTACATTTTAAACTCTCACTGTGGTCAGGGCTTTCCTATCAAATGCTGTCATCTAGTTTGTTGATTTGAAACAGGTAGAATTAATGTACGGATTCTGTCTGTGAAAAAACAGCCCTGTGTATTAGTTTGTGTAGCTTCTAGCACACAAGGACACCTCCCTGCAAGCTTGACTGACAGTCCTAAATTGCCAACACAATTCTTCAAACATTGGAATTGTTGAGCAAATGCTATACAATTACAGCTTTACATCTAATGATGGACACTGGGTTCAAGGATTTTGCAAGCATGGGCTGGTTGGAAACGGTCGGTACTTTGCTTGTTATGAAAAGTAAACGGTCAAATAAAGTTGCCATAGTCCTACCAGATCATAGAGCTGCTCTCATTAAAGACAAATGGTGGTGATTTAATCTGAGGGTCATGTGAGGGGAGCAATTGAGAAGGCAAATCCTTCATGGTACCCTCAGCCAGATCAAGAATTGAACCCATGCTGTTGGCATCATTGTGCTTGCAGATCAACCAATTGAGCTAACCAGACAGCTGAAGAGATGTGAAAACAAAAATTGCTGGCAAAGCTCAACAGGTCTGGCAGCATCTGCAAAGAGAAATTGGAGTTAATATTTCCACTCCAGTGGCCATTGCTCAGAACTAACGCTAACTCTCATTTTTCTCCATCGATGCTGCCAGGTCTGCAGAACATTTCAAGCAATTTCTGTTTTTATTTCTGATTTACAGCACCCGCAGTTCTTTCATTTCTTAGCTGAAGGGATGTGCTATTTTAAACTAATAGACAGTCTTTGGGACATATGGCCTACAGACCTGTCAACAACCTAGCACTGAAATTCACCAGCTAGATCATGAAGTATTCTGAAATTGGAAACCTTTGTCTGTTATTGTCTTGCAGATGGAATGGTACAGAGTCCGCAGAAGCAACCAATAGCATCACCACTCTTCGGCACAACTGGAGCGGAAAAGTATATGAGCTCCATCGAAAAGGTGTTACTGATATTGAACTGAATTCTATTGAGCAGCAACATGTGAAATTTATCTCAGAATTTATATATTTACAGAAAAAAAATTTACGCCATGCAGCGGTCACCACTGAGGTAGGTAGCTATCACTGTCAAAACCTTTTGCATTAAATTTGTTTGCAATATAAATATTTGCCTTCTATAAATTCCAATTCTATTTATCATGTCTGAGAATAGGAGCCAGTGAGAATTATATTAATATACTATCCAACATGGTGAATGCAGAAAAAAAACAATTCACTCTAGATTGAAGTTTGGTGTGTTGATCGTGTTTATTCATAACAACCATAAGATAAAGGAACAGAATTAGGCCATTCGGCCAGTTGAGCCTCTGATGTGTTTCTCAACCCCATTTTCCTGCCTCCTCCCCATAACCATTGGTCCCCTTACTATTCAAGAACCTATCTATCTCTATCTTAAATACATTCAACGACTTGCCTTCACAGCCTTCTGCGACAATGAGTTTCATAAATTCACCACTCTCTAGATGAAGAAATTCCACCTCACCTCAGTTCTAAAGGGTCATCCCTTCACTCCCTGCCCTCAGGTCCCAGCCTGACCTATTGGTGGAAATATTTCCTCCATGTCCATTCTTCCATGCCTCTCAGTATTATGTAGGTTTCAATGAGATCCCTGTTCATCCTTCTAAACTCCATCATGTACAAACCCAGAATCCTCAACCACTTCTCATGTGACAATCCTTTCATTCCCGCAATCATTTTATTATACCTGCTCTGGACTTTCTCCAAGGCCAGTACATCCTTCCTTAGGTATGGGACACAAAACTACTCAGAATATTCCAAATTCAGTCAAATAAAGTCTCAGGAGTACACCCCTACTCTTGCATTCTAGCCCTCTCGGAATGCAAACATTGCTCTTGACTTCCTAACTGCCAAGTGAGCTCACATGTTAACCTTAAGAACCAGCATGACTTCCAAGTCCCTTTGTGCTTTAGATTTCCTGCTAGATGTTTAATCACAGACTCATCACACTAAATGACCTTAGAGCTGCCACCTTCTCCCTGATTATCTGTAACTGTATAAGGTAGCAATCCATTGACACCGTGATGTAGGCTGAAAATCCTATAATAAGTAAATGCTTGTACATGTTCAAATGACTCTGTGAGCTACTGATGCTGAGCTACTAATTTGACTTTATTGAGACCACCATCAAATGCAAGTCCAACGCTTAGGAATGACTTGAGTGTCCAGGATTCTTTTCTTTTCTTTTTATATCTGGAAGTACTATCATACTCAACTAAACTTTTTTTCCATCACCAAATCACCATGAATTTGGTTTTTTTGCTTGTTTTTGACTGCTGCAGGTTGTGGCTTATTTTTTCTACCCAGCTTGTGGCCTTGTTTAAATAAAAACCTTTCAATCTGTCACACACCTCCTGAACAGGTGGGACAAGAACCCAACCATCTGGCACAAAGGTAGGGATACTACCACTATGCCAGAAGAACCCTGTAAAAGGCAATGAGAGGGAATTCAAGCCTTAGTTACAGTGATGGCCTGGGCATGAGAGATTATGGCTTCTTGAATGCCAACAGTTTTTACTCCAGCTGACTCATCTGTTCACCCAGTCTTTTGCCTCATGAACAAAGACATGAAACTGGTGACTATTCACCTGATGTGCAATGACATCACAGCTGTATGGGATAGGTTTGATGGAGCAGCAGTCTTTTCCTGGCTTTAGGTTTCTTGTTTTGGACAACAGCAGCTTGTTGTCAATGTGAGGTGAGACAAGTTTAAAGGATAGTGATATCAACATTGTGACCTTCTGAATGAATTACCATGCATCCACACATTTCAGTTATTCCAGAGAGCAGGTGTATCTGTGCTTAAGCACATGCATTGCAGGAATGTGCTGCGTCTGGACATTGAACTCTCCCACTTTTTCCTATTGGAAACTTTCTGTGAACAGAATAAATACAGGAAACTTTGCAATAAGGGCTGATTACAACCTGCAAGAACTATATCATACCATAGTCCTCCTTGTGAAAGAGTGACTAAAATTAAGAAAAATAAAAATGATCAACAAAGGATGGCACCACCCAGAAGCTTGGGAGACGTTTGGCCATATTCCCTCTGTTGTATACCTACTTAGAATTTTTGAGATAATGTCAGTGTTAGAGTTGCAGCCATGTTTTGAATAGTTCAGCCCTTCTGATTTATTAGTGATGTTGCTGTCTATAGATTTGACCTCTCACATGCCGTTCTGAGGCAGCCAGATTGCTTTCATTCTTCTGTCACCACCATTGTAAACTAAATTGTTGAAGGTACCCCAGAGTTATGTGATGTTAAACCCTATTTCTTCTCACTCTCCAAATGGTCATCAATCACTATGCTTTGCTGATATTATGAATTTGCCATAACAGATTCTAGTTTCAATAGCCCAAATGTAACAGTTTCCAAGCACCACGTTCTCATAGTTACTGGCATGGTGTCATTTCAACTTCAAGATCCCTGTATTTTTTATTTATATAAGTTAGCCTAATTGTCTCTAAAACCTGGTATGTGCAGGGGGGTTGGGAAAAGAAAGCACCAGTAAAGATACTTCTTGATGAGGGTTGGAGGTCTGTAAAGTAAATCACAGACAACCGAAGGGTAACCTGTGGTGTAGGAGGCCCTAGATTTCCTTGTGGAGCCGAGAAGGGCTTTATGGTTTAACTTTTTCATCTGCCGTGTTTTGGCATCATGATTATTGGAAGTGAGCAGTAGGTGTTGACCTTACAGAAAATATGCTAAAATGATTGTTATCCTCAGACCCCCAGCATTTTTTATTTCAGTCAGCTCCACGCTTGCCTGGAATGAGGTCATAAGACACAGTTGAAATTGCAGCGTAAAGGTAGCATCGTGCCTCAGCGATTTTCATTCCTCACATACCCCAATTTCATTAGGGTGATTAGCTAAAACTAACACAACTTTCTCACTCATCCCATTATTATAGGATATTCCTGTGCAACTATAGAGCTCAGTAGAAAGAGACAAATGCTTGGTGTTGTGAACCAATAAAAGTGTTTTACTTTAAACAATCTGACAAATAAAGAAATAGGATTTCAGCAAACAGTTTGTATCTTTGCTTCTTTATTTGCTACAGGAACTGATACACATGCATAACAAAGAAAGCCAAACCGTTGGGAGCTGTATTTCTGAATCCAGTGCTGGTATGTTTTTTTTAATAGCACTACATCCTTTCTTTAAATAAATTAAGGAGGAGGTGCTGGTCACAGCAGAGCTATGAAACAAACAGAAAACTTAAGGTGAACCTGTTTAGAGTCACAACTAATGTAATTGAGGTAATGTCACTGGACTAGTCCCAAAATGTTGATTTTCCTGCTCCTCGGATGCTGCCTGACCTGCTGTGCTTTTTTAGCACCGCTCTAATCTTGACTCTGATCTCCAGCATCTGCAGTCCTCACTTTCGCCTAGTAATCCAGAACCCCAGAGTAATATTCTCAGTACATGGGTCTGGTGATTTGTCATTAAAACTCATCTGGCTTATTAATGTCCTTGAGGGAAGGGAACAGCTACCCTTATTACCCTGGTCTAGCCTACGTGACTCCAGACCCATTGCAATGTGGTTCACTCCCCTTCAAAATAGCCAAGCAAGCCACTCACTTCAAGGGCAATTGGGGATGGTCTATGAATGCTCGACTTGTCAATGACGCCCACATTCCATGAATGAATTAAACATTAAACACAAAGACCTCCATGGTTGCCTGTGAGTTACACAAGGCTTCAAGTGAACTTGCTAACCCCTGCTCCTTGGCCACCCAGGCATGTCAGTAAAAGCTGCAGAAAAGAGGCAGACAGCCAGAGGTAACATACTCACAGCCAATTCACAAAGTAATGATGGTGTGAGACCATATCAACCATGCTTAGTCCCGGTTGAGTTTAAATCATTGTTTATTGCACGATTTGCTTGACTACATACTAGCAGTACTTCATTTTTAAAAATCAGTTTCCTTAAACTTTTGAAAGTTTGGACTGATGAAAGGTTCTGACTTGTGAGAGAATATGAGTGTCAGAGTACATTTTTGCCAAAGTCTACTGTCTGCATGTGAGCTGAATAGTGAGAAGCATCCTAGACTCACGAAGAAGATCACATGGTGACCTTTCTTTGTAGGAACAAGAGAGATGGGGAAGAGAATAGGGTTTGAACTCAAGATAAGGAGATGGAGAGGAGGTGGAAAGGTGTGTGGGGTTTGGAACGGGAAAGAAAGAGAGGAGAGCAGCAGATATATAACCGAAAAGCAAGGTGAGCAAGGACTGAGAACTGTGAGGAGTCAAGTGCTAACAGGTAGAGAAGATCAGATCTGCTGATCAGTAGGGAGTTTGGGGAATCTGGAGGCAGCTTGTGTCTTTCAACTGGGGTTGGGAATGAGCCAGAATATTGTTCAGAAGTGCTACATCCAGAAACTAACTCCTTATGGGTTTGGTTAGTCCAGTTATAGAGTCATAGAGATGTACAGCATGTAAACAGACCCTTCAGTCCAACTCGTCCATGCTGACCAGGTATCCTAAATTAGTTTAGTCCCATTTGCCAGCAATTGGCCCATATCCCTCTAAACCCTTCCTATTCATATACCCATTCAGATTCCTTTAAATGTTGTAATTGTACCAGCCTCCAACACTTCCTCTGGCAACTGTTTCCATACATGCACCACTCTCTGCGTGAAAAAGTTGCCCATTAATTCCCTTTTAAATGTTTCCCCTCATAGCATGGGGCACGATCCCCATTCTGGCTGGAATGGAGCCGGCAGCAGTCTTCTTGTCCTACCCATAGTGGAGATTATGGATTGTGGCTTGGTCCTTCCTTTAGACAGAGACCCCAAGAAGAAGAGAAAGACATTGAGAAGACACTGACATACACATTTTAAAAATGCTGAAATGATTTCTCTTTTGTTTTCAAGAGTCCTTATTCTGCGTGTTTCCAGAATCACTGGTCTGTTTGGAAATGTTCTGCAAAGATGTTTTGGAGCTCTCAGAGGAATTATACAAGAACTCTGTCCATGTCCTGGAGTCAAATGGAACAGTTCTGCCTGATCCTGATCAGGAATGGTGGAAAATAAATCTTCCAGATTGGATGCAGTACATCAATCAGGTCTTGCCTGCATTAGAGGACACAATTATTAGTATTCAGAACATAACACATCAGTTTCTGGAATATTTTAAAACAACTTCTATTGCTTGTAGCCTGAAGAGTCATCCTGACATGGGGTACTACATCAGTGACTACAGTTTTAAAGAGGCATATATGAAGAAAGTGTGGCACTTGTAACGAATGTATGAAAAGTTATATAAAAGTTATAGAGTGGTATATATTCTGCTCAAGATTGAGAGAAAATATTAAATGTAAGTAAAAACAAGACAAAAAAAGTGGTCAGCTGAGCTGTCATTTTATTCATCTCATCCCACAGAAGATTGAAGGAAAATGTTGAATATTTTATCACTTTGGAAATTGAGCCAATACAATTACTGCCACTGAAGTTTGCTTTCAATAAAGTTAAAATATCTGGATCTGTATTTTCAAATGATCTAATTTATCAAATTAATTATTGAATCCATTAACATGATTTCAGCACACAGGTTTTAATGCAATTGAATAATTTTACTTCATATTTGTAAATCTCCCTCAGAACATTACTCAATAATAGCCCATTCAGATTTCCATTATTGAAAATTTGTATAGCATTTGGATTTGTAGTTGCCACTTCTGCTGGACAGTTCAAAAGATCATTCTAGTTATGATTATAGGGTTAGAAAACAGACTTTGGATTATGGATGTAGGTTTGCTTGCTGATCTGGAAGGTTCGTTTCCAGACGTTTTGTCACCATACTAAGTAACATCATCAGTGAACCTACAGATGAAGCACTGGTGTAATGGCCCTCTTTCTGTTAATGTGTTTAAGGTTTCTCTGGGTTGATGATGTCATTTCCTATGAGGATGTCATTTCTTTTATTTCTCAGGGGGTGGTAAACGGGATCCAAGTCAATGTGTTTGTTGATAGAGTTCGGTTGGAATGCCATGCTTCTAGGAATTCTCATGTGTGTCTCTGGCTTGTCCGAGGATGGATGGGTTGTCCCAGTCGAAATGGTGTCATTCCTCTTCTGTATGGAAGATACTAGTAAGAGTGGGTCATGTCTTTTTGTGGCTAGTTAATGTTCATGTATCCTGGTGGCTAGTTTTCTGCCCGTTTGGCCAATGCAGTGTTTGTTACAATTCTTGCAATGTGTTTTGTAAATGACATCAGTTTTGCTTGTTGTCCAAATGGAGTTTTTAAAGTTCATTAGCTGCTGTTTTAGTGTGTTGGTGGGTTTGTGGGCTACTATGATGCCAAGAGGTCTGAGTGTCTGAGTAGTCTGGCAGTCATTTCTGAGATGCCTGGGGTTTCTAGACGTGTTTTGTCTTGTTTGTCTCTCAAAATGACGTCACCACAGGAAATGACATCACCAACCCAAGGAAACAACACATAAACAGAAAGTGGGCCAGACCACAAATGCTTCATCCGGAGGCTCACTGATGATGTTATGTCTGAAAACGAACCTTCCAGCTCAGCAAGCAAATCTACATCCAGAACTTCAACCTGAGCTATAAATCTTCTCAAAACTCACTATCTTGTATTATGGTCAATTCCTTGTTCAAAATATGTCATCACTGTACCACCAATTACTTAATAATATCTAGTTTAAAGTTGTTCAAAATGCTTATGTTGGAGGACACATATTTTGTATCACTTTTCTTCATCAAAAACTATGTACCAGTGAATTATAAACCAGTGCAGTACATAACTCATGACTTTATAAAAATGGATGACTTTCTTTCACTATACCAGTACAAGGTACCTTACAGAATAATTGCACCACGTGATTCTTATGTACAAAGAAATTTATCAAGTGGAGCTATTGTGCATGTAATTGCCTCAAAGAAAAACAGATGTTGACTCAATAAACACTTGCATTTAAAAGTATATTTTGATGTTTTTGAATAGATGACTGAATGGGTAAGTGAATGAAGTGGGTATTTGGGTAGGGGGCTGGCTGGGTTAGTAGATGGGAGAATTGCTGGATGAGATGGGAAGGTGAGTTTGGGTTGTGCAGGGTGAATTGTAATCAGATTAATGGGTTGGTTGGGAGGGTAGTCAGGTTAGATTGGGAGGGTAATGGTATAGTTTTGGCTTACATTTTCTGTATATCACACCAGAAATAGGAACAATGTAAGTAATTGGGCCCTCAAACCTGCTTCACCATTCAACAAGATCAAGGCTGACTTAATTGTGAAGTTAATTTTCCTGCCTGTCTTCCAGGATTCCTTCTTTAAAAAAAAGGTTGGATCAATACCTGAACTGTGATAAAGTTATCAACTCAGAACAAATAAAAACATTTACAACCAAATTTATTCACAGCTTTATAGTTCTGAAACCAATTCATTATATGGTTACTCTAAAGAAAGTTAGAGATAACTTCAAATCCTTTATAATTTACATTTATATATTATTATACAGCTCTAGAGTGGACGTGTCCCGAATCCATGCCTTCTTGGCTGAGAAGTCCACTGTACCCAACCCACAGCCTCAAACACAGACACTGACTGACTGCCTGCATGTGCGTGACGCATATAGTATGCGACCGGAACCAGAAAAAGGACCTCAACAATTACAGGGGCTTGATTCGTTTTTTTAAAAAAATCCCGTGACATTTCGCCGTACAGTATTTGTTTTATTTCGTGCTTTGTAATCGCGAAAGAAACACGGGATGTTATTTCTCTATGACGATGAGTGAAGCGATTGATGGAGTGGGTCAGGCGGATTGTAGTCGGAGCTGCGCCCGCGGGTGAGACAGGACCCTTATTGAGGTGTTGACGGTTGGAAAGCGATGAGTTCCAAGCGGAGCCGATACCGGGACCGGGACCGGGACCGGGACCGGGACCGGAGCCGGAGCCGGAGCCGGAGCCGGAGCCGGAGCCGGAGCCGGAGCCGGAGCCGCAGCCGCAGCCACAGCCACAGCCACTACAAGAGGAAGGAGAAGCGGCGCCGCTCCCGATCAGCTTCCCGGGACGGGAGATGCAGGAGGAACAGCAGCCGGAACCGGAGCCCGTCTCCCAGACGGTTAAAATCGCGCTCGTCCCCCGCCCGCTCCAGGAGCCGGTCCCGTTCGCCGCCGCTTTCTCCCCGTCCTGCCGCCTCTTCCCCCTCCTCCCCGTCCTCCTCCTCCCTATCCCCATCCCCATCCCCCTCCCCCTCCGGCAGCCCGAGCAGTGTCAGCCGCTTGCTGAGCCTCCAGGAGAAGCTGAGGCAGAAAGCCGAGAAGAAGCAGCAGCGAGAACTGGCCAAGGCCATCGAGACCCCGGAGGAGAAGCGGGCCCGCCGCCTGGCTAGGAAAGAGGCGAAAGAAAGGAAGAAGAGGGAGAAGATGGGCTGGAGCGAGGAGTACATGGGCTACACGAACGCGGACAATCCATTCGGAGACAACAACCTGCTGGGCACCTTCATCTGGCATAAGGTCACCGTTAATTGTCCCGCACACATTTGCTGCTGAATGTCAGGTTCTGAACTTTAGTCGCCCTTCGTTCAGGGTTGACACTAATCTTAAAGCTGTCCTGTTCATCATTTAATAATGCTCAGGATTCATGGGATATATCTTATGCTCCCAGAGGAGGAGCATAAGTTTGGAGGCTGGAAGGCCACTGAAGTAGGGGGCTGGAGGAGGCTTTCCTGTCTCCACTAGAATTAAATTTGGGATGGGAACGTCGACTTTTCTGCCCTGCCTCCATTTGAAGCCCTCAAGTGACCCATTGAGGATCATCTATAGGATGCAGTACTCTGCCCCTAGGAGTAACTAAGCTGTATGAGGGCTTTTGACTATGCAATGTAACTAACAAGTTAACCAATTTCGGCAGTTTATTAAACTGAGGCTTGTGAAAGGTCCCTTGATCAGAAGCATTCAGTGTTTGTCAAGAGATTGGACATGGAGCTGGGATTGTCATTGAAAGTTGACACGTACACATGCACACAAACAAAAAACACTTATCTGATATCTTTGTCCTGATTGTTGTCCTGTCAGCAGACATAACCAACTGTTGTGGCATTGCCAACCTTTGGGCAGCAGCTCTCTCTGAGGGTGCATCTTGAGCCTTATTTTCGGCCCTATTACCAGCTCTCTAGCCAGCTGAGGAGAGCCTTGCCTCGCAGCTAGACTCTGCCCTTGGTATGAAGGAACTTACATTTATTATTCAGCTGCTAGAAAATGCGTTTCATCCAATGAAGCATTCTTAAAGTGTTGTTTAAGGTTGCACTGTAGGAAATAACAGCACTCAAGTTGCATGCATGCAGGTAATTTGAGTTGATTGTTGAGGGTGAAATATAGGCCAGGATACCAGGAGAACTCCTTTGAAAAGTGACACGTTATCTTTTACTTGCACCTTGGACAAGTTGAGACCTTTATTTAAAGTCTTGTGAGGGTGCCATGTGATAGTTGAGAAACTGGTTTTGAAATTGTGTGCAAGTGTTGTTTTGGCTGACTTTTGTCATTCATCTTGATTTTTCCTGGATTCCACATTGCCCAAACTCTGCCATTTCTTCCTTAGCAGTTATTGCATACATTTAATTTGATGTGCTATTCTCTCTCAGAAATCGATCTACTCTTGTTAGTAAAGTTGCTTTGATGGTTAAGTGATTAAGTTTACCCAGGATAACTTGTCTTCTATGGGATCTCTTACATCTATTTGAAGAGGCAGGTGGAATCCAGGTCTAATAGTAATGCAGTAATGTACTACCTGCACCAAAATTATTAATGGTGATTTTATGATGTTGGTTCTTTTACTTGTACTGAAATTCCCAACCTTGTGATTGAATTGGCATTGAACCTTCCTAACTAACCAAACTCAACTATAAAATGTTTTAAGATCTTGCACTCCTGGAACTCTGGCCTTGTGGACATCATGAATTCCTTCAGTTTTCCATTTGTGGTTGTGCCTTCAGCTATCTAGTTCCTAAGGGTAGAATTCCATCCTTAAATCTCTGTACTTCGTAAGAAATGACCTAAAAAAGGATAGCCATCTACAACTAAGATTTTGGTCTCCTGTCCTAATATCTCTTTGTGGGTCAGTGCTTCGTCAGGTTATGCTCCTGTGAAATGTGCTGACACATTCTGTTCATTAAAGTTGTATTTTTCTATATTTGCAAATCATTGCAGGAATAGCAGTTGTCTTTTTAAAATTCTAATAGATAACATTGCAGATATTTTCTAATCATCCTGGTCAGTGAAGTTATGACACACCTCTGGAGCAGATGACACTTGAACCCACGTCTTCTGCTTCAGAGGGAGAGACACTACCAGTGTAACCGAAGCAGTCCCTCGATAACATTGCATTGAATGGAGATGCGAAATTTCTTCTTTCAAAGAATCATGAGCCTCGCAATGTAGTGGATAAAGGGATTTTGAGTAAAGTTTGAGGAGTTGGATGGCTTTTTAAGCAGTAATGGATGGAAGGGTTATGGAAGGCAAACAGGATAGTGGAGTTCAGGTTGTGATCAGCCGTGATTGTATCAAATAACAGAGCAGGCTTGAGCGGTTGAATTGCCCATTCCTGCTTAGAGTTCATATGTTTGAGCTTATAGATTTTTCTCTATGTTCAGAATAGATTGTGATTCAATAAATGTTACTGCTTAAAACTAACTTTTCATTTCTTTCATTATAGGCTCTGGAAAAGAAAGGAATTAGTCACCTAGCTGAGAAAGATTTAAAGGAGAGAAACAAGCAAATTCAAGAGGACAATCGCTTGGAATTGCAAAAGGTATCGGTTTAATATCTCATTGTTCCACAATCTTCCATTGCAATCGCACCTTATGTTTTGCAGACAGGAGTTAAATACGTTTCTCAGCCATTTTTTCATACTGGTTAGTTGTAACTGACTGTTTGGAAGTTAAAGTTCATGGGATGTTTTTATTAAGAAGAGTAATTAATTAAATATAGTCTGTAGTGTTTTTCTTAAAATAAAATTGAATTAATGGTGTTACCTGAAATGCGAATGTCACTTGTTAGAAATTGACTCACCTCATTCTAAACAACATTTTCCATAAAGTGATTGCTCTGAAGTTTTTTGTGTTTAATATTATTCTTCTTCTTAGTTTAGTTATCTGCAAATTTTGAAATTGTCCCCTGCACATCACAATTAATATATTGCAGGAAAGGCAAAGATTTCAATACCAACCCCTTGGGAACTCCACCACAAGCCTTACTCCACGAATAATATCTATGGACCATTAATCTCTGTTTCTTATTGTTCAGTCAGCTTTATATCCGCATTATTCGTAACCCTTTTATTCCATAATTTATCATTTTCCTCAAGTTAGTTGTGTGGCGCTTTGTCAAGTATCTTCTGGGATTCAGTGAATACAACAAATGAGCAGGAGAATGGTATGAAGTTATAATTATTTGGAGAGCCAGTGCAGTCACCATGGCCCAAAATGGCTCCCTTCTGCACTGCAGCTTTTCTGAGATTCCATAAATATGTAACACATTTTATTGATTCTATTTTGCTGCATGTTTCTTTTAGTTGCTTCTGTTGGTTTAAGATAATATTAGAAGGTTATTTAATCGTCATCGACAGAATGTACGTGGATAAATTTCTTCTTAGTTAGCCATAAGTTACACTGAAAGAAATCCAAACTCTCTGTGCAGTTGGTAAATGTTGGAAATTGGTTATTGGAACACCTGATTAGAATTTGGTTTGGAGTAAATTTTTGTCTGCAAACATGAGGCTGAGGTATAGAGTAGAAAGTGAAGGTTATTCATCATCTTTCCAGTTTCATATATCAATTCAAGATCAGAAAAGCATGAGTGTATTGAAAAAAACCTTGTCAGTAATATTTTGACGGATTTCAGGCTTGTAAACATTTTTTTACATTTAAAAATTGTTAGCATTTTATCAGCAAAATTAAACTTGTTGACAAACTAATATCAATTTTGTAGAAACAGTTTCAGTGAGAGTAAAGAATAAATAGAAACACGTAACTGATTTATGGAACAAATTTACACTTCTAATGTAAACATAAAACTGGTAAATCCCTGTCCTGTAAATGAATAATACACATTCGACAAACCTTTCATATGTGAATTAAAGAAAAGAGCTAATTTATGAACCACAATTTGGATCATTAATTTTACATGCTTTTGGTTGTACAAAACTGTTTCATTTGGCCAATGTGCTTTTTGGTAAAGAGTTCTTACACATATAATTATGTCTGTAGGTGAAACAGCTACGTCTGGAACGAGAGCGGGAAAAGTGCCTACGGGAACAGGAATTGGAGATGTTGCAACGCGAGAAGGAAGCAGAGCATTTTAAGACCTGGGCAGAACAAGAGGATTATTTCCATTTACAGCAAGCTAAACTGAGGTAAACAAAACAAGTTTTATTTTTGGCAGAGTGCATTGAAACAAGCTATTCCATATTCTTTACATTGAAAAAGTGTAGTTCTACCTCTATTAGAATATCATTTGTTCAGTACGGGCATTATAATCTGTATTTCTAGACGGAAAGTGAAGTGACAATGTTCCTGGTGAGTTTTAGTACATTTTTAGAAATAATACTTAAGGAACTCCAAACAATTACATGTTATGTATGTTTGTTTTTAAAATACTATAACAAATTTGCTGAATTATTCAAAATTAAACCTAAGTGGGATTTTTATTTTTGTTTGGCTTGTTTATTTTAATAATCAATTCTGATAGGTTTACTGTTTGATCTGCTGCTGAATCTCCCTCTCTCCGCTAAAGAATTCAACAAAAACAGAAGGTGCTGAAAATGCTCAGCAAGAAGGGCAGCATTTGCCGATGAGAGAAATATGAGACAAACCTTTCAGGTCAGTGGCCTTTCGCCAGAATTGAATTCTGATGGAAGGTCAACTTGAAGTGCTAACTCTCTGCTTCTATCTTCAAAAATGCTGCCAGAACTATTCAGTATTTCCAGTATTTTCTGTTTTTATTTCACATTTCCAGCATTTTAAATGCCTTTCTTTTGGTTGAGGTGTTCGACCCTTGTAAAGAAGTGACGGGTGACTATGATTGTTCTTTAGAAAATAAAAATAAAATAAACATGTGCAATGCACCCTTTAGCAGCCACGTGACATTTTCTGGAGGCATGTGTGCATGAGCCATATGCCACTTTTCACAAAGATTTATTTGTGGATTTCATTGACTGGGACAGTATTTATTGTCCAGGTGGGAATTTGTCTTGCAAACGTTTCGTTCCCTGTCTAGGTGACATCCTCAGTGCTTGGGAGCCTCCTGTGAAGCGCTTCTGTGCTGTTTCCTCCGGCATTTATAGTGGCCTATCTCTGCCGCTTCCGGTTGTCAGTTCCAGCTGTCCGCTGTAGTGGCCGGTATATTGGGTCCAGGTCGATGTGTTTGTTGATAGAGTCTGTGGATGAGTGCCATGCCTCTAGGAATTCCCTGGCTGTTCTCTGTTTGGCTTGCCCTATAATGGTAGTGTTGTCCCAGTCAAATTCATGTTGCTTGTCTTCTGCATGTGTGGCTACTAAGGATAGACAAGCAACATGAATTCGACTGGGACAACACTACCATTATAGGGCAAGCCAAACAGAGAACAGCCAGGGAATTCCTAGAGGCATGGCACTCATCCACAGACTCTATCAACAAACACATCGACCTGGACCCAATATACCGGCCAATACAGCGGACAGCTGGAACTGACAACCGGAAGCGGCAGAGACAGGCCACTATAAATGCCGGAGGAAACAGCACAGAAGCGCTTCACAGGAGGCTCCCAAGCACTGAGGATGTCACCTAGACAGGGGACGAAACGTTTGCAAGACAAATTCCCAGCTCAGCGAACAGAACCACAACAACGAGCACCCGAGCTACAAATCTTCTCCCAAACTTTTAACTGCCCTTTGGACAATAAATTCAATGTCAATCACATCGAGAATCCAGAATCACGTAGGTCAGATCAGGTAAAGGCAGCAGATTTCATTTCCTAAAGGTTTTTAATGAACATCTGAAAGTTGGGTGAGATAAGGTATACACTTTAAAACCAGTCACCATGGATATTAGTAAAGATGATCAACTGAAAGTCAAAATTAATTTAAACGTTTATGCTGTATAGCATACAAGTGTTAATTTGGTCTTGTTATGTAGATCTGAATGGGTTCCTCTGGAACTTGGAAAGTAGAAGTTTGTTTGTGTAATGTTATGCTTCATTCCTGCAATCTATTAGTTTATTTCATTTAATACTTCTATCCACCTTTTACACAGTGTACAATATAAAAGAAAAATATATGAGTAATAGCATACTTCATGCTGATTTATTTATGTTAGTGAGAAGGTAGCTGTCAATTTGTTCTTCTGTTTTAGATCAAAGATCCGCATTTTAGGAGGCAGAGCCAAGCCAATTGACCTTCTTGCAAAATACATCAGTGCAGAGGATGATGATCTAGCTGTAGAAATGCATGAACCGTACACATTTCTAAATGGGCTGACTGCATCAGACTTGGAAGATCTTCTTGAGGATATCAGGGTGTGTCCCAGTTCATGCCCTCTTCTTTGGTGATGTCTTGATATCCTGTCACTGATTATTTTTGTTTTATTCATTTGTAGAACGTGGGTGTCACTGGCTGGCCAGCAGTTATTGTCCATTCTTAGTTGTCCTTGAGAAGGTGGTGGCCAGCTGCGAACTTGAACCACTGCAGTCATATGTGCTGTAGGCTGAGCAGTGCCCTTGGGGAGGGCATTCCAGAATTTGACCCAGCAATAATGAAGGAACAGTGATATACTTCCAAGTCAGGTTGGTCACTAGCTTGGAGGGGAACTTTGCAGGTAGTGTTATTCCCACGAAGGTTCTTATTTAGTTTGCTCAAGTGTATCAAACTGCAGGTGATTCGCCACCTTCTCAAGGCAACTATGGATGGTTAATACATGACGGCATAGCCAATGATGTATGCATTCCCTGAGAATCTTCTTAAAAATCTTGCTATTTTTCTTATCAGAATGCTAGTTTTGACATTGGAAAGTATTCCAGCACACTCCTCATTCCAAATACTAGAAGTATCGAAAGTTTCTCATGGCTACTTCTAACTGCAGCTATCATACTGTAGTAATAGTAGAGAACTGCATACAATGACTACTTTGTAAAACCTTGGAGCCTGCTCCACTTTGTTTGAAATTTTGTTGCTTGGGAGAAATGTTCAAATGTTGAGATGGTACTGAATAATTTTAACAAAATAAGAGCAGATCTAAAACAGTTCAGTTTAAAATAACATGCATCAGTATTTCTTGTAAAGTGTAGTTGTCTCAATATTGAGAGTCCACTAGTGTAGTCCTGATGTTGGGAGATGACATTTATTGGTCCTCTTCAGTCTAAGAGCTGATCAGCTCCAGCGTTGATAAGTAATCAAGATAAAAGCATTTAATTGGCTTGTCTTTCAACCAACTTGCACTGTCAAGATTTGTCTGAGAGGGTGTTTCAGATTTGTGTTAAATAATTGATCCCCAGAACTTTTAAAGTGTATTGAGATACTGCCACTAGATGTCACAGTTGCACCGAAGTTAAATTTTCACAAAATGTGTAAATTGCTCAAAACACTTTACAAACTTAAGAATTTTGTGGGAAATTAAATTTATGAATAGCTCAAGGTTTGCTACCAGCCTTTTGAAGACATGGACGAAAAGAATTCTGAAAGAGTGAGGTAGCAATGACTGAAAGTTTACAAGTATAACAAGACTGCCTTGGAATGTTGTGGCTTTATGCTATAGCTGTTTCAGATCCTTCTTGTCCTCCCCAGTGATTTACCTTGCATAGGTTGAATATTTTAAGTTGTTAAAAATTAAACTTCCTATTACGCTGTCAGTCTGAGAAGGGTCCAAAACATGGAAAGAGAGGAAGACTACTTTTTTTTTTAAGAATCAGCAAATCATGGCATGTTAAATGATTCAGCTGCCCAGGGATCACATGAAGATGGAGGAGTTCTTTCTCTGTAGGAGATTCAAAGCTTCTATGATCACAGTTGTGAATGGTGTGTTTCCTGTCTGGTGCAAGGGTAAAATGTATCTCTGAACAGATGCATGATATTTTGCATGAAGAAGTAGAATAGCTGGCAAGAGGATTCTTATGGTGTAGTGTTAGTGTCACTTCCTCTGAACCAGGAGGCCTGGCTTCAAGGCCTACCCACTCCAGAGATGTAAAAACATCCTTGGACAGTTTTATTTTAAATAATACCGAGCATAGCCAGAAGTTATGATCCATGTTGGAATCCACAGCAAAGATAGGATAATTTTTTAGAGCTATCTTTCAGATAAAAGAGAATCAAAATCTTTTATAAACCTATGAAAAGCAAAGGAATTGTGGAACCTGGTGGGGACTGAAAAGAGGAAGTTTTTTTGTGGAAACATGGACACCTGAGTTAATAAATGTGCATTTCCCACCCATCTTCACAAAAGGTCCATGGGAAGGCTTTAGAGAACATTGACTACTTCCAATACCTCGGAAGTGTCCTGTTGACCAAAGTAGCTAGTAAAGAAGAGGTCCAGCATTGCTTCCAGTGTGCTAACACAGCCTTCGACTATCTGAAGAAAAGGATGGTCGAGAATTAACAGCGTCAGATCTGACACCGAGATCATAGTTTACAGAGCTGTGGTGGTTCCTGCTCTCCTATATGGCTCTAAGACATGGACTGTCTACAGCAGGCACCTCCTGGTGCTGGACCAGTACCAGCAATGTTACCTATGCAAGATCCTGCAAATTCCAGGAAAGAAAGATGCACCAATATCAGTGTCCTTGGTGAGGCCAACATCCTTAGCATCAAGGCACTGACCACCTTCTGTTGATTATGATGGGCTGGGCACGTTGTCTATAGGACTAACTTGAGATTCCCCAAGCAGATGCTCCACTCCCAGCTTCGAAATAAGTGAGCCCCATGTGAACAGAGGAAATGCTTTAGTGATACGCTCAAGGCCTCACTGACTAAGTGTAGCCCCAATTCCCACAGACACCTGGGAGTTGCTGGCCCAAGATCGTCCACAGTGGAGGAGCAGCATCTGGGAAGGCATTGAGCACTTCAAGACTTGCCAATGGGGGGAATAATTGGAAGGCAGACGAAAACAGTAAAAGGAACACACTGCTATACCAATGCCCCACCCACCGTTTCCCATGATCACCACTGCCCCAAGTGTAACAGAGCCTGCGGTAGCCACATCGGTCTATACAATACTGCCTGTGAGGGACTGCCGATGATAATGACAAGGGACAGCTGTCAGGTAATTATGAAGTAGTTCTCTGAAGCAAAAGGAATATTGTAGAGGCCAGAATATTGGAGGTTGGCTAACGTGTTAAGAACAAGACAAGGAACTATAGACCAGTGAGCCTGACGTCGGTAGTGGGCAAGTTGTTGGAGGGAATCCTGAGGACAGGATGCACATGTATTTAGGGAAAGGCAAGGACTTATTAGGCATAGTCAGCGTGGCTTTGTGTGGGGAATCATGTCTCACAAACTTGATTGTTACTTCTTCAAAAGATTCAAAGAGAATTATTGAGGGCAGAGTAGTAGATGTAATCTATAAGGACTTCAATATTGCATTCAACAAGGTTTCAATGGGATCTTGATCAAATGGGCCAATGGGCTGAGGAGTGACAGATGGAGTTTAATTTAGATAAATGTGAGGTGCTGCATTTTGGGAAAGTAAACCTTAGCTGGACTTATGCACTTAATGGTAAAGTCGTAAGGAGTGTGCTGAACAAAGAGACCTTGGAGTGCAGGTTCATAGCTCCTTGAAGGTGGAGTCGCAGGTGGATACGATAGCAAAGAAGACGTTTGGTATGCTTTCCTTTTATTGGTCAGAGTATTGAGTACAGGAGTAGGGAGGTCATGTTGCGACTGTACAGGACATTGGTTAGGCCACTGTTGGAATATTGCGTGCAGCTCTGGTCTGCTTCCTATCAGAAAGATGTTGTGAAACCTGAAAGGGTTCAGAAAATATTTACAAGGATGTTGCCAGGGTTGGAGGATTGAGCAATAGGGAGAGGCTGAACAAGCTGGGGCTGTTTTCCCTGGAGCGTCAGAGGCTGAGGGATGACCTTATAGAGGTTTAGAAAATCATGAGGGACATGGATAGGATAAATAGACAGAGTCTCTTCCCTGGGGTGGGGGAGTCCAGAACTAGAGGGCATAGGTTTAGGGTGAGAGGGGAAAGATATAAGAGATCTAAGGGCCAAATGTTTCATGCAGAGGGTGGTACATGTATGGAGTGAGCTGCCAGAGGAAGTGGTGGAGGCTGGTACAATTGCAGCATTTAAAAGGCATCTGGATGGGTTTGTGAATAGGAAGGGTTTGGAGGGATATGAGCCGGGTGGTGGCAGGTGGGACTAGATTGGGTGGGGATATCTGGTGAGCATCAAGAAGTTGGACCGAAGGGTCTGTTTCCATTCTGTACATCTGTGATTCTATCACTATTTAAATAATACAAAAGTGAATAACTTCATACTTAACCACATTATGATGCATTTGCCAAGTATTTGCCCACTTGTTCAACTCAATTACTTTGAAGTTTCTTCCCTTTCACCTCTCTCAAATTTCTTGGCTTTGTGTCATCAACAAACTTGGAAATATTATGTTGATTCTCTCAGCGAAATTGTTGATGTATGTTATGAATACCTGGGGAGAAAGTGAGGACTGCAAATGCTGGAGATCAGAGCTGAAAATGTGTTGCTGGAAAAGCGCAGCAGGTCAGGCAGCATCCAAGGAGCAGGAGAATCGACGTTTCGGGCATGAGCCCTCCTTCAGGAATGAGGAAAGTGTGTCCAGCAGGCTAAGATAAAAGGTAGGGAGGAGGGACTTGGGGGAGGGGTGTTGGAAATGCGATAGGTGGAAGGAGGTCAAGGTGAGGGTGATAGGCTGGAGTGGGGGTGGAGCCGGAGAGGTCAGGAAGAAGATTGCAGGTTAGGAAGGTGGTGCTGAGTTCGAGGGATTTGACTGAGACAAGGTGGGGGGAGGGGAAATTAGGAAACTGGAGAAATCTGCATTCATCCCTTGGGGTTGGAGGGTTCCTAGGCGGAAGATGAGGCGTTCTTCCTCCAACCGTCGTGTTGCTATGGTCTGGCGATGGAGGAGTCCAAGGACCTGCATGTCCTCGGTGGAGTGGGAGGGGGAGTTGAAGTGTTGAGCTACGGGGTGGTTGGGTTGGTTGGTCTGGGTGTCCCAGAGGTGTTCTCTGAAACGTTCCGCAAGTAGGCGGCCTGTCTCCCCAATATAGAGGAGGCCACATCGGGTGCAGCGGATGCAATAAACGATGTGTGTGGAGGTGCAGGTGGGATTTGTGGCGGATATGGAAGGATCTCTTGGGGCCTTGGAGGGAAGTAAGGGGGGGGAGGCGTGGGCGCAAGTTTTGCATTTCTTGCGGTTGCAGGGGAAGGTGCTGGGAGTGGAGGTTGGGTTGGTGAGGAGGATGTGGACCTGATGAGGGAGTCACTGAGGGAGTGGTGTTTTCGGAACGCTGAGATGGGAGGGGAAGGAAATATATCCCTGGTGGTGGGGTCCGTTTGGAGGTGGCAGAAATGACGGCGGATGATACACTGTATATGGAGGTTGGTGGGGTGGTAGGTGAGGACCAGTGGTGTTCTGTCCTGGTGGCAGGCAGAGGAGCGAGAAGTGGTGGAGATGTGGTGGAGGGCATCGTCGATCACGTCTGAGCGGAAATTGCGGTCTTTGAAGAAGGAGGCCATCTGGGTTGTACGGAATTGGAACAGGTCCTCTTGGGAGCAGGTGCGGCAGAGACGAAGGAATTGGGAATACAGGGACGGGGTGGGAGGACGTGTAGTCTAGGTAGCTGTGGGAGTCGGTCGGTTTATAGTAAATGTCCATGTTGATTCGGTCGCCCGAGATAGAAATGGAAAGGTCTAGGAAGGGGAGAGAGGAGTCTGAGATGGTCCAGGTGAATTTGAGGTCGGGGTGGAATGTGTTGGTAAAGTGGTTGAACTGTTCAGCCTCCTCGTGGGAGCACGAGGCAGCGCCAATCCAGTCATTGATGTAGCGGAGGAAAAGGTGGGGGGTGGTGCCAGTGTAGCTGCGGAAGATGGACTGTTCCACATATCCTACGAAGAGGCAGGCATAGCTGGGGCCCATGTGGGTGCCCATGCCTACTCCTTTGGTTTGGATCCTATGGGATCCTTCCATATCCGCCACAAATTCACCTGCACCTCCACACACACCATTTATTGCATCCGCTGCACCCGATGTGGCCTCCTCTATATTGGGGAGACAGGCCGCCTACTTGTGGAACGTTTCAGAGAATACCTCTGGGACACCCAGACCAACCAACCACCCCATGGCTCAACACTTCAACTCCCCCTCCCACTCCACCGAGGACATGCAGGTCCTTGGGCTCCTCCATTGCCAGACCATAGCAACACGACGGTTGGAGGAAAAACGTCTCATCTTCCGCCTAGGAACCCTCCAACCACAAGGGATGAACTCAGATTTCTCCAGTTTCCTCATTTCCCCTCCCCCCACCTTGTCTCAGTCAAATCCCTCGAACTCAGCACCGCCTTCCTAACCTGCAATCTTCTTCCTGACCCCTCTAGCCTATCACCTTCACCTTGACCTCCTTCCACCTATCGCATTTCCAACGCTCCTCCCCCAAGTCCCTCCTCCCTACCTTTTATCTTAGCCTGCTGGACACACCTTCCTCATTCCTGAAGAAGGGCTCATGCCCAAAACGTCGATTCTCCTGCTCCTTGGATGCTGCCTAACCTGCTGCACTTTTCCAGCAACACATGAATACCTGGGGCCCTAGCACTGATTCCTGTTATACGCCACAAGTCGCCATCTTCCACGGTGAAAAAGATCTGTTTGTTTCTATGGAATTAATTCAGTTGGACGTGGATGTGTGTGAAAAATTAATGATGGCAGATTTCTGTTTGGTCATGAGGTGTGCAGTGGTTAGCTGTTTTAGCATTCACTGCCAGTGTTCACACATTACTGGTGGGTGTGTATCCCTTTGGATTGAGTTGTTGTGAAAATATTAATTAGACCGTGTTAAGAATGTTTTGAACACTCTTTGTGTAGATAAACTTCAAAGGGAAACATTTCAGTAATTAGACTGTGACATGATTTAGAAATACAAACATTAACATTATGCATGGTTTAACTACATGCCAAGTTGAAGATCCTTGTGAGACTGACCGACTTTTATCTTTTCTCTAAGGTCTATATGGAGTTAGAGCAAGGAAAGAATGCAGACTTTTGGAGAGATATGACTACTATAACTGAGGATGAAATAAGTAACCTGAAAAAACTTGAAGCTTCTGGAAAAGGACCAGGTAAATAGAAAGAAAGCGGCCAGTTTGAATTTATCTAAGCTGATTCTTTCTCATGAACAAGTTATGTTACAAATTTGCAAAGTGAAAATTTGTGTGCGAATAAATATGCCTTGGTCACTTCCCAGTCTTAAATTATTTAATTTTTGCTATAATATAGATTTCATACAAAAATCGGAGTCGAAATAGACCATTTGGCCTCTTGAGTCTGCTCCACCGTTCAGTATGATCATGAGTGATCTGTTTTTGTTTAGAGTATCATATTCCCATCGACCCACGATTAACCCTTGATTTCGCCTACCTAACCAGATCTATCCACCTCTCTTTTCAAGATAGTTGCTGAAGCTGCCTTTGCCCATTTCTGAGACATCGTTCAAATGTTATACAACCACTGGAAGAAAAAGAGGTCCTCGGTTCTGAAAGGGCAATAAAACACACATAATTTTAAAGTAGTGCCCCAATCTGATTCACATCCACCTTGTCAAGGCCATTCATGATTTTGTATACTTCAATCAAGTCACCCCTCACTCTTCTAAATTCATTTTGAAAACAAACCAGCCTGCCAACGTATTCTCATAACGCAATCCTTCATTCTAAATACCAGTCTAGTAAACCTCTGAAACACCTCCAACACAGTTACATCCTTCCTTACATAAGGAGACTAAAACTGCATGCAATATTCAAGATGTGGCATTGCCAATTCCCATTATATTCTTCCTTACTTGTGTGTTCAATTCTTCTCATAATAAAGGATTTCTTGATTATCTGCTATACCTGCATATTAACCTGTTGTGACTTGAGCACCTACATCCTTCTGCCTCTCAGAATTCTATGTGAGTCTCCATTTTAAGTAATACACTGCCTTTTTTTAAAATTTTTCCTACCAAAGTAAACGACTTCACATTTCCCCATATTATACTCCATTTGCCAGATCCATGCAACTTCTTTATACCAATCTTGGTGATACCCAATCTAAGTCATTTATATAAATTGTAAAACGTTGAGGCCCTGCAAGAACAATTGTGCATCCACTTTGTTTTCTGCCAGCTGAAAGAGGCTGGGGGGACTTCAGACCTATTGGGCTGACACTTTTGCTCTTTCGCTCCCCTCATCTGCCTCACTCTCAGTAACATCCTCCTGTCTCTGACTACTGACTAAATCTGATGACCTAGGCAGTGTGATACAAAGAATATGATATAAGTTTCCTCCCTCCTGTTATGCATCATAGTGTCTGTTCTTCAGCTTCTACCTCATAAAGTCTAAGCTGAACCTGCTTGAACTTCAGACTCCTATTGCAGACCTGTTTGCCCTGGGTCATGTTGACACACCTGACTTCCCACATGCTGCAGCCTTGACACATCATCAGAACTGCCATTCTTAATGAGTTTTAATTATTTGTTGATATGATTTATTTGTGTTACATTTTATAAATACTTTGCCTCCAATTTGTGTACTATGTTAAAGTTTTTGAATGAAAAAGACCTGAACCACTTTTGAAAAGTCACCAAAACAACCATTTACAGAAAACTAAAATTAGAACAAGATTTGATGAGCTATTTTGTCTACTCAAAGTCCCACCAATCAATTTGGGATCCAAATGGGGAAAAGAAAATGCCTCCCTTGGCTGAAAACTTTATCCAACAGCATGATATCTAGTTTTAAAATTGATATTATAACCAGTTGACACCTGTAACAGACTGGTCTGTAGTATGTTAATTGAATAATAATAACTGAATAATTAGGAGTGATCCAAGGAAAATTATACCATCTAGAGTGATCACTGATCTGGTCATGTCTGATGAGGAATTTCTGTGCAGTACAGGAATACTGTTAAAACATTTCCTGTAATAATAATAAAGTTTTTTTTTCTCTGCCAACTGAAACTCTGTTTTCAGAAAGAAAAGCCTGTCATTTCTATGTTGAACGGTGTGTTAGTTGTAATGATTGGTTACTGTGTTTGTATTTGTCCATCTCCAAACCTAATTTGTGCTGTGAGGCATCCAGGTAGTTTTGTATTCCTTGTCTATGCATTGCTGCTTTAGAAAGCTTTACAATTTTTTTTGAACCTATTAATTATTTCCTCCCTGCACCCTTTCAGACTAAGCATACTTTGTATTTAAAACTGTTACTTCCCAGGTTTAATTTACATACTTGTGTTGTGAACTCTTTTAATGTGTATGAAGTCCCAGCCTTCCAGTCTCTGTCTGTTTACGTTTTCCGATCTGTATCGCGCCTAGGTTCGGAGTTCAGTCTGCCTCCCTGAACCAGCCTATACTCATTTCATTTTCTGAAGTTCCTGATATGTTCATTGTCCGTTTTATGATTCTGACTGCTATCTACTTGCACTCTGGCATGCAGAGAAACAGTGCAGCAACTCCTAAATGTTTGGAACTGAAAAAGAAAAAGTATTTGAACCAGAATGTTAAACTAATACTCCTGGTGGAGCAGGTTGTGATCTGAATACCAAGCAATGGTTAAGGAGGTCAAGCGTAGTATGAGAAACCACTTGTAGCAAGGTCTGTCAGTGACCGAGAAATACTGCTAATGTCAGCATGTTTTATTTTTCTTTGTGGGAGTGCTTTCCATTTAGACTCAAATAGACTCATATGTGCAGCAGCTTAGAGCTACGCAACATGGTTACAAGAGGAACGAACCTGTATGAAACAGTGAACAGCAATGTAAGGACAAAGTATAAGGCTTGAGGGCTAGAGAGAACCAAACAAACTGAATAAAGATCTCCAATATAATTTAATGTTCGCTCAGTGAAGGATTTTGATGTTGAAAACCCAGATCCATTTTTGTTTTCTTTGAAGGGACTGTTGGGAAATGTATTTTTGTAATCATGTAGACATGTTAATCATGTTGTAGTTGTATTCCAAGGATGGAATTCTTGGACCCAGTCATACCAAATGTACTCATGTTCTCAAGGGGAACACCCCAGAATGCATGCTGTTGTTTTGCATGGCTTTATTGAGTTCAGTATTCCATTTTTGCTCTCGCTCTGTCTTCCCATGTTTTTGCCCCTCCTTCTAATTAATAGTTATGATAGCACCATACAAGCTTCTATAATATACAAGATCTGTATTTTTCAGCTTTTTAATCAACTTCTGATACTTGATCAAATCAATATAGGTCTTGTTCCAGACAATCTCAAGATTTATCTCCCTGTTCTGACTTCCATGGCTCCCAAGACTGACCAACATTGTAGAATGGTTAGGAAGGTTAGTTCGCATGGAATCCAAAGGGAGCTAGGCAATTGGATACAAAATTGACTTGAAGGTGGGAGATAGAGGGTTGCCTTTCAGACTGGAGGCCAGTGGGCAATGGTGTGCCACAGGGATTAGTGCTGGGTCCACTATTTTTGTCATATATATAAAAGATCCACATCCAAATACAGGGGGTATGGTTAGTAAGTATGCAGATGTCACCAAAATAGATAGTGAAGTGGACAATGAATAAGCTTATCTCAGAGTATAATAGGACCTTGATCAGAGATCCAAGGAGTGGCAGATAGAGTTTAATTTAGATAAATGAGGTATTGTATTTTGGTAGACCCAAATCAAGATTGAGCTTATACATTTAATGGTAAGGTCCTGGGGAGAGTTACCGAAAAGTGGGACCGAAGGATGCAGGGACTGAGTTCCTTGAAACTGGAGTCACAGGTAGAGGGGGTGGTGAAGGTGTTTGGCGCCCTTGCCTTCATCGTCAGAACACTGCTTATAGGAGTTGGGATGTTATGGTGTGGCTGTACGGGACATTAGTGAGACCACTTTTAGAATACTGTATATTCTGGTTTCCTTTCTATAGGAAAGATGTTATTAAACTTGAGAGTGTTCAGAAAAGATTTACAAGAACGTTGTTGGTGTTAGAGGATTTGAGTTATGGGGAGAGGTTGAATAGACTGGGTTTTTTTTTCCTAGAGTGTCAAAAGCGGAGGGAATGAACTTATAGAACATTATGAAGGGCATGGTTAGGGTGAATAGCCAAGCTTTTTTTTTTTCCCCCCCAAGGGTGGGGAGTCCAAAACTAGAGGGCATAGGTTTAAGGTAAGAGGGGAAAGGTTTTAAAAGGACTGTGGGTAACTTTTTCGTGCAGAAGGTGGTGCATGTATGGAATGAGCTGCCAAAGGAAGAGGTGGAGCCAGGTACAATTACAGTTATAAGCTATCTGGATGGGTATATGAATAAGCAGGGTTTAGAAGTATATGGGCCAAATGCTGGCAAATGGGACTAGGACAGATTGTGATGTCTGGTCGGCAGCAATGAGTTGGACTGAAGGGTCTGTTTCCATGCTGTATGATTCTATGATTATGAATAGGCTTTTAAGGCTTAGCGATGTCCAGAATGTAATACAGTTTGTTGCAGGTAATTGACCTTAAAGTGTAACCTGGCTCAGAATAGGCTGCTCATGATCGCTGGACAAAAATTGTACTTTTAACTATTTGCAAAATTCTAGATTAAGGTTTCGGCTATGAAAAGAAATATCTTCCTCGTGTCATGTTAGTTCGTTTGCCATTCATCTACAATCTGAGTCCTTTGGTCCTTGCCGCTTCTACAATACCAATTCTACTCTGTCCATACTGCTGATTACTTTGAGCACTTTTGTTACTCAGATGAATTGATAAGCAAAATATTTAAGTTTTGAGCTGCTGCATTCTGTTCAGTGCTTAAAACATTGCCTCCCAGACTTTATACCAGTGTGATCCCATTTTGAAACTTGAAAATTAATGTGATCATTGACTGAGAACTGAGACCGCAGGGTTTCAGCTGATATAACTCTGTCAAAATTCCATAGTGGTCTGCTGTTTCAAACCTTGCAAACTATTTGAGGTCTTGACCCCCACTTTGGAGAAGCTCTGACTTAAAATGTCCATTTATCTTGGTTGATCATTATACAACACACTCATTTTGTTAAATGTGGTTCGTAGGCTTTGTAAGATATGATAGTATATGAAAACCATCTTGGTTTTATGCAATTGCTTCCTCTGTATCTCCTACACTGCTCAGGTGGATATTGAAAGTAAATGGTTAATTGAGTCCTCAAATCAACTCTTGCAGCTGTGATGGAGGTATACCTTCAGATAGAAAACAAATAATAGTACAGTAACAAAAGCATTAGGTTTGATATATCATGCATGGCTTCTGGGTGTGAACGTTCTACTAGATGATAGCAGTGCTTGTGTAAAAATTTTAGTGGCAATAGTAGATATGTTCCTTCCTCTAGAATTTTGTTCAATGCTAAATGATTAAAGAATGCTGTTTCTAATTTACTGTTTTTCTTTAAATTCTTGTCAAGGAGAGAGAAGAGAAGGAATTAATACTTCAGTGAGCACTGATGTCCAGTCAGTATTTAAAGGAAAAACTTACAACCAGCTTCAAGCGTTGTACCTGAACATTGAGGCAAAGATCAAAACTGGTGGTTCAAATCTGGACATTGGTTATTGGGAATCTTTATTGCAACAACTCAAGGCATATATGGCCAGAGCCAGGTAGGACTGAGCACAAGGGACAGAGGGCACTAAAAAAGGATTCATAATTAGTGGTATTTTTTTTTGTTGTTGAATGCAGTGGGGCTTTGCAGTGTATTATGGATTGCTGTGCAACCATGCATTTCAGAGAGGCTGTTGGTTAATGGGTATGAAACTTTTGACTCATTCAGGTCTGCTTTTCTATGGGTTCCAAAGGTACTATGTGGTAGAACTCTTCACATTCTGGAGTACTGTTGGCATTGGATGATACATATTAGTATGTATCTGTGTGAATGTTACAAACACAGAAGCAATGGAGCCCTTTTACATGAGCTATGGATTGCACAAGTTGTCACTCCTCATATATGAACTTTGTCCAAAGACAATCAGCAAGCTTTTTGTCCACTAGCCATCCTACACAGAAACTGCAACAGGCTATTCAGTGCATCATGTCTCAGTATATAGCCTACACAAAGTGAAGGTATACAAATAGCCTTTAGTTGTATTTATCTTCCATGTCATGAATAATTTTGGTCTCATTCAGTTCTTTAAGTTGTACATTTATATGGTGCACATATAATGCAGTGATTATGATTTCCTAATTCTGGAATTGTCCAAACGTTGGAAAGTGGCAAATATGCTGCTATTTAAGAAAAAAGGAAAGAACAAGGAACTACAGACCAATTAATCTGACATTACTCATTAGAAAAATACAGGAATCAATTATTAATACGTGGTAACGTGCACTTAGAAGACTATAACTTGATTGTACCAAATAGAAGTGGTTTTACAAAAGTGAAATAATGTTTGATAAATCTGTTAAAGGTTTGAGGATGTAACTATCACAGTGTATAACAGGGAACTAGTAGGTGTAGTACTCAAAGTTTGTGAGAAGATTTGTATATCGGGTGCTCGTTGTTGTAGTTCTGTTCACCGAGCTGGGAATTTGTGTTGCAGACGTTTCATCCCCTGTCTAGGTGACATCCTCAGTGCTTGGGAGCCTCCTGTGAAGCGCTTCTGTGATGTTTCCTCCGGCATTTATAGTGGTTTGAATCTGCTGCTTCCGGTTGTCAGTTCCAGCTGTCCGTTGCAGTGGCCGGTATATTGGGTCCAGGTCGACGTGCTTATTGATTGAATCTGTGGATGAGTGCTATGCCTCTAGGAATTCCCTGGCTTTTCTCTGTTTGGCTAGTCCTATATTAGTAGTGTTGTCCCAGTCAAATTCATGTTGCTTGTCATCTGCATGTAAGGATAGCTGGTTGTGTCGTTTCATGGCTAGTTGAACTAGCTACCAACTAGCCACGAAACGACATGACCAGCTATCCTTAGTAGCCACACACGCAAATGACAAGCAACGTGAATTCGACTGGGACAACACTACTATTATAGGACAAGCCAAATAGAACAGCCAGGGAATTCCTAGAGGCTTGGCACTCATCCACAGATTCAATCAACAAGCATATTGACCTGGACCCAATATACCGACCACTGCAACGGACAGCTGGAATTGACAACCGGAAGCGGCAGATTCAAACCACTATAAATGCCGGTGGAAACAGCACAGAAGCGCTTCACAGGAGGCTCCCTAGCACTGAGGATGTCACCGGGACAGGGGACAAAACGTCTGCAATGCCGGCGAAAAGAACCACAACAATGGCTGTAGTATATTTTGGATCCTCAGAAAGCATTTGTTAAGGTGCTGCATAAAAGGTTGCACAAGGTGAGTTAGTGGAATAATATACTGGTATGGATAGAGAATTGATGAAAGGACAGAAGACAGCAAAGGAATAAAAGAATCACTTTCAGGTTGGCAGGCTATTGACTAGTGGGGTGCTGCAAAGCTCACTTCAGGAACGTCAACTATTTAATCATTTACATTATCATCCTGGAAACAGTGTTAATGCATCCAAATTTTAAGACCATGCAAAGCTTGAAATGTTGGGAAGTGATGTAATTGACTTTGGCAGGTGGAAGAGAAAATGAGAATATTTTTCAAATAATGTGAATTTATTAAGTGGTAGTGACTGGAGAGATTTGGATGAACTTAAAAAGGCAATATATTTGCTGATATCCAAGTACAGCAAGCATTAAGGAAGACAAATAGTAAATGATTTCTATTGCAAGGGAGTTGAGTACAAGAGTGAGAAAGTCTTGCTGCAATTATATAAGAGCTTTAGTGAAGCCAAGTCCGGAGTACCATGAACAGTTTTGGTCTCTAATATCTAAAGAATGCGTCTGAGGTGAGGCAAAAAAAAGTTAATTTTAAATTGATTCCTGGAATAAGACCATTGTTTTATTATTGAGATGAAGTCTAGTGGGCCTGTACTCTGAAATTGAGAAGAATGAAAGGTGACCTCATTGCAATCTGTAAGATTCTTCAAGGATTGACCGTACAGAATTTGGCTGGAAAGTTGAGGACTAATGCCATTATCCCTGGATAAAGTATCAGGTCACTTAACAAGATGAGAATAATATACTTCATTCAGATGGCTTGGAATTTTGGAATTCTATACTCCAAATACTGTGGCATTGTGGGTATTCAAGACAGAGATCCATAAATGTGTGATTTTAAGGGCGTCAAGATGTCAAGGCAGGGTAGATAAATAGCGGTGAGGCGAAGACCAGCTGTGATCTTATTCGTCAGTCGAGCAGTCACAAGCAGTCTTACATCTGTTTCTTTTATTCTCTATCCTAATGAGACATTAAATGGTCACAGATTTGTCCTTTATTTTTTCTGACATGTTGTTACTTTATTTGGATGAACTGTTACATATTTTGTATTTGTGATATTTCTGTCAGACTACGTGAAAGGCATCAGGATGTGTTGCGTCAGAAGCTTTACAAACTGAAGCAGGAGCAGGGAGTGGAAAGTGAACCCTTATTTCCCATTCTAAAGAAAGAATCAGAGTCTCCCAAGGAAAAGTATGTATTCATGCTGTTTTATGTCTGTCTTCCATCTGATTTTTGCAGATAACAAGAACACTTAGAATCACTTTTTGTTTAACTTGAATCATGAATTAACCTAATTTCTTAATGTAGGATCATTGTTTAGAAGCTATCACACTCAATGTTAGCATTGCCACATGTTGGAGACAAGATTAAATGTGAGTGAGCCAGGTAAATTCAGCTTTCATGATATTCATTGCAGTCAAATGTGCATTCTACTGACCACAAAGATAAATGGAAAGAGAACAGGTTAAAAGTTTTTGATCATAATAAAACATTGAGTTTCAGATGTTGATGAACTGGTGATGTTTTATCGTCATGGTTTTCAACGTTCTCCTATCCACTGGATTGCAGCCTTGTATTATTCTGATTATTAACTTTCAGGATGGTTGAGGGCAGCAGGATGATTTCATTTTAATCAAGATCTTTGATTCCATTCTGTACTTTCATGGAAATTATTTTTGAGATACCTATGGAAACTATGTTCTGTGTTACAAGTGATTGATCTCAGTAGGCTTACTTGAGACAGCTACATTTTATAAATGTTGTCTTATTCTTATTTACTTGTGTACTCAGAAAAGAGCAATCTGTCCTCATCCAACAGTTGTAATACAGAGCACCTTGTTCTCAAGAAAATGGTGGAGTTTCTAAACAATGTGTGGCTGCAGGATGATTCAGTCAATAGCATTGTCTATAAAGACCTTTTTTAAAAAAAAACCTTGTTCTTTATTGACACTGGAGATGAAATATCTTCGCTGACCACTACCAACTATAAAATGGGCTTTCCAGCAGATACATGGAAAACCATCAGCTGTAAATTTGCAGTGTCGAAATCCTGAAATTCCCTCCATAGTATTGCGGGCATACTTAATGCACATGGCCTGTGGCATTTCGCCAAGGCACTGTCTCAAGGGCAACTAGGGATGGCCCAGCTAACAATGCCAAAATCCTATAAATGAGCTCCATGATAAAGCAAAATTGAAGCTACTATCAGTTATATTGATTCTGCATCCAATACTACTTCATACTGAAGCATAAAAATAACTAATTATATGAAATGATAGGGTTATGCTTATTACTAATTTCAGTTGAATTCCTTTGGCATTATTTCCAATTAAATATTTTGGCACCTTACACTGCTGTAAAGTATTTGACCCAAATAATAATTTTTATACAGGATGGTGAACTGTTAGTTATTGTGGAATAATTTTATTCCTCTTCGATCAGAGATTGACTGATCTAGAAGTGGCAGTGCAATGTGGGAAAGCTTTATGTTATGGGATTGTTGAATTTGAATCTCCCTCTCTAGGGAGAAATAAAATTGTCTTTTTTTATTCTTGTAACATCCATCTATAAGAAGTAACAGAAAATGGCTCATGTCAATGAAATAAACTCAAATGTATTTTTGTACTCTACAGTTTGTTTATCTGAATATTATTTTGTTTTCATCAGAGTTGACGAAACAGGTCGAAATGAATTACATCAGAATATTTGCGTGCTAAAGCAAAATCAACAAGTTGAAAATGAGTCATTCTTCGCAATTCCAAATAAAGAGCCTCCATTTCCCAAGGACAGGTACATATCTTTGTTCTTTAAGTTTCTGTGCTGTATGTGTCTGTTCTGGAGACCCAGAAGTTTTAGCTATCTATTTTATGGCCTGTTGGTGTAGACAGCAATTGAATTTTGGAATTTATTAAAGCAGCTTCACACAGTAAACATTTGCAATCTTGTCAGTCCTATGCCTTCAGTCACAAAATCCTTCCTCTTGGAATGCCCTGTAGCCTTTTTTACCTTCTGTTATATTTCTTTCATAACTTTTGTGCTATTGCTGAATAATCTTTAGTTTCATGCTTTCTTGCCTCTTGTCTGCCTAACCTCCCTGTAACTTTGTCCCTTTCCTCTGGCCCTCTGCCTTGATCCATACAGGTACTTTAGTTTAGAATTCCCAGGTATAAATATAATTTCTGATGTTCAGAACTTGTTATTTGCTATATCAACCTTACATTATACTAAAGAAAGCTGATTTCTTTATATAATTAATATTGGCCCAAAGACCAAACTGATTTTGTGTTTTGTATCCTTGAAATAGCCTTCCAAATTGTAGAATAGCAAATAGTTGTACGAACAGCTGGGGCAACACGTCCTCTGAATTGAACAGAATAAATCCAAAAGAAGAATCAAATGTGTTTATGCATGTTTTGGCAAAACTGTTCCTCTTTTCCTAATTAGCCAGCCATTAATGATGGAAATATTTTGAAAGTGATTCCACTTTGATGGTTTTGAGGCTCTCCAGCTATCATTTGTATAGAGTGAGATTCTGATGTTTAACTATATCTTGCAGATCAAGTGAAAACAAGGAAGCACCGGGCACTTCTGCCTCAGGCACTTCAGAAACAAATGAAGATGATGAGAATGCAGAACAGGAAGCTGAAGGAGAGGCAGTGCTTACTGAGGAGGATCTAATCCAGCAAAGCTTGGATGATTATGATGCTGGCAAATACAGTCCTAGGTTACTCAGCCCTCATGAATTACCTATGGACACCCACATAGTAGATGCTGAAGAAGATCTGCAAAAATTAATGATGGCAAGGCAGCAATTGCAAGTGACAGGTAAGTGAATGATCTGTTGACTAAGCAATCTTCTGAAATCTGGAATTTTTAAAATAAACTGTTGCTTTGCACTGTACCTATTTTTCTAATTATCTTCATGAAATGCAGTGTTTGCAGTTAAGTTTTTATGAATTACACATTGTTCCACACCAGAGCCTCTGAAATGTTATCTTTCCTTGGTCAAGTTTTTCGATGAAAAGATTATTTCATTTTATGTGTATCTGTTCTTGAAGGTCAACCTTTGTTCTGACATTCCTTTCTGACAGTCTGTTTTCAGCAAAGTAAACTGCTTTCAGCATTATCTCAATAAGGATGCCCTCCCAACCTATTTGTGATAACCAGTAATTTTTTTATTTGTTAAAATGATTGCACTAACAAACTTTATTTCCTATTCTCTGACTTAGCTAGCAGCTTTTTATTTCTGTATCCTAACTGTGTTCCTCAAATTCTGAACAGAAAGCAAGAGGGGAAAGTACAATTATGATTGAGTAAGATATGTGCAAGCTGTCCTTTAGTTTCTAAGCATCCATTCACAGCACTTTAACGTACTACAAGTCATGATTATTGAGGCATTTTAGATAATCGGGATCTATGCTTCAAATTATCTATTTTAGTGATTATAACCTATAGTTTATTCAAGTAATTAATGTTTGCTTTGTTAGATTGTATTATCTTCTGCTTTCAATGTCTGGTTTATTGTTTTGTGTAGGTGATGCTAGTGAGAGTGCTGAAGATGCTTTTGTACGCAAAGCCAAGGAGGGAATGGGAACTGACGAAGCTCAGTTCAGTGTGGAGATGCCCTTAACTGGTAAAGTCTACCTTTGGGCTGACAAATATCGTCCAAGGAAACCCCGCTTCTTCAACCGTGTTCATACAGGCTTTGAGTGGAACAAGTACAATCAAACACATTATGATTTTGACAATCCTCCTCCAAAGATTGTCCAGGGTTACAAATTCAACATATTTTATCCAGACCTTATTGACAAAAGAGCAACCCCACAATACTTCCTAGAGCCGTGTGTGGACAACAAAGACTTTGCAATTCTACGCTTCCATGCAGGCCCTCCATATGAAGATATTGCTTTCAAAATTGTGAACCGTGAGTGGGAGTACTCTCACCGGCATGGTTTTAGATGTCAGTTTGCCAATGGGATATTTCAACTATGGTTTCATTTTAAAAGATATCGTTACAGAAGATAGAAGCTGCTGAGTAAAAGGATATGACTGTTTATTGTGTTTTCATTGCATTCTTTTCTGAGATTGTCGACCAGTTATGAATGTTGCAGAAGTCTTTAAAACCGTGTTCTCAAACAAGACTGAAATACTTTTTTCATAATGATGAGAGATAAATTTTAATCCCTTCTATGATTTTTCTAGTAAGCTTCTGTGGTCATGGGAACACAAGCTAATTATAAATTCATAATACTGCCCCACTGTAAGAATGAAATCTCCTAAAGTGACTTTGTATTGTTTGAGGTATATTTGTGTTGTTGCTTTGGTCTCTATTACAGAACTTGGAAGTTCTCTTTTCCATACAATTTTTTTTTAGTAGGAATATAAAAATTGGAGTAGGCTGTTTAATCCCTCAAGCCTATTGCACCATTCTTGAGATCATGGTTAATCTGCAATTCAACTTCATTTGCCTGCTTATGTTCCATCACCCTTCATATATCTGGCAATCAAAAATCTATCAAACTCTATTTGAAAATTAATAATTTATCTATAGAAATTCTCTTCAACAAATGATAATTGATATCACCCTTTGAGTGAAGAAATGTTTTATTATTTAGTTCTTGATAAGTCTAGCTTCAATTTTTAGACTGGTCTTTTCTCCCTCCTCCCCCTCCCACAGCCCCCAGTCCTAAACATTCTGACTTGTTTTTTCCCCATCAACCCCAGTTGTCATCCTTAATATCTTAAAGCTTTGATTTAATCATCTCTCGGCCTGCTAAAATCTTTAGTCTCTTTTCATAAACATTATCTTGATTTACTGTTCTGTGAACTGACACAGCCCTATAATGTTTTGTCCCATGCAACATTACACTGAGATCCTGACTTGCCATAAAATATCTAAATATATAATCTTGAATGGTGTTATTGGCAAAGGAAGACTCCAGTTCTGTAAATTCAGGATTCTCCTGTTCAACAACTGTTTCATCAGTTGGTCAGTTTTCACACAGTAAGATTCCACATGCCTCGATTTATAGATATTTGTAGTTAGCATTTATCCCTTAAAAAAATACTAGTGCAATGTTTTTGCTGAATAAAGCTATGGATTGTTTACATCCACCTAAGCAGGGAACTTGGGCCTTTAGATGTGTCAGCGAGATGGCATGCCCATATTTAATTAAGATCTGGACTGGGGCTTGATCCCACATCTTTGTGTTTTCAGATATACAGTATAGGTAAAACTACTGACAGACTCCTGAATGGAGATGCCTCGAAGTAAAAAATACACCTAATCTGTACCAGTTGAAATTTTGTCATGCAGTCTATTAGCAGTTTGCACTTAGAGCTTGTAAAATAGGATAAATATTAGTAATTGGTTGAAATTATTTACCTATCAAAACACCAAATATTGTAATGACTTTGATTTTTACCACTACTGTTGTGTCTTTGAACCAATGAAGAACGAAAAGCAGGAAGCAGAGTTAACTTGAATTGACCATTTTTCCTAAAGCTGTCATTAACTCAACAATAGTCACACAAGTGACCAAATTGCTCAAATTACTCCATGCAATTTTTGTCTGTCATTTCTTTTCAGGTGACCGTATACAACAGGCAATAATATTTTACATTACATTTTTTAAAAAAGAAATAATTCTAAAAGAAGTGAATAAAATTGCATATAAGAATAGTTGCTATGTGATAGAAATTCCGTCAAATGTCAGCTCTTCTCGCTGTAGTTTCAATAGGAAATGCACTTCTCATCCTGGAATTTTCAGCTGCAGTCAGCAAATTCTTTTTGTGCATTAAATCAAATATTTCTACTCCAGTGCTGTGAAACTATGATCCCATTGCATGGTGGCTCAGTGGTTAACACTGCTGCCTCCCAAGTTTGATTCCAGCCTCTGGTGACTGTGTGGAGTTTGTGCATTCTTCCCATGTCTGCATGGGTTTCCTCCGGGTGCTCTGGTTTCCCCCCACAGTCCAAAGATGTGCAGGTCAGGTGAATTGACCATGCTAAATTACCCATAGTGTTAGGTGCATTAGTCAGAGAGAAATGGGTCTGGGTGGGTTACTCTTCGGAGGGTCGATGTGGGCTTGTTGGGCCAAATGGCCTGTTTCCACAGTGTAGGGGATCTAATCCAAAAATTTATAATCTGTGTCACATGTAAATAAGATGAAAAGGACTGAGTTTTTTTATTTTTGTTCCTGTAAAGAAAGTTTGTGAGGTGTATCATGCAATTCACTGTTTCGTTATTTTTTTTCATTAACCATAGTAAATGTTGCAATTTATTATGAACATTGACTAAAACAGTTTAAAGTCATCTTATCACCATTATTGTACAGTTTTCTTGATGATTATCGATGATTAAGTCAGCAAAAGCTAAAAATTCCCTAGGCAGTAAGGCAAAAGAAAAATGTATTTTTCTGATTCTAGAAATAATTCCAGGAAAAAAGGGTTATAAAAATTTTAAATAAAAATTTTACTTTTTAATGGTATCTTGATGAGTCTTGTCCTGTGGTACTTTCAGCAACACAATTGAGAAATGTTGTGGTAAGCTTTTCATTGGAATCCAAGCTAATTAGCGATACTTCTATCTAGGTTCAAAGAGTGGCTCTGGAAAAGCACAGCAGGTCAGGCAGTATCTAAGGAGCAGGAGAATTGACGTTTTGGGTGTAAGTCCTTCATAGAGAATGACAGGCTTATGCCTGAAACATCGATTCTCCTGCTCCTTGGATGCTGCCTGACCTGCTGTGCTTTTCCAGCGCCACATTTTTCGACTTTGATCTCACGCAGCTGCAGTCCTCAGTTTCTCCTAGATAATTCTATCTAACCTAGTAATGACAAAGGAGAAGGACGTTCCAAGGTGCAACATCGCAGTAAATAGGAACAAATTAGGTTATGTCAATCAATTCTGAAGTACAGCAACATCCATTGGCAAAAGCAAAATTGATATCTGATTGAAGAATTAGACCATCAAAGTGTATTTACAAAACAAAGTAACATTCTAGGGAATATCAGCTTGAAATCAAGAATCTTTGTTCAAAAATGTTATGTCTGGTCAGGACTGAATAATGGAAGTGAAGCTTGGAACAATGGGAAATGGAGCAGAAAATCACAGCTTTGAAATGCCATGTTTACAACCGTTCCAAAGCGTGAACTAAGGTTCTAAATAAGAACAAATAAATACATGCAGAATAGTTGGTGTGTAAAATTGTCACCAGAGGATTAATGGAAGGCGAGCAAAAGGCTAACAATGAAATAATGAAACATTAAAGATGACCTAAAGTAAAACTTCAAAAATGAGGTCATGCACTGTTGCTATGAAAGTTTGGAGGATCGTGTAAAGTTGTGCCATTTGATTAAAAAAATGATGATTCCTGGTCCAGTGCAGAGAATTCAAAATTCAATGAGGGTGGGAGATTTGTCCTCGCTTAGCAGTGGTGATGATTAACTAGCACAACCTCCAAATCCATGAGGAAGTGAAGCAGAAGTAAGAAAACTTTTTTTTTGATTCCAGAAATAAGTAAGAAAATCTTTTTTTTTAATTCAACAGGAGAGTGAGCCCAGAGTAGGAGTTTGTGATTTTAATATGCGATCTGTTTTTTTTTACTGTTTTGGGTTGTGGCCTGTAGATGTCCCTGTAAGTGCTGCTAAGACAGGCAATATATAGGCATGAGTGTCCTAAATACGTCAGATGGAAGCTAGAGATATTCTGCTAAGAGCATATACATGGTTTGATGGAGGTTCTAAGTGCACCTTTGAGACATTATTATGTAAATATCTGGTGGGTTTGTGTTAATAGTGTGATTTTCTGCTTTCTCATCTGTGGAGCACTCAACATGTTGCCTATTTGGAATAAAATTCAGAATTAATTTGCAAATATCCAGAAAGAGATCCAATCCACTTGTTTCTCTAATCCTAAATCAGGCTCCACAGGAGCAGTCCCAGATGTGTTTCAGATAGATAATTTGCACCTCCTTAACGCTGGAAATGCAATCATCATCATGCTGAAACATTATTAAATGTAAATTGCCTAAACCCAAAATTGGTGTAGTCATCTTAATCAATGAATTATAGTTCTGGATCTGTGGCATTTATTGGAGTGGAGTCACTAAATTTTTATCCATTGACAGCAACATCATTGCCACTGGATTCTTGACAAATCAATTAAATTATTAATAGAAAGTAAATAAGTTATTGCAAATGTGATAGTGTACTTTATGATACAGCTTATTGAGGAGCCACTTGACCATACTGTAATGTAGAGACACTGTGGCTTTTACTTATGTAAGAGAAAGATGATTTTCCATTGAAAATATGGAGCTACAGTGGGGATTAAGGAAGATAGTGGGAACTTGAATATCTGCCAATTGGCCAAAGAAGAGCATATGCTGCAGGGCCTGGATCTTGTGTTCCTTCCCACACTGTTTATATATTTTTCTTTCATCAAGTTCAACAACTAGCTTAATTATTCCACAAGAAATTAAGAGTAAAATCAATTTGAAGAATATGGCAACAATTAAAAGGATTTTGGATTGTGTGTATTACTTTAAAATGTAAAAGCAAAAAGCTACAGCTCACTGACATAGTGAGTACCAATTAGGTCTACCCTTTCCCAAGTTCTCCATATGTGCTTTTCATAAGAATGAAAAGATTACATCCTGCTATCCTGAGTAAGGATATTAGTTACTGGAAATGGAATCCCTATGGGTAGAGAATAGAAATACCAAGGGACAGAAAATTATTGTGTTGCATACACACCTCCAAACTGTAGCAGTAATATGGAGGAAGCTATTTAACAGGCAATTAGACAAATAAAGGAACATCTGCAATTATGGATGACTTTAATCTGTTTATTTAATGAGCATATCAAATTAGTGACAATGAAGAAAAGGAAGAGTTCTTGGAGTGTACAGTGGATGGTTTTCTGGATCCCAACGTTGTGGAACCAACTATAGAACAGGCCATCCTAGATTGGGTATTGGGTAGTGAAACACATTCATTGAGTGAATAGTATAGAATACTGTATAGAGCTAGAGACTGATGTAGTTGATTCTGAGTCTGGGCCTCCAGGCTCTAAATAAAGGAAAGTGCAATGATATGAGGCATAAGCTGGTTATGATAAACTGGGGAACATCATTTAAATGGATGTTGGATAAGTAATGGCAAACATTTAAAGAATACAGAGAGGAACTGAAACAATTTATTAATTTCTGACTGGCACAAAAATAAAACAGGAATTGTGGACCTCATCATGACTAACATGGAAAATTAGGGATGGTATCAAATCCAAAGACCGGGCAGACAAATTGACAAAAAAAAGAGTAGCTGACCTCAATTGAGAGTGTTTTAGATTTCAACAAAGGGATTGATTAAAAGGTGAGAAATAGAGTACAAGAGAAAACTTATGGGGAACATAAAAACTGATTGTAAAAGCAAATGTATGTGAAGAGAAAAAGATTAATGAACTCAAATGTTGGGGGTGAAAAAGATGGCAGACCAATTAAATATATACATTTTGGTTCTGCCTTCACAAAGGACACCAATAATGAAACCAGAATGTGAGCGAACACAGAGTCCCATTGAGAGGGAGGAACTGAAGAAAATCAATATTAGTAGGGAAATGTGTTTGGGAAATTGATGGACTTAAAAACCAATAAGGTCCACATCCCTGAGTGCTCCAGGAAGTGGCCCTGGCAACAGTGGACGGATTGGTGGTCATCTTTTAAAAAAATCAATGGCTCTGGAATAATTCCTATAGATTCCAGGGTAACTAATGTAACCACCTTTTTTTTTAAACTCGAGAAAATAGAATCATAGACCAGCTCGCCTGACATCAGTAGTAGGATAAATGCTAGAATCAATCACACACAAAAAAAGCTATGCTCTTGGAAAACTGATAGGATCAGACAGGGTCAGTATGGATTTACAAACGTGAAATCGTGCTTGACAGAGCTATTGGACAGAGCAGTGAGGATGTAACTAGTAAAGTTGATAGGCAGGGAGCAGGTGAAATGTGGTTGGACTTTTGATAAGGTCCTACATAAAGACTAGAATTCAAAATTAAAGTACACAAGACTGACATGGATACAGAACTGGCTGGCAGGTAGGAAACAAAGAGCAGGAATAAACAGCAATAGCAAGTGTTGTACTCCAAGGATTAAATGTGCTTAGATGCCAGATATTCACAAAGTATATGATGTTTTTTTTAAATGAGACAACTAAATATAACATTTCCAAGTTTGCAGATGACATGAAGCAATGTGAGGAAGATGCAGAGATGCTTCAGTGTGATTTGGACAAGTAGAGTGAGTGGATAAATGAATGGCAGATAAAGTATAATGCAGATAATTGTGAGGTTGTCCACTTTTGTAGCAAAAACATGAATCTGGATTATTATCTGAATGGTGATAGATCGGGAAATGGACATACAATGAGACCAGGGTGTCCTTATACATCAATCATTGAAAGTAAATATGCAGGTGAAGGCAAATGGTATGATGGCCTTCCTAGTGAGGAAACTTGAGGACTGGGGTGGGGATGACTAGCTGCAATTGTACAGGACATTGATACAACCACAGCTGGATTACTGTGTGTAGTTTTGGCTTCTTTATCTGAGCAACAGCAATGAAGGGAGGGTGTCAAAGCTTTACCAGACTGATTCTTGGGATGGCAGGACTGAAATATGAAGAGAAACTAGATGAGTTAGGACTATATTTAGAAAAGCAAGAAATGAATCTCATAGAAACTAATGAAATTGTCACAAGACTGGGTAGGGTAAGAAGGATACAGTTATAGAGAAGGATGGTCAGGGAGTCCAGAACCAGAGATCATAGTCTGGTACAGGTAGGCATTTTAGGCCTGAGATGAGATATCTCTTCACCTAGAGGATGGTGAGCCTGTGGAATTTTTTGTCATAGAAAGAGATTGAGGCCAAAGCATTGAATGTTTTCAAGAAGGGGTTAGATAGAGTTCTTAGAGCTAAAGGAATCATAGGTTTTGAGGAGATAGTGGGAACAGGATACTGGGTTTGATAATCAGCTATGATTATATTGAATGATAGAGTTCAAGGCCAGGTGACCTACTGCTCCTAATTTCTATGTTTCTATATATTTGGTGAAGATTACTGAATGGTCACTGAAAGCAAAATCTTTGAACTGGCCTTAAATCATTTTGCACAGCCTATTTATAATTGACTAAATGAAGGATGAAGGAGCAGTGCTCTGAAAGCTAATACTTCCTAATAAACTTGTTCGACTATAACCTGGTGTTGTGAGATTTTTAACTATTTAGAATTATGTAGCCATATGGGGCAGTTCAGGTTGATAATATATTAACTGCAGGTTATAGTCGTTCATCTAAAATTTGTAGATACTGGACTAGTATTATACTTTCAAGTCGGTTTTAATCAGTTGCTATGAATACAACGTTCTGATGTCAGCCCAACAGGACAATCTTTCATTGAATTCTATTGAAATTTGAGGCAAGAAATATCATGCTGGTAAAGAATTGCACACTTGATATTCACACGCGTGATATGTGCTTGTGCATGTGCTCATTGCACATAGGACTTGTAAGTAAGAGACTGATTCACCATTCAATAAGGCGATTTCTGATTTAGTGTTCTCAGATCCTCTTGACCATCTGTGTCCCATAATCCTTGACTTTATTGTGTACTATCATGACTGTGGATCATAACCCTAGGAAACCTATGGGCATATTGAGCTTTAATTCCACATATCTTTCTTAAAACAGGGCTGATATAATCAAGTTAATTACAGATGTAAATTCAGTCACTATCTGAGGAGAAATTCTAGAATGTACAACCTGCACAAATCAGGGACACTTCAAATAGAAAGTCTACAGCCATTTCCTGAAGTGGTTTGTGCAGTTTGTGGTTTTTCCTTCAAGATCAATGTTAAAAAAAAGGCTTAAAAACAAGCTTCAACCTCAGTCTTTATGGGTGGCATGGTGGCACAATAGTTAACACTGCTGCCTCACAGTGCCAGAGACCTGGGTTCAATACCCACCTCGGGCAACTGTCTGTGTGAAGTTTGCACATTCTCCCAATGTCTGCGTGGGTTTCCTCTGGGTGCTCCAGTTTCCTCCCACAGTCCAAAAATGTGCAGCTTAGGTGAATTGGCCATGCTAAGTTGACTGTAGTGTTAGGTGAAGGGGTACATGTAGAGGAATGGGTCTGGGTGGGTTGCTCTTCGGAGGGTCGCTGTGGACTTGTTGGGCTGAAGGGCCTGTTTCCACACTGTAAGTAATCTTTCCATGTTAGTGGCCTGACATCCTGTAGTGTGCTGTAAAGGTTACAGTTTTGAGAAAAGCCATTAATACACCTGCATTGCAGGTAAGGAAAGAGAGATGTTTCTTTCATTCTGTGTGCTGTCAGCCAATGTCTGTCAAAAGAAACCAAGATAAATGGATTTCTTCAACCTGGCAAGCCAAGAGATTGACTTCCAGCTATCAACATCACATTATGGTAATATCCATTATAATGTCCACAATACTTTTTCTCCTACGGGCCGACTGCAGTATCCACGAGTCCAGTATCTGTGGTTTGAGTTACCCACGGTTTAACATGGCCCGAACATATTACAGGGAACATTCCAGAACCAGGGACCGGGGACTACCGGCAAGGTGAATTTCCCATTTAAATGAATGGGTTTGCGACTATCCACGGTTTCAGGTTTCCGCGATAGCTCTTGTAATGTATCTCCTGTGAGTACGGGGGTCTACTGTATTCAAAAATGACTCAGACTGAATCACGTATCTTATATTTTTTGGACTCTCATTTCTAATGTGTGCGTGAGTGTTGATTTATTATTTCTGCTCCCATTTAGTAACTAATAAACCCACTCTTCTGTTAATGTAAGAAAGCCTGATTAAATTGACTTTTAAAATCTAAGTTCCTTTGGTCTAGGGGAAATATATCCATAAGAGGAGGAATCTTATTTAAACTAACCTTGTTGCAAACAACCAAGGGATTGTGAATAACGAAGGGGAGTGGTTCTTCCCTCCTCACCTGGGAGCTGAATGAGTTGTGGAATTTCAACTGTTTCAAGTTAAGGAATATTGTCTGGGGATTGAGCGTAGTATTATCAAAAGTCTTACCTAGCTCAAACATCAGAATTCCACACTCCAGTGAACTTTAGAGGGAAAAACAATTCTCTGTTTTATCCTGGCCCATGCCATACTCCCCCCACCTGAGGAAATATCCATTGGTCATCAGGTCATAATTATCTAGTCTTAGCAAGTGTTGATAAGATTTGTTGCTCAGATTGAGGTTCTGGATGTAGGTTTGCTCGCTGAGCTGGAAGATTCATTTCCAGACGTTTCATCACGCTACTAAGTAACATCTTCAGTGGGCCTCTGGGCAAAGCACTGCTGATAATTCCTGTTTTCTATTTATATGTTTGGGTTTCTTTGGGTTGGTGATGTAATTTCCTGCGGTGATGTCATTTCCTGTTCTTTTTCTCACTGGGTGATAGATGGGGTTGAACACGATGTGTTTGTTGATAGAGTTCCGGTTGGAATACCATGCTTCTAGGAATTCTCATGTGTGTCTCTGTTTGGCTTGTCCTAGGATGGATGTGTTGTCCCAGTCGAAGTGGTGTCCTTCCTTATCTGTATGTAAGGATACAAGTGTTAGGGGGTCATGTCGTTTTGTGGCTAGTTGATGTTCATGTATCCTGGTGGCTAGTTTTCTGTCTGTTTGTCCAATGTAGTGTTTGTTACAGTTCTTGCAAGGTATTTTGTAAATGATATTAGTTTTGCTTGTTGTCTGTATAGGGTCTTTCAAGTTCATTAGCTGCTGTTTTAGTGTGTTGGTGGGTTTGTGGGCTACCATGATGCCAAGGGGTCTGAGTAGTCTGACAGTCATTTCTGAGATGTCTTTCATGTAGGGGAGAGTGGCTAGGGTGTCTAGACATGTTTTGTCTGCTTGTTTTGGCTTGTTGCTGAGAAATCGGTGGACTGTGTTCATTAGGAATCCATTCTTTTTGAATACACGGTATAGGTGATTTTCCTCTACTCTGCGTAGTTCCTCTGTGCTCAGTGTGTGTTGGCTCATTGAAGTAATGTTCTGAGGCAGCTTTGTTTGTGGACATTGGGATGATTGTTTCTGCAGTTCAATATTTATCCAGTCTCCTCAAGATCTTGTATGTTTCAATATACCTTTATTCTTCTAAACTCCAATGTTCTAGACCTAATCCGTTCAACTGTTCCTCATAAAATAAGCCCTTCAGTCCAGCAATACATTGAGTAAAGCTTCCTGTAAAGTCACTGCTCATTGTTATTTTCAACTTTCAGACACATGTTCCAACATTAACATTTTAATGCTTCAATTATTTTTGTGATTTTCTTGAAGTGCACAAGACCAATAACTTCATTACAAAAGTATTACAATTTCCTATGGCATTGAAGTTAATGAACTTCATCCTTTACCTTTCATTAATCTATCAAATATTCTGAACAAAAGTCTTTTTTAAGTTTAAATTTTCTGCAAGACCTAAAGTGCAGTTTCTAATTCTGAAGTGCCAGTGAGGAATATAGAACCAATGGAACACATCGATATGAAGGCATCAACATAAACTTTAGCAGTTGATTGTTTAAAATATATCACAAGCTATTTGCTTCCAAATCAGAGCTTCAGGTCTGTAGTAAAGTGTTAACATTTTTTTAACCAGAATCCACTTTTTGATTTGTGACATCCAAGGTCTCTCAAGATCTGGCAAGTCTAAATATACATGTTTGCGAATTTAATTGAAATGATTTTATGTAATAGTTTAATTTGTGATTTTAAAATGTTTTCTCAAGAAAGAAACTCATGTTTTCCAAGCAAAATCATCTGCTGAAACATTTTAAAAGTTAGCAAATCCTAAGTCAAATGGATCTACGACAAATTGAATTGAGCAATACAGGCAGATCACAGAGTTAAGTAAGAAGAACAAAGAGAACAAAGAAGATTTATGGCTCAGGAACAGGCCCGTCGGCCCTCCAATCCTGAGCTGATCCAAATCCACCTTAAATGAATCTACTGTGCCTGCCTCTACTACCTCTGCTGGCAACGCGTTCCAGGCACCTACCACCTCGATGTAACATACTTTTCATGTATATCCCCCTTAAACTTTTCACCTCTCACCTTGAACACGTGACCTCTCGTTATTGAGTCCCTCATCCTGGGAAAAAGATATTTCTATCATCCTGTCTATACCCTTCCTCATTTTGTAGACCTCAATCAGGTCCCCCCTCAATCTCCTTTATTCTAATGAAGACAATCCTAACCTATTCAAGTAGCATAGATAAGTAAATAATAGGTAAACAGCAGCAAAATCAAAAACACAGGTACAGGCGAATGTTAAGAGTTTGTGAGTCCATTTAGTATTCTAACAACAGTAGGGTAGAAACTGTTTTGAAACTGGCTGGTGCGTTTGTTCAGGCTTCTGTACCTTCTCCCTGATGGTAGAGGTTGTAGAAAAACATTGCTAGGATCATATGGATTTTTGAGAATGCTGGTGGCCTTTCCTTGACAGCGGGCCTGGTAGATGGATTCTATAGATGGGAGGTTTGTGATTGTCCAGGCCGAGTTTACCACTCTCTGTAACCATCTCTGATCTTGAATGGTACAGTTGCCATATCAGGTAGTGATACATCCAGACAGAATGCCAAATTTCCTCAGCTGCCTGAGAAAGAAGAGATTTGTTGGGCCTTTGTAACCAGTGCATCCACATGAAGAGTCCAAAAAAGTTTGTTGTGGATGACCACTCCCAGGAGCTTGACACTGTCCACTCGTTCCACTTCTGTGCTGTTAATGTGTAGGGGGGAATGAGTAACATCCCACCGTAAGTCAATAATGAGTTCCTTGGTTTTGCTAGCATTGAGAGCTAGGCTGTTCTCAGTGCTCCATTTTTCCAGGTCTTCCACCTTCCATCTGTAGTCTGTTTCATCGCCATCTGAGCTTCGACCGACTATGGTGGTGTCATCAGCGAACTTGTAAATGGCATTAGTCTGGTATTTGGCAACACAGTCATGGGTATACAGAGAGTACAGTAGGGGGTTGAGTATGCACCCCTGGGGTCTCCAGTTTTGAGTGTTAGTGAGGATGAAATATTGTCCCCAATCTTCATTGATTGTGGCCTGTGGGTCAGGAAACTGAGGATCCAGTTGCAGAGAGTGGCTTAGTCCGAGATCACTAAGTTTAGTAATCAGTCTCAAGGGGATAATAGTGTTGAAGGCTGAACTGTAGTCAATGAGTAGGATTCTTACGTAGCTGTTCTTGGTGTCAAGATGTTCCAGGGAGGAGTGAAGGGCAAGTGATATGACATCTGACGTGGATCGGTTGGTCTGATAGGCAAATTGGAGTGGGTCAAGAGTAGTTGGTTAATGCCATGACCAAGCAGAAGTGAGTACTGCAGATGCTGGAGATTGGAGTCAAGATTAAAGTGATGCTGGAAAAGCACAGCAGGTCAGTCAGCATCTGAGGAGTAGGAAAATCAACTTTTCGGGCAAAAGCCCTTCTTGATGAAGCCCTGCATCAGGAAGGGCTTTTGCCTGAAACATCGATTTTCCTGCTCCTCGGATGCTGCCTGACCTGCTGTGCTTTCTCAGCACCACTCTAATAATGCCATGACCAGCCTTTCAAAGCACTTCATGATCACCAAAGTTAGGGCCACTGGGCGGTAGTCATTGAGACATGCTGCATGAGCCTTCTTAGGCACAGGGATGATGCTGGCCCTCTTGAAACAGGCAGAGACAGTGGCCTGCTGCAGGGAGAGGTTGAAGATGTCAGAGAAGATCTCTGCCAGTTGATCTGCGCATTCCCTGAGTGCACGGCCTGGTACTCCATCTGATCCCATCACTTTCCTTGGATTCACACTAAGGAAAACTGATCTAACCTCTGATGCAGTGACTGTTGGGTTAGGTTTGTCAGGATGTATTGGAATTGGTGTTACCTCTCCACTGAAATTCTGCTCAAAGTGAGCATAGAAGGCGTTGAGACAATCTGGGAGGATCTGCTATCTTACACTGTCTCTTTTTTGGAACCTGTGCAGGCAACATTAGCTGTTCGAATAAGAGAGATTTGGCAGCAGAACAAAACTGAAAACACACTAAGGGACCATAACATCTAATTCAACTTTGATTACATTTCAGACGGCAGTTCACTTTGGCAAGTTGGGCTGGTTCTTGGCCAACAATAGCAAAGACAAGTCAGCATAGATCTACCACATCTGTTTGTTAGTTAGGAAAAGAAAAAATTGGAGCTGAAGATTATTTGGCTGTTTGATTCTACTCTATCATTTAATAGCATCGCGGTGGCTCTTCTATCACCAATCCATTTTCCTCCCATCCCTCAGCTCTCCTGAATGATCAAAAATCAATTGATCTAATTCTTGAAAATATTCAATGATAGAATATTCACTGCCTCTGGATTGGACAAGTCCAAAGATTTCATGTACACAGATTGTTCTCCTTGTCACAGTCCTTAATGACCAATGCCTTATACTGAGGCTCTATATCATTCCCCTGGTGTCCAATCTCACTGTGTTCCAGACTCCCTAGCCACAGGAAGCATCCTTTCAGTGTCTACCCTGTCTTGAATCCTGTATGTTTCACTGAGTTTACCTTTACTGGGCCACCAACAAGGCAAGTACAGCCATCTTAAAGCATGGAGACCAACCTATACACATTTTGCACACAAATCATATACAACCATAGCCGAACTTGCTGTTCTTGTATTCCAATCTCTTTGCAATATGCCATTGGGTTTTTCAGTTGCTTATTGTGTTTGCAAGCAAACTTTCTATGCTCCTTGCACAAACATTCTCACATCTCTCTGAACGTCATTTTTGGCTTTTTGTCCTATCATTCCCACCAAAGTGAATAACTGTAAATGTTCCCGCATTACACTCCATCTGATAACTTTTTGCCCTCTCACTTAGCCTGTCTATATCTCTTTGCAAACTTTCCTTGTCGTCCTCCATGCTTCCATTCTCACATAACTTTGTATCATCAGCCAAATGTAGATATATTATTCTTGGTCCCTTTTAAGTCATTAATATCGATTGTAAATATTGCACTGATTCTTAAAGGACTCCCATCATTTATGTTCCATCAACTCACTGCTTCCTGCATATTGCCCAATTGTCCATTCAGGCAAATATATTACTTTCATCTCCTTGAGCTTCAACTTTTGAACTGTTGTGTGTCACCTGATGGAATGACTTTTGGGAATCTAATTATACTAAATCTGCTTATTCCTTATAATCTACTTTGTGTTTTATCTTCAAAGAAATCTCTAATTAATATGTTAAAAACAAATTTCCCCTCATTATAATGTTGACTTTGTTCTTTTATAATTTTCTATGCTTATAACTACTTTCTTAGTAATGGATTCCAGCATTATGGAAAATAATGCTCCTACTAGAGAAGGAGCAAACTTAACTTTCTCTTGGTAATAAGACAGGGCAAGTGGCTGAAGTGATATTAGGGGAACATTTATGATCTATTGATCATAATTCTATTTGTTTTAAAATATTTATGGAATGGATAAGCCTTCTATAAAAATTGAAGGTTCTAATTGGATTAAGGCAAATTTTAATGGCATGAGACAAACACTTTCAAACATTGATCGGAGTAGTCTGTTCACAGGGAAAGGGATGTTTGATAAGTGGGAGGCTTTCAAAAGTGGGATAATGAGAGTTCAGGGTCATTATGTTCCTGTTAAAGTATAAGCTAAGGCTGGAAGAATTAGAGAACAATTTGATGAATAAAGGCATTGAGGTTCTCATCAAGACTAAAACAAAATCATACATTAGAAGAGAAGGAGAAGCTTGGGAACTATAGACCTGTGAGTCTAATGTCAATGGTGGATATGTTGTTGGAAGTTATTTTGAAAGATATAATTTATATGCATTTGGAGAGGCAAGAAATGATTAGGGCTAGTCAGTATGGTTTTGTGCGAGATAAATCGTGTCTCACAAAATTGGTTGAATTTTTGACGAAATAACCAAGAAGATTTATGAGGGCAGAGCTGTAGACATTGTTTACTTGGATGTAAGTTTACTCACTGAGCTGGAATGTTCATTTTCAGATGTTTCGTCACCATACTAGGTAACATCAGTGAGCCTCCAGTGAAGCACTGATGGTATGGCCTGCTTTTGATTTATTTTTATTTTTTTTTTAAGAATACAGCGCAGTACAGGCCCTTCAGCCCTCGATGTTGCGCCGATCAAAGCCCACCTAACCTACACTAACCCACTATCCTCCATATACCTATCCAATGCCCGCTTAAATACCCATAAAGAGGGAGAGTCCACTACTGCTACTGGCAGGGCATTCCATGAACTTACGACTCGCTGAGTGAAGAACCTACCCCTAACATCAGTCCTATATCTACCCCCCCTTAATTTAAAGCTATGCCCCCTTGTAATAGCTGACTCCATACGTGGAAAAAGGTTCTCACTGTCAACCCTATCTAACCCCCTAATCATCTTGTACACCTCTATCAAATCACCCCTAAAACTTCTTTTCTCCAGTGAAAACAACCCCAAGTGCCTCAGCCTTTCCTCATAGGATTTTCCTACCATACCAGGCAACATCCTGGTAAACTTCCTCTGCACCCGTTCCAGTGCCTCCACATCCTTCCTATAGTATGGCGACCAAAACTGCACACAATATTCCAGATGCGGCCGCACCAGAGTCTTATACAACTGCAGCATGACCTCAGGACTCCGGAACTCAATTCCTCTACCAATAAAAGCCAGTACGCCATATGCCTTCTTCACTGCACTATTTACCTGGGTGGCAACTTTCAGAGATCTGTGTACATGGACACCAAGATCCCTCTGCTCTTCCACACTACCAAGTAGTCTACCATTAGCCCAGTAATCCATCTTTTTATTACTCTTACCAAAGTGAATCACTTCACACTTAGCTACATTGAACTCCATTTGCCACCTTTCTGCCCAGCTCTGCAGCTTCTCTATATCCCGCTGTAACCTGCCATATCCTTCCTCACTGTCTACAACTCCTCCGACTTTCGTATCATCCGCAAACTTGCTCACCCAACCTTCTAACCCTTCCTCCAGGTCATTTATAAAAATGACAAACAGCAATGGTCCCAAAACAGATCCTTGCGGAACACCGCTAGTGACGGCACTCCAAGATGAACCTTTGCCATCAACTACTACCCTCTGTCTTCTTCCAGAGAGCCAATTCCTAATCCAAACCTCCAACTCACCCTCAATGCCATATCTCTGTATTTTATGCAGTAGCCTACCATGGGGGACCTTATCAAACGCCTTACTAAAATCCATGTATACCACATCTACCGTTTTCCCCTCATCTACCTCCTTAGTCACCTTCTCAAAGAATTCAATAAGGTTTGTGAGGCACGACCTGCCCTTCACAAAACCATGCTGACTATCCTTGATCACATCATTCTTATCCAGATGTGCATAAATCCTATCCCTTACAATTCTCTCTAAGACTTTGCCCACAACAGAAGTGAGACTCACTGGCCTATAGTTACTAGGATTATCCCTACTCCCCTTCTTGAACAAGGGAACCACGTTTGCTAGCCTCCAGTCCTCTGGCACTACTCCTGTCGACAAAGAGGACACAAAAATCAAGGCCAATGGCTGCAATCTCCTCCCTTGCTTCCCAGAGAATCCTAGGATAAATGCCATCAGGCCCAGGGGACTTATCTATTTTCACCCTTGCCAGAATTTCCAACACCTCTTCTCTACATATCTCAAAGCCATCCATTCTACTTATTCGTGCCTCAGTATTCATATCGACAACAATGTCCTGTTCCTGAGTGAATACTGACGAAAAGTATTCATTCAGCGCCTCCCCAATCTCTTCAGCCTCCACACGCAACTTCCCATTACTATCCTTGATTGGACCTATTCCTTCCCTAGTCATTCTTTTATTCCTAACATACCTATAGAAAGCCTTAGGGTTTTCCCTAATCCTACCAACTAAGGACCTTTCATGTCCCCTCCTTGCTGCTCTTAGCTCTCTCTTCAGGTCCTTCCGGGCTACCTTATAACTCTCAATTGCCCCTATTGAACCTTCACGCCTCATCTTTACAAAGGCCGCCCTCTTCCATTTAACAAGGGATTCCAACTCCTTATTAAACCACGGCTCCCTCACACGACCCTTTCCTCCCTGCCTGTTAGGTACGTACTTATCAAGGACACTCAATAGTTGCTCCTTGAACAAGTTCCACATATCAATTACGCTCTTGCCTTGGAATCTACTTTTCCAATCCACACATCCTAAGTCATGCCTCAACGCATCATAATTTCCCTGCCCCCAGCTATAACTCTTGCCCTGTAGTACACACTTATCCCTCTCCATCACTAGAGTAAAAATCACCGAATTGTGGTCACTGTCCCCAAAGTGCTCACCTACCTCTAGTTCTAATACCTGGCCTGGTTCGTTACCCAGAACCAAATCCAGTATGGCCTCACCTCTTGTTGGCTTATCTACATATTGTGTCAGGAAACTCTCCTGCACACATTGCACAAACACTGACCCATCTAACGAACTTGAGCTATAGCTTTCCCAATCAATATCAGGAAAGTTAAAGTCTCCCATAACAATCATCCTATTACTGTCACTCTTCTCCTGAATCATCTTCGCAATCCTTTCTTCAACGATTCTAGGACTATTAGGAGGCCTGTAAAAGACTCCTAACAGGGTGACCTCACCTCTTCTATTCCTAACCTCAACCCAAACTACCTCAGATGGCAAATCTTCGTCCATCTTCCTTTCCACCGCTGTAATACTATCTTTGACAAGCAAAGCCACACCCCCCCCTCTTTTGCCCCCACCTCTGACCCTACTAAAACATTTAAACCCTGGAACCTGCAACAGCCAATCCTGTCCCTGATCTAGCCATGTCTCCGTAATAGCCACAACATCGAAGTCCCAGGTACCAACCCACGCTGCGAGTTCACCTACCTTATTTCGTATACTTCTGGCATTAAAGTATACACACTTCAAGCCACTCTTCTGTTTACAGGCACCCTCCTTTAAGATTGATGCCATATTCCTAACCTCCCTACACTCCAGGTCCTGCACCCTAAAGCTACAGTCTGGGTTCCCATGCCCCTGCAGAGTTAGTTTAAACCCCCCCCAAGAGCACTAGCAAACCTCCCCCCAAGGATACTGGTGCCCCTCAGGTTCAGGTGCAGACCATCCTGTTTATAGAGGTCCCACCTTCCCCAGAAAGAACCCCAGTTATCCAAGTACCGAAATCCCTCCCTCCTGCACCATCCCTGTAGCCACGCATTTAACTCTTCTCTCTCCCTATTCCTCGACTCTCTATCACGTGGCACGGGTAACAAACCAGAGACAACAACTCTGTTCGTTCTAACTCTGAGCTTCCAACCTAGCTCCCTAAAAGCCTGTCTAACATCCTCAGCACTCCTTCTACCTATGTCATTGGTGCCAATATGGACCACGACTTCAGGCTGCTCCCCCTCCCCCTTAAGGACCCGGAAAACACGATCAGAGACATCACGTACCCTTGCACCTGGGAGGCAACATACCAAACGTGAGTCTCTCTCGTTCCCACAAAACCGCCTATCTGTGCCCCGAACTATCGAGTCCCCAATTATTATTGCTCTGCTCTTCTCCACCCTTCCCTTCTGAGTAGCAGGGACAGGCTCCGTGCCAGAGGCCTGAGCCCCGTTACTTACCCCTGGTAAGTCGTCCCCCCCACAAGTATCCAAAACGGTATACTTGTTCTTGAGGGGAACGACCACAGGGGGTCCCTGCACTGGCTGCTTCCTCCCAGTCCCCCTCACTGTCACCCATCTATCTGCCATCTTTGGAGTTACTACTTCCCTATAGCTCCGATCTATGACCCCCTCTGCCTCCCGAATGATCCGAAGTTCATCCAACTCGAGCTCCAGTTCCCTAACACGGTCTTGGAGGAGCTGGAGATGGGTGCACTTCCTGCAAGTATAATCAGCAGAGACGTCCATGGCATCCCTCACCTCATACATGTTGCAGGAGGAACATTGCACTGCCTTCACTGCCATCCCTCTAAAGCTAACCTTTATTTTAAAACAAAAAAACTGGGTCTAAAGAATACAACAAGCAAAATTCGGCACTTACCTCCTTACCACAACGGATCTTATTATTAGGTTAGAGGAGGAGGGCGGGTGGGAGGCACTACCTCCGTAGTGCCTCGGGTTCTTCAGCTGCGCGCTTTTAAAGGGGAAACAAACCTACCCAGGTAAGCTTACGCTCTACCTGCTTCCGGGTCTCGGCTGCCTCTCTGGTCGTCGTCACTTCCCCCTGCTGCTCCCGCTCTTTCTGTGAAGAGAGTGAAAAAAAAACACCGCTGCCCGCTACCGGTAAGTACTTTTAAAACAAACAGTCTTACCTTAGCTGCTGCTCGCAATCAAAATTTATGTGTTTAGGTTTCCTTGGGTTGGTGATGTCTTTCCTGTGGAGATGTCATTTCCTGTTCTTTTTCTCAGGGGTGGTAAATGGGATCCAAGTCAATGTGTTTGTTGATAAGAGTTCCAATTGGAATGCCATGCTTCTAGAAATTCTCGTGCGTGTCTCTGTTTGGTTTGTCCTAGGATGAATTGGTTGTCCCAAAGTGGTGTCCTTCCTTAATTGTATGTAAGTATACAAGTGAGAGTGGGTCATGTCGTTTTGTGGCTAGTTGATGTTCATGTATCCTGGTGGCTAGTTTTCTGTCTGTTTGTCCAATGTAGTGTTTGTTACAGTCCTTGCATGGTATTTTGTAAATGACATTAGTTTTGCTTGTTGTCTATAAGGGGTCTTCCAAGTTCATTAGCTGTTGTTTTAGTGTGTTGGTAGTTTTATGGGCTACCCTGATGCAAAGGGGTCTGAGTAGTCTGGCAGTCATTTCCGAGATCGGGAGTGTAGTGCTGGAAAAGCACAGCATGTCAGGCAGCATCCAAGGAGCAGGAGAATCGATGTTTTGGGCATAAGCCCATCATCTGGAATGAGGTTTGTGGGTCAGGACTGAGAGATAAATGGGAGGGGGTAGGCGGCTGAGAAAACGATAGGTGGATGAAGGTGAGGGAGAAGGTGAATAGCTCAGAATGAAGAGTGAAGGACAGGTCTGGAGGGCAGTGCTGCATTGGAGGCATGGGACTGGGATAATGTGGGGGGAGGGGAAATGAGGAAACTGTTGAAATCCATATTTATCTCTTGTGGTTACAGGGTCCCAGAGTGGAATATGAGACATTCCTCCTTGAGGCGTCAGGTGGTAACAGTTTGGTGATGGAGGAGGCCCAGGACTTGCATGTCCTTGACGGACTGAGAGGGGGAGTGGATGTGTTCAGCCACGGGGCGGTGAGGTTGGTGGGTGTGGATGTCCCAGAGACATTCTCTAAAATGATCCACAAGAAGGTGTTCTGCCTCCCCGATGTAGAGGAGAACACACTGGGTGCAACGGATGCAGTAGATGATATTAGTAGAGGCCATGGCTACCACCTTGGTTTGTCGTCTCTTATTCCAAATTCCTCCACCTCTACCGTATCTGTTCCCAGGATCCAAACCAAAGGGGTAGCCATGGGCACCCACATGGGACCCAGCTATTCTTGCCTGTTTGTCAGAGATGTGGAACAGTCTATCTTTCGCAGTTACATCGGCACCACTCCCCACCTGTTCCTCCACTACATCGATGACTGTATCGGCACCGCCTCATGCTCCCACAAGGAGGTTGAACAGTTCATCAACTTTACCAACACCTTCCACCCTGACCTCATTACACCTGGACCATCTCAGAAATCTCCCTCCCCTTCCTCTACATCTCCATCACCGTCTCCAGCGACCGACTAACCACGGACATCTACTATAAGCCCATTGACTTCCATAGCTACCTAGACTACACCTCCTCCCACCCTACCTGCTGTACAAATGCCATCCCTTATTCCCAATTCCTCCGCCTCTGCTGCATCTATTCCCAGGATGAACAATTCCAGCTCAGAAAGTCCCAGTTGGCTTCCTTCTTCCACAAACGTAACTTCCCTTCCCACGTGGTTGAAGATGCCCTCCAGTGCATTTCCTCCACTTCACGCACCACCACCCTTTAACCCCACCCCTCCCAATGCAACAAGGATAGAAACTCCTTGGTTCTCACCTTCCACCCCACCAACCTCTGCATGCAATGCATCATCCTCCACCACTTCTCCAAACGGACCCCACCACCAAAAGATATATTTCCCTCCCCACCCCTATCAGTGTTCCAAAAAGACCATTCCCTCTACGAGTCCCTCATCAGGTCCACACACCCCCATCAACCCATACCCCACTCCTGCCACCTGTCACCACAGGAAATGTAAAAGCTGCGCCCACACCACTCTTCTCACCTCCCTCCAAGGCCCCAAGAGATCCTTCCACATCTGTCAGAAATTTACTTGTATCTCTATCAATGTTAGCTACTGCATCCGTTCCACCCAGTGTGGTCTCCTCTACATTGGAGAGACAGGACACCTTCTTGTGGATCGTTTCAGAGAACACCACTGGGACAGCCGGACCCAACAACCCCACCGCCCCGTGGCTGAACACATCAACTCCCCCTCCCACTCCATCAAGGGCAAGCAAGTCCTGGGCCTCCTCCATCGCCAACCATTACCACCCGACACCTCAAGGATGAACGCCTCATATTCAACCTTGGGACCCTGCAAACACATGGGATAAATGTGGATTACAACAGTTTCCTCATTTTCCCTTTCCCCACTCTGAGCTATCACCTTCTCCCTCACCTTCATCGTTTTCTCAGCTATCTTCCCCCAAACCCCATCCCCTCCCATTTGTTTCTCATCTCTGCCCCACAAGCCTCATTCCTAAATATTAGATGAGATGAGATTACTTGCAGTGTGGAAGCAGGCCCTCCAGCCCAACAAGTCCACACCGACCCGCCAAAGCACACCCACCCAGACCCATTCCCCTACCCCTAACACTACGGGCAATTTATTACGGCCAATTCACCTGACCTGCACATTTTTGGATTGTGGGAGGAAACAGGAGCACCTGAAGGAAACCCACACAGACACAGGGAGAATGTGCAAACTCCACACAGAGAGTCACCTGAGGTGGGAATTGAACCCGGGTCTCTGACACTGTAAGGCAGCGGTCCACCGTGCCACTCATTAAAGAAGGCCTTATGTCTGAAACGTCGATTCTTCTGCTTCTTGGATGCTGCCTGCTCTGCTGTGCTTTTCCAGCACTACACTCGACCTCAGAAATGACTGCTAGACTACTCAGACCTTTTGGCATCATGGTAGCCCACAAACCCACCAAAACACAATCAACAGCTAATGAACTTGAAAGGCTCTATACAGACAACAAACTAAACTAATGTCATTTACAAAATACCTTGCAAAAACTGGAACAAACACTACATTAGATAAACAGGCAGAAAACTAGCTACCAGGATACATGAACATCAAGTAGCGACAAAAAGACATGACCCACTCTCACTAGCATCTTTACATACAAATGAGGAAGGACACGACCTCGACTGGAACAACACATCCATCCTAGGACAAGCCAAACAGAGACACGCACGAGAATTCCTAGAAGCATGACATTCCAATCAGAACTCTATCAACAAACACATTGACTTGGATCCCATTTACCACCCCCTGACTTCCCCACAAGAAATGACATCACCAACCAAAGGAAACCTAAACACATAAATCAAAAGTGGGCCATACCACCAGTGCATCACAGGAGGCTCACTGATTATGTTACCTTTATGGTGACGAAACATCTGAAAACAAACCTTCCAGCTCAGCGAGCAAACATACATCCAGAACTTTAAACTGAGCTCCAAACCTTCTCAAAATTGTTTATATGGACTTTAGTAAAGGTTTTGAAAAGGATCCGCATGGTAGACTAATTAGTAAAGTTAGATCATGTGGGATTCAGAATGAGCTTGCCAATTGGATACAAAATTGGCTTAACAGCAGGAGACAGAGAGTGATGGTGGAGGGTTGTTTGGACCGGAGGCCTGTAACCAGCAGTGTTCTACTTTTGTTTGTTATTTACATAAATTATTTAGATGAGAATATAAAAGGCATGATTAGTAAGTTTGCAAATGACACCAAAATTGTAGTACAATGGAGAGTGAAGGAGGTTAACTTAGATCACAAAGAGGCTTGATCAATTGGGTCAATGGGCTGAGGAGTGGCAGATGGAGTTTATTTGGATATACGTCATGTATTGCATCTTGCTAAAACAAGTAAGGGCAGGATTTGTGTAATTAAAAGTTTGGCCTTGGGTACTGTTGTAGAACACAGAGACCCAGGGGTTCAGGTACATAATTCTTTGAAGTTTGCACCAGATATAGATAAGGTGGTTAAGAAGGTTTTTCGCAAGCTTGGCTTTGTTGCTCAGATCTTCGAGGGTAGGAGTTGGGATGTTATGTTAAGGTTGTACAGGACTTTGGTGAGGCCACTTCTGGAGTATTGTGTGCAGTTCTGCTCACCCTGCTATAGGAAGGATGTTATTAAGCTGAGGAGGCCAGAAGAAATTTACCAGGATGTTGTCAGGAATGGAGGGTTTGAGTATAAGGAGAGGCTGGATAGGCTAGGACTTCTTTCACTGTAGTGCAGGATGATAAAGGGTGACCTTATAGTTTATAAAATTAGGGGGATATATGGAAGATGAATGTAGGTATCGTTTCCCTAGGGTGGGGATTTCAAGACGAGGGGACATATATTTATGGTAAGAGGAAAGAGATTTAAGAATGGCACGGGGCAATTTGTTTTATACAGAGAATAGGTCACGTGTGGAATGAACTTCCAGAGGAATGTTGGATGCGGGTACAGTTGCAACATTTAAAAGACATTTAAACAAATACATGAATAAGAAATGTCTGGAGGGCTATGGGCCAAGTGCGGTGGATACAACTAGTTTAGTTTGGAATTATGGTCGGCATGGACTGGTTAGTCTGAAAGGTCTGCTTCTGTGTTGTATGACTCCATTTGCCCAGAGACCAATGCTCTGTTAACTGGTCTGTAATCCCTTGTTTTCTCTCATCTATTTTCTTGAATAGCAGAGTTGTATTTTATAACTTTCAAGTCACTGGGATCACTTCACAATTTTGGAAACATAACCAGTCCAGAGATTCCATTTATCTAAATTAAACTCCAACTGCCACTCCTCAGCCTATTGACCCAATTGATCAAGTTCTTTGTAACCGGAGGTTATTTTAGAACCGCAAGATGCAGACCATCAGGTTCTGGGGATTTACCAGATTTCAGATTTTTTTTCTTTAAGAGTTTTGCTTTAACTTCCCCAGTAAACCATGAAATAGAATGTAATTCTATTGAACATTTTGATTTGTTTCCTTAAATGTCTGCCATCATTAATTTCCCATCATAATTTTTTGGGTTTTTTTCTAATCAACTTTAGCCAGCTTTCCTCATATTGACATAATTGGCTCTGTTTAAGCTTTAAGATCCTTGGATGGCCTTGAGTTCATTACTTTTAAAAGGAATATGGAAATAAATTATTTTTACAAGAATCTTCTACTATGACTTCCCAAAGAAATTTGAACTATTGCAAAATAGCTTTATTTCATCACATATTATTCCAGGAAACTATTGTGAAAGCATTCCACAAATTCATCTTTCAAATTAGTTTTGCCAATTCAATGTGTTGTTGTTCAGTGCACCATTGCTGACCACAAGCCATCTCTCCTGCACTAACAATTAAATGCTGTAAAAGTTTAAATTCGCTTTGGCTGTTGGGCACTCCTTAAAATGGGGAGCATTGTTCATTGTGTATCCTGGTGACATCTTCATGCTGCTGATTCCTGAACATATACCCAGAGCATTACTTATGGCCTCTTCAAGGAAATTAACTTTGATCTTACACTCCATAGGCATTCCACAAGACATTCTTCCTTTAGAGTTTATAATACAGAAACATCTCATTGGTCCAACTGTTATTTAAGCTCCCTGCAAGCCTTCTCCCATATTACTTTATTTCAAATTAACTTCATATCCACTGTTCTTTTCTTCCTCATTTACTTGTCTGGTTTCCCTGAGATACATTTATGCAATTCTGATTTTGTTATTAATCCTACACGTTCACAAAGGGTGAACAACAAGGTCTGTTAGTAAAATGGACACCTGGAGCAACATTCCTGGAATCAACTGAGGAATTATTGAATGTGTCAAGTGGACTAGATTTCCAAAGAGGTTATGCTCCTGGGGCCAATTGGATTATGACCAAGTTCAAAGGGAGGCATATGTGGGCACACACATTTCTGCTTGCAGCCCATATCTGCCAAGCCATTCCAGAGCAAGAGCATCAGGGAACCCTGAAACAGAGGAGGTTCTGATATTGACAATGATGGAGCAACCAGCATGATCTTCTTTGATCACACCTGATGTAGAGTTTATATTGCACATGGCACAGTTTACTAGAAAATACCACCGTTCCCTAGGTCAGCATTGCACTACAATTGAGAGAAAATGGACTTTGGTTTGAGGCCTCACCTGACCAATATCACATAATTCTGCATCAGGTTTTCTGTTAGCCAAATTCTAAAAAGATAGTGCCACCACAGTCATCACCTTGCTGATACCAAGATCTCCACTGATTTTATTGGTGGTGTGTTAGGAGATACATGAAATCAAGTGATGGTTCTGAGGACTATCCCGGGTCAAACTTTCTTTCATCCTGTACCACTGATGATATTTTAGGATTGGATGCTTCCAAGGGAATCACACATTGATAAAGTAGAAATAATGAAGAAATCCCAGGAGTATTGTAGCACTACTGTAAATATTGAGACTGGACTTCTTCACATCAAGTTGTTGCAGTACTGAACTGGTTAGAATTGTGGGTCAGTTCAGTGATTGGTGTGGGCTTTTGTAAATCTCGCTTGTTGTGCTAGAGTTGCTCCAGGGGATGAGGACCAAAATACAAGGGGACATGGTTTTATGTGATAAATCACCTTAAATGGGAGGATAGGTAATCTGTACACCAGAATCATAGTCATAGAATCCCTACAGTCCAGAAAGAGGCTATGCAGTCCATCAAGTCTTCATCAACACTCTGAAGAGAGTCCCACCCAGACTCATCCCCCTATTCTATCCCAGTACTGCATTTTCCATGGTCAGTCCCTCTAACAGCCACATTCTTGTACTGTGGGAGGAAACCAGAGCACCCAGGGAGATCCCATTTAGACACGGGGAGAACTATGCTGTCTGATCCTAGATTCTCCCACAAGGGAGAATTCCAGTAAGCACAGACCCAACCAACTTAACCTCCTTTCATAAAACAGTTCCTCTGTACTCTGTATCAGCCGAGTGAATGTTGTCTGGACTGCCTCCAATGCTCATACTGCATACTTTCCCTTAGATAAGGGGCCCCAGAACACTTCACAGTATTCCAGCTGTTGTCTGAATATGCCTTTTATAGTATGAGCAAAACCTCCCTACTTTTAAACTTCCTTCCCTTCGAAATAAAGGCCAAAATTTCTGTTTGCCTCTTCTCTTACCTGCTGGACTTGGATACTACCTTCTTGATTCATGCATGATGACTCCCAAATCGTTCTGTGACGTTCTGCAATCTTTCTCCATATAAATAATGTTCAGCTGCTTAATTTCTGGCCAAATTGCACAACCTCACCCGTTTCCAGATTATATTCCATCTGCCAAGGTTTTGCCCATTCTCTTATCCTTAGATATCCCCCGCAGATTCTTTGTGTCATCTACCTCACCTGCCTTCCCACTTGGTTTTCATATCACCCACAAACTTGTCTTTGGTATATTACAGTGCCAAACCCTCCACTTCGCCCCGCGGCAGACATAGTGATGTTATAAAAGCATATCTAAGTAAAATTTAAAGTTCTAAAATCAGGTTGAAGCCTCATAAATATCTAGCTACTGTGGTTAAATGATTTAGATGTGACCACCCACATATTGTTCGGAGAGTGGAATGCAAACACAGCAATTAATGTTCGAAATGAAAGAAAGCTTTTTAAATCTATGACAGGCACTTTACTCAGAAAGTTGAAGACCTCAATGTTTGTGTGAAATGTTTTTAACTTTTAACTGTATATTATAACATTCCAGAGCTTGCTGTTAATCAAGCTTCTGTTGATACCAAGTGAATAAAGTTCAGACTACTAAGTTGGAGAATACAGTGTATACGTGGGCTGGCAAGTAACATTTGTGTCACATGAAAGCCAGGTAATGACCATCACCAATCATCCCTTAACATTCAATGGTGTTACCATTGCTGAATCCATCAATATCAATATCCTGTGGTTTACAATTGACCAGAAACACAGACTTACCATATACAAAAGGGCAGCACGGTGGCTTGTGGTTAGCACTGCTGCCTCATAGCGCCAGGGACCCAGGTTTGATTCCAGCCTCGGGTGACTGTCTCTCTGTGTGGAGTTTGCACATTCTCCCTGTATCTGTGTGGGTTTATGCCAGGTACTCCAGTTTTCTCCCACAATCCAAAGATGCACATGTCAGGCAAGTTGGCCATTCTAAATTGCCCATAGTGTTAGTTGCATTAGTCAGAGGGAAATGGGTCTGGATGGGTTACTCTTCGAAGGGTCGGTGTGGACTTGTTGGACCAAATGGTCTGTTTCCACACTGTAGTGAAATAGACCCACGAGGTGATCCTCTGACCTACCTTCCCCCCTCCGCACCGAGTGCCCAAAGATCAGGCAGGTGGGACTGAAGAGCAGCCAAAAGCAGAGAAGGTTCTCCAGAAAACTAAAAAGGGAGTGCAATTGCCCACACCTGATATATAAATGGTCTATAGACTCCACAGCACCACAGAACAAACAGTTGGGCTGGAGTCCATGAACCACCGCAATCTGCGATTACAGGGGACCACTGCATGCACCACCCTTCACCCCAGATCCCCCAGGGAAAGTGGAGGACTCCCATGTAAAGAGACCTGCACTGGGGATCTTCACCGCCCGGTGGCAAGTGGGCATGCCAAGTCGTGTCCTGGTGATGGATGAAGAAGAGGTGGATAGTGTGCAGCAGCTGTCTGTACAGAGCTTGCCATTTCACACCTTTGAAATACATGTAGCAAAGATTACTGAAGTGGCTCAAGTATCTCCTGTTTATAATTGGTGAGCCAGGGCTTTCCTGATTGGGGAGAAAGTGAGGACTGCAGATGCTGGAGATCAGAGCTGAAAATGTGTTGCTGGAAAAGCACAGCAGGTCAGGCAGCATCCAAGGAACAGGAGAATCGACGTTTCGGGCGTAAGCCCTTCTTCAGGATTGTCCCAGGTTAACAACTCCAATCAAGGACTTCATAGTCAACAGGATCCAGCTGGTTCCAATCACTACAGAAATATATCTCCATTCATTCACTATCTCTGGGTCAAATCCTGGAATTTCCTCCCTCAGGGCATTGTGCGTCCACCTTCAACACATAAACTGCATCAGTTCAAAAAAACACCTCACCACCACCTTCTCAAGGGCAAATAAGGACAGGCAATAAATGTTGGCCCAGCCAGCAACACCCACATTCCAGGAGTGAATAAAACATGCAAAAATAATTCATTTAGATGCTAAGTAGTGATTTAATGCTAAAGAGGTGATTAGAAAAATACCACATCTGGATATAATTTGCTAACAGTTCAAATATGTTCTTGACTAGTCTATTATCAGGTAAGGCAGCTGGTGTTTTGAAACATGTAATTATTTACATATTTAAGATGCAGAGAATGTATGACGAAAATATTTAGTGAGTTGCAGTCATAATGTAAAATGGATGCTGAATAACATAACTCAATGATTCACATTCATGTAATCATTTCAAGGAAGTATTCAAAACATACAGAAGAATTTTTAAGGAGTTACACATTAAGATGACTAAAGTCTTTAAAATGCTTATAGCTAATCTTTGTCAGGTCAAAGTCCTTGAAATAAAATAAATTATCTAGCACCTTGTTTGCAAATATTCCCAATAAGGAATTACAACTATACAACACAGCAGGATCACATAAACGGCAGTGGTGTTGATTGGGATAGGAATCATAGTCAGGGCACGAGGAAAATCATCTTCAAAAAGTATCATGGGATCATTAACATCTGTCTAATTTAGGAAACAGACCTCCTACCCTGCTCCCCCAACTTCCACACCATGTCAATTCAGTACTTCTTATCTCTGGACTGACTATCGAATGCTTCAAGTTAGGAATCGAGTTTAAATCCATCGCCTTGTTATTTCGGATCAAGGGAATTTTCAATTGAATAAACCAACTTTCTGGACAAAAGTAGATATTTTTGAGAATGGCAAAGTCAGGTTTGCATTGAAATGGAACTAATGTTTTGGATACACTGTCATAACTAGGTGAATAGGGGTGAATTAGTTCCCTCTTTTCATCATCCCTGACTAGCCACATTAACGTTTTGCATTCTTTTTAGGGCAATGCACTGTCTCCAATGAAAATATCTTTAACCAGTTCTATTGTACAGTAAGGAGTCAAGTAGAGTGAAAATGAGTATGAGATTATAATCTGCTAGCCCTGGGGAAAATAATAAAGTCAAGCAATACAGTTACAAAGTTAAATAGTGTCAAGTATAAAAGGAGGATAACAGAAATTTACAGTTTGAAGTTCTTAGAATGTTGTTGAGCGTAGGATTTTAACTTGCAACCATTGTTCAATTAACATCTTGAAACATTGTCAGTAGTAAATATTGTTAGGAAGGTGTAGAGGTGTACTGTACCTTTAGGAGAGAGAAGAAGCTAAAAGGACTGAACTGAAAGCACAGAGTGTCCTGAACAAGGTAAAAAATGTAACGTTTGGTTGACACATGTAACTGGTAGTGTGTTGTCATGGAACAAAAACAAATTCAAATTTGGCCAATCAGTTTAAATTATGCCCCAGCTACCAAAATCCAATTGAAATCGAATTTTACTGTTCGGGAGGACATCAAACCAATGAAACGATCCAATGTTTTGGGGTATAAAATTAGACATTTTGAACAGTTAGGGGGAGAACTGCCAAGAAAGCCAACAAGTATAGACTGCTAGCCGAATAGCTCTCTGAAAGGTACCTGTTCACATGAAAGACCTGTGAAGCAGAATACTGAAGAAAAGATGACAGAGGAAAATCTGCAGGGGAAGATGCAAAAATAAGATTCCAGCTGGTTTTGAAATTTGAAGTTTTTTTGTAAATCTTAATCAGGGTTGTTTTTAATATATCAGACCAGTATTGTAGAGTGGGAGATAAAATAGAAGGGGGTTGTAAATAGCTGTTGTTTTAATCTTCTCTGTTGGACTTAAAGAACAAAATTGTTAATTTTTACTGTAAATAGTGACCTTTGGGATAGCTTTTTGCCTCTCGAAATTTAAGATTACAGCGCAAGGTGAGCTTCTCTGTCTGTTGGGTTAAGGGGCGGCACGGTGGCACAGTGGTTAGCACTGCTGCCTCACAGCGCCAGAGACCTGGGTTCAATTCCCGACTTAGGCGACTGACTGTGTGGAGTTTGCACATTCTCCCCGTGTCTGCGTGGGTTTGCTCCGGTTTCCTCCCACAGTTACAAAGATGTGCAGATTAGGTGAATTGGTCATGCTAAAATTGCCCATAGTGTTAGGTAAAGGGGTAAATGTTGGCGAATGGGTGGGTTGCGCTTCGGCGGGTCGGTGTGGACTTGTTGGGCCAAAGGGCCTGTTTCCACACTGTAAGTAATCTAATCTTAAATTAGCAAAGGGGTTTACCCTGTGTCATGACAATATTGTAGATTCATTTTTGAATTCTCAGGCTCAAAGGGGGAGAAATTGTAATTGATCTTTACTTAGATGTGTATAATATTCTGAACAAAATGAGTGAATTAACAGCACAAATAGAGTTTAATGTGTATGGTCTTAGAGATATTGTGGAGACTTGGTGACCAGGAGATCAAAGCTGGGTACTAAAGATTCAGGGGCATGTGAAATGTTCCTGGATTTGAGGATGTGGAATCAATTTGACAGGCAGCAGAAATAATAAGGGGCAGAAGGCACTGCTGGGAATAACCTATATGTCACATAACAGTAGCTGTTGTGCAGTACAGACAATAAATTATGAGATAATGATGGCATGTAATAAGGTCAGTACACTAATCATGGTTGATTTTAATCTTCGCTTGGAGTGGTAAAATCAAATTGACAAAAGTAGCCTTGAGGAAGATCTATGTGTGACAGTTTCCTAGAACAATATGTTGTGGATCCAGGAATCAAGCTACTTTGGATCTGGTAATGTATAATGACACAGTTTTAAAAATAATCTCAGAGTAAGAGGCATCCCCCTAAGGAACCATGAACATAACATAGGAGCATTTAGCATTCAATTTGAAACTTGGGTCAGAAACAACTGAGCTAAAACATAAGTAAGCATAATTACATATAGATGAAGGCAGCAATGACAGGAGTTGATTGGGAATGGAGCTTGGCAGAAATTATGATTGAGGAATGATGGAAGATAGTTAAGAAAATGGTTTATGACTCAGCAAATGTATATCCCAGTGAGGGTGAAAGTGTCTAAGAAGGGGATAAACTAACTATGGTTAGCCAAGGAAGGTAAGGATAGCATCAGATTGAAAAAAAAGGATAGAAAGTGGCAGATGATCATGATAAACTGGACATTTCGGAAAGCTTTAAAAGCTAATAAAAGATGACCAAAAAAAGGAAGAAAATAAACTATTGGGCAAACTAGCAAGTTATATAAAAACAGATAATTAAAGAACCTTTAAATGTATAAAGAGAAAAAGAAAAGCCAAAGTGAAAACTCTTCAGAGAACAGGCATGACAAATAATGACGGGGAACCAAAACAACAAAGGAGCTAAGAGTAGAGGACATCAATAGAGCTCCAGAAAAACTAAAATGATCAAGGAGTTCAAGGATGGAAGGAAATATGCACCATGACTATTACCAAAGAAACATTACTAGGGAAACTAATGGGGCTAAAGGCCAATAAGTCCCCAATAAGGCCTCTTTTGAATTTAAAGGAAGTAGTGGCAGAGAAGTGTATGCATTGGTAGAAAACTTCCAAAAATAATTAGATTCAGGAAAAAGTCCCAAAGGATTGGAAAGCTGTCAATATAATATCCTTACTCAAAAAAAGAGGGAGACATAAAAGAGATAATTAATAATAGCAAACTGTTAAAAGTCTGTTATAAAGGATGTAATAGTAGAGCACTTAGAAATATATAAATATATCTGGCAGTGAGCATTGCTTCACAAAGGGGAAATAATGCCAGCCAAACTTATTAGAGACAAAGAGATGTACAGCATGCAAACAGACCCCTCAGTTCAACTCGCCCATGCTGACCAGGTATCTTAAATTAATCTAGTCCCATTTGCTAACACTTGGCCCATATCCCTCTATTCATATACCCATCCAGATGACATTTAATGTTGTAATTGTACCAGCCTCCACCACTTCTTCTGGCTGCTCATTCCATACATGCAACACCCTCTGTGTGAAAAAGTTGCCCCTTAGGTCCCTTTTAAATCTTTCCAGTGTCACTTTAAACCCATGACCTCTAATTCTGGACTCCCCCACCCCTGGGAAAAGACTTATTCTATTTACCCTATCAATGGCCCTCATGGTTTCATAAACATCTATAAAATCACCTCTCAGCCTCTGATGCTTCAGTCCTAGCCTATTCAGCCTCTCCCTATAGCACAAACTCTCCAACCCTGGCAACATCCTCATCAATTTTTTCTGAACCCTTTCAAGATTCACAACATCCTTCCTATAGGAGGGAGGCCAGAATTGCACACAATATTCCAAAAGTGGCCTAACCAATGTCCTGTACAGCTGAAATATGACCAACCAATCCTGTACTCAGTGCTTTGACCAATAAAGGCAAGCATACCAAACGCCTTCTTCACTAACCTATCTACTTTGACTCCACTTTCAAGGAACTATGAACCTGCACTCCAAGGTGACTTTGTGAATTCTTTGAGGCTGTAACAAACGGTAGCTAAAAGGGAACCACTAAAGGTAGTACATTTGGATTGCAAAAAGACATTCAATAAGATACTGCACTTAATAATTTAAAAGTCCATGGAGTTGGGATTGTATATTAGCATAGTTAGAGTCTTGGAAAACTAATGAAAGTCAAAGAGTTGGAGTAAGGCAGATATTTGCAAAATGGTAACCTGGAACTAATGGAGTGCCACATGGATCAGTGCTGGGGCCACAATTATTTAAATACAAATGACCTGGATGGAGGAAGTGAATGTACTATATGCTGATGACACAAACATAAGTGGGAAGGCAACAATGAGCATGACAAAGTGTATGCAAAGGGATGTAGACACGTCCAGTAAGCAGACAAAGCCTTGGCTGATGAAATATAATGTGGGAAAATATGAGTTTATACATTTTGGCAGGAAGAACAAAAAGGATGAATATTATTTAAATGGGGAAAGACTGCAAGAAGCTGGAGACCAGAGGGTATTGGGTGCCCGTGCATTGATCACAAAAAGCATGCATCTAAATTCAGAAGATAACAGAAGATACAAATGGAATGTTGGCCTTTACTTCAAAAGGAATGGAGTAAAAAAATTAGGGAAGTTGATAAAACTGCACAAGGCATTAGTTAGAACACATCTGGAATACTGAGAACAGTTTTGGACCCCTTATCTAAGGAATGATACACTGACATTGGAGGCAGTCCAGAGAATATTCATTCAGTTGATCCAGGGTACAGGGGAGTTTTCTTATAAGGAGATAATAAATAGGCTGTACTCATTGGAGCTCAGAAGAGTAAGAGGAGACTTAAAATGTTGGGGCATAGTAGACTATGGACAAAGTGTAGGGAAATGGGATTAGTATAATTTGGTGCTTGTTTGTTAGCATAACATGGTGGGCCAAAGGGTGTGCTTCTATCCTGTATGATTGAATAGCACTATGAATTTATTGGTACATATGAGATTCCTAGAGGTCTTGACAGAGTAGACATGGAGAAGTTGTTTCCCCTTGTAGGAGAGTCAAGGACAACAGGAGTAGCACAGTGGCACAGTGGTTAGCACTGTTGCCTCACAGCACCAGTGGCCTGGATTCAATTCCAGCCTTGGGTGGAGACTGTCTGTGTGGAGTTTGCACATTTTCCCTGTGTCTGTGTTGGTTTCCTCCAGATGCACTGGTTTCCTCCCACAGTCCAAAGATGTGCAGGTAAGATGGACTAGCCATGTTAAATTACCTTGTAGTGATCAGAATATGCAATCTAAGTGGATTAGCCATGGTAACTGCAAGACTATGTGGATAGGATGGGTCTGGATGGATAGCCTTCTGAGGGTTAGTGCATCTGGATGACCTCTACCTGCACTATAGGGATTCTAGAAATAATCTCAGAGTAAGGGGTTGTTCACTTAAGACAGAGATGAAAAGGATTCCTTTTCCTCAGAGAGTAGTCAACCTGTAAATTTCTTGGCCACAGAGGCCTGTGGAAGCTGGGTCATTATATTCAAGGCTGAGAGAGACAGATTATTTTAAACAGTAAAGGAACCAAGGATATTGGGGATAAGGCAACAAAGTGGAGTTGAAGATTTTCTGATTTAACATGATCTCATTGAATGGTAGACCAAACTCGATGGGTTGAATGTCCTACTTCTGCTGCTATGTCTTATGGTCTTATTCATTTTATGGCAAGTCTCAGATCAACAATGAAGGGACCAAGATGCCAAGCAAATGTTACTGATCAATCATAAAGCATTTTGTGATTTTCTCCTGTGACTCCTTACAAGGACTTTTCTTTTATTCAAATGAGACCCAATTTAGAATAGGAATTGCCAAACAAAATTGTTCAGTCCAAGTTCACATTGGTGATGGACGTAATGTCTACTTCCAATGGACTCCCAACCCCTTATGGCACTTGGCACATTTCCATAATGGATTGAATGTGTAGTCATCATATGCTACATTGAAACATTTAGAGAAACAAAAGGAGCACAAATGAGTTTCTGGGAAGGATAACCATCAGGGAATGGAATCATGGCTGATCTTTTCCTTTCATATGCATGGACACTGAGGCCAATTATTGAATTCATCCATTCTTCAACCAACTCAGAAATTAAAGGCCGAACTCAGTCTCTCCTGCTTAGTACCACATTATTTCTGGTATTTAGCTCCTTGACTATAATTATTTACATACTGCCATTTTGTCCTGCAATGGAACTGAGAGGTGGATTGGGTATGGTGGAAATGGATGGAAGGGCAGTTACCAGCAATCCGTGAACAGGGCTGGTGGTGAGGTATCCCAAATGAATGCATAGGAAATGCAGAGGGCAAGAAGGGTTGGTAGTTTGGGAGGATGAGGCAGTGAGAACCATTGAGTAGTGATGATGCATGTAATAGTGAGAGTTCTAGTCCATGAGCCTTGGTCAGAAGTATATGCAGTAGCAGAGTTAATGTGAATGGTGGCCCTGTGAGTGCAAAGTAGCTGAGATATCCTGGCGTATCAAAGGTAATTAACTTTCTCCCCAATTTGCTGGGCATCCCCTTCACTCAGGACTCAGTGATGACCTGGTTACAGTTGGTGTCCAGGCTGACTTGGTCTGGTGGCTTGCCGTCCTGTGATAGCCAGCTGGAAAAAAGGACTACCATCTCTTCCAAATCCATCCACCACGATCTCCAGATTACTGGCTATAAAGCAGGATGCATGCTTTGTTTTCCTCTGCATTCATGTCCTGAATGTAAAGGGTCCTTCACCACAATATGAGGCATAATTCCTGGCTTGCAACAGATGTGCAGCTGGGTTTTAAATATGGCAGCAATGGCCAAGAAAGGTGATTTCCCCATAAAAAGATGCCCAAAGGTCTGGTTGTATAATTGATGAAGTGAAGATTGCATGAGAAAAGTCACTCAAAGCCATGATGGATCAGGCCACATGAATTTCACTTGAGAAACATATTACATGAAAATGGGAAAATTCCACCCTTTGTTTTGTAATCTGTAGACATCAGTACGTAAGGTTATTTTTAATAGTTACCTACTCATAGTCAGAACAGTTGTCAAAAGGAATCATCTCCCTCCTGACTGGAACATTTTCCTGAGCTAGTTTCTGTGACGATATTTGGTGCCAATTCCTTTGTGGGCATTTTAATTTCATCAAAATTCTTTGTGCGGATAGATTTTGGGCTTGTTTCCAAATACAACACAGTGAGTCAGACCTTTACATCACAGCGTTACATGGACTGATGAATACTAAGATCACTTCTGCTTACTTTAACACTTTATAGTCAAAAAGTGTGGTGCTGGAAAAGCACAACCGGTCAGGCAACATCTGAGGATCAGGAGAGTCGATGTTTCGAGCAGAAGCTGCCTGACCGGCTGTGCTTTTCCAGCACCACACTTTTTGACTCTGATCTCCAGTGTTTGCAGTCCTCACTTTCTCCTGATTGATTTTAACACTTTAGAGCCTGGATAAGTTGGAAAAGAGAGACTTTTCTTCACAACCCTGCTGAAAGCCAGAAAGGCTGGGGTGCTAGCAGAGTAGGAATGCTATTCAGTGAGGAACTCCAAAGGTCCAGACAAATGCTCCTAAAGACATGCATTCAAATCCCACTACAGCAGTGGGACAATTTAAACTCCATGAATTAATAATTCGAGAACAAGATATGTTTCTCACTAGTAATGGTAAACCAGACTGATTCACTAACACTTGTCAGGATCAACATCCTTGGTTGTCTGGACTATGTGTGAGCCCAATACCACAGCAATTAATGGCTTTCTGAAATGGTCTATAAACCCTTAGGTTGTACCAAAGCACAGCAGAACCAAAGCACATGGACTACAGCAGTTCAAGAAGATTGTTTACTGACCCCCATCTCCACCCCCACACCCGTTCCCCCCACCTTCTGCATTGCTTTCTTCAAGGGCACTTAAGGATGTCCAATAAATGTTGGCCTTGCCTATGATACTCACATTCCAGGAAAGGATTGAAAGAACTGTGGAAATAATGTGACATTAGAGAGAGGATGGTTTAGTGGGGAATGGGGTGTGGATCAGTTTTTCAGCATTTGTTTTACTATGTTCCATTTTTCACTGGGATTGACACTAACACTTCCTTCCCCACCTGCAACTGGTATGTGGCAGCAAGAGAAGTGGGTCTCCAGTAGCAGATTTTTCTTCTTTCTTAATAAAAGAGCAGAAGGCCCCTCCAATGTCCATTTTTAACATTCAATGCAGTAGACACAAGAAATCCATGCTGAATGCTCTCTGCATTCATAGTGCAGGTTCATAGTTTCTTGAAAGTGAAGTAGCAAGTGGTAAGGATAGTGAAGAAGGCATTCGGTATGCTTGCGTTGAGTATAGGAGTTGGGAGGTCATGTTGTGGCTGTACAGAACATTGGTTAGGCTACTTTTGGAAAACTGTGTGCAATTCTAGTCTCCCTCCTATCAGACTCATGTTGTGAAACTTGAAAGGGTTCAGAAAAGATTTGCACGGATGTTGCTATGGCTGAAGGGTTTGAGCCACAGGGAGAGGCTGAATAGGCTGGGGCCATTTTCCCTGGGGCATTGAAGGCTGAGGGATGAGCTTATAGAGGTTTATAAAATCATGAGGGACATTAATAGGGTAAATAGCCAAGGTCTTTTCCCCAAGGTGGGTTTGTCCAGAACTAGAAGGCACAAGTTTAGGGTGAGAGGGGAAAGATTTAAAAGGGTCCAAAGGGGCAACTTTTTCACATAGAAGGTGGTGCATGTATGGAATGAGCTGCCAGAGGCTGCTACAATGACAACATTTAAATGGCATTGGGATGAGTATTTGAATAGGAAGGGTTTGGAGGGATATCGGCCAAATGCTGGCAAATGGGACTAGATTTGTTTTGGATATCTGGTTGGCGTGGACAAGTTAGACTGAAGTGTCCGTGTCCGTGTTGTACATCTCTGTGACTCGATGCATTCCAGCACCAGGCAGAACACATTTCGTTAAAAGCATCATAACACATCCCAAGGGCCCTGCCTATCCCTGTAGTTTCTACCATTTAACAAATACATTCATGTGACAATTTCTCGAATTCATTGATTAAATGTAATCAATGTATGAGAACAAAATATAAGTGAATGATGATTTGTAACGCTAAAGTTGTGGCACTTTTGGGAAATGGGATGTAACAGAGTTTCACTCTATCCCTGTGTACTGTCAATCATTTTATTTGCATACAACAGAGGCCAAGAATTGTACAGTGAGTTCCTGCTGCTAATCAGCTTCCTGCAGCAGACACATAGTCAGTGAGATATGCCATAGCAAGGAACCCAACTGACAGGTTGTAAAATAAATTAATATTTTGCAGAAAAAAATAGAACCTAGACATCTTAAAAATGTATTTTCAACATGCTGATAGACACTGAACCATATAATGATTAGGCAGAGCGAATAAGATTAAACATTCAGCACTTTATGCTTAATTTCAACCATCCACAGAACAAAATGTCCTAGTCTTATGTGTCATTCAAATCTATTGGCCATGCTTAGAATTTGTACATTTATGGATCCAACAATCAACAGGGGCACATAAAATAAATGTGACACTGTGGGTCAGTCTTACCTCACTGCTCCATTACTGATTTGGTTTGTAATTCAACGTGACATTCGAGTCCCGATTTGAATCCAGCCCAGCCAATGGAAACATGATTTCTAAAGCTCGCTCGACCATCAGCATTTTAGCTTGGAGAAAAGTTTGTCTGTGAAAATAAACTGTACCAGGCAGGCAGAGACCTACAAGCATGCAAAAGTTGATGACATTATTGGCACCATGCCCTGATTCAAATTTCAGGAAAGGGGAGATCTGTGCTCTGGCAATTTTGTGAGGTTGAAATTCTTCAGTTTCTCACTGATTTTAAGAATTGGCTGAAGGTGAAAAAAGTATACTTCTGTTGAAGACTTGATCCAAAAAATATGTCCAGAAAATGAAATACAGCAACTGTGGTTGACAGATTAAAGTTAAATTGTAATATGATACAGCACTTAGTCTATTTTATTCCCAGTAAAGGTGTTTTCCCCATTAAAGAGAGCATATACTATAAAATCAAAAATACTTTTCCATCTTTTGGAAAGATGTAAAAATGTATTTTAAACAGGCACCTACAAGCTACACACCATTCCGACTTGGAATTTTATCACCGTTTCTCCACTGCTGTTGGGTCAAAACCATGGAGCTCGCTTTGTAATAGTACTGTGGGTCTACTTTCATCCCAAAACTGCAAAAGTTAGGGAGGCAACTCACCGTCAAGTTATAAATGCTGGCTTAGCCATCAATGTCCACATCCCATAAATGACTAAAATTAAAACTGCATTGCCTACATTGTTTTTTGTGGTGCAGTTGGTTGTATATCTGCCTCTGAGCCAGCAGTCCTAGGTTTGAGACCAGCTCCAGGACTTGATGGCTATAGAAGGTGCCTTCACAGCATGGCCATACATACACCTGATTATCACTCATAAGTCCTTCTGATACACTTACAGCAGGAAAACTTCCTGGTCAGTCATGGTTCCAAGGGTTTCAAAGATGCTGGACTTGAAACATTAACCCTGTTTCTGTCTCCTTACATATTGCCAGCCCTGGTGAGTTTCTCTAGCAATTTGTGTTTTTAATACAAATAACTAATACATTCTTCATCTCCTGGACTTCAGAATATTAAGTGTTGTAATCTTGCAGGAAATCTGCTTTCCTTCCCAAGTCTAGTCTACAGTCTGACTCTAGACTCACAGCAATGTGTTTGACTTTTAACTGCCCTCATTAGCAATGACGACTACAAATGCTGGACCTGCCAGTCATTCCTACATCCATTAAAAATTTTTTTAGAAACGCAGTACTAAACCCACAGAACACATAGGTATCACCAAATCGATGTTATTGTTCCCAAGAACAGAAAGGCTGGATACTTTGTCTGAGGGAGGTCAAAGGACATCCCAAGAACTTTCCCATAGCCCCATGTCAATAAGTGACAGCTGACTTTGTGTTTGAACTGGGGTGTGTTCCAAGTAATGTCCTGTCTGACAGCCAAATGTAGGCATTGTCAAGTAATGAATAAAACCTCAGTACAAATATTCTATGTTATCATTTGGAGCATGCAGTTCAGCAACAACTAGATATTTGTGTGATGCACTCCAGCCATAACTTTATGAAGAATTAGCAGCCAGATGTGCCTCTTAATGCGATTCTGAAAGACAATGACAGAGCTGCAGGCACTGAGGGAAATGTCTAGGCAATCACTCACAGATGAATAATGTAGGCTGTGATGTTAATCGAAATTCTAGTATTTTTCCCTTAGGAAAGCATAGAGAATTGCTGAAGATATTTCCCACTGGGGATTAAATGGGTGTGGATACTATTGAAATATTTAACTCTCATAATATTGAATTAGAGGGGAGTTGGGTGCTAATATTGGCAGCATCAAAAAATGATTGTGGGATCAAAGCACACAATCTTTTTTTAATATAGTGTTACAGTGCTTCTTCAGGGGAAGTGATGGCCTCATGGTATTATCACTAGACTATTAATCCAGAAACCCAAGAAATGTTCTGGGGAATATGGTTCAAATCCAGCCATGGCAAATGGTGGAAGTGGAATTCAATAAAATCAGAATTAAGAATCTAGTAATGAAAGATGTTGTGAAACTTGAAAGAGTTCAGAAAAGATTTATAAGGATGTTGCCAGGGTTGGAGGATTTGAGCTATGGGAGAGGCTGAACAGGCTGGGGCTGTTTTCCCTGGAGCGTCGGAGGCTGAGGGGTGACCTTATAGAGGTTTACGAAATTATGAGGGGCATGGATAGGATAAATAGGCAGTCTTTTCCCTGGGGTCAGGGAGTCCAGAACTAGAGGGCATAGGTTTAGGGTGAGAGGGGAAAGATATAAAAGAGACCTAAGGGGCAACCTTTTCACACAGAGGGTGGTACGTGTATGGAATGAGCTGCCAGAGGAAATGTTGCGGGGGGGGGGGGGGGGATGATACAATTGCAACATTTAAGAGGCATTTGGATGGGTATATGAATATGAATAGGAAGGGTTTGGAGGGATATGGGCTGGGTGTTGGCAGGTGGGACTAGATTGGGTTGGGATATCTGGTTGGCATGGACGGGTTGGACCGAAGGGTCTGTTTCCATGCTATACATTTATGACTCTATGACTATGAAACTATTATCAATTGTTGGAAACCCCATTTGGTTGACTATGCCCTTTAGAGAAGGAAACTGCTACCCTAGTCTACATTTGATTCCAAACACACAGCAACTGCCCTCTGGGCAACTAGGGATGGGTAGTAAATGCTGGCCTTGCTGGTAATGCCCTCATCCCATGAATGAATTGAAAAAAAAAGACAGCTAGCCAATTCCACAGGGAAGGCTGTGGGACTGTAAGTGCATACAGAATTTGAGTTGTAGATACCAGTACCACACTTGGGTTTTCACAATCATCTGAGCAGGAAAGAATGCACCCTCCCTTCCTGCTCATCCCATGCCCCTTCTCCTCAGCTGCTCTCAGTAGCTGGCTGCAAGGACTTCCCCTTTTGAAAGCAATGTTTTCCACTTGTGGAGGAGCACCCTGAGTCCTATTACTGACCCTATCCCGAACATTGAGGTTATGTCAGAATGGCCCAAGCAGCAGAAGCTTTGTTTCAGTGGTCATTTCATTTCACATGTTTAGTTGTTGTTAAACTTGAAAGGGTGCAGAAAAGCTTTACAAGATGTTGCTGGGATTGGAGGTTTGAGCTACAGAGAGAGACTGAAATAGGCTGGGGCGATTTTCCCTGGAGCATCGGAGGCTGAGGGGTGACCTTATAGAGGATTATCTAATCATGGGATGCTTGGATAGGATAAATAGCCGATATCGTTTTTTTTCCCCAGGGTTGTGCAGTTCAAAACTAGAGGGCATAGGTTTAGAGTGAGAGAAGAAAGATTTACAAGGTACCTAAGGGGCAAGGTTTTCATGCAGAGGACATTGCATATATGGAATGAGCTGCCAGATGAAGTGGAGAGGCTGGTACAACTATAACATATAAAAGGACTCTGGATGGGTATATGAATAGAAAAACTTTAGAGGGATAGGGGTCAAATGCTGGCAAATGAGCTTACATTAATTTAGGATATCTTGTTGGCATGGACAAGTTGGATTGAAGGATCTGTTCCATCTCTATGACTCAATAACTCTAATGTGCGAGGGTGGTTTTCACTGTACACATACATGCTTAGGTGGTGCAGTGCTGTCATCAACCATAGCACTAATGAAAAGCCTTAATTGCCCAGTAGCCATCTTTTTTGTATATCATTGTGGTTCCAATACAGCTATCACAGAGGTCTGTTTATTGGCCTGCATATTTCTCTGTGTATAGTCACACACAATTGGATGTTAAAGGAGCGAAATACATTTCATTTCTAGAAAAGGCACAGGTGACCAGAACTGCCAAAAAGCAGTCGATGACACCCCAGCCCAATTGCTACCTTTCTGGTGACAGGGCAGATTGAAATGTCACTAGTTCACATCGAATAGACAGCGTCACTGATCTCATTTATATAACAACACACTGCAAACTGAAATGTTGCTAACATCCCCCATGGCAGACTGGAAGGAATCAGATAAAATAATAATTTGTGGCCATATTTACCTTACAAGTAACAGGCAATGCAATTATTGTCCTGTTTTAAATTGCAGTTGTGCCTGCAGCAGACAGAAGATTTCAATGGGAATGACCTAAACGAAGTACAAATGTCTTACACTTTGCTCCACATATTCAGTTAGGCACATTGCTTCCTTAACACTCTTGAAGGAGATGGTCTCCTGCTGAGAGCCCTTCTCTGATTCTTACCTCTCCCTCTTCCAGCAGCTTAGCCTAATCTATGTGACTTCTGTTCATTCTGTAGGGCCATGTATACTGGTAAATCCATGGTTGGGAGCAAATGGTTTGTTCAGGAGCCTTGAAAGCAGTAGAAAAATATCTCCCTCAACAATTGTCACACCAGACCTTGTAGACTTCCCATTCCTTCAGGCTTCAGTCTCAAGAGCAGATTTGAGGGACCAGTGGCCTATTCCTGCTGCTACTTTACATTCTTGTATGTTTGTTGATTTTTAAAACAAAAATATCAGTTCTGATATTATGCTTGTGAAACGTTTTTGTACTTACTCCTGTGCCAGTGTTCTTTTCGTAATAAGATGACCAAAACTGTGCACAGCATTCCATGTGTTCGCAATAAGTTTGATATCTTTAACATAGCTTCTCAATCTTTCAGTTCTATCACTAAAAATGAACCACAGTATTTTGTTGGCATTTTTAGAGCCTTAGTAACCACATTAAGCTTTTTTGCAATTTATACAGCTGTACTCCTGCATCCTTCATATTCGAAAAGGATTCTTCCAGCTCACTAACTTGAAATTAATTTCTAAAATTACATGCCCATTGTGAGAATGTGAACTTCAGAATCTTAATAACTGTTCATAGATTGGAAAAATCAGCACAGATAAATTGTTCCATGTGAATTGAAAGCAGCTGCAATAACTCATTTTGGAATAAGCTGCTTCTTGAGATAAAGGAACAGGGAGAAACTGTTATTAAAAGGAGTTACAGCAACATGTGAGTTAACTATCCTTTGGAAGAAGGAACTACAGAAACAACATAAACCAACTGTTTCCTAGTAGAGAGAAGATGGCACTTATTTGATAATCCACTGCCTTGTGACTAAGGGGCAATTAAGCTTTGTCTGCAGTAATAATGTTCTGAGGAAAAGAGGTTAATTGCAGGAAAAAGCTATGTTTTAAACATACAGCTAACCCTGAATGTAACAAGGAACAAAGAAGGTAATTTTGACGAGAAGGCAAGCTGAGGACTTGAGGCCTGCAAAAGTAAAATCATCATTGGGGATAGAAGAATCTATTGAATCATCAATAATATCACACCACAGACTTGAAAGAGAGAAACCTGTATCAGAACCCAACTCCAGAACAACTCAACAGCAGAACTTCAAAGAACAGGAGGACCGACCCTTGGAAACTTCCAGAGACAGATCACTGAAATCCTGGGGAGTTTTCGATATTAATCGGGTAATAGCTAAGTTGAGTTACAGGCTTATACTTGCTTACTTGAGGGGTCTTAATAAATTTTGAATTACAGTTTCAGTATTTGATTGTCTGTGAGGTTTCTTTATAATTAGCTGAACTAAAGTAACTTGTGATCATTTACCCACAATACTACGTTTTCTAGTACCGATCCATGCATTCTCAATTGCATTTTACAGAATCCAGTCTGCATGAAACATCAATACATGTTCTGCTGTAGATGTCAGACAGTGGATATTCTGTTGACTGTATTTGAAGCAGACAGATTATTGTTTCATCAGGATAATACAGTATCAGCAGCTGTGTTGTGTAATTTTACAACAGGAACAATGCAAATGGAGATAAATGAGTTCAAACAGCACATTTATAATTTGCCAACTGTTACTGTATAATCTTTGTTCTTGATTTAATCAAGTAAAAGTCAAACACAGTTCATGAGTAGCAGAATTTTGGATCTGAAGAATTCAATGGCATAATGTTAAGAGTTAGAAAAAAGTTATCATAATAAATACATGATATCAATAAGCGTGTAAAGTAATAAATTCAGATTTTGAAGCTGTTTTTTTCTCAAGGAAATACATGACTCTGTGCTTTAAAGCTTAAGAGAAATTCAGATACTTTGAGCTGAAGTTTGCCTGATAGGTTACGTGTTTTCCCTTCAGACACACGAATGAGGAGCCAGATTTAGGTCTTCCCAGCTCTAAGAAGGATTACTGCATAGTTTAAAGAAGTAGTTTACTAGTATAGAAGACTGGTTAAACCCTTGCTCTTGATCATGCTACCTACTGGAACAATGGCTGGTAGAATTATCTGAGCTTAACAAAAGAAGCCCAAACCCACTGACAAGTCTATCTGTTTAGAGTCCATCAATGAACAAGGTTAATCGCCAGGAATGCCCTGGAATACTACAGAAATCTTTAGTTCAAGTGTCAGATCATTCAGTCCACTGTTAATGATCAATCTCAATACTTGCAGAAATTGATGTCTAAAGTTTCTGCTTGCCATTGGTTTACATAGTGGAATTATCTCGTCATTTTAAATAGTTAATATTAGTTTCTTCGCTGTCACTGGGTCAAAATTCTGGTATTCCCTCCCTAATGCCATTGTGAGTGTACCTACAGCACATGGACTGCAGTGGTTCAAGAAGGCAGCTCGTCATCACCTCCTCAAGGACAACTAGGGATGGGCAATAAATGATGGCCAGCCAATGATGTCTACAGCCTGTGAGGGAATAAAAAAATGAATTAAAATGTTAATTGTGCAATGTAGAGTAGTAACTTTGAGTTAAATGACCACAAAGAGGAAATTTCAATTATACTTTTCTCAATGAAAGCAGTTGCTAATGAATGAGTAGATACTGAATCGAAGTCTTTCTAGCAGACACCATGAACCAAGATGTCCTCCTGAACAATTCATAATCAGAACAGTTATTCATAAAATGAGGGAGCATGTTACCACTATTCTGCTGACAACAAATCACCAACCATATCTCACTGAACAGAGATTCTATGGGGTTTGATATGAACACTGTGCAAATGGATGACTTTTAATGGAATATAATGATTTGAATCTGAGCTTCAACATTAATGATTTGCTTCTGTCTCTCATATCTTGAATATACAAGTTTGTTGTTGACTTCTCTACTTGAAATCCAGACATCGTTTATCAACTATTCTTCCATGTTTTTGAAGTTTTGAGTTACGACTCTATTTCAAACAAGTACCTTGCTATGAGGTATTCACTCCAATATACTAGACAGCCGGCACTACTCTGACTATCTGATGAACTATAACCTGGTTATGTGTGACTCCTGATCTTGTCCACCCCAGTCCAACCCTGGCACCTCCACATCAAAGCTGTTATATAAAGGGCTTTGACAAATGAGTGGTCATGCCTGCTCAATCAGGATACTGAGCAACATCTTGTTCTAACACAGAGTCATCCCTGCCATAAATTGATTTCTGTTTATTCTGTTTCTGACATAAGGAACTTATTTCCCTGGCTCAAAGCTCTGGCCATGAGAAGACTATTTGGTCAAATGTGTCAGATTTCAGATGTTTAACTAACATCTAAAAGCTGGAAGGGTAAGGCTGAATCCATCACAGCACTGGTCTGAATACAACAGCATTGCATCTGCTGTGTTCTGTGCCAGGAGAAAGTGAGGACTGCAGATGCTGGAGATCAGAGTCGAGAGGGTGGTGGCTGGAAAAGCACAGCAGGTCAGGCAACATCCGAGGAGTGGGAGAATCAATGTTTCAGAATGGCTTTTTCCCAAAACGTCAATTCTCCTGCTCCTCGGATGCTGCCTGACTTGCTGTGCTTTTCTAGCAACACACTCTCGACTTTGTTCTGTGCCAGTTTGGGGCTTGCATAACAGTGTCATGAGCTTTGGTCACAGTGGAAACTCTGAGCCCCAAGTCACCAATGAGGTAGGGCAACTGGAAAAACACCACGTAATGGGAAAGTGCTCCAGGCTGTAGGAGTCCTCGCCCCTGGTGGGCACATGCCTCCAGAAAGTGAGAAAAGTGATCACAGATCACTTAGATATCAATCAAATGGACCCCCTTCCTGTTGATTAATTCTGCAGTGCTGTGAAATGACCGTCATATCGAAAGTATCGTGTGTGTGCAGTCAATGGCACCCTTCACCTGAAGGAAGTCAACTAGACTCCTAAAGGAGGCAACAAACTAGGCCAGTGTGATCTTACACAGATGGTCCTGACATATTTGTGGGTGCATGCCTCAGAAATCCTACACAGGTCACTCGTCACTCATTGGAAAGAACCAGTCACAGTGAAGTTCAAAGCAGTGTCACCTTGCAGTCACCAGCAGAGGATGACCTCCCATTCCTGCAGCTCTCAGATCCTGCTCTATCATCAAGTATAGTTCCATTGCAGTGTCCTGGGACATTCAGTGCCTGCATCGACTCATCAGGTAGGAGTGGACTCAAACAAAAGACTTCCCATCTACTACAGCCCCTGTTCAGTGTGAATGAGCCACATTGAGCCAAGTACTGTTCTTTTATAACATGTGGGACTCAATCGGATAGCAAGTAACTCAGCGACACAAAGTGTGTACCATGCTAATGTTTTCCCTCTTCTTCCAGCTACGCATACTTTCATTCACATGAATAAAGCACGACATGACATCATGTCACAATTTGTTAGGATTCAATGATGGATTGAGTAAGACACCTTGGTCCTGAAAGTAGATTCTCCTGAAAAATAATGCCAACCCCTCAATTTGCTGTTGGCTGCACATGGGGTGAGTTTTTAAATTGTTTAATTTGGTAAGCAACATATCTGGCACTCACTGAAGACATCTGTGAACTGGCTATTAGCAGATGTTATGAAAGATTGATGAGATAGCTTGCAATGAGGCAAACATTAAAGTTTAGGTTGTGGTGACAGTTACCACCACAGAAATTGCCTTTCATGTTGAGCCAATTGGCTACTTGTCAGAGTCCAACAGATGGCACAATGGTGTCACTGTATTCTCAATAAAGCATTACTTGCTAAATATGAGATTATTCGGGACAGGTGTTGGCTTAATGGTATTATCACTGCATTGTTATCACAGACACCCAGACAATGTTCTGGGGACCTGGCTTCAAATCCCTCTATGTTGGAGGGTGGAATTTGATTCCAGTAAGTATCTGGACTGAAGAGTCTATTGCAAACCAAGAATCCATTGTTTATTGTTGGGAAAACCCATCTGGTTCCCTGATTCCTTTAGGTAAGAAAACTGCCATTCTTACCCAGTCAGGCCTACATGTGACTCTAGACCTACAGCAACATCGTTGACTCTTAACTGCCCTCTGAGCAAATAGGGATGGACAATAAGTGCTGGCTTAGCCAGTGATACCCTCATCCCATGAATAAATAAAGAGAAAAAAGACATTCCAAGGCACGTATGCAAGTGGATAGAGTAAGTAACCTTTGGTTAGTGGACTTGTGATGCTATTAAATGCAACTTTCATCCCTCTTTTGCTCACTTTCCAGATCTTCTATAGTAACACACGGCAAGAAAATGGTTTTCCCATTTTTGCAATAGCTATGTAACAATGAAAATGATGGCAGCAGAGCTTTAGGCAAAATTCAAAGAGAAGTTCGCAGATTCTTTTGGAAGAATAATTAGTCATGCATTAGAAACTGACTTTCTTGGCTTGTGAGTCAGTGATGAGAAGGAAATTCTCATATCATTCTTAATATTCAAAAATTAAACTTCATTTTAGCTTTGTTTCAGTGAAATAGTCTCAGAATCACAAAGTCAGCAATTATTTTCAGTTATCTGTTGAGTTCTCAGTATTCTGATGTTTCTTTTTAATCAGTCTTATCACCAGCAGTTTTTCCAGCTGGAGTGGCTAATAGAGTAACTTCCCCAGTGGGTTCCAGTTCTGTGGTCAGAAAATCCATCTCCTATTCTCTGCTAAAAGCAGTTTCTTGCCCTACAAATGGGTCAGTGTTTGAAGTCCATTGCTAATTACCTACGAGAAGATTGAAAGAAGATACCAACTTGAACTTCTGCAGGCCATGATATATAGGTACACCCACAATGCTGTATGCTATGCAGTTTCAAGTGTTTTGAAGCAAGTTTTCAAGTTTCAAGCAATAGTGTAGGAGCAGCAATACAGTTACAAATCTACATGGTGAGTGGCTTGGAGGGAAACTTGAAAGGATTGCATTGCCAAGCACCTGCTGCCATTATTCATTTTTTTGGGGGGAGGGGTGCAAGGTAAAGGATAGGACTCTGAAAGATGTTACTGAAGATGACTCGTTAAGTTGCTGTGCATCTTGTTGATGGTACACATTGCAGCTTCTACATATGCAAGTGGTAATGGAAATTATTGTTTAAGGTCGTGAATGGGGATCAAAAGTAGGTGGTCACTGACCCCCTCACCTACAAAACCTCATACCCTCAAACCAGAATAAAAGCCCCATTTATTCAAATCCTTTACGTCCTGTGCATTAGTCATTTTTGTAATAAATCTACATTTAACACATTATTGAATGCTTTCTGAAAATTTTATGGTGAATGCTATAATCTCCTTAACTATTCGGTAAGTCATCTTTAAAAACTATTTTTAAAATGTAAATACCCCTGTGACATTACTTTTAAACTGATAAATTTAATCATAAATTGCAAACCGAAGGGATTAAATGGCAACCTAAAACTGGTAAAGACACTGAATTCCCATGCAGCTGGTGCCATGTTACTTTATACGTCTTCTCTTAAAACTTTACTTCTGGTAGAAAGGCTGTTTTTAAAATAGATTTTATTCAAAACATGTGTTAACTACTGATTAAACAAAAGCAATGACCTGCCGACTGCACTCTGTTGAGAGGGAATCAATCAGAGAGGGAAAAAAAGTAATCTTGTTGTATCTCAGATTCCCAACTAATTTCACCCAGGTGTATAATACAACATAATTGCCTGGAAGCTAAAGCTAATTTATTGTGTTTTCATGGCAATGTTTGGGTGAAATTCTTTAAGTTGATCATTTTAGTGGTCAGTATATTTAGATATTTTTACCCTACTTATTTCCAGTCCTCCAAATTTCTTTGTGAAGCATTTCATCTCTCAATTTTCTGAAGAGGAAAGCAATTTTATTTTCCCCAAAGTTAGCGCGACGACTGCCAAAGAGTTACTCAATAGGAATTGGCCAGGAACTGACATTAAGTGGACTCCAGTCAATTCAATAGCTAGATAATTACCAGCTTTGCTGTGAACAGAAGCCTCATGTAAAAGGCTGGCAGTTCATTGCAGCAACTTCAAATGCCTGATTCTCATACAATGGAGGAAAGATGGCTGCTTCCTGTGACTGGATTTGTCATTGGATTGGACTGGCCTGTTGTCCAGACTGAACATATTTCAACAGCTAAAATATTGCCATTGAGAAGCAAATAAGTCATTGACAAATGTTTCTAAAACTAACTACAGGTCCAGAGATTGTTGCTTAATATCCTGTTTGTGAATCAGAGAAATTAGTTGCTTCAGGGGAAGAAAACAAAGAAATACAGATGATAACATCCAAATTTCTATTCTATCTTTGACCAATCTCTGGACCTGTGCTTTAATTTTGGACCAGTTGCTAAATGATGGCCCGACAATGTATTTGCCTCTTTATGGCAATATTTTACATGTGGTTATGTTAAAGCTGTTGAAATGTATTCAGTTTTGCCAGCAGGCAAATCTATTAAGAAAGTACAATAAAATGAATGAATCCCCTCAATATATTAACAAAACAATTCCAATATGCTTTCACCTTATAACCAAAGCACATCAAGTACAAGTACACTTCATGTTTACTGTCATATTATAGTTCTCACAAACATTTATCTTCTCATTGCCTTATTCAATTGTAATCAATGTAACTGAACCCAACAAATGTCTAGTGTTATTGAAGTTGTGATCTTTACAGGTCATTATCTTCAGCCGATTGGGAGATGTTCTCCAGTGAAAGGCCACAGGATTTAATAATCTATGTGAGACAGATGATACCCCAAACCATCTTGCTCAGCATTCTTTACCAATTCTGACCTCCAAATGTGAACCTCAAACAAGCTAAACAGTTTATTAAGTATCACATAAATATAAAGATAATACTTCACAACAGCAATAGGACAGACCCTGATAGTTCATTCATCCAAGATCTCTGGGGCAAAGTCTTCTCTTCCTCTTTTCTTCCTGTGTTCATTTGACTATAGCTTGCCTTCTCTCAATGTGTGTCACTGACGTCCTATAGCACTTGTCATTTATCTTCACCGAAAGACCTCTAATATTCTATATTAATCTGTAGTTTATGCTGCTTAATATAATTAGATCAAGCTAATGTCATTGACAGACCACAACATGACCACCAACCTCCATGCCCCTCGCTCATCATCATTCTCCTACTTCTTGCCCCAACACTTTGACCTTTGCAGGTGTTTCCTGTTTTTACAATGGTTCTAAGATTCACATTTCTGTTAATAGTTTAGCAATGAAATAAAATAAATAATTATGTTAAATACATTTCTAAAATGAAATGGCTTAACTACCAAACTGCAGTTTCATATTCACTGTAGCCTTAATTTTCTGCAAACAATTGCTGAGATCTCCACATTCTGTCTTCCATTATCTCATTTAATTTTCTTACACAAGGCAACTTCAATATATTTGGAACAAAAGCATAAATTGCTGGAAAAACTCAGCAGATCTGGTAGCATCTGTGGTGAGAAAGCTTAGTTCACATTTCAGACTCAATGACTCTTCCTCAGCTGTTCTGAAGGGTCATTCAACCTGAAACATTAACTCTGCTTGCTCTCCACAAATGTCACCAGACCTGTTGAGTTTCTCCAGTAATTTGTGTTTTTATTTCAGACTTCCATAATCTGTAGTTCTTTGAGGGTTTTTTCAGTATATTTTGTTAACTGTTCTATCTTTTCAGGCATAGAATCTTCCACTGTACTCTGTTGCCCCGCAATGACTAAATAAGCTTGTTGGTTGGGGTCCCTCCTCTCTGTGTAACTTCCCCTTTTTCAGCATGGCTAATTTCAGCACATACATTCCAACAGCATTAACTTGATATCTTCCAGTGACACTGACCATCATGCTTTGCAATCCAACTTTGACATTACAGTTGTTAAAAAATAAATGTGACAGAATGATTATTATTGACACACCATATAATACTACTGAAGTCAGCAAAATTTGAAGTCTGCTTTAGGTATTCTTTGTAATACCATAATCCTGGGCACTTATAAAGGATTGGGGCATTTTACATCAAGGGATTTAATGTACCTGTATGACCCAAGATCTAAATAAGTGTTTTCTTTCTGTACAAGGCAAAAGGAACACAATTGAAATTGAGTATCTTGAGGGTGATCTTTGACTTTTGTTTTCTTTTGTAGTAATTGCTCTATTTGCTCAAAAGTTGGTCATTTTCCGCTTTCGAGCTTGTTTAAATGTCAAAATCGATCCATATACCCATCCAGATGCCTTTTAAATGCTGGAATTATACCAGCCTCCACCTCTTGATCTGGCAGATCATTTCACGCATGCACCACCCTTTGTGTGAAAAAGTTGTCCTTTAGGTTTCTTTTATATCTTACCCCTTTCACACTAATCCTATGCCCTCTAGTTCTGGACTCCCCCACCCCAGGGAAAATACCTTGTTATTTTATCTTATCCATTCCCCTCATGATTTTATAAACCTCTATAAAGGTTACCCCTCAGCCTCTGACGCTCCAGGGAAAACAACCCCAGCATATTCGGCCTTTTCCTATAGCTCAAATCCTCCAACTCTGGCAACATCCTTGTAAATCTTTTCTGAATCCTTTCAAGCTTCCAATAGGAAGGAGACCAGAACTACATGCAATATTGCAAAAGTGGCCTAACCAATATCCTATATAGCTGCAACATGACCTTCCATCTCCTATGGTCTGAACAATAAAAGAAAGCATAACAAGGGGCGGCACGTGGCTCAGTGGTTAGCACTGCTGCCTCACAGCACCAGGGTCTGAGGTTCGATTCCAGACTTGGGTGACTGTCTATGTGGAGCTAGCACATTCTCTCTGTGTCTGCGTGGATTTCCTCCGGGTGCTCCGGTTTCCTCCCACAGTCCAAAGATGTGCAGGTCAGGTAAATTGGCGATGCTAAATAGTGTTGGGTGCATTAGTCAGAGGGAAATGGAACTGGGTTGGTTACTCTTCAGAGGGTCAGTGTGGACTGGTTGGGCCGAAGGGCCTGTTTCCACACTGTAGGGAATCTAATCAAATGCCTTCTTCACTATCCTATCTATCTGCAACTCCACTTTCAAGGAACTATGAATCTGCATTCAAATGTCTCTTTGTTCAGCAACACTCCCCAGGACCTTACTATTAAGTGTATAAGTCATGCTCTGATTTGTTTTCCTAAAATGGAGCCCCTCACATTTATCTAAATTAAACTCCATCTGCCACTCCTCAGCCCATTGGCCCATCTGATCAAGATCAAGGCTTGATCATATTTTAGTTCCCAAAAGGTTTCAATTGAAAACAAGATTAAGATTCTGAAATATCATAAACTCCAAAAGGCTGCAGTCATGGTATAAGTGGAAGCTCATGATTTTCTTGTTAAGTAATTAGGTCTTGTTAGCTCCACCTGGATCAGAAGTAACCTTAACAAAACATATAAAAGTAGCTGATTATCACCATCAAATGATGGAAAGTTAGGGTTAGGCAGGGGTTTTGAGGTACCAATCATATCACAAGGCCATGACTTTCTTATTCTGAATAGGGAGCTGCTGAAATAGGGTATGAAGCTATGAATAATGCAACACAAATCCTACCCCATCTCTCAACATATGTACTGTTCAATTTGGTTAAAATCAGGACTTTGGTTTTTACTGTTTAATATTACAGTTTGAACGATGCTATTAATCATACATTGTCATACATCATTTGTTCAAGCAAGCACAGTGGCTGGCTTCTTGTAGACCAAGATGAGTATTTACTGTCAGAAGTTCCAGCAGGGCACTTATTCATAACTTTCACACTCCCTAACAGTTTCACTCAAAACTGTTTTTATTTTCACTGTTATCAGTACCCAGAAGATTTATTTGTGCACACAAGCCATCTGATGCATCTTGTATCTTTAGAAGTGTAAAAAATAAAAGCATAATAATTGTGCAACATGAAAGACTGGCAGTGTGCTTTGCTAGAGCTGAAAAACTAAATGTTTAGAAGAAACTTATTTCTCACTTATGCAAAGGCTGCAGTTATTGGAACTGCCTATACTTTCATTGTTGTGTCAAAGACAATTACAATTCAACAATGCTAAAGTGCAGTGGATTTATTTTTCCATATATTAGACAAACAAATGTATTCAAGAGAGAGATTGTTTAATAAACATCAAAACCTATCTGTCAGAATAAACAGTTTATTTGGACCTGATTGTTTATTCCACAGCTTGGTAACATTTCTGCAGCTGATGCAGCTAAGTCAATAATATGATTAGGTGATGTTAACTCCAATATGGACTCACGTTTAGCATTTGGGAGACACCAGTTAGCAGCAAAGTCCCCAAATGAGAGATAGTTGATCATAAAATGTCTAATGGAAATTCTTGATTAAGAAGCAGAAAGCTGGTGTTACATAAAACATTTTGAGAAATAAAGTCGGTTTGACTGATCTACTTTCAAAACCTACTCAATAAACTTTTAATTGATCTTTCAATGTTGTCAGAAATGTTAAGAAATTGCTGTTGCTTCCTGTTGTGCCCACAGAAACTTATTTGGACACTTGAATCTCAGCCCTTTGTTCCAGAACAAGTCATTACCTGGTCATTCCAGAACAAGATTCGAATGGTGCTGGAAAAGTACAGCAGGTCCGGTAGCATCAATGTTTTGGGCAAAACCCTTCATCAGGAATGAGGCTGGGATTCTCGGGGTGGAGAGATAAATGGAGGGAGGTGGAGCTGGGAGGAAGGTAGCTCCAACAGGCGGATGGAGATGGAGGTAAAGGTGATAGGTTGGAGAGGAGGCTGGAGCGAATAGGTGGGAAGGAAGATTGACAGGTGGGACAGGTCATGAGGACAGTGCTGAGCTGGAAGTTTGGAACTGGGGTAAGGTTGGGGTAGGGGAAATAAGGAAACTGGTGAAGTCCACATTGATGCCAAGGGGTTGAAGGTTCCCGAAGCGGAAGATGAGGCGTTCTTCCTCCAGGCGTCAGGTCATTTCCAGAACAAATCATTACTTGTCAGCATTATCTGATATATTAGTGATAGTTTAGCTTGTCTAGAAATATGCAAGTACAAGTGGAGAACATGGAATTGGGTTTATTTGTGATGTCCTCATGATAAATAGTCTGCACTTGCAGCCTTTCTGAACTAATACATGGACTGCAGCCCATCGAAACATACTCCAGTACTGACTGATGTCCTTACAGGAAAAGAGAGTGTGAACTGAAGGACAATTTATGTTACTTTCTAAAAGAATGCTAATAATTCCAGTCATTAATCAAGCAAATTCTGGTAAATTAGTCTGTGCAGCCGGAAGTTGGAGCTGTTTGTTGTTTTATCTATTGAATTAGCACATTTAATGATTATCAGTGACGAGAAACCATACCATATTCTGTGTGTAATTATCTTTTGTGGGAAATTGCAACATGCCAGAAAATTTATAACGCAGGAAGGATCCAGATTTGGGTATAAACACTGATAAGAAAGGAGTAAGTAAAAAAGAGAGACCGCCTGACAGATCAGGAGAGAGAAGAGAACAACTCTCTCTCATAGATAAAAGCTCCTCACTTCAAAGAAATCAATGTACCTACTTCTGCAGATTCCATGCAAACTATCAAACATAGAAATTGAGCGGCGGAAAACTTCTATTTACTTGAATATTCCCAAGTAGTTGCTTGGGGACACAGAATTTAAATCTTTCTCAAAAGAGGGACATGTTTCCAAAACTTATAGTCTTGCATTCATCTGGTCAAATGCAAGAAGCCAAATTTCACAGCAGTGCAGAACTACAGACTCTATGGTCTGTCCTTGCAAAACTCAAAACCCCTAAAATCGCTATTATTTGATGCAATTCCACAATGGTACAGTAACTGCTGAACACTCCTGAGTGCATTAATAGCCAACTTAGCAAACAGTTCAAGTTAACTTATAACATGGTTCACTTATGCTTGCTAGAAGTAATATGTACTCATAGGTAAGGATTGCTTCTCTGAAAAATCAATGAAATAAGTTGAAACCTTGCACCTTTTTGAATTACCAAGTAGCTTGAGGAACCTATAATTCTCGACAGTGTGGGAGTATGCCATTTGGTCCATCGAGTCCACACCAACCCTCCGAAGAGCATCCCACCCAGACCTCCCATCCCCATCCCTGGAACCCTGCATTTCCTATGGCTAATCCAACTAGCCTGCACGTACCTGAACATTATGGACAATTTAGCATGGCCAATCCATCTAACCTTTACATCTTTGGACTGCAGGAGGAAACTGGAGTACCCTGAGGTAACATAAACAGACATGGGGACAATGTGCAAACTCCATACAGACAGTTGCCCTGGTAATAGAACTCAGATCCCTGGTGCTGTAAGACAGCAATGCTAACTGCTGAGCCAAATTGCCAGCCCAAATATGAGATTCTGCCCATGATACAGACTACTTGACTTAGAGTTCTTAACATAGAAAAATGTTAGATATCAAGAAGGCCTCGTTTGAGCAGAGAATCTTGACATTTAGAATAAGATATGGGTTTGTGCATTGATTGCAGACTATCAATGAGCATTTCAATAGTGTGAGATTTCCTAGCTAGGATTAGTGTTGCAGCAGACATAAGGTGATGGGGTATTGGAGGATACTGCTCGTTGGATGCTGCCTGAACTGCTGTGCTCTTCCAGCACCACTAATCCAGTATTTGATTTTCAGCATCTGCAGTCATTGTTTTTACCTTATTGGAGGATATATGTCATTTTGTTTTTGCTGCTGATCAGTTTGATCACCTTTACAGTCCAAAAAAAGAATCTGCCAGTTATCTGGATAGGTTAAGGCTTTGGCTTGCTTTTCTTCAGAAATTGTGTAGCTGCTAGTTGGCAGAGAGGACTTGGAGAGTCATGACATTTGATTACAGATTCCTGATGAAGGCCTTATGCCCGTAACGTCGATTCTCTTGCTCCTCGGATGCTGCCTGCCCTGCTGTGCTTTTCCAGTGCCACCCTTTTTGACTCTGTGAAGTACAATCCTGATCAAATAACTGTTTTGTTACTCTCTATCTGTCATTTTCATATGTTCATATGTCCATCCTTCTATTACCCAAAAGCCTCCAATAAATAGGTTACATAATCCAAATGTTTTCCACCTACCTCATTGTTTCTTTTGCTTCTTTTTGAGTTTTGCTTAAAATCCCAACCTTCCACCAATGTTTTGGCTAGCTCTTCTAATACATCTGCCCTGGGCTTGGTGTCTGGTTGTTTGACTATACTTCTGTGAAGACTCTTTTGAACATTTCTGTTTATGAAGACACTTGTAAATTTTTCCACAGTTGAACAGATTGCTGGCACTGCACTGTCAAGGCCCGCAATTAATGGCAGTCCAGGTGCCAGAGTGTAATTGGTGCCCGTGGACCTGTACTGTAGTGAGGAGAAAATTGTGGAGTCATTTGTAATGGATTATGAGTTATCCTATTTTTGTATCTCTTTTGCTAATGTTACTATGAATGAAAAGAACTTTGTCCCTAATGTTCTCAGAAAAACAAGAAGGGGAATTTGTCAGGGTGGAAAAATAGTTGCAAATACATTTGTCTGGAACAAAAAACAGGATGCTCTTTCTGCAGATTTCACTGACCTCATTTACAGAAAGTAGACTGGCAAAATTTTTGTGGTGAAGTGGGAACAGCTCCAAGCAAGTGCCCAGCCTATCAAAAACAAAACCTTGAACATTTTCCTCTTCCTACTTAGCTACAATGATGATAAATTAAAGCTTGCGCAGATCATAATACAGCTAGGAAGTTGCTGACACACTGAAGTATGCACATAATTGTCAGAAGGCAGGGAAAAGGAAACAATTTATGGGCCTTCTGGAACCCTAACAGAATTTAAGCATATACGTCGTCATCGTTACACGACAGACACACCCCAATATCATTATGGGTTCTCAGCATTGAAGTAATACCAGTATGGTTTCCTTCTATGAAAATGAAAGAAAATTGCATTTTCGTCACAGGCACAGACATTTTCAAACAGAATATTTAAAATAATACTCTAGTGATTTAAATGCTCAAAATTTCCTGAGCTTCACTTGCATCTCCTCAATAAATTTAACCTCAGACACTTATAATAGAAGCTTATATGGAGTTTCATCATTCCCATGTTGTTACCTTTAATAACTATTGAATTAAAATTTACTTTTGGAGTATGTATTTAATTAGTCCCTTCAGAAAGTCTTTATCAAGCTGACTCCAAGAACTACACTGCAAGTGTTGTGCCTAAAAATATCTTGTGGCATTCCAGTATCAGTGAAGGAATAATATGGTGGCTGAGTGCTGTCTGATTCTAAGTGTTCAATTATCAACCAGTCAGAAAACAATCAGTTCATAGGAATGTTCTTTACTGAAAAATATTCAGATATTGGAACTTGGTCTGGGTTGGCCTGGACTTGGCAGTGCAGCCTACATGTTAGTATCTGATTTCCTTCCATGTTCATTTTGCACTACACAGAGAGAAGTGCTCAAGATTAAATGGGAGAAGTTCTTCATCATACTTGCAGCAAACCAATAGTTTTGCAGTAGGATGTACATGAACAAGAAGTGAGAGTTATTAACCAATGGACAAAACAATTGAATATTAGATTGCTAGTCTGTTCACACTAAATGCACAAACATGGCCAGAAACAGAAAACTCCGTCTGCTACATGGCATAAACACATTTTCTTCCTCGTCTTGTTGCTCTTTTCACAACAGAAGTGAAAGGATGTGATTCAAAATCTGGGCTATGTAATTTTAATCAATGGCTGCCACTGTCACTCTGGATACTAGGAAAGCTTCAAAGGCAAAAGAAATTCCTTGCTCCTCAGAAAAGAACGATACTGAAATTTACTATCACAGCTAATAATTGTAGAGGTTTGTGATGCTTGTGTGGGATATAAGAAATTGAAATATTCAACTAAGAGGCTGCGAGATTCCTAGTTTAAGATGAGAGATCAATGGGACAGAATTTATCCAGAGATGATGATGGAGCTGTCTGAGATATTGCCTGATAGTTCTGTGAGTAAGACAATGTCAGATTCACCCTTTTGTTTCTGTTTAGTGGATTTGCTTCAAATTGAGCCACATCGTATTTCACAGACACTTACAGTCAACTGTTGGAGCCAGAAGGGCACCTTGATCAGGCCTACCTGTCCCTTCACTTGGGCCCTACATTATACTCTGGCAGTGTGTATGACGTCCTGTGGGGGAATTTGATCAGGTGATCAGATCAGTATGTTCCTGAATTCTTTTCTGAGTTGTTGAAATTTATGGCATTTTTGGATGTAGTTGGGGCAGAATAAGGAATTGTTATGAATGCTGGACTCCGATCAGAAATGATATTATAGATACAGTGACAGCAGCTTAAAGTGATCTTATGGATTTCACTAACCAGCATTTAGGATGTGATTATTTCAAGAGTGGTGTTCTCTGATTCAGTGATATTGTTAATCAAAACATGTGTACTACATTACAGGATTACAATACAGGTTATGTTTCTGTAATCCATCACTATCAGCTCAACATCTCTGTTCTTCAGCACCAGAGTAACTTCAGTCTACTGTGTATTGGTATCTAGTGGCTCTTGATTTTAATTGATCTTTATTCATATTATTTTTACAGTTTGTCCATCTTGGATGCCAGAAATCCTGTTTATCATGTCAATTGGAAAAATATTTGTCCAATAGGCATATGATTGATGCAAGTCAATGTGAAGTCTTTTTTAAATCTGTTTATGCATCAAATTTGGTTCAGTCCCAAGGTTCCCAAATTTAGGAAGCACAATTGCATTAACTCACACAAGGCTATTTCAACATTTAGTATGGGTGAACCTGGACATGAGATTTTCCATTCAAATCTGAATCTATAAACAGGTTTAAAAATATTTTGTGGTTTATAAGAAATTCTAAAGAAAGAAGGAAAAACTTTCATCTTTCACCTTTCACAACTTCAGAACATTTAAATTATGGTCACTTTGGTCACGTTTGAAATATATCAGTAGTTTTCAACACAGCAAGCAAACAGCAATTTAATAATCTGTTTTGGTGATTTTGGTTAAGAGGTAAATATTGGCACAGACACCAAGGTGAAACCCCATGTTCTACGTTCAAAAGTACCTGAAATTGACTATATCCTCTAGAGAAGGCTGACAAAGCCTTGGTTTAATGTCTACTCTAAAGGATAACAGTTTCCACAGTGCATTACTCCCTCAGTGCTACACTGCATTATGCATTCAAGTCACTGGCATGAAGCATTAGCCACAGGTTCTCATACTCAGGGGTGAACATGCGAGCACTGAGCCACAGCAGGAAGCAGAGTGAGATTCAAGCCCATATTTTCATTTCTCTTACTGCAATTGCAGCTCTCTGTCCCTAATTTGTTCCTGCTGTTTCTCACTCCACATTGAAAGAAAGCAAGAAAAACAGTGGAATTGTTAGCACTGTCAGAAACTGGTGGCAAATACTCATCACCTGGCTGTATCTCCCACAGATCGTGGTTTTATCTAAAACTTGTTTTCTGCCTTATTTGTAAATACTTTTCTATCAGTTTCCATTAAGTATTTGTACGAATTGTCAAATTTAGAATTTACAATTGTATATCAGTATATAAATTTAGAATTGTCAAATCAAATATACAGTTTTTAGCATTTGTCAGTACACAATCATATCAATAATTAGCATTAACCTTAATTGATATTCTAATTAATGTGATTAAATGACTTTTTTTCCTACACTACACTACACCAAAATGGTGCAATTCTCCCATTATGGACTACACAAAAGTCAAGCGTAATGAGGAAAAAAGGTGGGAAAATGGAATTGACGCTGTGATCTAATCGACCATAATCTTACCAATTTGAAGACCAAGCTCAAGGGCTTAAGAGCCTACTCTTGCTCATATTGCTTATGTTCAGATGTTCAACTAATTCAATGCTGCATGTCTATTTCTATTCCCCATGCTTCCTGCCATGCAAGCCATTCAATGCCTAATGCATAAACTTGTCACTTAGCAATTCTACCCTGACATGACAAATGAGAAATGATAGAAATCAACCCAGATAAAATGAGAAGCAACTAATTCCTCCAGGAAAATGTAGGTCAAATATTGTTTCTGGTTATGGCTGTTGGTTACAATAATATTCTGTAAAGGGGAGCCATTGCCAAACATTTGCTGTCTCCTCTCAAAGAAGGCCAGGTAACCTAGCAATCAGTTTCCTATTCAAAATATAACTTAACTGGGAGAGTAATACTTTTCTGTCATAATTCTCAAACAGAAGGTGTCGTTAAATGCAAAATAAAAATACTTGCAGAGTGCAGTTAGTAGCAAGCTATTCTGCAAGAATGTGATATGGACCAGATGTCAGAGAAGCCCAAAAGCCCAATAGAAAGCTCAGTGGTTAAAAGCCCTGTCTATGAAATGAAATCAATTTATATCCGTTTACAGAGTCAGTTGATCTCAACTGGAGCATAACTGCATAGGCATTTCCATATCCAATTCATGAGCTCTAATTAGTCAGGAATCCCTTTCTATGATACACATTTAAAGTAGTGATGGAGAGACGGTATCTTACCCATTCTTAATTTATTCGCCTTTACAAATGCAATAGGTAAGGATAATATTTGGGATTTTTAACATTTCATAGGGATATTATGCAGGTATCTGATTTTCTAAATTATATGTGTGAAGGTCTATATAGGTTTGCCAGTATAGCTGTGTGTTAAATGATTTGACCTTATTTGCAGCAGGACAACATATCGAATCTGAATGGGCAGAGGTAAGAAATAATAAGGGGAAGAAGACACTGGTGTGAGTTGTCAATAGCATCTTAACAGTAGCTCTACTGTAGGACAGACAATAAATCAGAAAATAATGACGGCATGTAAAAAATGCAGTATACAAATCATGGGTGACTTTAATCTTCATACAGATTTTAGAAATCATATCAGCAGAGATGACCACCAGGAATTCATTACCACAGAGAACTTTCAAGGCTGGGTCATGAAGTATGTTCAAAGCTGAGTTGGAATCAAGCATTATGGGGATGAAGCAGTAACATGCATTGAGAATTATCAGTGTTGCCATGCTGTTACTGAATGACAGAGTTTACTCAATGAGCTGACTGGCCTTCTTCTGCTCTTAAATCTTATGGACTCATGACTTTTTAAATCTTATGTTTTTTGGCATTGAAACAACATAAATACATCAGAAGTGCCAGAAATACTCACAAGTTTCATAAATAATTTAGGAGAAAGGGAGAAGGAGCTAATCTTTACCATAATAGGAAACAGAATGGGATTATATAACACAGTGGAACATTTAGATAACATCAAACACAATCTGAGAAGATCACCTTTCAAGTATTTAGCTGTCTTCTTCCTCCAGGAGGTGGTTTGTGGAAGTACTTTCCTCATAGTTGTTCTTTTCCTGTTAGACTTCCCATACCCTACAGTCACTATATTGTCATTATATTGTGCCCTTTTCTGATTGGGACATTAACTTTTGAACCTTCAGAGTTGCACTGCATGTTTTCCTGACTATTTGTCCAAACAAGTGTACAACTGCGCTTCGCTTAGACCAGAATTTACTATGTATTCTGCTGTAGTCAAAGAGCTCCACGATATGAAATTTGCAAGAGAATGTCACCCCAAAATGTTGCTTTAACATTGATATTAACCACTTGTGAGTTTAAATCAATCCAAAATTAGCAGAGGAACTAGATCCCAATCTGATGCTTTCACCTACTCAAACTAAATGATGTGAAACCTTGGACAAAATTTCACAACAGATTTTAGTTTGTTGCAAAGCTGTGATTTGGAATTGCATGTTCCAAAGGACTAATTGAGGGTGTGTAAAAACCTTTTATGGTGCCTATTTAATGTTATTAGCATACAGATGCTCTGGCTGAAATATTCCTAACTTTAAAAATAAGTAAAGCTCTGTCCATTTGTCAAAATTCCTTCAATACAAACCTCATGCATGGATGAGCATCTAACTTTCTAAAACTGTGCATGGATTGTTGCACAGCCAGATAACAAACAACTGAAGAGAGTAATAAAAGAAGAGGTTTAATTTGCAAAAATAAATATAAGGCTCAGCCCAAATACAGATTTTTGCACATTAATCAGAATTAAATTAAATTAACTAATTTGGAATCTCACACTGAGATTTTTTGTTTCATCAGGTAGTGTTAAATTCTGTCTAATAGGACGTCTATGTACAAACTGATTACTGTAGAAGCATTATTTGTCTTGGTCTGAAGACATGCTGCTGTTGCAAGTTTGGTTATAATAATTGCTGAGTCTATTTGGATTCTGTACTTAGGCTAAGTAATTGTTCCAAGATTTCTGTAAGATAGAAAGTCAATGTTGCATGAAACAAATATGTGAGATTGTGCTTGATTCTATTACCAGAGGCATGCTCCCTGAAACAGCTTGCAATCTGTGGTTTAATCCAACAATTAATGGATTTTCATTTACAATGTTTAGATTCCAAAAAGCCTTACAAAGTTATTAACACAATGAATAATTCCAGGGTCTAGGGTGGTTCTGTAAATAGGTAAATCAAAAGATAAATCCAACATAATTAGATGATTACCAGCCAGAAGGCTTGTACTTTTTTTAAACTTATAGAATTATGTTTTCTTATGTTGTTATTTGTGGCATTGATTTGACTGCAGCCATTTTCTGGCAGGAAGTTGCAAGACTCTGCCATAAGTACCATCCTGCCTGGAATAGGTGGGAAGTGGCTGGGAAATATTTGTTGGTTTCCAGGAAAATCATGAATCTATTCAACATCTGTCTGCTCTCCCATAAAAGTGGCAAAGGGAATTCAGGGAATTTCTATGACTAGGTAATGGAATGAAGGTCTGAACTTCTCTTGTGGGGTTCTGGAAAGCATTTCTTCCTGCACAGAAAGTAAAAGAAAACTAAGCTATCTTACCAAGGGTCCTGTCACATTCTAATCAGAATCATCCATTTCTCAGCTGCTTCAGCTTGGTAAGAAACTGTAACATTCAAGTTTAAAGAGGGACCTTCCTGGTTTTAGATGTGTTGCCATGGCTTCTGGTTGTAACAGCAAATTAAAATCAGGATAATGGAGTCCTGAAGTGTAGGTAATTATGCACAAGTCATCAATGTGCTTTGTCCTCCTGCCTGCTTTGTTCCTATTAGATGAGTAATAGATAGGGTTAAAATCTTCTGCATATATAGATGGCTTTATGTGGATCCAAATAATTCTATAAAATGATCTCTGCATCATCTGTGTCTGCAATCTTTGTCCAGCATCTAACTTTCTAAAACTGTGCAAAATGCAGTCCATCAGTGGTACAGACAAACTGGTAAGTTCAAATTTTTTTGTGACAGAATTTAAGCAAGGCTGCCTTCAAAGTCACAGGTTCCTTGCTTTTCTTTTAAATGTTGTGTTAAAAAAGTAGAATGTCCATTGCAGGAGTTGCTCAAACTGTCTGATGCCTAATTGAATTCATTTAACTTTTCTTCCATCTTTATTATTATAGACTATGAATGTATGAACATGATCCAAATCCAGCTATTACGGCATGTGGAAACTCAGACTTCATGTCTCTGTTTTATCATTTAACTCATCTCATATTCCTTCAGTCTTGGTGATATATTTTTCTTCTGTCTTGGCTTTTCACTCAAAAAAGATTATTACTGGCAGCCTATTCATATCAAGGTGGATTTTTAGGATTTATAGCACTGGGCTAAATGTTAAAATCTGTTAATCACTGTTGAGTTAATGCAGCAAAACTCTTACCACGGTCGATCTATAGATTTTCTGTGTGTGGTTTGTTGATAGATACAAGTGATGGTGTTTTTAATTGTCAAACCTTTTGACATACTCACTTTGCTATATTTTATCAGTTTGATGGATCTATATTAATAATATTGAGGAACAGGAATTTTGGTTCAGATCCATTCAGGCACACATGCGTCATTTTACTAAATGTGATTTCTCAGTTAGCATTTTAGACCAACTTCTGAAAGGCAAACTTGAAAAGCAACACACAGTTAACATAAATAGTATATAGATTCCAGTTGCTTTCTCAGGATTGAATCAGGTAGTCCCTTCAATTCATAATCAGCCAAATTGGAACTCCTAAAACATTGGGGTTTTTGAAATTCTTTTGCTTACAGTTTAGCATTGCAATGCTTCTTTTGCACTGATATCTGTTATTGACTTTCATTCAATGTATTGTGCTTTTTTCTGGAATTCTTTTCTCTTCTGAACATAAGTAATATTTTAATGGAATTTTACTGTGTAAATATGGCTAATTCAACTATTGCTGAAATTTTTCCAAGTCCGCAGCACAACAGGAGATGCAAAAAAAAAGACAGATTGAATACATTAAAGGAGCTATTAAATCAAATTCTGTAAGAGCCCAGGAGTCAGGATAAGTTATCAGCTGAAGTTAACATTAATGATTTGGCACTTCCCAATTCCAATTTTTAGTTTGCAACCGGAACAAAATCGTGAGGGCATATGTGGAAACACAGCAGGGACCAGAACTGGGTGTTCTGCATGTTATCAGCAACCGTATCTACAGACTCTCCAATATCAACCTGGCAAAAAACAGTGCAGAACTGCCGTCATCAGCTCCTGGTCAAGACAGAACCAATTAAAGATCTGGGTCATCAACTGTCTGGGCATCTAAAACCAAGCTGCATTGCAAGGAGAGCCAGTGGCAAAAATGTCCTTTTCAATAAAGGCCTTCATCTCGTATTATTTGCAGTCCTTGCACAGGAATCATACATATTATTATCCATTATGCTGTTTGCAAATGCATCAAATGGAAACAATGAAGGGTACATCGGTTTTCCCAGTAACTATCATCACGTTTCCCATTGAATAGTAATGTATAGCTAACAAAGTCTTCATAAATTCCAAAATATAGGGCATAAACCAGACTTCATTTGTGGTAACAAATTGTCAGTCAACCTTTTGTGAGATATATATTACGCTGCAATAATAAATGGAGTAACTCTTCTGTCATGCAGTCAAACTTCCATTTCAGCAGCTATCAGACAAGATGCTGCTGAGTTTGTTAACTATTTATTTGATTTGATTTGATTTGATTTATTATTGTCACATGTATCTAGGTACAGTGAAAAGTTTTGTTTTGCGTGCAGCATAGGCAGATTATACAATACAAAGTGCGTAATTGTGATAGAACAGAGCGGAAATGCAATGTTATGGCTGCAGAGAAGGTGCAAAGAGTAAGATCAACATTAAATTGAAAATTTGAGAGGTCCATTCAGAATTCTAATAACAGTGCAAAAGAACTGGTTCTTGAATCTGTTGGTACATGTGTTTAACCATTTACCAACAGACTTGGTTTCTTGACTCCCGAGAATTGCAGCACAGGCTGTTTGTGATAGTCATTTTTTGGTTTTGGTTATGAATTCCTGTTTCTCTCTATCTTTTATAAATTTCCTTTTCAAATACCTATACAACTCTTTCTTAATTAATCTTATAATTTTCCATAGCCACATGTAAAATGTAAATAATAATGCAAAAAATGCATCAAACTTATCCTTTCATTCTACCAATAGTTTTATTTGCACCCATAGTCACTAAATATTAAGAATTCAAAACAATTTTTCACTTTATACCCTTTCAAGTCCTTGCAAATTTTGATAACTTCTCTTGGGTTCCACTTCCTGTTTGTGATTGAAAAACCTTCTTTATAACCATAACCTTATTTTTCTACTATTATTCCACTGACTCTCACTCTATCCTCCTATCCTTGCTTTATCTTGGTGTCTAATATTGCATACAACTGTATATTAATCAAAATCAAAACTAATGTAATTTGGATGAAGCGTATCCACTACTGGAAATGAGTTGATAAGTGAGAGCGGAATAGTTTTGTTTTTTATGAAAGAGGCAATATTTGAATGCATTCTGATGATGATTCAGTTAGAATTTGTCTTTCCATTATCTGAGAACTGTACAGGAAATTCAGAAAGACCATAGACATTTCCTATACAAGCAACATATGTTCAAACACCATAGGTTACTTCAAGACTTTTTTCATACTTTGTATATTGATTGTATCTACAAATTTGTATACTCTGAGGGAGCCAAATAATGTTACTTTACAGTAAAAAATACGTGTATTTTTCCTATCACCTATTCAAATCCTCACGACAGCCCCATTAATTATGTTCAACATGTAGGGAAATGCATTTGCCAATTTGCAAACGTCTTTGGAATTTCCCACCCAGAAGCTTGCAGATGCTTAGTCATTGAATATATTCAGATTAGAGATGAGCACATATTTTGGCACAAGGTGAATCAAGGGATGTAGAGATGGTGTGAGAAAGTTGACTTGACGTAAAGGATCATCTTATTGATTGGCGAAGCAGGTTTGGGAGAATTGCTTCTGCTCCTATTTCATATATTCACATGACCATTGTCTCACGAATACAAACAAAATAAATAATCAGGTAATATGTGTGTGGTTCCTGAAGGAATATCAAGTGCTCAGAGATCTCCTGCAGATTCTTTCCTATGTGGTTCAGCAAGCAGACGGGGTTGATAAAGTGTGGTGCTGGAAAAGGCACAGCAGGTCAGGCAGCATCTGAGGAGCAAGAGAGTCAACATTTCAGGCATAACCCATCATCAGGAATCCTGACGAAGTGTTATGTGTGCAACATTGACCCTTTTGCTCCTCCGATGCTGCCTGACTGCTGTGCCGTTTCCAGCACCACACTTTATTGACTCTGACTTTCCAGCATCTGCAGTTTTATTATCTCCTAGTAAGCAGGCAGGCACTTGACTGAACAGCTCAGCTAAAAGATGAAAATCATGTATTCCCTCAGTAATGCACTGAAGCATCTGCCTGAGTGACATTGTCATGTTCTGCAGAGGAGCTTATCAAGAGGCACAGTGCTGCCAAATGAGCCAAGCAGATATAATATAACCTCATTAGGAAAACTGCACATTCACCAGGCTAAAACATCTTCCAATCCAAGTAAAATTTAACGCAGCTGGAAAAACTTTGAGTGACAATCTATAAACACTGCAGAAAACGAAACACTTAAAAATATGGCACAGCATCACAATATTTATGCCATGTCCTGTAAAAAATCTTTGCTTGTTTAATTAATTCAAGTAAAATTTGCTCACTGTTAGAAACATTGGGCTATCAAGTGTAATCGTTACCATGGTAACTCTTTCAAAAATATTCTTTTGCTTCAGACAAAGATTGGTCTTCTTAGTTTAAGCTCATCCTAGAGCACTTGTCCCAACTTAACTAAAACATAAAATTCAAACTAACTCATCATATGACCTTGCAGCAACTGGATCATTAATTATGCTAGGTCACCCATATTATAACTTATTTTTACATTTTTGTCAGAGTTTTAATTTGTATAGGTGAGAAAAATGATGTTAAACTGTCGACAATGGGAATAGGAACTACTTTTCTACTGATTTCTCAAAAGTAGCAATTGGCTTCCTCACCTCACAAGAAAATCCTTTTACGACTTGGGTTTAGACTTGTTTGCATTTCTGATTGTGTGACGCATTGTGTGAGATACTACAAAAATAAATTGATACATTTTAACATTGGGACCTCAAGTGGTTTGGAGGATGATAATAAAATGTAATCTCATTACCCCAACATAGAGTTAAGTGGAATGTATCATATATCATTGAGAAGGATGTGCACTCAAATTGCCAAGAAGCTCTCCTGGCATCTGGAGCTAACTGTTGGAAAACTGGTGGTGACAACCGACCCCATGCTCTTTCTTTCCGTCAGGAATTTCATTTTTTTCTCCAAAAATATACTCTATTCATAAAATTTGTAAACACAAATATGACACAAACATCTCATTATGAATAGTCCAGGATTTGCAAGTAAATTCTTCATGTACATTCATTGTCTTGATCTTTAGCAAATATAGTCCATAACGGCTATGCAACAAAAACATTTCAAATTACAAATTGAAAACTGCAATCAATATGAAGATCTCTATAGATGTTTCTTTCTGAGATGCCTCAATGAGTTTTGGATTGTATTGATTTACACAATACGTTCTTAGTGAGCACAGCATGGTGGGTGGCACAGTGGCACAGTGGTTAGCACTGCTGCCTCACAGCGCCAGAGACGCGGGTTCAATTCCCGCCTCAGGCGACTGTGTGGAGTTTGCACGTTTTCTCTGGGTGCTCCAGTTTCCTCCCACAGTCCAAAGATGTGCAGGTCAGATGAATTGGCCATGCTAAATTGCCCATAGTGTTAGGTTAGGGGTATGGGTGGGCGGCGGGTCGGTGTGGACTTGTTGGGCCGAAGGGCCTGTTTCCACATTGTAATGTAATCTAATCTAAAATTAACTCAAGCAGATCATAGTTCCCAGCTTCTCCTTACCTTATAGCAGAAAGTTCTTAGACACTAACATTTCTTATTGAGTAACTGCAGCTACTCCAAGTTTTAGTGTGTTTTTCAGCACATAGTTGTAAACCTCGGAACACTCAGTTGAAGACAACTCTAGAACTGGAGCCCAGGCAGACCAAAGAGCATGTTGGTAGTCCTCCAGATACAGGTTATGTTTGGTTTGGTGTGCATCTCAGGGAACAGAACTTAGATCAGGAAGCTGCTCAGGATGAAATCCCATTAAAAACTACTGCATCTTTCTCCAGACCTTCTTTGCTAAGGAATATTATACAAGGAAGTGGACAACAGCATCTTACCCATGATAGCTACCTTGAGGATTTCCTGCTCTTCAAATGACTTTACCAAACCAGCTTCTTCTTTCTGGCTTCTGATCACAGAGTTCTCTCTGGTTACCTCTGGAAGAAGAAACATGATCATGGCTTGTGCTGATCCACAGTGGTCTGGTGATTGGAAGTTGATCTTCGAAGCCTCAATACAGAGTGAGGCCTAATGGCTCTTTACCTCTTGAAGATCGTCCCTGACATCAACTTCCAATTGACTGCAGACAGGGAAGAGCTGCCTGCTTTTCTGGAGTGATGCTTTTTCCTCTGTTCCTCTCCCACCTTCTAAACCCCTTGTAGGATGAAGAACCTCTGTTATTCGCCCTGTCTGCTTCCTATCATAGCTCTGAAGACTCAAAAAGAGGGTCCACAACTCTTCAACCTTCAAATTCCTTCTTGAGTTCTTTGACATTCCTTGGAGTCTGCAGATTTATGTACAATTTCCATGTGGCTTTGTCACCCTCTGGTCCTCAAGTCAGCATCTGAAAATGTTGCAGCAGGGCTGTATTCGTAGGACTTCATAATACCCACTAAGGCTTCTAAAATTTTAACTCTTTCCCTAACCCAAGTTAATCCTCATTATATTGTTTATTATAATTATGTGCATTTGGAGGAGGGACTATGACTGAAAATAAATGCTGATGTCTCATAACATAATGAACGCAGAACATTATTAATAAGAACATATCTTTTGTTTATGCTCGAGTAATATTTCACAGTAAAATGGTCCATGCCTTTAAGTCAATTCACCCAAAATATCAATGAGGAAATAGGCCCTGGATGCCATTGAATAGGATTTTGTTTTCAATATGCTATATTTGCTTTCCTTAAGTTGCAGGTGCACACAAGCTGATTAATATGAAATCAACAAGCATTTAAACAAACGCTACCTGATCAGTAGCTTAACTATTTTCTCTGTAAACTTTAATTCATTAGGTTTGTATTAAGAGTGATCTCACCTTGACAATCAGTTGTACTACACGCCATGCAGACTACTCAGGTTCTAGGTTCAATGCCTGGACTGTGCTGAGGCAGTCACAAATATCTCAAGAAATCTAGTAAAATCTGCTCAGGCTGTGAAAAGAGTGCAGACACAGGGCAGAAAGCCTTATAATTTACAAATGCATCTCAGTAATGTCATGTGAAAATGAATGGTTACCTTTCTGTTGATAAGTGTGGACAGAATGGCATTGGCTTCAAGCTTATAACTATCCATGTTGGATGTGGATGTGGTTATATGGTGATTTGACAAAAGGGAAATACTGTGATTATTCACAGCGAAATAAGCAATTAGCTCTTTAAAAATCCAGATCTGTTTCTGACATCAGCTACTTGGATGCTGCCTGAACTGCTGTGCTTTTCCAGCACCACTAATCCAGAATTCATTTGAATACAGCTGAGATCTATTACTGGCGAAGTTAGATCTGCTCATGAACACTCAGTTTGGAGTACTCAGTTCCTTACCTATTACAGCCTTTGTTCAAACATGGATACGAGCTGAATTTCAGAGGAGAAGTGAAAGTGACAACCCTTGATATCAAGGCCACATTTATCTTACTTTGGCATTGAGGAATTCAGTGAACATCAGGAGGAAACACTCCACTAGCACAAAGAAAGATGGTTGTCGTTGGACACTTTTGCAGGCCAAGATAGTTTCCTCGGCCCAATTATCTTCAGTTGTTTCATCAAAGACTCTACCTCTGTCATAAGGTCAGAAGTGGGGATGTTGGTGAATGGTTGCACAATTTTCAGTCCCATTTGCAACTCCTCAGATGCAGAGGCAGTCCACGTTGAAATGCAGCAAGAGCTGGACAATACCCAGGCTTGGGCTCACAAATAGCTGACAATGGTCATGCCACATACGACAGGAGAAAATATAATAATCGTCCCTGGACATTGAGTGGTATTACCATCACTGAATCCCCTACTATCAACATCCTGAGGATTACCATTGATCAGAAACTGAACTGGACTTGCTATATAAATACTGTGACTACAAGACCAGGTCAGTGAATAGGAATCCTGTAGTAAGTAATTCTCCTTCTGACTAGCCAAAGCCTGCCCACCATCCTGACACATGTCAGGAGTCAAATGGAATTTCCACTCGCCTGGATGAGTGCAGTTCCAACAACATCCAAGGAGCTTGATTGGTACCACACCCACAAGCAGCAACTTCCTCCACCACTGACACTCAGTATTAGCAGTGTGCATCATCCACAAGATGTATTGCAGAAATTCATCAGGGCTCCTTAGATAGCATGTGAGTCCTTTATGAAAATTTCTGACCTGAAATGTCAACTCCTCTGCTCCTCAGATAGACCACAAGAGCATAAGACAGTGGATCAGAAATTAGGCCATTCAGCCCATTGAGTCAGTTCCACCATTCAATCATGGCTGATAGGTTTTTCAACCCCATTTCCCTGATTTTTCCACATAACCTTTGATCCACTTGGCAATTGAGAACTTAATCTACTTCTATTTTAAATATACTCAATGACCTGGCCTCCACAGCCTTCTGTGGCAATGAATTCCACAGATTCATCACTCTCTGGCTAAAGAAGTTTCCCTTTATCTCTAAAGGGTTCTAAAAGGTCTTCCTTTTATGCTAAAGCCATGCCCTCACGTCCTCGTCTCTCCTGCCAATGGAATCATCTTCCCAATGTCCATTCTGTCTAAGCTATTCAGTATTCTGTAAGTTTCAATCAGATCCCCCTCACCCTTCTAAATTTCATTGGGTATAGTGCCAGAGTTCTCAAACGTTCTTCATATGTTAAGCCTTTCATTCCTAGGATCATTCTCGTGAATGTCCTATGGACCTGCTCCAGGGCCAATGCATCCTTCCTGGGATATAGGACCCAAATTTGCTCACAATACTGCAAATGAGGTCTGATTAGAGCCTTAAAAAGCCTCAGAAGTACATCCTTGCCTTTATATTCTAGTCCTCTCGAGATGAAAGACAACATTGTATTTGCCTTTCTAATTACTGACTCAACTTGCAAGTTTACCATAAGAGAAACCTGAACTAGGATTCCCAAGTCCCTTTGTACTTCAGATTTCTGAATTTTCTCCCTATTTAAAAAAATAGCCTATGCCTCTATTCTCCCTACCAAAGTGCATGACCTCACATTTTTCCACGTTGTATTTCATCTGCCACTTCTTTACCCACTCTTCTAAGCTGTCTAAATCTTTCTATAGGCTCCCCGCCTCCTCAACGCTACATGCCCCACCACCTATCTTTGCATCATCTGCAAACTTAGCTTGAATGCCCTCAGTTTCTTCATCCCGATCATTAATGCTGCTTTACCTGCTGTGTTTTTTCCAGCTCCATACTTTGATCCAAATCCATGACCACCATCATCTAGAAGGACAAGGGCAGCAGATACGTGGATGCACCACTATCTGCAAGTATTCCTCCAAACCACACACTTGGAAACATATCGCTGTTCCTTTGTTGTCAAAATCCTGGAGCTTCCTCCCTCACAGTAATTTGATGTACCTGCACCAAATGGATGTCAACAGTTCAAGAAGGCCTTCTCTTTAAAGTCAACTAGAGACGGGCAGCAAATGCTGGCTCAGCCCACAATGACCACATCCCATGACTGAATGAAAAAGCGGAGAAAGGAACAGAAACTACACAGATAGGATGAATGGACAAGGTGAGACGTGCTCCTTTGGATCATATTAGCTTGGATCAGTTGAGTTAAGTGATATATTTCTCTTATCTGTATTCTGCCTAGTTTTGTGTTTGTCTGTCATAACAAATGTAAAGTACTTCATAAAATCTCCAAAGTGTGGAAACAGGCCATTCACCCCAGCAAGTCCACATCGACCCCCTGAAGAGCTTCCTACACAGACCCTACCCTTACCCTTTCCCTGTAACCCTGGCTAACGCATGCACCTGACCTACACATCCCTGAATACAATGGGTAATTTAACATGTCCAATCCACCTAACTTGCACATCTTTGGAGTGTAGGAGGGAAACAGAGCATCTGGTGATAACCACACAGACACAAGGAGACCATGCAAGCTCCATACAGAGATGACCTGAGTGTAGATTTAAACCTTGGTCCCTGGTATTGTGAGGCAGCAGTGCTAACCACTGAGCCTCCATGCCACCCCATTTGTCTATCTATTTCATTGAAGAGTTCTCTTTCATATTGCAGAAAACTAGATTGCTGTGCTTGAGGTCTGCTGACAAAGCAACATCTTTTCCTTCATGAAGCTTGCCTCCTTTGTTTACAATTTTCTCAACTTTTGCAAAGTTTCTCTGGTGTCTGGAAGGGAGCTTTCAAGTCCCCATTGACATTAAAATGGAGCAGTTCTGGGCACAGAGAACGGAGTTACATTTACATCTATCTTGATATATAGTAGAGCTTTGAACCTGGCAGCCAGAAAAAGGAAGATCAAGCATGTGTATTTGTCAGGACCAGTCGATATGGCTCAAGCCACCCATGCCGCTAATGTGTTTGCCTGCATTGTTATCATTACTTTCTGCTGCTAATGACCAAGCACTGGCAATATAAGTTGGGGCACATCCCTTACCAGCCAAAAATAAAGGGATAACTGACTTCAGCTCGGGAACACTGCATTTTTGGGACATATCCAATTGCTTGTGGGTTTTGAGCCATGTAGTTTTCATGATTTGAGGATATGGCAAAGCACTATAAAAGCAATGAGGTACTTTCAAGGTGTAGCTCTCTGTGGTTAGCAGTAGCAGTACTCAAAATGCAACTTTTGTTCTTAGCTTCTCTTCTGAACTGCTTTCAATATGTCTTTTAGTGAGGAAGTTACTGCTACATTGACCTCCATCACGATAAAATACCAGAATTCTTTCGGAATGGAATGTATTTGTTGCTGTTGACTCTATAAAAATATTGTCAGTGACTCTGCAATACTCTTATTTTCATTGGTTTTTTACTCCTGTCCTTTCATATGTCGCTCAGATCCTTCCCATTTATCCATTGTGTTGTGGTTACTGGCTCGAGAATGTTGAGTGCTCATGTATCAGCCAATGCTCTGATCGCATTGTAATGAGACTCTGAAATTGATCAGGGATTACCCTGTAACACCTTCAGGAGCCCTGTACTGTCCAATTGACCTGTCTCCAAAAGGAAATGGAATCACTGGACGCTGGATTGATTTTTAATAATCCTTTGTTAGCCCTCCTTCCACCCTCAATAAACCTCAGCTCCTCCAAAACTCTGAAGCTCAGATTCTAACTCACTCATGCCTTTTTGTTCATTGATGCACATAGGTTTTGGTTCACCTGAAATACATAATTCTTATTTTTGCGTACAAATCCCACCATGACTTTGTCACTTCCTATGGCCTTCTCCAGACCCACAAAACCCTCCAAAATCCAATTCTGGCCTATCATACATCCTCATTTTCAATGCCTTTATTTGCTTTGGCTTTTATCTGTGGATTTCCCTCCCTAAACTATTCTATGCTTCCCTCCCCCCTCCCCCCCATCTCTTTCTGCTCCTTTACACTGCCTCTTCAAACCTATTTCTTTCGCTCAGCTTTCAGCCAGCCCACACTTCACAGTTTGTTGCAGTGCAGAAGGAGCCCCATGAGTCTATCGTGCCTTCACCAGCTCTGTGTTCATTTTGACTTAATGCTAACCTCCTGCTTTATTCCCTTAACCCTACACATTGTTTCTATTTAGATTATCATTTAATTTCCATTAAACTTGCCCTCCCCCACATTTACGTGTATGCATTCCAGACCATAACTACTCGCTGTGTGAAAGAGATTTTCCTCAGCTCACATTTTCTTGTGTTCTATGGTTCTCAGTCTGTTTATAAGTGGGAATGGATTCATATTATCAACTCTGTCCAAATCCCTCAGAATTTTGAAAATCTGTGTCCTTTTTTAGTCTTCTCTCCAGGGAAAACAGTCCCAACTTCTCCAATTTTTACTCATCACTGTAGTGTCTCATCCCTGGAACCATTTTTGTAAATCTGTTCTGCATCATCTCCAGTGCATTCACATTCTTCCTATAATATACTGCCAAGACTGTAAGCAATACTGAAGTCTCCCTTGTCTTCTGTACATTCATCACCTCCCTGCTCTTATCCTGACTGTCCCTATTTATGAAGCCAGAATACTGCATGCTTTATTAACAGCTCTCACCACCTCTCCTGCTGCCTGTAATGACTTATGTACATATACACCAGGCTTCTCTGTTCCTGCACACAGTTTAGAATTGTACCCTTTATTGTATCTGTTTTTCCATCATTGTAGGGAGAAATATCAAACAGGAGACTTGAGTTCTGTGTTCAGCAGTGTTTGAGATCTTTATTCAGAGCTCTTCTACCCTTGTGGGCGGCACGGTGGCACAGTGGTTAGCACTGCTGCCTCACAGCGCCAGAGACCTGGGTTCAATTCCTGCCTCAGGCGACTGACTGTGTGGAGTTTGCATTCTCCCCGTGTCTGCGTGGGTTTCCTCCGGGTGCTCCGGTTTCCTCCCACAGTCCAAAGATGTGCAGGTCAGGTGAATTGGCCATGCTAAATTGCCCATAGTGTTAGGTAAGGGGTAGATGTAGGGGTATGGGTGGGTTGCACTTCGGCGGGGCGGTGTGGACTTGTTGGGCTGAAGGGCCTGTTTCCACACTGTAAGTAATCTAATCAAATCAATGTGGGAGAGGCTACAGACCACTCTGAATCTGGCTTTCACTTGGGGCCCAGTTGCCCTCTTACTTGCAGTCATATTGGAAGAGAGGTCAGTGACACTCCTGGTTCCCCAGCTAAATAAAGTTTTATACTTTTTGAGTTAAAATAATTACTGGTAACATTAATATCACTGCTAGCCCCTTAATCCATTTATCCAATCATGTAACATGATAATGATAGTCAACTCTATGGACAGCCCAAGGCCCTCCCATAATCTCATGACATTTACGAGATACCTCCATCATCTGTCTGTGGGATCTTATAACACATCTGATAATTATGTACCTTCCTGGATATTTGTCAGCTGCATCATGTTAATTGCCAGCAACTTAAATACTTACCTATCACTAAGAGCTCTTCCAAATTCTGTCAGGCAATTTCTATTTCTGACTAACATTATTACAGAAGATTAGAAAGTAAGTTAATTTCTACCAATTGTTATGAAATTTGTAATCTCAGTTCCAATGTAAAGTTATATAATGACACCTAATGCTATACTTCTTTATTAAGGCTAACAGACTGGGAGTATGATTTGGAGATGCCGGTGTTGGACTGGGGTGTACAAAGTTAAAAATCACACGACACCAGGTTATAGTCGAACAGGTTTAATTGGAAGCACTAGCTTTCGGAGCACTGCTCCTTCATCAGGTGGTTGTGGAGTAAGAAACAGAATTTATAGCAAAAGCCAAGTGTGATGTAACTAAAATTATACATTGAAAAAAACCCTGATTGTTTGTTATGTCTCTCATCTGTTAGAGTGGCCATGTTAGTTTCATTTCTTTTATATGTAAATCACATAACTTTTTTTAAAAGTTACGTTCTCTGGTTAACTTTAACAATTGGTGTCAGCCCAATAGCTTCTCTTTCAGTCCATTCTGGAAGATCAAACACAGTCTGTCTGTCTTGCAGTTGCAGTTTGCCTGCTGTAAGTGAGTTTTAAACCACAGTTTAATTTTTAATTAAATCTTTAATATTCCTATTCTAAACACTTTCCATTGCTGATTTTCCAAAATCATCTTTTGAACCCCAATGATGAGTGCAAAATTCAATCATTATGCAACACTACCATCTGTAAACAAAACTTGTTTAGAGGGGACATTACTTTCTTCACTTTGCATTTCCTAATCTGTCTCTGTCACTTTTCCCTCGATTTTTGGATGTAAGCATTTGTTCAAATTATCTACATCAATATTTAAGCTTCAATCGATTATCTCTCCCCAATCCTGACCTTTTGACTTTACTCTGCAATTTGAGAGGGAGAAGATCAAATCAGAGGTTTGCAGCTGAATAAAGGCAACTGCAGAGGCATGAGGGAGGAGCTGAGCACAATTGACTGGGAAAGGAGCCTAGCAGGAAAGACAGTGAAACAGCAATGGCAGGAGTTTCTGAGAGTAATTCAGGAGACACAGAAACAATTCATCCCTAGGAAAAAGAAGCATGGTACAGGGAGTTTGAGGCAACCATGGCTGACCAGGGAAGTCAGGGACAGCATAAAAGCAAAAGCAAAAGCATATAATGTGGCGGAGGGCAGTGGATTGAGAAGCTTATGAAAACCAACAGAGGGCAACAAAAAAAAGAAATAAGGAGGGAGAAAATTAACTATGAGGGTAGGCTAACCAGTAACATAAAGGAACTGTAACAACTTCTTTAGATATATAAAGAAAAAAAGAGGCAAAAGTGGATATTGGATCGCTGGAAAGTGACACTGGAGACATTGTGATGGGGATCAAGGAAATGGCTGAGTACCTGAATCATTACTTCATGTTAGCTTTCACTGTGGAAGACATAAGCAATGTCCCAAAAATTCAAGAGAGTCAGGGGGTAGAGCTGAGTATGGTGGCCATCAGCAAGGAGAAGAGGCTAGAAAAGTCTGAAAGTGGATAAATCACCTGGACCAGATGGACTCCACCCAGTGTTCTAAAGGAGATAACTGAAGCATTAGTGGAAGCATTAGTGGTGACCTTGAGTCAGGGAGGGTCCAAGAGGACTAGAAAATCATTAACATGACATCTGTGTTTAAAAAGGGAGTAAGGTAAAAGATGAAAAATTACAGACCGATTAACCTAAACTAAGATTTTGGAGTCCATTGTGAAGGATGAGATTTCTGAATACTTGTAAGTGTGTGGTGAAAAAAGGGCAAAGTCAGCATGGTTTCATCAAGGGGAGGTCAAGCCTGACAAGTCTGCTTGAATTATTTGAGGAAGTAACAAGCAGGTTAGACCAAGGAGAGCAAATGGATGTTATCTACCTGGATTTCAAGAAGGCCTTTGACAAGGTGCCACACAGAAGGCTGCTAAGTAAGATAAGGGCCCATTGTGTGAGAGGCAAGATGCTAGCATGGATAGAAGATTGGCTGTCTGGCAGAAAGCAAACAGTGATGATAAAAGGGTTCTTCTCAGTGGTTCTGGAAGGCTCAGTGTTGGAACCACAACTTTTCATTTTATACATTAATGATCTAGATGAAGGAACTGAGGGTGGGCATTCTGGCTAAGTTTGCAGATGACACAAAGATAAGTAGAGACGGGTAGTATTAAGGAGGCATGGAGGCTGCAGAAGGATTTGTACAAGTAAAGAAAGTGGTCAAAGAAGTGACAGATGGAGTATAATGTGGGAAAGTGTGAGGTTATGCACTTTGGTAAGAACAATAGATGCATGGACTTTATTTTCTAAATGGGGAGAAATTAGAGAGGTCTGAAGTGCAAAGAGAGTTGAGAGTTCTAGTCCAGGATTCTTTCGAGGTAAATTGACAGGTTGAATCAGTAATTAGGAAGGCAAATGCAATTTTGGCATTTATTTTGAGAGGACTTGAATATAAAAGCAGGGATGTGCTTCTGAGGGTTTCAAAGGCTCTGGTCAGACCACATTTAGAATATTATGTGCAGTTTTGGGCTCCATATCTCAGGATGGATATACTGGTCCTGGAATAGGTTCAGAGGAGGTTCACGAGAATGGTCTCAGGAATGAAAAGCTTAACATATGAGGAATGTTTCAGGACTCTGGGACTGTATGCAATGGAGGTTAGAAGGATGGAGGGGGATCTAATTAAAATTTACTGAATGCTGAATGGCCTGGAAGATGTTTTCATTGGTAGGGAGACTAGGATCCAAGGGCACAGCTCTCGATGGTGAATCTGTGCAATTTACTGCCACAGGGTGCTGTGGAGGCTAAGTCATTGAGTATATTTAAAATGGATATAGATTGGTTGTTGATTGTCAAGGGGATCAAAGGTTACGGAGAGAAAGTAGGAGAATGGGGTTGAGAAACTTCTCAGCCATGATTGAATGGTGAAGCAGACTCAATGAGCTGAATGGTCTAATTTCTGCTCCTATGTCTTATGGTCTCTCCCTTTTTACAACCTTCCTTTGCCTCCCTCCTGTGTGAATGACCTTTTAGAGGTAGCATTGACACCATTGATTGCTTTGTCTTCCCTAACCAGTGGGCTTCTTTAACTGCCTACAAACATTTGCTCAAGGAATTGTACTAGCTCTTTCAATTTAATTTATTGTTTGTATGTCTACTTTACAATTACCGAAAAAGTTCAGAATACTGTAGGATCATACCTTTCCTTCTACATTTTACCAAATAACAAACTTGGGACTGTGGCTAAAGTAGGCCTTTCAAAAAATGCCCCTTAGATTACTTACAGCGTGGAAACAGGCCCTTCGGCCCAACAAGTCCACACCGCCCCGCCGAAGCGCAACCCACCTATACCCCTACATCTACCCCTTACCTAATACTACAGGCAATTTAGCATGGCCAATTCACCTGACCTGCACATCTTTGAACTGTGGGAGGAAACTGGAGCACCCGGAGGAAACCCACGCAGACACGGGGAGAATGCAAACTCCACACAGTCAGTCGCCTGAGGCAGGAATTGAACCCAGGTCTCTGGCGCTGTGAGGCAGCAGTGCTAACCACTGTGCCACCGTGCCGCCCACATTATCAAAGCTTATCAAAATGCTTTTAAGTTTAGGACTGCCTCTTTACATAAACCTGATTAAATTCCCTGATGTTTCATCCTATTGAGAATCTTATCTCATCCATTATCTCTAGATGGAGACCAAAAGTCTGGCTGTGATGTACGTCTGGAAATTCCTTTTCAGCCATGTTATGTCAACTGAAAGACCTGAGCAGCCAATTGTTAACTTTAGTCTTGAGCCACTACAACACCATGTTCTTGTGCCAAAGTGTATCAGATCACACTTCTCTTCATTGAACTTCATTTGTCACTGGTTTGCCTAGTTCATAAATATGTCAATGTCCTTTTGAAATTGTGCACTGTGCTGATCACTGTTGCAATCGTCTCCAGTTTGGTGTCCCAAAGGGATCTATGAGTGAATGTGAAAGTAGCATCTGTTAAAAAAAAGTGAACATGTGGTGTTGGCTGGCACCTGGCACTGCTTATTTTAATAGTTTCCTGTCACATATTGAAAGCTGCTATTAATGGACAATCACTGGCAAAATGCACACAGGAAGGAATACCAGACTGTCTTCAACTAAGGACAGAGAGTGCTGGATTCAGTTAAACTAAGTGAGTTGCCAAGTTGAAAACTTTGCAGCAACATTCACTATCAATATTTATCCATTATCAGATAGTGCTACAGATTCAAGGAAGGCTGTGTTTGCTAGCTCAGCTGCTGAATGCCTAATCCTGTAAACTTTCTGGATACAATGGTGGTTCAGTGATTAGCACTGCTGCCTCACAGCACCGGGGACCATCCTAGATTGTATCCTCAGGCGACTATTTGTGTGGGTTTGCATATTTTCCCTGTGTTTGTGTGGGTTTCTTCCAGTTGCTCAAGTTTCCTCCCATAGTCCATAAATGTGCAAGTCAGGTGGATTGGCCAAGTTAAATTGCCCATAGTGTTGAAGGATGTGTAGGTTAGGTGGATTAGCCATGGGAAATGCAGGGATAAGGTAGAGGGGGTGGGTCTGGGTGGGATGCACTTCAGAGGGTCAGTTTGGATTCTGTGGACCAAATGGCCTACTTCCAGACTGTAGGGATTCTATGATTCTATAACAAGTGAAGAGGGAAATGCACCACTTCAGTACTAGCCTGACGTCCCGTTTATTTATTTATGTTGAGCTTAAAGTTGGGCACGTGCATGGAGACTTATAATCTCACAAAGTAGCAAGATCTAAAAACATCTCTGATCTTTGTAAACATGGACACACAGACACTAATCTCAAAGGACAGTTGCGCACTGTGTGAAGTTGATCATTGTTTATATTTGACCTCAGCGAGGATCATATTTTAACTTCAGTGCTTCTGATAAATCATCCAGGGCTACTGCTTCTAGTTAACACATTTGGTGATAATAAGATAGAAAAAGGTGAAGGAGCCCCTCTTTGGCATTTTAAGTGTGAGCAGCAGTGGAGGTAGGATGAACTTGGAAGACTGCAGATAAGGTAAGGCAGTTTTTATTAAAATTACCTACCGGAAACGGGCAGCGGTGTTTTTCTCTTTCACAGAAGGAGCGGGAGTAGCGGAGGAAGTGACGGGGACCAGAGGGGAGCCGGGAAGGTAAGCAGTGAGTATAAATATTCACCCTTCGACGCCAACGGCTATTTTAAGTGCGAGCAGCAGTGGGAACAACAGAGGAAGTGACGCGGACCGGAGGGGCAGCCGGGAAGGAAAGCAGTGACCATATATATCAGCAAGGTGGCTAAACCCGAGACTCTACTACTGTAGTGTCTTCCACTCACCATCCTCCTCTAACCTAGTTAATAAGTAAGAAGAGCGGGAGCGACAACCAGGGGACTGCCAGTAATATATCTGGGCAGTGGCTGAACCCGAGACACTACACGGGTCGTGTCTCCCACCTCCTCCCCCCACTCCCTCCCACCACCCAACCAAAAATAGGACTCTGGTTTGTTAAGGTAAGGATTTTCTATTTCTTTATCAGTGAATGGTTAAAAATTTACTTTTTATGGGTTATCTATCAATTGGTTTTTAGAAAAAGACTATTGCAGAGAGGTATCAGAAAGTATTTTAACTCAAACCTATACAAAGTAATAAAGTAATTAACTAAGCAGGGATGGCTGGGCAGGTGATGTGCTGTAGCTGTATGATGTGGGAGCTGGTTGATCCCATTGTGAATGGCAGTGACCACATCTGCAGCAAGTGTTGGTTGCTGGAAGAACTCCGGCTCAGAATTGATGATCTGGAATCTGAGCTTCAAACACTGCGGCACATCCGGGAGGGGGAGAGTTACCTGGATGCCTTGTTTCAGGAGGCAGTCACACCTGGGAGATTAAGTAATTCACATTCAGTTAGTGATCAGGGACATCAGAGTGTGACTGTTAGTGAGGCAGGTAGGGGGAACCTGAGTTCAGGAGTGCAGGAGCCTCAGCCCTTGACCTTGTCCAACAGGTACGAGATTCTTGCTCCCTGGACGGATGAGGAAAAGGGCTCTGAACAGGATGAGCCAGCTGACCACAGCACCATGGTTCAGAAGGCCATTCAAGAGGGTGGAGCAAAAAGACAAGTAGTTGTTATAGGGGATTCTATAATTAGGGGGACAGATAGTATCCTTTGCAAGCCAGATTGGAGGTCTCGCATGGTGTGTTGCCTGCCCAGTACCAGGGTGCGGGACATCTCTGACCGGCTTGAAAGGATATTGAAGCGGGAGGGGGAGGATCCAGTTGTTGTGGTCCACGTTGGGACCAACAACATAGGCAAAGCTAGGGTGGAGGACCTGTTTGGGGATTATCAAGCACTAGGAAGGAAATTGAAGTACAGGTTCTCAAGGGTCATAATCTCTGGATTACTGACCGAGCCACGTGCCAATTGGCATAGGGATAAGAAAATTAGGGAAGTAAACACGTGGCTAAGGGATTGGTGTGGGAAAGAGAGATTCCATTTCATGGGGCATTGGCATCAGTTTTGGAGCCGGGGGGATCTGTACCGTTGGGACGGTCTCCACCTGAACCGATCAGGTACCAATGTTCTCACGAAGAGGATAAATAGGGTGGTCAGTAGGACTTTAAACTTCTGAGTTGGGGGGAAGGGAAAGTGAAACTCCACACAGGGAGTGTGGAGTTAAATGGAAAGATAAGCAGGAGGATAGCATGTATGCAGGTGGATTTAACGTTGAGGAAGATTAGGAATGCAACAAAAAGGAAGGATAATTTAGGACATCTTATGACTTCCAATATCTCTAATGAAAAGAAAGTTAGCATTAAGGCACTTTACCTGAATGCTCGTAGCATTCGTAACAAAGTAGATGAACTAACGGCACAGATCTTCGTGAATGATTATGATGTGGTAGGCATCACAGAGACATGGTTGCAGGGGGTTCAGGACTGGCAATTAAACATTCAAGGATTTACAACTTATTGAAAAGACAGGGAGGTGGGCAGAGGGGGCGGGGTGGCCTTGTTAGTTAAGAACAAACTTAAATCTATGGCACTGAATGACATAGGGTTGGATGATGTGGAGTCTGTGTGGGTGGAATTGAGGAACCACAAAGGCAAAAAAGCCATAAAAGGAGTTATGTACAGACCTCCTAACAGTGGTCAGGACCAGGGGCGCAACATGTACCGGGAAATAGAAAAGGCATGTCAGAAAGGCAAGGTCACGGTGATCATGGAGACTTCAATATGCAGGTGGACTGGGTAAATAATGTTGCCAGTGGATCCAAAGAAAGGGAATTCTTGGAATGCTTACAGGATGGCTTTTTGGAACAGCTTGTCATGGAGCCCACAAGGGAGCAGGTTATTTTGGACCTAGTGCTATGTAATGAACCAGACTTTATAAAAGATGTTAAAGTAAGGGAACACTTAGGAAGCAATGATCATAATATGGTAGAGTTCAGTCTGCAGTTTGAAAGAGAGAAGGCAAAATCGGATGTAATGGTGTTACAGTTAAACAAAGGTAATTATGAGGGCATGAGAGAGGAACTGACGAAAATCGACTGGAAGCAGAGCCTAGTGGGGAAGATAGTAGAGCAAAAATGGCAAGAGTTTGTGGGTATAATTGAGGACACAGTACAGAGGTTCATCTCCAAGAAAAGAAAGATTATCTGGGGAGGGATTAGACAACCATGGCTGACAAAGGAAGTCAGGAAATGTATCAAAGAATAAGAGAGATCCTATAAAGTGGCCAAGACCACTGGGAAATCAGAAGATTGGGAAAGCTACAAAAACAAACAGAGGATAACAAAGATAGAAATAAGGAAGGAGAGGATCAAATATGAAGGTAGGCTAGCCAGTAATATTAGAAATGATAGTAAAAGTTTCTTTCAATACATAACAAACAAATGACAGGCAAAGGTAGACATTGGGCCACTTCAAACTGATGCTGGAAGGCTAGTGATGAGAGATAAGGAAATAGCTGGAGAACTTAATACGTACTTTGCTTCAGTCTTCACAGTGGAAGACATGAGTAATATCCCAATAATTAAAGGGAGTCAGGGGGCTGAGTTGAGTATGGTTGCCATTACAAAAGAGATAGTGCTAGAAAAGCTAAAAGGTCTTAAAATTGACAAATCTCCTGGCCCCGATGGGCTACATCCTAGAGTTCTGAGGGAGGTGGCTGAGGAAATAGCGGAAGCATTGGTTGAGACCTTTCAAAAGTTACTGGAGTCAGGGAAAGTCCCGGATGATTGGAAGACCGCTGTTGTAACCCCATTGTTCAAGAAAGGATCAAGACAAAAGATGGAAAATTATAGGCCAATTAGCCTAACCTTGGTTGTTGGTAAAATTCTAGAATCCATTGTTAAGGATGAGGTTTCTAAATTCTTGGAAGAGCAGGGTTGGATTAGAACAAGTCAACGTGGATTTAGTAAGGGGAGGTTGTGCCAGACAAACCTGTTAGAATTCTTTAAAGAGGTGACAAGTAGGTTAGACCAGGGAAATCCAGTGGATGTGGTCTATCTAGACTTCCAAAAGGTCATTGATAAAGTGCCACACGGGAGGCTGCTGAGTAAGGTGTGGGCCCATGGTGTTCAAGGTGAACTACTGGCATGGATTGAGGATTGGCTGTCTGACAGAAGGCAGAGAGTTGGGATAAGAGGTTCTTTTTTGGAATGGCAGCTGGTGACAAGCGATGTCCCACAGGGTTCAGTGTTGGGGCCGCAGCTGTTCATGTTATATATTAATGATCTGGATGAAGGGACTGGGGGCATTCTAGTGACGTTTGCCAATGATATGAAGATAGGTGGACAGGCAGGTAGTACTGAGGAAGTGGGGAGGCTGCAGAAGGTTCTAGACAGTTTGGGAGAGTGGTCCAGGAAATGGCTGATTAAGTTCAATGTGAGCAAATGCGAGGTCTTGCACTTTGGAAAAAAGAATACAAGCATGGACTACTTTCTAAACGGTGAGGAAATTCATAAAACCAAAGTACAAAGGGATCTGGGAGAGCTAGTCAAGGATTCTCAAAAGGTAAACATGCAGGTTGAATCAGTGATTAAAGAAAGCGAATGCAATGTTGTCATTTATCTCAAGAGAGTTGGAATACAAAAGCAGTGATATGCTACTGAGACTTTATAAAGCTCTGGTTAGGCCCCATTTAGAGTACTGTGTCCAGTTTTGGGCCCCACACCTCAGGAGGGACATACTGGCACTGGAGCGTGTCCAGCAGAGATTCACACGGATGATCCCTGGAATGGTAGGTCTAACATATGAGGAACGGCTGAGGATCCTGGGATTGTACTCATTGGAGTTTAGAAGGTTTAGGGGAGATCTAATAGAAACTTACAAGATAATACATGACTTGGAGAGGGTGGATGCTAGGAAATTGTTTCCGTTAGGCGAGGAGACTAGGACCCGTGGGCACAGCCTTAGAATTAGAGGGGGTCAATTCAGAACAGAAATGCGGAGACATTTCTTCAGCCAGAGAGTGCTGGGCCTGTGGAATTCATTGCCGCGGAGTGCAGTGGAGGCCGGGACACTAAATGTCTTCAAGGCAGAGATTGATAAATTCTTGATGTCACAAGGAATTAAGGGCTACGGGGAGAATGTGGGTAAGTGGAGCTGAAATGCCCATCAGCCATGATTAAATGGCAGCATGGACTTGATGGGCCAAATGGCCTTGCTTACACTCCTATGTCTTGTCTATTCACAGAAAGGGATATACTAGTTCAGTTAACCTTCATTGAATAGTTATGAAGCTTTTTCTACCAATAGGCTATTTGCTCTGATACCAGTCAAAGTCATAAATCTTTGTGTGAAGTTCTTCCTGACAACCTTATAAACTTATATGCATGCATTCTAGTCTCCTAGATAAATCTAATCCAGCCAAATTAAACACTTTGTAAACTCTGTTGAATTCCTTTTTCAGTATTTAAAGCTGAAGGGCTTTAATTTCTCCACTCTAGATCAGCTTGTGACATCTATGTTGCTATCGCAGTCTGGTATTGATAAAAACCTCTTGAAATCGAGTTGACCACATACCTCTTTATCCCATGTTCAAACCTTGATTATCTTCAGTGAAGGTACATCAGAACCCCTGTGGCTTAAAATATGAAGGATTGATGTCAGGGTGTATCTGGAGCTGATACCTATTAGTTTTCTTCTTGTATTCTTTTCTGCAATACCTCTTGCATCACCCACATACCCAAAAATGTTTACCATGGGGAAAATAAACTATAGCATAGGAATTACCTGGCCTTTAGCAGGCAAATACAAATGATGAGAGAGTGCTAATGCAGAAATAACTGCTGCTTGCTGGGGTATCACCATAATCAGGCATCATAATCCCAGTCCGAGGATGCATAGTATATGTAAAATGAAGAAAATTGCCTGCATTTACAGAGTATGTTTTACAACATGAGGACATCCCAAAGCATTTTACGTCAAGTTTGAAATGCAATCACTGATATGTCAAAAAAGATAGTTGTCAATTTGTACAAAGCAAGCTCACAGAATTAGCATGTGATATTGATCAGATAGTCTATCTATTATTCCAAGATGGTGTTTGAAATATCCAATAAGAAATTATTAGGGTTAACATTCTGGGAAACCAGTTTTCACCAGTAAGCACAAATAGAGTTGTTTTGTATAATATGTTGGCAGAAGAACCACAAACTCTTCAATTTTTCCAGATGCATTTCCAAAAGCAAAAATATGTGCACCATAAAATAGCAAGAACACAGAATAGGCTCTTCGGCCCTTGATGTTGCATCGACATGTGAACTAATCTAAGCCCATCACCCGACACTATCCCATCCTCATCCACGTGCTTATCGAAGGACAGTTTAAATGCCCCTAATGTGGCTAAGTTAACTACATTAGCAGGCAGGGCATTCCACACCCTTACCACTCTCTGAGTAAAGAACCTGCCTCTGACATCTGTCTTAAATCTATCACTCTTCAATTTGTAGTTATGCCCTCTCGGACAAGCCGACGTCATCATCCTAGGAAAAAGACTCTCACTGTTAACCCTATCTAATCCTCTGATCATTTTACATGTCTCTATTAAATCCCCTCTTAGACTTCTTCTCTCCAATGAGAACAGACCTAAGATACTCAGCCGTTCCTTATAAGGCCTTCCCTCCAGACCAGGCAATATCCTGATAAATCTCCTCTGCACCTTTTCCAGTGTTTCCACATCCCTCCTGTAATTGGGTAACCAGAACTGTACACAATATTCCAAGTGAGGACGTGCTAGCATTTTGTACAGTTGCAGCATGAAATCACGGCTCCAGAACTCAATCCCTCTACCAATAAAACCTAACACACTGTATATCTTCTTAACAGCACTATCAATCTGAGTGGCAACTTTCAAGGATCTATATATATGGACACTAAGATTCCTCTGCACATCCACACTACCAATAATCTTGCCATTAACCCAGTACTCTGCCTTCCTGTTATTCTTCCCAAAGTGAATCATCTCACGTTTATCTGCATTGAACTCAATTTGTCACCTCTCAGCCCAATTCTGAAGTTTATCCAAGTCCCCCTGCAACCTGCAACATTCTTCCACACTGTTCACTAATCCACCGACGTTTAGTATCATCTGCAAACTTAGTAACCCATCCATTATGACTGTGCCCAAGTCATTTATAAAAATGACAAACAGGAGTGGTCCCAAAATGGATCCTTGTGACACACCACTAGTAACCGGACTCCAAGCTGAATATTTTCCATCAACCACCACTCGCTGCCTTCTTACAAAAAGCTAGTTTCTAATCCAAACTGCTAAATCTCCCTCAATCCCATGCCTCTGCATTTTCTCCAAAGGCCTACCATGTGGAACCTTACCAAAGGCCTTACTGAAGTCCATGTATACCACCACGTCAACTGTCCTACCCTCATCTACATGCTTGGTCACTTTCTCAAAAAACTCAATGAGGTTTGTGAGACATGATCTGTCCTTGATGAATTTATGTTGACTATTGCGAAGCAAATTGTTGCTTGCTAAATGACTATAAATACTATCTCTTATAATCCTTTCCAACACATTTCCTACAATAGGTTGAAGGCTCACTGGGCTATAATTACCTGAGTCATCTCTACTGCCCTTCTTGAACAAGGGCACATTTGCAATCCTCCAGTCCTCTGGTACTAAACGTGTAGACTATGACGACTCAAAGATCAAGGCCATCTCCTCCCTCGCTTCCCAGAGAATTCTCAAAAAAATCCCATCCGTCCCAGGGGACTTATCTATTTTCACACTTTCCGGAACTGATAATGCATCCTCCTTACTAACCTCAATCCTTTCAAGTCTAATAGACCATATCTCAGTCTTCTCCTCCACAACGTTCTCCTTTTCCTGACTGAAAACAGATAAGAAATATTCATTTAGCACTTTGCTAATCTCCACAGGGTCCACTCACAATTTTCCACTTCTGTCTTTGACTGGTCCTGTTCCTACCTATGTCATCCTTTTATTCCTCACATGCCTTTAAGATTCTCCTTTATTCTACCTGCTAAATATGCTCATGTCCCTTCCTTGCTCTTCTTAACTCTCTCTTTAAATCCTTCCTAGCTAATCTGTAGCTCTCCATTGCCTCATCTGAACCATCTCGTCTTAACAAGAGATACAATTTCTTTAGTAAACCACGGTTCCCTTACCTTATCACTTCCTTCCTGCCTGATACGGACATACCTATCAAGGACACACAATATCTAAATTATGGTCACTCTCCAAAATGCTCACCGATCACTCAATTAGACACCTGGCCTGGATCATTACCAAGTACCAGACCCAACGTGGCCTCCCCTCTTGTTGGCCCTTTGACATACTGTGTCAGGAAACCCTCCTGCACACATTGGAAAAAAATTAATCCATCCGACATATTAGAGTTATAGCATTTCCAGTAAATGTTGGGGAAGTTAAAGGCCCCGATAATGACCCCCCTGTTCCTTTCACTCCTGCCCAGAATCAATTTGTCAATCCTCTCCTCCACTTCCCTGGAACTTTGCGGAGCCTATAGCAAAAACTCCCAGTAATGTGACTCTCCTCTCCTGTTTCTAACCTCAGCCCATAAAACCTCAGTAGACGAGTCCTCGTTTAAAGCTCTTTCAGCCACTGTTAATACTGTCCTTGACCAAGCAACACTTCCCCCCCTCTTTTACCACCTTCTCTATTCTTAATGAAAGATCTAAACCCTGGAACTTGCAACATCCATTCCTCACCCTGCTCTATCCATGTCTCAGAAATGGCCACAACATCGAAGTCCCAGGTCCTTATCCATGCTGCAAGCTCACCTACCAAGCTCATCTGGATACTCCCGGCATTAAAGTAGGCACACTTCAAACAAGCTTGCTGTCTGCAAGCACACTCCTGTGACCCTGAAATCCTGCCCATGTCCTCCCTACTTTCATCCTCCTGTGCACTGGAACTACACCATTGGTTCCCATCCCCCTACTGAGCTAATTTAAACCCACCCAGATAGTACTAGCAAATATTTGTGCCATTGCCAACTGTAGCAAGAGGCAGAATTCAGAAAACAGATGGGCTCAAGGCATGTCTATATATTTCAAAATAAAAACAGATCTAATAGAAAGGAATAAATGGTTATGATTATTTTTTATTCATTTTGGGTATCATCAAAACTAAATTCACTACAGAGAGTTTCATTTTCATTTTAACTGGAAACCAGATATTTTACAAAAAGATTTCTATCAGCCACGATTGTTCTTAACTCCTAAACATAAACTGTAGCAAGTTCGAAAAATGCTAGGCCATTGTTCAAATTGGGAGGGAGGTTTTATCTAAAATCCCTAATCATATTATCAATTTAAGTTTATTTTGATTGCTTGAGGTTCCACTGCTGTGTTGCATAACAAAGAAGAATACAAATTAGCTTGATATCTGTTTTATGGACCTTTGATCTTTATTATTAGCCAATTTTGTCATTTATACGGTACACAATGATGTGTTTCAAGTTTGCACAGAACACTGACGGTCAAGTAAATGGAACATATTTTATTTATGCCTGGTTTGAGTGATTTGTTCAGTTAGAATGAAAGAATGGATTCTGGCTTCTGTATCTTTTGAACCCTCTGAAAACTTGTTGAAATCATCACCAATTATACGTCACATTTGCTGTACCTCAGAGGAACATTTTTCAGATAAGCTGTCATGATATTTCTGTTCCTGAATTCTTGAAAGACAAGCTGTTCATGCGGCCGTTGTATTTGTTTATTCCAAAGTTACTTCCTAAACACAACTTCCGGATGTAACTATTCTCGATCTCTTTTTATATAGCATTACCTTTCTTTTCCACAGTTAGGGATCCCTCCAACCATATTTAATATTCCCGTTTCTAAAGGCGGGCTATACCTCACTCACGGTTGACTTCACTACTGTCACGTTTTTCCCTGTATAAGTATTTTTTTTACAGAGCACTTCAGATTCCGAAAGCAAAAGATAAAGTTTGTTTTCTTCTCACAGCACTTCAAAGCCATCTCATTTATCTTGAAAATATCTGTTGCTCAATCATACAAATAAACTTAACTTATAACCCTCACGTCTCATGATGTCTAACATGCAACACTCCACTATGTCCAATCGTTATAAGAAACCGACTTACAACTCACATCAAGTAATGAACTGCTCCCCATTTCAAGTGCAGAAACTTTTAAAAAAATATACATATTAGCATTGTATTTGTGGGAAAATTAATTGCAATTTAACCAAAATAATTAATGAAATAATCTGATAAATATTAATTGTTTATTTTTAAAGAACTAATCAATAAGTCTTTATCTCATGCATTATGTCCCACCTTCATACAGATTCCATATTCCAGCAACCAATTTAAATCTCCATACAATTGCACACATACATATATTATAATATTTATGAATCAAGAGTTCTACAACATAAATCACATCTTAAAGTGTCTAATTTTATTATTGATAGGAAACGATCTTAAAGTAAAAGAGAAAGCAGACCTTAGCATGGAGTAGGAAACTTGGAAGCGATTTACTGACCCCAGTTACATTGTCTTTGGTAACGTAGTCACTAATAAATATAAATAATTCAGAGTCATGTTCCAGATTCCAAATTAACCATCACATTAGCTGCTGCTTAATCACTTAAATGCAGCTGCCGTTATGAATGGACATTGTCAATCTTACCATCTTTTGGATGACATGTGACATTAATGCCACAATTGCTTATTCAATTGAATGTAAAAGGACCCATTTCAATGTTTGAAGACAGGAAGGAGATCTCCCAGTGGCCTAACAGAGTGTGAGTTTAACTACATAACACCACTTCAACAATAATGCATTAACTATAAATGTTTCGGTTCATCCTGCATATCTAATAAATCACTATCCAAATGCAGAAACAAAACCAGAAATTACTAGAAAAGCTCAGCAGGTCTGGCAGCAACTGTGGAGAGAAATCAGAGTTGACATTTCGGGTCCAGTCACCCTTCCTCAGAACTGGTCCCGAAACTTTGATTTCTGCTGCTAAATCTGCTGAGCTTTTCCAACAATTTCTGGTTTTGTTCCTGATTGACAGCATCCGTAGTTCTTTCGATTTTTATTGTATGAACAGCCATTCTTCCTTCCTTATTCCTCCAAAGAGAGAGCGTTGGAAGATACCTAATACAGTGGACCGAAAACCTGCTTCAATTGGTCTGCCTGCTTTTTGGAGAAATTATATTGGGGTAGTCAGCGAACATATTAACTGCATGGTGCTTTAACTTTTCATGGAAGGGGCATTGTGTATTTATGAATTCTATAGGTCAATGATCAATTCGACAAGTCGATCATAATGGTCGACTTTCTGAGCGATATATTAACTCCTCCACAATCCACTGCCTCGAGCGAAAATTAGGGCATTACAAATGTCAGGGAACATCAGAACCTGGCAAATCACTTGATGAAATATGAATATTGAGATTTCAAACCACAAGCCTGTCTACCCAATCTCCACCCCAGAGGTATGCAATATGAATGGGTAGGTGGTTTAAGAACTGTTTTTGAACTCCGGGACGTTATATGAACATTGATGAACGTTGCTATTGGACGGCCTCGCACACTGTGCTCTGTTCACGTTTCAGAAACAAATAAACCAAACAGGTCTTTTTTTTTCGTCATTTTGGGGATAAACGTCAATAATTCCCTCGGGTTCTCCAAAACGGATCCGTAAGCAAAATTCTGGAATTCTGACGGACTTCCTACATTTTTTTTGTAGTTACTAATTGTAACAAGAATGGTCATTGGGAAACGGTCTATATCCGAGGATTTATCCCGCCTGTTTCCCCCTGGATGCTGGCATCAATCCTGTGTGACATGTTCCTGTTGGTACAACCTGCTGTGAGGAGGTAGGGCGACCAGAATGGGGCAAAGTTAAAAATCACACAACACCAGGTTATAGTCCAACAGGTTTAATTGGAAGCACTAGCTTTCGGAGCGTCGCCCCTTCATCAGGTGGTTGTCAGGAATGGTTTCTCTTCGGAAAGGGACAGGCGCCAGCTATTGGGGACTTGCTTTGAGTTGTGGGATCTTGCTGTACCCCCTACTCTCACTGGGAAGGACCTCAATTTTCAGGGGGAGGGGGGCGCGGTTAGAGGAATGCAAGGGCAACGATTTCAAAGAAGCTATATAATCTGAGGAATGTTCCTTTGGAATCGTTCCGCCAACCACTGAGCTCATAACATGGAGTGGAAGCTGACGTCTGCAAGTCTGGGGAATTAAACATCCTCTTCAGCTTCCTCGAATGCACAGTCAGTGGGGACAAAGGCTGCAACTCCGAGGGATCGCATCTTCAAACAGTCAGACCAAGGTAAAGTCTTTTGTTTAAGTTAAAAAGCGAAGATGACAGTGGGAAATGTGTTGTTACTGAGACTCCTGGAAGTTGAATGTAGTTGCTAACGGTCACAATAAATTAGGAGCCAGCGAGAGTCGCTTTGTTAAAGTTAAAGTCGCTGGTTAAAGTTCGCCCACATAATGTGCAAACTGGTGTCATTCATATTTGCATTTTTGCTACTCGATCACAAAAACAAAAGCGGCGTGGCCATTAAAGATTAGTCTGGTGGGATGCACTATGAGATGCCACAGTTACTTCATTATAATCGAGGTTGATAGATGTTCGGATTTAGCAGCGAGTTTCATTGTGTTTACAAACAGGGGCATGGAAGGGCGGAGATGCAAGTGGTTTTCCGCGGTTATCTGTCAAGACTGAAGCAGCATTGTCTGTGAAAATGTTTCCTAGAATGACAGGATGCGGGACGGGTACAGATATGTGTGTGCGAGCGCGTGTGTATGTGTATCTATATTGTTATTCCGGAACTATTGAGTTTAGGGCGATACAACGAGCCCCATAGATGCAGCTGACGGGACTAACTAGGCTGAGGTGAGTTCGACATTTCAAGCATCACTCTAATCATTGAAGTGGAAACAAACACTTGGATAGCTTTGCTCATTTATTACGGTCACCGTATGTTATGTTTTCTTTTAATGTGAAACCTAGAATCGTGGGTATTTACAGCACAGAAAGGAATCAGTTGGGCCATTGCGTCATGTCGGCAGAAAATACAATCTTGTCTCTTTCCCACTCCTGGGCCCTTCCCTTGTAGGTTTCCCTGTTCAATTGCACATTCAAGTATGTCTTAAATGTAGAGATCAGTTCCGCTATCCATTTTGAAAATCAATTCTGCATACCAATGGGTTAAAAATAAGGCTGTTTGTCTTCTGGCCCATATTCTAGTGTAAATTAGGAGACAGACATATGAAAGGTACCACTCCATTTGCAGTGTCATCTGAAATCAACTGGGATATAGTCAAACAATTATTTAATTTAGCTTTACTCATGCCAATGTTTATAATAGTCAGGATTGTACCAATGTGATGTGCCTGCTATCTGTCATGGGATCATAACATGATTACAGGACAGAAAGGGCGTCCAGTCCATCAAGTCCATGCCAGCCATGAACTCTATGCCTTTTCTCTGGAACCTTCCAAGTCATTCTTTCACTTTCAAATGTGAATCCAATTCCTTTCTAGAAAAACAGGCTTAACATGCCTCCCCCACCCTTTCAGCAATTGTCTTCAAGATCATAACTATTCATTATTTACATCTTGGCCTTCGGTTCTTAGCCAGAATGGGTCGCTTCAAGTTCTTGACCTTTCTGTCTATGGGAACAGTTTCTTTCTATTCTCTCTGTGTTTACCCCTAATGGTTTTGAGCACCTCTATCAAATCTCCTCACAACGTCTCTAGCTCTAAGGAGAACCACCTCAGCTGATCTGTTCTGCCACACAATTGAAGCCCCTAATCCCTAGAATCATTCCAGTAAATCTTTTCTCCATTGTCTCTTAGCTATTCACATCATTCTTAAAGCGTGGACCCAAGAACACTGTGCACCTACATGGCTGAACAAAAATTTAGAGATGCTCTTAATAATTTTGTTTGCTTTTTTATTGCCTCTGCTTGTAAGACCCAGAATAAGGTGCTTATTTCACCAATTTTTTAACCTACCCTGCCATATTCAATGATCGGTACATACATATACCACCAAGTTTCTTTATTCCATTACTGCATTTATGACTGCACCTTTTATTTTATATTGTCTCTCCTCATTTCCTCTACTGAAAAGTATAATTTTACAGTTCTATGGGTAAAATTTCATCTGCCACATGCTTGCAAGTTTGTCTACGTCCTCACAGTCTATCACAAACATTCTCACAGTTTGCAATATTTTGTGCCATCTACCAATTTTAAAATTGTGCTCTGTATATCAAGCACTAGATCATTAATAGATATCCTGAAATGTAGTTATCCTGGTCCTGACCCCTGAGGAACCTGACTGTGTAATTTTTCCAGTCTGTAAACAACCACCATCAATCCCTTTTTTTGTCTTTTACCAAGTTTCATATTCATCTGCTCCTGTACCTGCTATTCCATATACCACATGCTTTGTGATAAACGAACTTAATAAGTGGCATCTATGAAATGTCTGTTGGATGTCCACACACCACATCAAATTCATTCACATCAACCCTTCCTGTTAGCTCATCAAGAAGATCAATTAGTTAAACACAATTCATTTTCAACATACACATTAATTAAAGTGCAATGGTCCAAGTTAGTGTTAATTTGTCCCCGATTATCATTTCTAAAATCATCCCATAACTGAAGTCAAGCTGACTGACTTATAATTACTAGGTTTATCCGTACATTTTTGTCCTTAACCATTTCTTGAATAAGGGTTTAATACTTGCAATTCTCTAATATTCTGCTTCTAGCCAGTTTGTCCAGGGAGATAGTAAGATTGTGTCCAGCAGCTCAGTAATCTTGACAGGCCAGCCCATTGTGACTTGATGGAACATCTACTTTAAGTCAAATAACCTTTCCAGTGCCTTCCTTTTCTCAATTATTTTAACCCATCCAATGTGTCCAATATTATGCCTGTGACAAGATCTTTTACCTTGGGAGGGCACTTGGTTAGATTCTTAGGTATACCTTCTGCCTGCATGTAAATCATCATCAGACAGCCCATTTACTCTTTGTATGCCCATAGAATACTTTTGAATTCCTTTTTGCTTCTATTCTTATACTCCCATTTCCTTTTTCACTTCCCTCTGAGCATCTTATATTCATCCTGGTTCTAACTTGTCATTCCTGAAGAAGGGCTTATGCCCGAAATGTCGATTCTCCTGTTCCTTGGATGCTGCCTGACCTGCTGCGCTTTTCCAGCAACACATTTTCAGCTCTAACTTGAATTGGGTAATTATCTGAAGTGAAAATAATTTACGTGCCACATGGGAAAACTGAGTAAAAGCTCTTAAAAGGGAGGAAGCATGGACATGATGAGCCAGATAAACCTCGTCTGTGTTGTTATCATTCTATTGTTCTATGCATTATCAACCTGCCAGCTGTCACATGACCTCCTTTCCTGCTGGATCTTTCTTTCCATCTCTTTCATCATCAAGGGAGCTCTGGTTTTGCTTCTCCTACTTCCATCCTTCCCCTACCATTTCTTTGTGGAAAGTATCTAGACTGTATCTAAACAATCTGATGGCAATTGATAACTGATATATTTCAGTAGCTTTAATAAAATGGGATTGGTAAGGAATTAAGTTTGCTACTTTCTGAGTGTCCGAATTTGTTTGAGCTTTCAAGATATACCGTTCTACATGATGGTTCACTGCAGACACAGCAAACAAGTGACAACACTTAAATTATGTGCATTAGAGAGCATAATGGATATTCAAAGCTTTAAGTAAAATGACATCAAAACAACTCAAAACATAGGCACAATGTTTATGTCTCTTGACTAGATGGTCCAAAGTTCAAAGTTTCTAAAATGCAGGTCCCTCAGCATAATTGGCCTTTTCAGGTGTGAATCAGCTTTCAATGTATTTCTAGAAGGTTTTTCACAGTTAAACGTGTTAACATTATATCTCTAGAGTCAAGTAATATGCAAATAATTTTTACTGATTCTTGAATTGTTCCATCAGAATTTGAGGATTACATCTAAACACAAGGACAGTCGCAATGTCCGCACTTGCAGTGAATCAGTTTGTATTTCACTGGCAATTACTGGAAAACTCTGCTGTGGTATTGACTAATCATTGAGTTATTTACAATATAATACAAATTAGATTAAATCAACCATTCTGTTTCTGCAGGGCACAGCAGGTTACTTTTGAAAGGATCATTTAAAAATTTTCTACCTCTTATCAGCTGCCAATCATTTAAAAATTTTCTACCTCTTATCAGCTGCCAACCCACATTGGAAATTTGGTAATTTGCTGCTGTTAGATTTCATGATAATTTAAACCAGTGTGTTCAGCAAATGATTTGTGAACAGACCCAAACTTCCAACATGCGCCAACACTTTGTAGAATCTTGGCTAAAAATTGTGTTATATTAGCTGGGCAAGATGACATGTTAAACTAGAAATCATACAACACCTGGTGAAGGAGCGTCACTCCGAAAGCTACTGTGCTTCCAATTAAACCTGCTGGACTATAACCTGGTGTCGTTTGATTTTTAACTTTGTACACCCCAGTCCAAATCATGGCATCTCCAAATCATGTTAAACTAGTGTAGCAACTTTCAAATGCATTAGTGTGTTATCTATGTAGTGGTAGGAAAGCAAACATGGAAATACTTCTCAAAACAACAGTCACTTCATCTTGAACATTAAATGTGATGATCGTAAGCAATTTCTCATTCTATAAAGAGAGAGTGGTGATTAATTTCTTATTTCACAATCACCAAAAAAACTTATAATAACAAGAAACCAGTCACTGGATGAATAAGTTAATATACTGTCTTCCCCCCTCTGGTATTTGACACCAATTTGAGCTGGTAAGGTCAACATTACAATCTGATTATTGTACAAATCCTGAGATGTGTAAGTACCTGATCTCGAGTGAGCATGGAACCATAATACAACAATAGTGCGAATTTAGGTAGCATCTTTTATGTAGTAAAATGCAGCCAGGCCCTTCACGGAAGCTGGAGGAGATTACAGAGATACAGTGGATGGATTTGAAAACAAGAATGTGAATTTGAAAATTGAACTATTGCTTAACTAGAAGTCAGACTAATGTTGCAAGTGCAAGGATGATGGGTGAACAGGGCAGGGAACAAGTTAGGACATGAGAGGCAGAATTTTGGATGGTGTCAGAGTTATGGAGGGTAGAACATTGGAGGCCAGGAAGAAATGTGTTGGAATAGACAAGTGAAGGTTTCCTTCATAAATGAGCAGAGGCAAGGACAGAACTGGGCACTGTTAGCAAGGTAGAAATACGGATGTATATGTGGAACACTCCAATATAGCACCAAATTGGAAACCATAAGGACGACTGGCAAAGGAAAGAAAATTATTATAACTGGTGAAATAGCATAGTTGAAATTACGCTATGTTACTCAGTACACTATCATTTATCACCAATCCTTTTCTCAAAATGTTGTCTTCCTGCCAGGGGCACTGGTCATCCTATGGCAACTTGCCAAAATAGCTCTTATCCAAATGAGAATCATGATACTAAATATCAGACTAACCAAACACAGACAGCATCACTCAATGCCCTACATGTTTATTTTGAAAAGGGTTGCATGACTATTCAGAGCGCGGAATCAGTAAAAAATTGGAAAAATGCAATAAATCAATATTTCTCTTTTCAAATGGACATTTGTCAGTTAAATGTAAAGACATATTCAGAATGTTCACTGACAATCTGTCTCCATTAGTCATCAGTGAGTTAATATTGAGTGATTTTAACGTGCAATACCTGATGCAAGTCAGGCAAGAGTCAATTAAAATGGAGTGGTGGGCTTACCCAATCCTTTATTGCCCCGATCTGATAGCCTATGATTTAAAATTGTAGGTGCCCAAAGCTGCCAACAATTTGCCTCAAATATGTGCGTTTGGTCATCTAATATATCATTCCCAAATTCCCCAAATTTGGTGGAAGTAGGATTGTAGGTCAGAAGAGATCCAGCCAGGTAAATTACTTTATCTTCTAGAGTTTTGCCTGGACCAGGGAAACAGGACTAATCCTTTGGCCTCTAAGTGGAAACATCAGACCTTTACTTGTGTAATGTGAGCCAATATTTATTGTCCATTCCTAATGCCTTTGAGATGGCAGTGGTGAGCTGCTTTTTTCAACCACCTTAATCTATATGGTTTAGGTATCCACATGTGCTGATGGGGTGAAAACTCCAGGATTGTAACCCATCAGCATTGCAGGACCACTGAAATGCTTCCATGTCAGGGAGTGAACTTGCAGTCAGTGGCATTCCTATGTGACTATTGCCCTTGTTGGTCTCAGAAGTAGAGGTCATGCGTTTTGAAGTCTATGGAGGCAGTGATCTGCTTCAACCAAACCAGCTTTCCTGTCTGTCAATCTAGCTAGTGATTTTGACCAGATTTTGAAGGGAGCGGAGACAGGCCCAGATATAGAAATAGAGCCTGAGAGATGAAATCTCTCTGGACATTGGCATGCCTCATGTTGCTAAGCCCAGGCTATTTGCATGAAATGTGACTGCTCCATAATAAAGTTGGAGATGTGGATTTGGTTATGATTTTTAAAAATTGGCAAACTTTAAGAAGATGTATGTGCATGGACAGCAATTGTTGGAGGTGAATCTTTTTGTGGAATTTCTTCAATGGTTACTGTAACTTCAGGGAAGGTTGGTGGAAATCCCAGTTTTGTGAATAATAGCATTAGTTCTGGAGGCAGAGAATGAGGAACCAGTCAAATTCTTTCCTCCAGATTAAGGAGGATTTTAATCATTCATATAACTCCAAATCATAGTACTTTACTAAATTATTATATATTAAAGTCCACATTACTTCAATCAGTTCTAGAAGCAGCCTAAAATGGAAATTATTGGCAGGAAATGTACAAATTAGATCTAAACACATCTTGAAATAATGGAATATACCTACAAATTATGTCTTTTTGCAGAAATGTTAATAATGCATCATCTTTAAGTACAGGAAGATCAGTTTTTTTTAATGTTATTAATTGAAGTATACCCAGTTGAGAAAACACAGCCAGCCAAATTACTGACTTTAAAAAAGTGAAACTTTCCAGGTCATGATTAATTTTTCAGTAAGGAATTACTTTCTTCTGAAAACAGCAACAAGACTGAAAGTTGTTCAGTCATTTCTCTTCACAATGTTCAGTGTTTCTTTGAGTTATTTTTAACCATCCTGGTTAAACATATTATGATACCTCTCTGAAGCAGGTGGGACAAGAACCTGGCTGTCCTGGCTCACAGGTAGGGACACTGTCATGGCCACTGTGCCCTATGTGACTTTATCTGGAGAATAAAGCATCTTAACAGGTAATAATTGAAGTATTACACATAAAAACAATAGTTTGTGTCTGACTTGTAAATCAGTGCTATTAATTTCATATTTTGTGTTGTTGAGTAGCTATTATCAAACAAATATCATTCCAACACCATTGAATACTGGACATGATATTTAACAGGATTGCAGCAAGTACAATGATGATGGTAATGCTGTGATTTGTTTGAATGAGAAACAGATGGAGCGTGTGTGTTATGAATTACAATGCTTGTATGGTTTCAGGACATAAACCAGTTGACTTGGCTGACATTTTATATTGTTTTGAAATTGAACGCAACTGTCCAAGTTGAATCCAAGTCAATCTTACTGGAGACTATTAACTTGTGTTTCAGCTTTGAGTTCATATTTCACATATCAGTCACGTGAGCTGTTGCTAGGCGAGTTCACTTTTCATGGTTACCCTGCCTGACAAAGTGAACACATTTAAAGGATTTGAAAGGGACTGGCTGTCTGAAAGGAACTGGTTCACTTTTATCAAACTTTTACCTTGAAATAATTTCCAAATGGAGCTTCAGTTGTTCATGAGGTCTTGTTAAACCACATCAGTTTTTTTTTTGTAATTCATCCATCCCATGTTAAAGTCAGGTAGACCTGGTTATATATATATTGTTTCAAATCTTGAAATCTGCCCAAAGAATAGAAACGCAGATAATCTGGGCTGGAACTGTAGCTAGCATGAGAAAAGTTTGGTTTCTCTTTTCTCTTCCGGAGCTTCATTGGTTGGACAGGTGGCAGTTTTGAGAGTCTGAAGTTGGAAACAGGAAAAGGGCTGGAAGGGATGAGAGACATTGGGTGTGTTTAAGTCAATAGTCTATCATCACACCATCAGCAGTTGGTTCAGCATGCTAAATAACCGTTTGACAGAGAGCAAGGAGTTGAGAAGAAGCATAAAACAGGAGCATACCATCATTCTGGATATTGTCAGTGACAAAGGGTGCCATGGATTCTATCACAGCTGATCCTATGATTTGGAGAGTCATCTCTTCCACAGGTCTCAGGTGTCCTTTTCTCTGTCAGCTCTTCCTTGCTCCCTATAGTTACAGAAGACCTTATCTTTCAAAACTTGAAATGGCCTGGTTGATTGTATGGCATTGTGCTTGAGTGATGTGTCAGCCACGGTTCTGCTGTCAGTGGTAGATGGAAGCAGCATGGGCTGTGTGTGTGAGTGAGGCAGTCAGTTTGGGTGAGAGGCACGCATGCTGCTGCTGAATGATGGGATGTGGTGCAAAATGGGAGGTTAGCAGTGAGGTGGGTGTGAGGTCCTTTAAAGATGCACTCAATTGCCTTTACCACCTTTGTGAGATTGTCAAACTTCTTATGCCACTGCTGCTGGATCCCTGGGGCCAGAGCACTTGAATCCACCTTCCTTGGCACCTGCTGCTATTCCCATTGTAGGGGTTTTTTGTGTGCCTCTGGCAAAACTGTGGCTTTTCTTCTCCTGTTGCCTCCATAATTAAGGCCCCTAGATTGTTTCCCTGAATTGAAAAGCCCCCTCGCCTCCCCAGTGCTCCATTTATGCACCTCTTACATGGAGCCAGTGCTACTATAGGCATCCAGCAGCAACTCCCTTACATGGGAGTTTAGCTGCCCTTTAAGAGAGAAAGACTTGTTGCTCAGGTGCTATTGGTTCAAGCTGCTCAGAGCCCTGCTGAGTGGTCAGTCAGCCAGCAGCATAGGCCCCAAGTGGAACCAGACTGCAATCAGCTAAATGAGGAAGCTTATGTGTTGTTTGCCTTTTCGGGAACAGCTGTGGGCAGGTCCTGAATTGGGTCTTGAATGTTTTTAGCCTTTTTTTTTGGTGGTTGCCATTTTAAAAACCTTCTTGAGTTATGAAATAAAAATAATCCCTTCGCTCCTCAGTTGTTGTGTATTTTGAGATTATTTTTCCTGGTTTTAGTTTTGGAATTACAGCATTTTATTGTTGGCTTTAATTTTAGGAAATGGGTATTGTCAGCAAGGCCAGCATTTATTTTCAATTCAGTGGAGTCTTTTTCTTGAACTGCTGCAATCCATGTGATGAAAGTTTTGATAATCCCAAAAAGTATTCCTGTGAATACAGATAACACAGCAAGAGTCACAATATTCTTGTCAAATTAGGCCTTTAAATCAGACACATTGATATACACATGAGACCCCATCGTTTCACTTTGTGCAAGTGTCTGAATTTGAACATGACAAATAATAATAAAACAGAATCTCGTTCAGTTTTTTTGCCGAGTCAAGATTCAGGATGAAAGAAGACTCATCAGTCTCGAAACATTAACTCGGTTTCTCTCTTCATAGAATCTGAAAGACCAGCTGAGTTTTCTTCTGCTATTTTCTGTTTTTAATTCAGGATAGAACCATTGACTAAACCATTGAACCTGAGCTAAGTGGCAGACCAATTTATGCTTTCCATTCATTTTCAGTCTGTTCTGCCTGGCTATCCAGTTCAACTGTGACAGCTCATTCATATGTCAGTAGAACAACATTGTGTGCTTTCATTTAAATGCTGATTGATAATGGCTCGCTAAAATTCTCAGTTTCCATAATTATTTTTATTTTACATCCTGAGTCCCTCTTCCTCAATCTCAATTACTGCTTTCATTTTTCCCAGATATCCTATGCCTACACCTCCCAGAGGTTCTTTGTTTGCCACAACTGACTTTATAATTCTTTTGTAAATAATTGTTTTTCTCCATGCTTTTTCCAAACTTTCACTAACCTACTTTTCTTTTTTTTTCTGAACGGGAGGCCCATAAATGTGTAAACAAATTGGTTCAGTTCTTGAGTATACAGCTTTGAAAATGAGCCAGGAGATTATCATGGTTAAATAAATGTGATTACTCAGTGTTTACGTAAGAACTCTTTTGTATCGTCTTTACCAGAGCTATTTTGCAAGGCATAATACCCACTACTTAAAACAGGGAAGAATATTATGCAAACCCATTAAACGTCCAAGCATTAAAATCGGTACTAATAATTTCTATTTACTTCTGAAGCACTGTTATTAAATATTTGGCATTAAGTTCAATATATTAATTAACCTGTTTTAATTTTTACATCAGTTGTGAATAGATAATCTCTATGTGGTGTTTCCTGAGAGTTAAAATATTTACGTGGCATTTTTTAGCTGCAACTTTCACCACAGTTGTCTAATGTGTACTATTGGATACATTGGATTGCAGACAGAGATGAGAAGGAATTGAAATCCTTGACCCTTCTCTTACTGCCATAACCTCTGCGTCTTTTGAAAAGAAAGAGCTATGTGTTTCTCAACCGCTGAATATCTGGTCTATTTGTCAAACAGCAGAAAGATTTTTGTGGGTTTACATAAAGAGGATGGTGTACTCATCGCAAATATCTAACACTACATCATTACATGATTAGAATTGTTAAGTGTTGTTCTTGACCAATGCAGACTCAATGGCCTTTTTTTATTCTGTAGACCTTCATGACTTATTGACTATCATTCACACAACTACACGCATACGTGTACACGCACATACACACACACACACAAAACCTGTTGAACTGTAACCTGGTGTTGTGTGATTTTTAGTGTTATGTAGAATATACAGTTAAAGAGAATAGTTTGTTTTTCCAAGTTATGAACAAAAGTATAGTTTGTAATTCACATGATTTGCTCCTTTGGAAAAGTATCCAAATGGAAAAGACGGTTTTTATGTAGTATGTAGTTTAATAATAGTTATGTAGTTTAATAATCAAAACCATGTGCCACACTTGATGCAGGATTCTCTTGAAGAGATGGACTTCCTGCAAGTCATGAAGTTATTTACATGCAATGTTTTTACCAGAAGTTCAGTTTGATTTATTGACTGATTTGAAGCTTATAACACTGTTACAATTTCCATCTCTTCAAACACGGTGTGCAGTTGTGTCTAACATTGTTGTAATTTGCATATTTTACACTCATGATTTATGAAATAAATAAGGAGAACACCATGGCTGCTATGCAACATGCTTTCTCACTGTTCCTCTTTCCATATATCCAGAATGATAGCCACAATTGAGATTATTGTTTGCAGGCAGTCATTTAGCAAACATTTATTGCACATACACCACGTGGCTTTAGGACGGTCACCATCTTGGTTCCTGAACAGCCATTCGATTCAGGAGATACTATTTTGGATGGTTGATAAGTAGTGACACTTCTAAGTTGGCATGTGTCCTTTTATCCTCTTAGGACAATGAGGCAGATTATTGAACATATTCAAGGGGCGGCTAGATAGAGCATTTGAGGCGAATGGGACCAAAGGTTACAGGGAGAAAGCAGGATTAGGCTATTGAGTTAGATGATCAACTGTGATTGTGATGAATGGTGGAGCAAGCTCGAAGGGCCGAATGGCCTCCTCCTGCTCCTATCCTCTACATTTCTATGTTTCTATGAATCCATCATGTGATCCTCAGCAGTTATCTTTTGCAAGCTATCATTATTCATTTTAAAATGAAAAGTCAGTTCCAAAGCTACATTAGTGAGTACAGTTCATGTTTAAAATGTTATGGATATGACTTCCCTTACTGAGCATGACAGGATAATTTATTTTTCTTTTCTAATGGTGCCCCTTCCATAAATGGAAACAAGTAATTTCTTTTGGTTAAATGCTATGGGGCTAGGGAGCATCAAATCCACTAACTGGATTAGAAATAATTATGTTGATATTTGATATCTAGCCTCTTAGTTTTGTATCACAGTCCATTTAAAATAAGATAATATGATTGGCATTGTGCCTTAACAGAGTTCAAAGTCAACAAAATAAAACAACATGGTTATAAAAGCTTGTATCAAGTATACAAATTATCTCCTGAGATTGTACAACGATGTAATACATCCACATAATTCAATACTTCTGTATATAAACAAAGCATTGCTATTTGATGATATCATGTTCTTAGAGACCCTCTGTCTCTCTAGTTTTCAGTTTCAAGTTTTTTTTGGACTTCCACAAAAATATTAAGTCATTTCAAACTACTTCATTTCTGTTAAGTGCAGGAAAGTTTTTTAAAAAGGCATATTCAAACCCTTTAACATTCATGCTATCCCCTATGGAGAAATTTGTACTTTTTTAAATCTCTTGGCAATAACAGGGGTGTAACTTTTGAGGACAGATTTAAAAAGTTGCTAAAGGTAGCACTGAAATCCTGCTTGAAGAAGAGAGTTCCATAGTGTTCAGGCAGAATGGCTGATGTGTTTAGCTTGTTGGTTTTGTTACCGTTGGTAGAATGAAAGTCAGGCCGTACATAGCATTGCAGAGTCATTGGGGTTTGTGCTGAGACACAGAATTGAAAATGATCACAGTGGTGGCATGGGAGAAATCAAGGTTAATTTGACTGTAAGGGCAAGAAAAGCAACACAATGGCATTGGGGAACAAGAACAGAAGGGTGTAAGGATCAGAGGTAGAGAGGTATGAGACATGGTGAAGAAAGAAAGAAAGTCTTCTATTTAAATGCCTGTAGTGCCTTGCCAAGCCAGATAATATCATTAGATTTTATAACCACTTAGGTATTTTTGAAGTGCATTCACTGTTGTAAGAAATGCAGCTAATTTGTGCACAGCAACCTCCCACAAACTGAAGACAGAGGAGGTACTGTTCTTAGCTACCAAGATAGCTTGGTAGCAAAAAGCACAATTCTATTACTAGGTGAGCATAATTACTAGGAGTATCAGTAGTAGTACTGAATACAGCTGCCTGCCCCCTGTGAAGATTATGTACAACTACTCGCCTCCACCCAAGGACATAGCCATAATTTTTCTTTTCTTTATTTATTCATGGAATGAAGGCATCACTGGTCAAGCCAGTATTTAGTGCTCATCACTAACTGCCCTTTGAGAAGATGTTGGTGAGCGATCTTTTTGAACACAGCTGTCATGCTATTTCAGAGTCAGCCACCTTATCATGGCTCTGGAGAAACCTTTTGATTAGAATAATCCAATAGTCTCATGATCACTATCACTTGCAATCATTTTTTATTCCAGATGTTTTGAATGGAATTTATATCCTCCAACTGCTATGATGGCATTTGAACTCAGCTCCAGATCCTTAATTCAGTGATGGCATCAGTCTGTCGGAAATGAACGACTGTGCTCTGAATAGATTTTGTGCAAACTAATGGTCCTTAAGGAGATAATGCTCATTGAGCTCCACCCATTTTGCAGGTGTCACGCCAAGTCCATGGGTAGAGACAAGTAATTGCACACTTAACCTTCACATGAGGCAGCTGTGTTCAGTACTGCTCCTGATACTCATGGTAATTATGCCTGCCTAGTAATGAAGTTGTAATTATTGCTATAGGCAATAAACTATTCTGGTAACTAAGATCATTGCCTTCTCCGTCAAGATTGTACACCAGCATATCTTCTACCACTAATCATTACATGGGGCTGTAGGATCGATAGCAGCAAACTGATTTCGATAACTTTGACACCAATATACTTTGATATAGAGTCATAGAGTCATAGAGATGTACAGCATGGAAACAGACCCTTTGGTCCAACCCGTCCATGCCAACCAGACATCCCAACCCAATCTAGTCTCACCTGCCAGCACCCGGCCCATATCCCTCAAACCCTTCCTATTCATATACCCATCCAAATGCCCCTTAAATGTTTCAATTGTACCAGCCTCCACCACATCCTCTGGCAGCTCATTCCATATGCGTACCACCCTCTGCGTGAAAAAGTTGCCCCTTAGGTCTCTTTTATATCTTTCCCCTCTCACCCTAAACCTATGCCCTCTAGTTCTGGACTCCCGGACCCCAGGGAAAAGACTTTGTCTATTTATCCCATCCATGCCTCTCATAATTTTGTAAACCTATAAAAAGTGACTAATACCACAAATTGACAGCAATGGCAATCAGGATAATAGCACGTGGTGATCTACAGTGGACATTGTTGTTGTGAACCTAAAATTTCAATGATGAAAGGTATCTAGAAGATTCAGAAGATAAAAACACATTTTCAATAAAAGTAAATATACTATTTTATGAGCATATGGCTTAAAGAAAACATAAACAGCAGCTTAAACACAGTGACTAACAGTGACAGACTGTAGCAGCCATAGAAGCAACTACAAGGCAAGCTCAGCACTTCATCATTAAAGTTGGTTGGGGAGATGCAGAGAGAGTGAATGTTTAAGTTGAGAGAGACGTCAATGAATATGTACATTTGTGCGAGATGCTATCAATGCTATGGTGTAATGCTGATCTGTACTCTTGTGAACAAGTGAAGGGCAATGTATCACATGCCTGACCTGTGCCTTGAACATGGTAGACAGGTTTTGGGGAGTTCAGAATCTACTGACTCCAGGATGCTGATCATCAGCAATTCAACAATGGTAAATGCCTTTGACTACCAAGTGGAACTGTTTAGAGATTTTTCTGTTGGAGATAGTTATTGAGTGGTATGAATGTTATTTCAACCATATTTTCCCATCCTGAGTGTTATCCTGGTCCATGCAGGCCATGGATATTTCATGAGCTGAGGAATTACATTTGCAACTGAATACAGTGCAATCATCAGCAAATATTCTAAGTTTGGATTCAAATTGGATGGTAACTAATAGGACCTTAAGTTCAGAGGAACACCTGCAGCAACAATCTTGGGTCTGGGTTGATTGACGTTCAGCAATGACAATCATTCTTTCCTTGTGAAAGGTATGACTGTGACTATTGAAGAATTTCTGCCTGATTCTTGTGGAATTTAGTTTTGTATGAGCATCTTGATACCACACCCAGTCAAATGCTGCTCCATTTTGGACTGTATTGAGGTCTTGAGCAAGTGGTCACAGTAGAATCTAAACTGAGCCATTGTTCAGTGGAAGACTGAGACTTGCCTGATTAGATTTGTCATTTTTATTTATTTGTGGGCAGGATGTACTCAGACAATTTTCCACATTGTCAGGTAGATGTCAGTGTTGTAGCTTTACTGGAGAAGGCTACTACTGGAGCAAAGGCGACAAGACTACAGCCAGAAGTTTGTTTGCACTCATTGCCTTTGTTGCATTTGGCATACTGTGAAGATCAAAATATAACCTCAACCCAATATATTTCAGTTAACACAAGTTTATTTCTCATCAGCCTCTGCTGAGCTCTCCACTCTCGCTCTCGCCGAATTATAAGCTTTCATAGATTTTTTACTCAGCCCATTTGCATAAGACCGTTAGACATAAGAGTGGAAATAAGGCCATTCAGCCCATCAATCCACTCCGTCATTTAATCATGGCTGATGGGCATTTCAGCTCCACTTACCCAAACTCTCCCTGAAGCCTTTAATTCCTTGCGAGATCAAGAATTTATCAATCTCTGCCTTGAAGAAATTTAGCATCCTGGCCTCCACTGCACTCCATGGCAATGAATTCCACCACTCTCTAGCTTTAGAAATGTCTCCTCATTTCCATTCTAAATTGACCCCTTCTAAGTTTAAGGCTGTGCCCACGGGTCCTAGTCTCCCCGTGTAATGGAAACAACTTCCCAGCGTCCACCCTTTCTAAGCCATGCATTATCTTGTACGTTTCTATTAGATCTCCACTCAACCTTTTAAACTCTAATGAATACAATCCCAGGATCCTCAGCTGTTCATCATACGTTGGGCCTACCATTCCAGGGATCATCCGTGTGAATCTCCACTGGACACACTCCAGTGTCAGTGTGCCCTGCCTGAGGTGTGGGGCCCAAAATTGGACACAATATTCTTAATGGGGCCTAACTGGAGCTTTATAAAGTCTCAGAAGCACATCACTGCTTTTATATTCCAACCTTCTTGAAATAAATTACAGCATTACATTCACTTTCTTAATCATGGGCTCAACCTGCATGTTTACCTTTAGAGAATCCTGGATTAGTACTCCCAGATCCCTTTGTACCTTGGCTTTATGAACTTTCTCACCGTTTAGAAAATAGTATATGCCTGTATTCTTTTTTCGAAAGTGCAAGACCTCACATTTGCTCACGTTGAATTTCATCAGCCATTTCCTGGCCACTCTCCTAAACTGTCTAAATCTTTCTGCACCCTCCCCACCTCCTCAGTACTACCTGCCTGTCCACCTAACTTTATATCATCAACAAACTTCGCCAGAATGCCCCTGTCCCTTCATCCAGATCATTAATATGTGAAGTGAACAGCTGTGGCCCCAACATTGAACCCTCCACTTGCAACTGGCTGCCATTCCAAAAAAAGAACCTTTTATCTCAACTCTCTGCCTTCTGTCAGACAGCCAATCCTCAATCCATGCTAGTAGCTCACCTCAAACACCATGGGCCCTCACCTTACTTAGCAGTCTCCTGTGAGGCACCTTATCAAAGTCCTTTTGGAAGTCTATACAGATAACATTCACTGGGTTTCCCTGGTCTAAACTACTTGTTAACTCTTCAAAAGAATTCTAACAGGTTTGTCAGGCATGACCTTCCCTTACTAACTCCATGTTGACTTGTTCTAATCTGACCCTGCACTTCCAAGAATTTAGAAATCCCATCCTTAACGATGGATTCTAGAATTTTACCAACAACAGAGATTAGGCTAATCAACCATATTTTCCATCTTTTGTCTTGATCCTTTCATGAACAAGGAATTACAACAATGATTTTCTAATTATCTGGGACTTTGCCTGACTCCAGTGATCTTTGAAAGATAACAACCAATGCCTCCACACCTCCACGATTTCCTCAGCCACCTCCATTAGAACTCTAGGATGTAGCTCCTCGGGGCCAGGAGATTTATCAATTTTTCGACCTTTTAGCTTTTCTGACACTTTCTCTTTTGTAATGGCTACCATACTCAACTCTGCCCCCTGACTCTCCTTAATTGTTAGGATATTACTCATGTCTTCCACTGTGAAGACTGAAACAAAGTACTTATTAAATTCTTCAGTTATTTCCTTATCTCCCATCCCTAGCTTTCCAGCATCAATTTGGAGCAGCCCAATCTCTACTTTTGCCACTCGTTTGTTTCTTATATATTGAAAGAAACTTTTACTATCATTTCTAATGTTACTGTCAAGCCTACCTTCATATTTGATCCTCTCCTTCCTTAAAAGTTAAGATAAAATATCCAAAAAATGATGGGCTTCTGTCCCATGTCACAACAAGGTCTTTGATAAGAGTGAAAGGCAGAAAGACTAATTTCAGCTGGGAGTTTCATACATCATACAGCTGCACAATTTAACATGGCTGGATGCACCCACCTACAGTTATGCCTCCAGATCTCATACACACACATGATCAAGACATGCTACTACAACTGCTGAACACTGCAATTTCTAACAGCAGTGTTGCAATGTCCACCAAGTGGACATCCACCCACCCCCATGGATTATCTCCCAAACTGCATACATATTTTGTGTGTTTTCCCTTTACAAAATGCACAAGGACAGGGGTGAAAATATTAGTTTTAACTCTACTACTAGGTGCTATTGGGATAGGATATTTTCATATGTCATTGCCTGGGTTCAAAAAAATAGTGTACTGTAGAGGTCACAGTCAAAGAACTGTCCTAGTCCTCTAGTCACCCCTGTGTTGTAGATGAAGACACTGTCTGATTCTCGAGTTCTCAAAATCAGCGAGCTAACAACCAGCCAAGCTCAATCCAACTCAGCCTTGAAATTGTGACCATGATTGTTTACTCAATCAAACATTCAGTCACACAATGTTTTCTTAGCGCAAACACTCTAAAGCTATCTTTTACCCCTATGTTCCCAATGCTCAGTGTGGCATGTCTGCCCCACTTCACAGCACACTGGGCCATTTCTTGCTCTCATGTAGAATGAAAGAAATTGACTGAAATGTGGCTGAAGTGATGGTGGGAACCACTGGAGGAGGTTAAAATTGACCATGTACCTTTTGGACAGGAGTTGTTGGAAATGATAAGGCTATTCTGACTTACACTTCCTTTAAGTCCATATTTCGTTTCTTCACTTGTCCTATTACTGTCCTGTTTTGCCTTGCACTAGTATCCCTTTTGTCATCTAGTCTTTCTTGCCTTCCACTATATCAACGACGTTGTTATGACCATGGGACGGAAGCCCATCGTTTTTTTTGGATATTTTTAACTTGTAATTCCAAACTATATTTTTTTTTAAAAAGAGGCTGATACAGCCAAAAATGGCTATGAATATAAATTACATGGCTCTGAAGAGAGAAGCATCATGGAATATCCCACCTACAGATGCAATGGAAACTTCAAAAACATAACATTTCAAAGGTTGGGAGGGAAAAGACTAGACTTGACTATAGTATCTTGCCTACAAAGATAATAAGGAGTGAATAAGCTGCTGCTCAACTGTAAGCTATACCCCACCCCCCACCCCTGCCGTGGATTATCTTCCAAACTGTGCACATATTTTGGGTGTTTTCCCTTTAGAAAATGCACAAGGACCAGTGTTAAAATATTGGTTTAAACACTACTACCAGGTGCTATTGGGATAGGATATTTTCATGTGTCATTGCCTGAGTTCAAACAATTAGTGTTCTGTGGAGGTCACAGTCAAAGGGCTGTCCTAATCCTCTAGTCACCCCTGTGTTGTAGGTAAAGACGATGTCTGATTCTTGAGTTCTCCAAATCAGCAAGCTAACAGCCAGACAAAGGAAAACAGCACAACAGAAGGCTTCTCTTTCACTCTGAATGCTGCAATTCGATCGCAGTCAAAAGGAATCAGAATTAGAGAATCTGAGCCAATCTAAAAATCTAAGGAGTGTGAAACTAACTGAAACCAACTAACTACCAATGCCAACATTACTAGTAACCTCCTCTACTATGGCCACAACTATCTGGTCATTGAAAATGATGCCAATATACTGATCAGTATATCTTTTTTAAAATGTTTATTCTTTTGGACTCAACTCATATCTAATCTGCGTGTACATACATTGTGACTAATCATTATTATCCTTAGCAATTAATTAACTCATGCTTTGTTAAAATGAGAGCCTGTTTGGGTTGAAGGCTTTTGAAACACAAGTCCACGGGGATCTGGGAGAAAGGAATCTACAAGGCAAAGGTTCCATTTTTTAACTAATCAAGTCAGTTCATATGCCATCTGGAACATATTTAGGAACCTTGCATGGGGTCTGGGCATAACACTGTTTTGTTCTTCTCTTTTTGTCCTTTCTCTACTTTGTAATTGCTGTTTTTCCAGTCCTGGTGAAACACTAGTTATGTTTCTGTTTCTGTAAATGCTGTCTGGCTTTCTGTGTATTTACAGCATTTTTTGTTTCATTTTCTTTTAAATGTCCAGCCTTTACATTATTTTACTTTTGCAAGATATTGCCAAATAATGATACCCTACACCTTTTAAAGTGTGGTGGCGTACCTTAACTTCAGTAAGAGTGATGGCATCATTTTGAACTGAATATTGACAATATTGATGACATGTTAAAATATCTTTAAAATTTTATCTTAAAATGATAAAGCACAATTACTTTTAACATTTGGTTCAATCGATCACTCCCAAGCTCCAATGCAAGCTACATTACATCACAAATATGAATGTTAGGAATCAGTCATTATCCCCACTGCCACTGGTCCACATTTGATTTAAAGTTTTCAGCCTTACCTTCATATCACCCATTGCCTCATTCAACCTTCCTTCCAATTTCCACCAGCCTTGCATCTCTTCCCACACCATTCATGTATTCATCTTTTTGCCTGCATGTTCATACAGCCTGGAAGATGGTTATTCACCTTGTCTGCCCTTTGCTAACTCTTGAAAGAGCTATCCAATTAGTCTCACTCCCTTGATCTTTCCCTTTGGTCCTTCAATTTATTTCAGTTCAATTATAAAGTCAATACACTTTGAAGGATAACATTGATCTGCTACCACTACCTTTTGAAGCACTACTTTCCAAATCATAACATTATTCAAGGTTTCCTAGCCTTCACTTTCCTCATCCTAGCCTCTTGGGAATTGCCTCTCTGAATTTATTCAAGTTTTTACTTCCAATTGACCTTTGAAAGTTTTCTTCAAGGTAAATCTTTCTGGTTAAGCTTTCAACCATTTGACATTTACCTTCATACATTGAACATTACTGTTTTTGACTGTTGTGTACAAAATGTAAGTTACATTTTGGTATATTTAGGTTAGAGGTGCTAAATAAGCTCAAGTATTGTTGTTCCACACAATTTCCAGTACATATGCAACAGTGTATAAATATATCCATTTGGAATAAACATGATCAACCAAAATGAAAATTTAAGTATGATTCTTAAAAATCTTCATTTTTAATATGATTCTAAATTTAAAAGGCAGGAGACTTGTATAGGATTAAGGATGTTTCATTTTGCTTTCAGAAATAATGTGATACTTAAACTTTTAAAATTTCTGCCTCTTATTAGAGACCAGTTTAAGCTGTCATGAAGTATGTGAAATATGCATCATTGTCACTGTGAGATAAGATAAATATTTGCAATTTAAGTAAAAAAGTGAGAGAGCTCTGGCCATTCTTAGGAGAAGCAATATTTGTCCTGTTTCATTGCTGGTCATAATCTCATGACCTCAGTTATTTCTTTTGCCATGTATCTGATGGAAAATGTCATTCATAATATTTTGATGATATCAGAAATTTTGTATACAAAACATATCTCTACAATATACATGTGTTAATGTCAGACATATTCATGGTCCGAGGTTGCTAACACTGTGAAATATATCAAGCAATCAAACTTACATTATGCTTTATAAAAGATATGATTCAAATATGTTGAGATTATTGTGCTAATAGCAAGTGAGAAAAGTATTAATGTTGGCTATGACTATGTGGAATAAATAATAAAAATGGAAATAAATACATGTTAACCTGTTAGATAGTTGACAATATCCTATTCAGATGGAGTTGCATAATTTGTAAGTTATTTTTCAATGGAGTATAAATGGTCATTTATTTTGTTTAAAATCAGCATGGATTAATTCCACTCCATGCAACAAGCACAATAATATTGAGTGGCTTGTCTTCTCTGTCATGCCTTAAACTATCATTCATTATTTCCTCATAGTTGACATCAATGCATGATTTATAATTTAGTTATCGAGCAGGAATATAGAGACTTGATTACTTTTTTAGCCAGTACATGAGGCAAGAGAATTTAAAGAAAGATGATAAATGGAAAAGTAATTTAAAATACTTTTTTTAAGAATTGCACTCCAACCTCCCTATCACAATTACCCCCACCTGATCCACCTATCACCTTCCCACCTACCTTCCCCCCAACCCCCCCCCCCCCCCCCCCCCCCCCCCCCGCCCGCCACCCCAGCCCGATTCCATGTCCTATTTATCTCTCATACCCTTTACTCCTCCACATTCCTGATGAAGGGCTTATGCTAGAAACATCTACTCTCCCACTCCTCGGATGCTGCCTGACCTGCTGTGCTTTTCCAGCACTACCCTTTTTGACTCTGACTCTCCAGCATCTGCAGTCCTCACTTTCTCCTCATTAAAATTAATAGTTTGCCTTTCCAAGTGAGAAGATATATTTGCAGTTTCTTTGTTTAGACTGCCTGGTGTATTGGGGCAAAATTGGTACAACCTTCTATTATCTTCATCTTAGTGATGAAAAATTATGGATTTTTATAATTTTGGAATCATTTTCAAAATAGTTGGAGGATGGTGATTCCTTTCAGAAGTGTATTATATGTCTGTTTCTAAACTGTAACTAAAATTTAAATGGGAAGAAAAAAGAAAGTTGACACTTTTCTCGGGTTTTATGTCGAATAACTGACTAGAATAATTGAATTCTGAAGAATGTCATTGTGCTTGGTTGTTCAGATATCTCCCAATATCTTTTTGCAGTTCAGCCTAAATACTATATTGCATAGTTTATTTAGACTTTGAAAGAAATAAATGAAAATTTCTTAGAAGTTTGTGATTGATAAGCTGCAACTTGTCTTCCAAAATCAGTTTCTAAATTTTTTTTACCCTTAGGACATTTACATTCTCTTGTCAGGCAATTGGCAATTTTTAATTTCTATTTCAAGATGCTAAGGTGGAACTAGGAATGAATACTGTAAACTTTACTGTAATTCAGAAAACATGAATTGCCTAAGCTGGAACCAAATGTAAATTGGATGTTATGAGGTTCTGAGTTAGCAGGTTGAACTGAGTCATTGTGTCAGCAATCTAGGTTTGATTCCAGACTTGGGTGACTGCGTGGAGTTTGCAAGTCGTCCTTGTGTTTGTGTGGGTTTTTGTCCAGGTGTTCTGTTTACCTCCCACAGTTCAAAGATGTGCAGGTTAGGTGGATTGGCCATGCTAAATTGTCCATTGTGTCCAGGGATGTGTAGTTTACATGGATTAAGCATGGGAAATGCAGGGTTGAGTCTGGGTGGGTTTGCGTGGTCTTGATGTACCAAATGGCCCACTTCCAGACTGGAGGGATTCTATGATTCCAATGTAACAATTACTTTGTAGAGGAGAATAATAAAAATGCATCTTGCCTAAAATAGTATCACTGTTTGTGCCATTCACGATATTTAAAAGATTTTTCAACCTTACTAACAATAATTGTCCTCTTAGCTTATCTGTATTCTGGTCCAAATTAAACATTATAATCCCACATTAGAAAATAATATCAAGAGACATAATATTTCCATTGTTTTACGTACATAATTTTATAACAGTTTGGAGTGAGACGCTTTTGGCAAATTGGAGATTTGTTAGAATTGTTATCAGTGAAGGCATCTTATATTTACATATGCTAACTTTGGTTTCTTGTTTTGTAGGGTTCCTAAAATTAAATCAACCAATGCACAGTTCCAAGAAACTAAACCGAACCTTAAACATCATGAATGAAACCACTGTGATGCCAACTATGTGCCATTTTACGAGGCTGAGCCAGAACAGTTCTAATAGCACACATGCTTCCCCTTGGTTCTCAACCGCGTTTGCAGCTGTCGGACTTATGTCGAACCTGATTGCTTTTGTGGTGCTAATTAGTGCATACAGAAAAGCACAAAGCAGATCAAGATCCTCCTTTTTGATTTTCCTATGTGGCTTGGTTGTGACAGATTTTTTAGGTCTTGCTACAACTGCATCTATAGTTGTTACTTATCATCATTTGGATTTCAAGTGGGATGAAGTTGATCCTCAGTGTCACCTTTGCCGATTTTTGGGATTTTCAATGGTGTTCTTTGGACTCAGCCCTCTGTTGCTTGGGGCAACCATGGCAGTAGAACGGTTTTTAGGAATAAACAAGCCATTTTTACGTTCTACCAATTCCTCAAAACGACGTGCTTGGTGTACTGTGTTTATTATTTGGCTATTTTCTTGTTGTATTGCACTGCTTCCCATTTGTGGACTTGGACATTACACACACCAATGGCCGAATTCCTGGTGTTTCTTTAACATGACAAACAGTCCAGGCGATGTTGGATTTTCGATATTGTTTTCTAGTGTGGGATTGCTGTCTCTGGCAATATCTGTTTTTTTGAATACAATCAGTGTGGTAACACTGTTCAAAGTTTGCTTCAATCGATTAAGCGTTGAAAGGAGCAGAGACTATGAAGTGGAGATGATGGTACAACTGTTGGGTATAATGGTTATTGCAACAGTCTGCTGGGCACCATTGTTAGTAAGTACGAATTCATTCAAATTCTGTTTTAACATCGTTAATCACTAAATAGCTTGCTAACTGACCTTTCAAATACCACATACAAGTTAGTAATAGAAGGGCCCATTGGTGAAGCACAGGTAAATGTGATGGACCACATATTTCAGCTACTCAGATTAAGTATTAACTTCACTGTGTAGTTCTTTAGCCCTGGTTATTCTTTCCCTTGTGTTTTTTTCCATCAGATTTTTGATGTGTTTAAAATGTGAGTTTATGAGGGTGGAAGCTTCATCTTGCTATCTAACTGGACACAGTTAACTAAGTGAAAGGAACCAATTCTGATACTCATGGAAATAGTGAAATACAAGCCTGATGTCCAATAGTTTAAGAATATAAACCGAAAGAAATGTGGATGCTGTAAATCAGAAACAAAAACAGAAATTGCAGGAAAAGCTCAGCAGTTTGGCAACATATGTGGAGAGAAATCAGGGTTAATGCTTCGGGTCCAGTTCTGAGAAAGGGTCACTGGACCCAAAGCATTAACTCTGATTTATCTCCACAGATATTGCCAGATCAGCTGAGCTTTTCCAGCAATTTCTGCTTTGCTTCAGAATATCATTGAGTTTGCACTCACAAACCTGAGATTTTATTTTCCAATGTTCCTTGCTAATCCAGACATATTATCAAAGCTCTTCAAAATATAATTGCAGAAATATGGGGGCATAATTCTTGTTGCTAACTTGTGGCTGTCTAAATTTGCTCTGTGTTATCAATGTTTCTGGCATACCATTTACCACAATGAATCTAAACTCGGAATGACACCGCTGCAAGATTTTGAACTAAAGCCAGGAAAGAAGGAATTATATAACTTTTCATAATCTCAAGACATCACAAAGTACTTCACAACTAATGAAGTACCCTAGAAATTTCCTGACTGTTACAATCTAGGGGAATGGTGCAACCAATTTGTACACAACTTCCTTGAACAGCAATGAGGGAGCAGACAATCTAATTTTTGGTCATATTGTCAATAGATAAATAATGGCAGAACATTGGGTGCAATCCTTGTTATACTATGAATAGTGCTAATACATTATATTTACCTCAGAGAACTACATAGCTGTGATTTAATGTCTCTTTTGCAGAAGGCAACATCCCTAAAAGTACGGCAATCCCTCAATACTCCAATGAAGTGTGAGCTAGGATAATTGAAATAACTGCACAGAGACTGGTATCCCATCACCAAGTCATTCTTTATTCACAGGTGGATTGTACATGGGCTGTGACCAGCCAGCTCAAAGCCAGTCCCTAGACCGAGAAGATCTTCTGAATAATTAGCCCAAATTAACAACTCCAATCAAGGATCTCATAGTCAGCGAGATCAACCTGGTCCTGGTTCCAATCCTACAATAATAAACTCCTATTCTCAGCTCTCATTACCACTTATTCAGCTTCTCTTCTGTCCTGGCCTATTATGAATATATCAATAATCCCCTCATCTTCCTATTCTTTTCATATCTCTCTCTCTCTCTGGGCTCCATCTCCAATTAACCTTTACCACCATTACCGCCACTACCCTCAGCCCAACACACCCTTAACACAACTTCGTCTTCACCTTTTCCTACCTGCTTTCTGTTCTGATGAAGAGTCACTGAACTTGAAATATCAACTCTGCCAAATTTGCTGAGTTTCACCAATAATATTTGTTTCAGTGTTAGCCAGAATTGTGCACGCAAATCTCTGAAATGGAGATAAGAATCCAGACTTAGCTCCTCTACTTATTGAGATGTAACCAAATGATGGCATGGCAACACTTGTAGAGTGCTTTTGGTCCATCTAAAATGTCTTCCTAAATCAATATCAACTGTTAACGAACCATGAATCTCATTGCTGTTTGTGGAGTTTTGCTTTTCACAAAAATAGGTTGCTTTGCGTGCACTCAAAGAATCATTGCACTTCAAACAGATCACTGCCCGTGAACCATATTCAGGCATTTCCACATGATCTGATAAGCAGTGAATGAACCTAAGTTATTCGAATTAACTCTAGTGAGCACTTATTATGTTTTGCCAGTCAAAGCTAATGGGATTACAAGGTAGTTTATTGTCTGGTTTCATAATGTGGTCTATTCCATTTGTTTTATGTAACAATGCCTGTCTTGATAAAAATAAAAATTGAACTGAGATTATGAAAAATATTCAAGGAATTGAAAATTATATGAATTATGAAGTTCTGTAAATTAATATTATTTGACACTATTCAAAGAGAGTATTATATATGAAAGGATGCAAATATTAATAACAATAGATTAGATTCCCTACAGTGTGGAAACAGGTCACTGGCCCAACAAGTCCACACCAACCCTATGAAGAGTAACCCACCCAAACCCATTCATCTCTGACTAATGCACCAACACTATGGGCAATTTAGCATGGCCAATTCACTAACCTGCGCAGTTTTGGATTGTGGGAGGAATTGTGCAGAGCCTGAAGGAAGCCCATGCAGACACGGGGAGAATGGGTAAACTCCACACAGGCAGTCGCCTGAGTTGGGAATGGAACCCAGGTCCCTGTCACTGTGAGGCAGCAATGCTAACCACTGAACCACCATGCATAAACTATTATAAAGTCTCCTCTATAAGACCATAAGATGTCGGAGCAGATGTAGGCTATTCAGCCCATCAGGTCTGCTTTGTCATTCAATGAAATCATGGCTGAATTGTCCCTACCTTATCCTTATAAATCTTGATTCCTTTATTGATTAAAAATCTGTCCATCTCAGCCTTGAATATACTCAATGAGCCAACCTTGATAGCTCTCTGTGACAAAGAAATCACAGCTTCATTGAAGGGTAAAGTTGCCATAGTCCGACTGGACTGTAGGGTTGCTCTCTCATTTGAGAAATACAGCTGGTGGTGGTTTAACCTGAGGTTCACGGCACCTCGGATGAAGGGAGAGGTTGAGATGGACATAGTAACCTTAGCCAGGGCAGGAATTGAACCCCACTCTTTTGCACTGCTCACCAATCATCCAAGCTAACTGACCCCGATGACACATTCACTATCTTCTGAGAGTAAAAAATTTCTCTTCATCTCAACCTCTTCTTCTGAGTTTATGTCCGATGATCCTAGAACCTCTCACAAGAGTATTCACCCTGTCAAGACCCCTCACAATCTTATATGTTACAAATATCAATGAGTATAGGCCCAAACTACTCAATCTCCTCTCATAAAAAAATCCCTCCATACTTGGGGTCAACCTAGTGAACTGTCATCAATGCCATGTAATCGTTCCTTAGATAAGACTAAAACTGTTCACAAACATTTTGGTGTGGTCTAACTAGTCCCTTTTTTGGTGTTAGCAGGAATTCCCTATTTTTATACTCCACTTCCTTTGAAATAAAGGCCAAAAATCCATTGTCTGTTACCCACTGAACGTATCTGTTAGCTTTTTGTGATTGTGTCTGTTCTGTGTCTCATGTTGCATTATTGAAGTGCATTTACTGTTTTCATGTAGTCAAGCTACATTTGCAACAAATATAAAGTCAATGAAAATTTAAATTCAAAAGAAAATGACACTTTTTGTTGATTTTCACAGGTACTTATCCTCAAGAAAGCTTTTACAGATACACCAAATGGCTTAACCCTGAAAAAAATTCTAGTTACTTGCATTCGAATTGCTACTTGGAACCAGATCCTCGACCCTTGGGTTTATATATTATTCAGAAGGTCCGTTTTGAGGAGATTCAGCCCAAGTCTTCGAGCAAGGCCTTCAATCTCATCATTATATCCATCTGTAAATGCATCATATACTCGAAGATTTACACAAGCGTCAATGACAACCACATAGTCTGTTATTGCAGCTGAATTCAGCAGAGGTGCCACCACATTAGACTGATTTGTACTTAACTATAAATGTGTATTTTAGATTACATTAAAGCATACTTCATCTAAATATGGGTCAATCATAAAATGGCTTCCTGCCCCGACCTTGATTTTCAGAATTGCACATGCTAAATAATTTTTACATCAAACTATGCTTGTTATATAAATTCAGTGTTCAGGTTTGGGTTTTACATAATAACAAGGCTATGCTAAATTGGCTAGCAATCCAATGAAGCTTGTATTGTAACAATGAAAAGAACTTCAATTGTTTTAAATCAGAAACAAAAGCTGAAAAAGCTCAGGAGGTCAGACAGCATCTGTGGAGAGAAATCAGAGTTAACATTTCGGGCTGAGTGATTCTTCTTCAGAACTGATGGTAGCTAGGAAAATGTTGGTTCATATCTTGAGCTTGCATTGTGTCCATTCAAACCAGCTGAAGTTCAATTGGCTACTGAGAATGTCTTAAATATGCTGGTTTAAAAGAAAATATATTTTGAGGGTTTTGAAACATAAAAATGAACTTGGTAAGCTACCTTTCAGTAAAAAAAATACATTAACACATCAGTGAGTGTTTGAAATAAAGGAAATCATTATTTTGTTACCACTTGAGACACAAAGTTAAGTATTAATATTACAAATTTATTCAGCCACTACCCTTGCCTGGTTCCTGCTCAACACTGAGATTTCCATGGCATTTAATGCTGATTTTAGTTCATATTTAAATCACAGTTATTAGTGGTCATCTTCCAGAAATCTAATTGTTTTTCAAATATACGTAACACTGAAGCGATCACATATTTATATTCTGTGCTATATGTTTCTATGATTCTATAGTTCTATTATTAAACAAACTGTATGAAGAAGACCTAAGCCCTGTGGCAATCTGAAAACCACCCATGAGAAAGAATAACAAGATTCACATCATTATTTTCATCAAAGATGGCAGTCATATACTGCTTGATGAATGATGACCAAAGGATCTGATGACTAATATCAATAAGGAGAGGAAGGCAGAATGGATTAGATGCAGCCCAGAGAGAGAGAGAGAGATACGTAAGGGATAAATAAACAATGCGATTATGGATAGCAGGCCAGGACAGAAGAAAAGCTGAATAAGTGATAATAAAAGAGCTAAGAGAGTTATACTGAAAGCAACCCAAATAATGTGATATAGGCCTAGGAATAGGTGAGAATAGGTAACTATGCTAAAAGCAACCTATGTCATCACAGGAGCATGTGTGTGATGGGTAAAATCATGGAAGGATAGAATAAGGCTCTAAAGTTATTGAACTCGATGTTGAGTCCTAGAGGCTACAGAGTGTCTATGAGGAAATTAAGAAGTTTTTCAGGTTTGCACTGAGGCTTACTAGAATGCTGCAGTAGGCCTGCGTCAGAAATGTTGGTGTGGGAATACGGTGGTATGTTGAAGTGGCAGGCAACTGGAAAGTCTTTACAGAGAACTTAGCTTGGAGCAGCAGAGTTGCTGGGTGCAGGGAGAGACACAGTAACAGGTAATCCTAGTCTTTACAGGCACTAGTCTTTACAGGCACTTAGCTTGGAGCAACAGCAGCAGCAGCAGCTGGGAGGTAGAGAGGGACACGGTAAGCTGCAGGAACACTGTGAGAATCTTCTGTGTAGCTCCTGTTGACATCATAGAGCTTCAAAAGGTGAGAAAGGCTCCCGATTGGTGAGTACTGGACACCTCACAATTACTGGTTCACTTAGGGAACTTAGTTACATTTAACTTTGTGACAAAGTAGGAAATCCAACAACATAAGGCTAATAATTCTCGTCTAAGGCACTAATTGTAATTTTAAGAGATATCAGGAGAGGCCAATCATGCAGAATGTGTGGTCTGTCATAGGTGGGGAGTCCTAGGTGCTGACAGTGTCCTAGGTGACCACCTATGCAAGAAATGCTATCAGCTGCAGAAGTTGGAGTTCCGGATTTCGAAGCTCGAGCAGTGGTTGGAGACACTGTGGCACATCTGCAAGGCTAAGAGTTGTGTGGCGAGCAATTTTCAAGAGGTGGTCACACTGCAGCTCAAGGGACTAGTGGAAAGAAGGGAATGAGTCAGTCCAGAAAGAACAGGCAAGTAGTGCAGGAGTCCCCTGGGGTCCCACATACTATCCGGTATACCATTTTGGATGCTGGTTAAGGTGTGGTACCTCAGAGGAATGTAGTCAGAGCTATGCTTTTGGTACCACAAGCGGCTTGACAATACAGAGGGGGTGGGGGTGTGGTGGTTGTGTGGAGGAAGAAGAAAGCAAGACCAATAACGGTAGGGGGTTCTTTAGCCAGGGGAGCAGGCAGATGTTTCTGCAGCTGAAGAAGTGACACCGGGGTGATGCATTGCCTCCCTGGTGTCAGGGTCAAGGATATCACTGAATGGCTGCAGGGCATCCTGAAAGGGGAGGGCAATGAGTTAGAGATCATGGTATATGTTGGTACCAAGAATATAGGCAAAGTGAGGAATGAGGTATTGCATCAAGATTTCAGGGAGCTAAGCAGTAGATTAAAAAACAGGACCTCAATGGTTGTAATCTCCGGGTTACTCCCAGTGCCATGTGCTAGTGAGTTTAGAAATAGGAAAATAAAACAGATGAATGCATGGATCAAGAACTGGTGCAAGAGGGAGGGTTTTGGATTCCTGGGTTTTGGGGAAGGTGGGAAATGTATAAATAGGACCATCTGCACCTGCACTGCACTAGCACCAAGATCCTTGCAGATAGATTTGGTAGTGCTGTTCAAAGGAATTTAAACTAGTCTGGCACAGGGTTGGAACACAGGACATCAATGAAATAAGATACATCATGCTACAGCAAAGGAAGCAAGTCACAGTGAGTTCAACTCTATTGAGTGATGAGAAAGTAAGGCAAGACTGGATAGTCTTTACTTTAATGCGAGGAGTATAACAGGTAAGACTGATGAGCCTATGGCGCAGATTGACACATGGAAGTATAACATTGTTGCCATCACAAAATCTTGTTTGAGGGAAGGTCTGAACTGGCAACTCAGTGTTTTGGGATATAAAATCTTTAGACAAAACAGAGGAGGGTGTAAGAAGGGTGGTGGTGTTGTACTGTTAATTAAGGATTTAATTAACAGTCTCTCCACAAAGCCTCATTTGAGGACCCTTCCAAGACATCATCTCTCCTTATTGCAGGATTTAATTACTGCAATAAGGAGAGATGATGTCTTGGAAGGGTCCTCAAATGAGGCTTTGTGGAGAGACCTTTGGAATGTTAAGAGGGCAGCCACTTTACTGAAAGTGTATTCTAGGCTCCCAAAGAGTCAACAAGAAATAGAGGAGCAAATATGTAGACAGTTCACAGAGGTGTGTAACAGTAATAAGTGGGTAATTATACCAAGGCGATTTCAACTTTCCCAGCACTTACTTGAATAGTCATAGTGTTAAGGATTTAGAGAGGGCAGATTTCTTGAAATGTATCCAGGAGAGCTTTTGGGTTTACTATATACATGGGACAACTAGGGACGGTGCAGTGCTGGATCAGATTCTGGGGAAAGAAGTTGGACAAGTGTTGAATGTGGCAGTAGGGGAACATTAGGCAATATCAACCACAACTAGAGACGTTTCAAATTTATTCTGGACAAAGGAAAAGATGGCCTTCAAAAGATGGGAATGTGGATTGAATTAAAATAAAGCAGGCTCTGACCACAGTAGACTGGGAACGGCTGCTTGTGAGGAAGTCTACACGAAGCAATGTGAGGCATTCAAACAGTAGTTGGGGAGAATGAAGTCCAACATGTACCCTTAGAGGAAATGTAGGAACAATAAATTCAGAGAACCCTGCATGTCTGTGACAATTCAGGACTGGATAAAGAAGAGTAAGGCTTTCAGTGAGTCCAAAGAGGGAATTCAGCTGCAGCCCTAGAGGAATGCAATAAGTACAGGAGGGAACTTGAGAAAACAATAAGAAGAGCAATGAGAGACATAGAAAAGGACTTGTGAACAGGATTAGAGAGAATCCTAAGATATTTTATCACTACTTTGAAGGGAAAAGGTTAACCAGAGAAAGAGTAGGGCCCATTGGCACACCCTGTGTGCGAAGTTGCAGGATATTGGAAGAGAATTGAAAGAATACTTCAGTCTTCACTCTAGAAAAAGTGTGGGAGGCGAGGCTGAAAATTGCTGGAGCTCTGAGAAAAATTTTAAATTCTCTCCAGCTGCAGGGGAAGTGCCAGAGGACTGGAGGATGACTAATGTGGTTCCACATTTTAAGAGGGGTGGTAAAGATGAACCAGCAAATTATGGACTGGTGAGTCTCATGTCAGTGCTGGAGAAACTATTGGAGAAAATTTGGAACGAGCGAATTAATGTCTACTTGGAAAGGCATGGGTTAATGAGGGATAGTCAGCGTGGCTTTGTCAGAGGGAGGTTATGCCTAACAAATTTGTCAGAATTTTTTGAAAATGTGATCAAGTGTGTGGATGAGAGAAATTCAGTTGATGTTGGTTATATGGATTTTAGCAAAGCTTTTGACAATGTCCTGCATGAGTGACTGATTGAGAAGGTTAATGCACATGGAATTGAGAGAAACTTGGTGGGATAGATTAGAAATAGGCTTAGTAATAGGACACAAAGGGTAGAGGTCGATGGCAGTTTGAGTGACTGGAGACTGGAGTCCAGTCACCACAAGGATCAGTACTGGGACACTTATTATTTGTTATATAAATAACTGATATACATGAAAATGTGTGTGTGTGGGGGGGCGGGTGGGGGGGGAATATTAAGCAAAATTGCAGATGACACCAAGAATGGTAAAATGGTTAACAGCAAAGAAGTTGGCTGTGGATTACAATAAGTTTGAGGTGAGTTGGTCAAATGGACAGGTCACTGGCAGATGGCATTTAACTTTGGTAAGTGTGAGGTGACGCGCTTTGGAAGAAGAAACAAGATAAGAATGTATTTAATGAGTGGCAGGACAGCTTAGAGGAACTGAGGAATCTTGGAATAATGATTCATAGATCCCTGAAGTCGGCAGGCCAGGTGAATAGGATATTTAAGAAGGCATATGGGACACTTGTTTTCATCAGTCATGGAATAGAGTATAAGAGCAAGGAGATAATCTTGGAATTGTACAGAGCATTGGTCAGGCCCCAGCTGGAGTATTGTGTGCAGTACTCGTCACTTCACTGCAGGAAGGGTGAGATAACACTAGAGGGGGTACAGAGGAGGTTCCCCAGGATGTTGCCTGGAATGGAGAAATTGAGCTCTAAAGAGAGACTAGATTGGCTTGAATTATTTTTGTTAGAGCAGAAAAGTCTGAGAGGGGACATGATTGAGGAGTATAAGTTTATGAGAGGCATGGACAGGGTGAATAGAGAACAGCTGTTCCCCTTGGTCAAGAGGTCAATCATGAGGGGGCACAATTTTAGGATAAGGGACAGGATATTCAGAGGGGATTGGGGAAAAAAAAACCTTTTTATTCAGCAGGTGATGGGAATCTGGAATGCTCTGCTTGGGAAGGTAGTGGAGGCTGGAATCTTTAAAAAAATACTTGGATATGCACTTCAAATATCATAACATTCAAGGATATGGGACAAGTGCAGGAAATTGGGATTAGTGTACTTTTAGTGGTAAATTTGTCAGTGCAGACTTGATGGGTTGAATCTATGAATCTCTGAATCTCTGAGACTACATTGTGAACAGTGAATACAGTAGACAGATTGAAGAAAGTACAGGTGAATCGATGCTTCACCTGGAAGGTGTGAAGAAGGAGGAAATGGGACAGGTGTTATACCTTCTGTGGTCTCATCCACATGCTGGAGAGCTGCAGAGACCCCTGCTGCTTCCTTTCAGGAAGCCCCATTGCACTCAGTGCCACTTGAGCATTGAATAAAGGCCTCCGGTGGGGGTGAGGTGCAAGGATCCTTCAAGGCTTCCCTAGAACAGACTTGATTAGGCTGATTGTGGGAAACTGAGAGGGTTTGCATTCAGATTAACTAATCCCTTCCAACTAAATATGATGAGGAGCACCTGATAATTAATACTGCCTGGCCACATAGTTTCAGAATAAGGGATTAACCCTTTCAGACGGAAAAGGTATATCTTCTATCAGAACGTTATGAATATTGGAGTTCTCTATCATACAGAGTTGTGGTAGCTGCATCATTGATTATATTCAGAGCTAAGATAGACCAATTGTTGATCTGTAAAGTTGTTAGGAATTATGGGAAATGTTGGGAAAGTTGAGTTAAGGCCAATAATTTTATTGAATTGGGGAGCAGGGAAAGCGGTGATTAGTCTATTCCTGCACCTATTTCTTAAGTTCTTCTTGTTACTGCTCAATTACCACTGATGCTTTTGCACCCTACCATTTTGAATGGGGTGCCATTGGCTCAAAAGTCTGAATTTAACTTTGTTGATACCAATACCCAAGATAGTACTTTGATTTAAATTATATGGGTCTGGAAGGAGAAAAGGTGCACCTCCGAGTACAGGTGGAATAACATGAGCTATTATCTCCTCTGCTTTCCAACTGTTCTGTCCTCACAAGCTCCCCCAGATGTTCTTTGCTGTCAAAAAATTGAAAGTTTACCAAAACAGAGATTTAAGCTGACAATGTTGCTCTGACAACCAGCAGTACCAACTTATTGTCTTTAATTTGCACTAAATCTTTGTTTGAAATGAAAGATGTCCAATCCAAGTTTTACTGGAGCTCAAAAGAGCAGGCCATTTTGAAAAGTACCTGATATTATTTCCTTGTTGATTCTACCACTGGTGAAGGCATAGCGGATGATCAGCTGCCCCTTGATTGTCTTGGCCAGACGTTATAAAACACACAATACCAGGTTATAGTCCAACAGGTTTATTTGGAAGCACTAGCTTTCAGAGCACTGTTTCTTCATCAGGTAGTTGATGAAGGAGCAGTGCTTCAAAAGCTAGTTCTTCCAAATAGACCTATTGGATTATAACCCGGTGTTGTGTGATTTTTAACTTTGTCCACCCCAGTCCAAAACTGGCTCCTCCACATCTTGGCTAGAGGTTGTACATGGCTGAGCAGACCATCCAGAACAAGATGGAGGCTTTGCACAGCTTCACCAAAATTTTCCACCAGGACGATGTTAAGATTGGCACAAGCCAATACTTGTTCCAAATACTCAAAATACAAAGACATGAATGAAGACTTTCTAAGACCCTTTATGATATGCTCAATTCAACAAGTTTCTGTGGAAATGCAATTACTCCTTGTTCTGTAAGTAAACACGAGAGCCAGTTTGTATACAACAATATTTCATAAACAACAAATGAAATCAATTGTTGTAGTTAAACTCATTTTGTTTGAGTTAAAAATGCAACATTCCTGCAAGACTGCATTCAAATGTCAGCCAAAAAGTGCTTTTAAATTCTGAGGTGTTGATGTTCAACTCTAATTCAGTGGCAACAGGGCTATCAGTAAAACCAAACCAAACATAAATATTGTGGTAAAAATGGAATGTTAAACAAGCACATTAATCTTATCCACCATAATAACACCTTAAGACTTTGGCAATTCAATGTGTTCTTGAATTGAATTTTTAATGCATTTACTTGCTAGCAGAATTCCTCACAATTTTATTCTCTTATCAAGGCTATCATAAACAATGGGCAGAATGTTCTCAGCCACTGAACAAAGTGGGCATTGGAAAGAAAGGTGGGAGAATTGTGTGCGATTGGCAGGAAGGGAATTCTCACCTTTGAGAGCAAAAGGCCCCATTTTCCAACATATTGTCCAACAAGGGATGACAGATGAGATTTGCATTAATAAGGCCTATTTGCATGTATTGAAATTTCATTATTACATCATCTTGTCTGATTAATATGCAGTTTTCAATTCTCCCATTCACTGGGTAGAAACCAGACAGTGACAATTCCCAACATGGAAGTCAGAGCAGACTTCAGCTCATGCTTGCTTCTCCAAACCTTCATCCTGAACAATATTCACCAATATCTTATGGCACACACCCTGTGGTAGTGACCACACGGATCCATCACCCAACTTGTTGGCAAAATGGGATGTCAATTTCTGTCTGTCCAATATGTCTGGAGCAATTGACATTCAAAAAAGGGAATAGGGATAACCCCGGGAATTACAGGCCAGTTAGTCTTACTTCTGTGGTAGGCAAAGTAATGGAAAGGGTACTGAGGGATAGGATTTACGAGTATCTGGAACGGCACTGCTTGATTAGGGACAGCCAGCACGGATTTGTGAAGGGTAGGTCTTGCCTTACAAGTCTTATTGAATTCTTCGAGGAGGTGACCAAGCATGTGGATGAGGGTAGAGCAGTGGATGTAGTGTACATGGATTTTAGTAAGGCATTTGATAAGGTTCCCCATGGTAGGCTTATGCGGAAAGTCAGGAGGCATGGGATAGAGGGAAATTTGGCCAATTGGATAGAAAACTGGCTAACCGGTCGAAGTCAGAGAGTGGTGGTAGATGGTAAATATTCAGCATGGAGTCCAGTTACAAGTGGAGTTCCGCAGGGATCAGTTCTGGGCCCTCTGCTGTTTGTAATTTTTATTAATGACTTAGATGAGGGAGTCGAAGGGTGGGTCAGTAAATTTGCAGATGATACAAAGATAGGTGGAGTTGTGGACAGTGAGGAGGGCTGTTGTCGGCTGCAGAGGGACTTAGATATGATGCAGAGCTGGGCTGAGGAGTGGCAGATGGAGTTCAACCCTGCCAAGTGTGAAGTTGTCCATTTTGGAAGAACAAATAAGAATGCGGAATACAGGGTTAATGGTAGGGTTCTTGGTCAGGTGGAGGAACAGAGGGATCTTGGGGTCTATGTACATAGATCTTTGAAGGTTGCCACTCAGGTGGATAGAGTTTGTAAGAAGGCCTATGGAGTATTATCGTTCATTAGCAGAGGGATTGAATTCAAGAGTCGTGAGGTGATGTTGCAGCTGTACAGGACTTTGGTTAGGCCACATTTGGAGTACTGTGTGCAGTTCTGGTCGCCTCACTTTAGGAAAGATGTGGAAGCTTTGGAGAGGGTGCAGAGAAGATTTACCAGGATGTTGCCTGGAATGGAGAGTAGGTCATACGAGGATAGGTTGAGAGTTCTCGGCCTTTTCTCGTTGGAACGGCGAAGGATGAGGGGTGACTTGATAGAGGTTTATAAGATGATCAGAGGAATAGATAGAGTAGACAGTCAGAAACTTTTTCCCCGGGTACAACAGAGTGTTACAAGGGGACATAAATTTAAGGTGAAGGGTGGAAGGTATAGGGGAGATGTCAGGGGTGGGTTCTTCACCCAGAGAGTGGTGGGGGCATGGAATGCGCTGCCCGTGGGAGTGGTAGAGTCAGATTCATTGGCGACCTTTAAGCGGCATTTGGATAGGTACATGGATGGGTGCTTAATCTAGGATAGAAGTTCGGCACAACATCGTGGGCCGAAGGGCCTGTTCTGTGCTGTATTGTTCTATGTTCTATGTTCTATCATTCAGGGCAGTTGCAGATTGCCAGGACTAAGCTGGGCTTTAAAAATGACACCAATGCCAGGAATCTCAGGTAGTTTGGGATTGGCCAATGCTTCCACCAGTGGTTACTGGGAAAATGCCATAGGCGCGGTTCCCTAGGAGCATGGTGCATTATTAATGAGGCAAGTTGCAGAGATGGTGTGAGAAACTTCATCGAGAATCACAGAGAAACTCTCCAAGAAAATCGCCAAAAGTGAAACTTAGCTGATTTTTGGTAAAAATTCAGCTGAACAATTTTAGATGTTTTTTCTTGGATTGAATAGTCTACAATAATGCCAGGATATTTTGCAAAATGATTTTTAACCGCTGAGTCCTGAATTTAAATGTCTAGCTTAGCCTAACTTAATAAAGATTTGCTCTGTTTGAAGGGGCATGTTTAATAGAGTGGCTTTGTTCCCGTTCATAATGGGTGGGAGGTCACATTACCAAATTGCAACTCATTCTGCACTAACTTCTATGAAAAGACAAACCAGGGCAGGAGATGTAAAATTCAACCTGGTCAAGAAGAAGATGTACCTAAGCCAGATGTTGGTTTGTATTCCGAGGGGAGAGGACTATGGACTATGCAGAACCTGATTTTGAGGTGCATCATAAATTCATATTGGACACCCTTATATGTGAATGCAGCTTGCTATGATAAGAACAAAATTCACAAATTAAATTTTGAGCTCTTATTCACTTGCATTTGAGCTCCTTGTAAAAATAAATGATAGATGAGTAGAATAGATGTTTAAAGCTTTAAGAAGGTTCCATTTCAAGTAGGAAAACAGATGTGCATGTGTGAAAATGTAAACTGTGTTGGTAACAATAAGCAGTGAAATCGCAGAGAGGCTACTGCTAAAGCTAGCGACGCTGATTAATGATCTTTTCAGCCTAAGCAACATATCTAGGTTTTCGAAAGTCTTGATAGTCTAAGAGAACAATGATCCAGATGTCTTCTTGGCGACATCTGTTGCTTTATTTCATACATGAATAGTTGCCCTGACAAATAAAGAAGTGCATGCAGCCAACCTGAAGTCCATCTTCATAGAATCCCTACAGTGTGGAAACAGGCCATTTGGCCCAACAAATCCACACTGACCCTCCAAAGAGTATCCCATCCAGACCCATTCCCCTACACTATCAATTTTACATTTTCCCCTGACTAATGCACCTAACCTCCACATCCCTGAACACTATGGGCAATTTAGTACAGCCTCGCTTTCTCCCAATTCACCTAAACTGCTCATCCTTGCATTGTGGGAGGTAATCAGAGCATCCAGAGGAAACCCACGCAGACACAGGGAGAATGTGCAAACTCCACACAGACAGTTGCCTGAAGCTGGAATCAAACCCAGGACCCTGGCACTGTGAGCCACCATGCCACCTGTGAACCTCTCTGTATGTCATCCAATCATAGAATCTTAGAATCTCTCCATGTGAAAGCAGCCAATTCAGCCCATTGAGTCCACATCAACCCTCTGAAAAGCATCCCACCCAGACTCACCTGCCTACTTTATTCCTGTAACTGTATTTCCCATAGCTAATCCACCTAGTCTGCACGTCTCTGGACATTATGGGCAAATTAGCACAACCAGTCCACCTAACTTACACGTCTTTGGAATGTGGTGGAAACCAGGGTACAAGGAGCAAACCTACACAGACACAGGGACAATGTGCAAACTCCACAGAGAAAGGGGGTGCAAAGCTAACCCCTGAGCCACGGTGCCACAGTCAAACTCTTGAGACTCAATTCTGTTTTGGCTCCCCCTCCCAATTTGTAATATATCAACTCTGAGCGCTGTTGCCAAAATAAGTAATTAAATTCAAACTGTGAGAGAGTCTCACTTTATTTACTTCACAAGTGGTGGAGCCCCAGGTCCACCAGAGAGAAGAGAAAGGATCAGAGAGATACAAGGTCAGCAACAGGTTTTCCTTTAACAAGGTAAAAATGCCCCAAGTGTCTTACTTCTTAAGGGTCTAATAGAGAGAGACAGAGAGGAGGACAGGTTTAGAGCATGGGCCCATGCAGCTAAAGGCCTGGTTGGCAACAGTGGAGCAATGCAAATTGAGAGTCTGCAAGAGGCCAGTTTTGGAGGAGAATGGAGATCTTGGAGAACTGTGATGCCAGAAGAGGTTAGAAAACTAATGAAGCATGAGGTTATTGTGAGATTTAAAAACAAGAATGAGAATTTTTAAGTCCAGGTGTAATCTGAGCAGAAGTTAATATTGGCCTCGCTGCACAAGGGGCTGTGTGAAGAGTATTTGGTGCAATTCGGGAATACAGACAACAGAGATATAGATGAGCTTGACTTTAACAAGGAAGGATGGGCAAAGTAGCATTGCAATAGTTGAATCTAGGACTAACAATAGAATGTATGAGTGTTCAGCAGTGAATAAGCTAAAGCTGGATCATTCACATGGAGATGGAAGTAATGATGTTAGCAACAGAAAGAATACAGATTCAAAAGCTTGGCTTAATGATACTTAGGAATCTGAGATTGTGGTGCATGGGCTGTTCAGACAGAAGTAGGGGAGAGCAATGGAGCTGGTATATAGGGAACTGTATTTCCAGTGGGTACAGAGGAAAATGGCTTCAGTATTCCCAATACTTAATTGGACCAAATTAATGCTGATCCAACACTGGATGAAAAGTAATATGGCAAATCATTGACAGTGGAAGAGTCAACAGCAGGTGGCATCATGCAAAATTTGATTTGGTTTTGCGATGAAATGGCTGAGGGGTAGCACATCATTGAGAGATTTGAAGGAAGCAAATAAACATCTTACAGCAATGCATGGGAGCTGGAAGAGAAGTCACTAATTCACCAGTTTTCTGTCGAAAAGAGGAACCAGTCTCAGCCATCCAGATAGCAGAGGAGAGACGATGGATCAGGATGGTGGGGTCATCTGTGTCAAAAACGGCAGGCAAACCAAGAGGAATGAAAGGCATAAGTTACCATGGTCACAGTTACCATGGATGTGACTTATGACAAATTCATTAGAAAGGAAAGGGACATTGGAGACGATACAATAGCTTACAAGGACCATAGGATGTAGGATGGGCTTTTTAAAGAGGGGGGTTTAATGTCGTCAGATTTGTAGAGTAGGGAGATCTTTCCCTGAGGAGATAGGCCATTCATGTTATCCGCTTGCATAGGGCCGAAGCTGGGATGATGTGTGATGAATACTTTAACAGGAATAGCATTGAGGAAGCAATAAGTGGATCTCAGGGATAGAACGTGCTCAGAGAGGGCATGAGGGCAAATGAAAGAGGAAATTGAAGAAGATGTAAAGTTATGGCTTGGGAAAGTTGACTTGGTGGTGTGGGAATCGACAGAGGCAACTGGAAAAATGCTTTCAAAGTTAGTCATACAGTAGTAAGAAAGGTGGAGAGAGAGAGGAGAGGAACAGAACGATCATTTTTAAGGGAAAAGGAAGAACAGAGGGACGTTCTTGAGTAGTGAGGATGTGGATATCTGACTTGTTATAACTACAAGTTCCAGGGATGTAGAGAAAAGGATAGCAAAGATGAGTCTCAATAGGAGCGAGAGTAACAGGGTCAGTTTTTGTTCAATGTATGTACGAAGGTTTTCTGACACAATATGTGGACAGGCCAACAAGGTGAGATACTGTATTGGATTTGGTATTGGGGAATGAACCTGGCCAGGTGTTAGATTTGGAGGTAGGTGAGCACTTCAATGATAGTGATTATAATTCAATTATGTTTACAACAGCAATGGGCAGGGATATGTATATACTACAGGGAAAGAGGTATAACTGGGGGAAAGGCAATTAAGATGCAATTAGGCAAGATTTAGGATGCATAGGGTGGGGAAGGAAACTGCAGGAAATGGACACTCTTGAAATGTGGAGCTTATTCAAGGAACAGCTACTGCAGGTAGCTTGATAAGTATATACTTATCAGGCAGGGAGGTAGTTGTCGAAAGAAGGAGCCATGGTTTACTAAAGAAGTTGAAGCTCTTGTCAAGAGGGAGAGGAAGGTTTATGTGAGGATGAGGTGTGAAGGCTCAGTTAGGAGGCTTGAGAGTTATAAGTTAGCCAGAAAAGATCTAAAGAAAGGGCTAAGAAGAGCCAGGAGGAGACATGAGAAGTTGTTGGTGGATAGGATCAAGGAAAGCCCTGAGGCCTTCTTTAGGTATATCAGAAATAAAAAAATGACTAGAGTAAGATTAGGACCAATCAAAGATAGTGGTGGAAATTTGTGTGTGGAATCTGAGGGCATGGGGAAGCACTTAATGAATACTTTTCGTCAGTATTCACATTGGAAAAGGGCAATGTTAGTGAGAATACAGAGATTCAGGCGACTGGATTAGATGGGATTGAGGTTGACAAAGAGGAGGTTTTAGCAATTTTGGAAGATCTGGAAGTAGATAAAACCCCGGGGCTGGATGGGATTTATCCTTGGATTCTCTGGGAAGCCAGGGAAGAGATTGTAGAATCTTTGACTTTGATCTTTATGTCATCATTGTCAACAGGAGTAGTGCCAGAAGACTGGAGGATAACAAATGTTGTTCCCTTGTTTAAGAAGGGGAGTCGTGACAACCCTGGTAATTATAGGCCAGTGAGCTTTACTTTGGTTTTGGGTAAGGTGTTGGAAAAGGTTATAAGAGATAGGATTTATAATAATCTGGAAAGGAACAATTTGATTAGGGATAGTCAACACAGTTTTGTGAAGGTGAGGTCATGCTTCACTAACTTTATTGAGAAGGTGAGAAAATGGGTGGATGAAGTTAAGGCAGTTGATGTAGTGCTTTTGGACTACAGTAAGGCATTTGATAAGGTTCCACACAGTAGGGCATTGCATAAAATAAGGAGTTTCAGGATTGAAGGTGATTTAGCAGTTCGGATCTAAAATTGGCTAGCTGAAAGAAGACAGAGGGTGGTGGTTGATGGGAAATGTTCATCCTGGAGCTCAGTTACCAAAGCGTGCTGCAAAGATCTGTTTTGGGCCAACGTTTTTTGTCATTTTTATAAATGATCTGGAAGTGGGTATAGAAGGATGGGTTAGTAAATTTGCAGATGACACTAAGGTAAGCAGAGTTGTGGATAGTGCTAAAGGATGTTGTGGGTTACAGAGGGACATAGATAAGATGCAGAGCTGGGCTGAGAAGTGTCAAATGGAGTTTAATGTGGAAAAATGTGAGGTAATTCACCTCGGAATAAGTAACAGGAATGCAGAGTATTGGGCTAATGGTAAAATCTTGGCAGTGCAGATGAACAGAGAGATCTCGGTGTCCAGGTACATAAATCCCTGAAAGTTTCCACCCAGGTTGATAAGTTGTTAAGAAGGCATATGGTGTGTTGGCGTTTATTGGTATGGGGATTGAGTTTCAGAGCCATGAGGTCATGCTTCAGCTGTACAAGACACTGGTAAGGCTGCACCTGGAGTATTGTACTGGATTAGTGGTGCTGGAAGAGCACAGCAGTTCAGGCAGCATCCAACGAGCAGCGAAATCGACGTTTCGGGCAAAAGCCCTTCATCAGGAATAAATCCAGTATTTGCTTTCCAGCATCTGCAGTCATTGTTTTTACCTGGAGTATTGTGTCCAGTTCTGGTCACCGCATTATAGGAAGGATGTGGGAGCTTTGGAAAAGGTTCAGGGAAGTTTTACTAGGAGGTTGCCTGGTATGAAAGGAAGGTCTTAATAGGAAAGGCTGAGGGAACTGAGGCTGTTTTTGTTGGAGAGAAGAAAGTGACTTAATCGAGACAAATAAGATAATCAGAAGGTTAAATAGGGTGGACAGTGAGAGCCTTTTTCCACGGATAATGAAGGCTAACACAAGGGGACAAAGCTTTAAATTGAGGTGTGATAGATTTTGGACAGATATCAAGATAGTGTCTTTACTCAGACAGAAGTAGGGGCGTGGAACAGCCTGCCTGCAATGGTAGTAGACATCGGCATTAAGGGCATTTAAATGGGAATTGGACATACATATAGATAATAATAGAATAGTGTAGGTTAGATGGGCATCAGATTAATTTCACAGATCGGTGCAACATTGAGGGCCGAAGGGTCTGTACTATACTGTAACGTTCTATGTTCTATGATCAAAGGCCAGTTGGGATTTTCTGAGCCCACATTCTGACGTAGATTATCTCTGATTCTTTCTAAGAAATATCACAGGAAAACAATAACATTTGGAATCATTTTAGCTGCAAACCTGGAAGTTTTATAACAATATGTGAGTAACTGTTTGAAGGGAACAATTTGAACAGTTACTTTGGGTTGGTTCAATTCCTGGATTATTTAGGATGTCTTTATTTCTGTTGTTTACACAAAGAAAAAGAAAGCAGTGCAAAACTTGCTCAAAGGGAAATGTTCTGGATTATAGTACAGCTTCTATTAAGCACCATATTAATTAGCTGAACCATTCTGTTTTGTATTCAGTGTGCAGAACATTAACATGAACAAGTGGATAGAAAGTGGACAAAGTATCATTTTAAAATACATCAAATTGTAAAATGTTCTTGCAGAAATCTATCGCCATACTTCATATAAATGTTTAAGACAGTTATGAGAGCAGCCTTGTTGTATCGTGTAAAATGTCAGGCCATGTCGAGAAGAGAGGAACCAGGTATACATGAAATGCAGATCTTGAGGTGTCTGTGTGAAGTAATGAGAAAATACATTATCTGAAACCAACACATCAGAGAATCTGTGATGAGTGGGGAAGTACCAAAGAAAGTAGGTGATTGAAATGGCTGGTTATCTGTTACGCCGAGAGGGGACACATTGTGAGGCTAGTGATCTGAGACTGTCAGGACAGAGAAGCCTAAAAAAGGCCTCTGAGCAGATTGAAGTATATGTGGTGTTGAGAGATTTACAGGTATATGCTAAAGGATTGAAAGAAGAATGAGTGACCAACAGGGTGGTCAACCAGCGATATGGTCACCTCAAGTAAAATGGAAGAAGATGAAAGAAGAAGATTGACAGCACCTAGATATATTTAATCTAGTATATTTAATCAGCTAAGAAGTTCGCTGAGGCTCTTTGTAAATAGATTCCAGAGCCTGGATTCTGAACTATAAACAAAATGGTCAGAAATTAAAAGTAAACAGTGGGCTTCGCCTGAGGCCCACTGAAGATGTTACCTAGTAGGATGACAAAATGTCTGGAAATGAACCTTCCAGCTCAGCGAGCAAGCCTACATTCAAAACCTCAACCTGAGCTACAAATCTTCTCAAAACTCGCTAAGTAAACAGAAAGGTTTGGTAAGATTCAAAAACATTGTCATCTACAAAAAGTAGGTGCATTCTACTGAGTAGACATTTAGTTGTAAATATTTTAAAGTATCTATTTGTATTTTAATGTTTTTTGTGGCAAAGCAATTTTGCTAAGCACCAACCATAAGAATACAGTCTGTTCTGACATAAGGCAATAGTTCCATTCCCATGCAATCCTACATTGTAAGAAAATTGCATAATAGCAGCACCGTTTAAACCAGTGGGACCAGAATCGCATTATAGCCAATACAGGTAAGGAAAGTCTGCGTTCTGTAAATAACAGTCTAAATTCTTTAATCGGTTTATAGCCAATTCACATTGAAGAAATGTATTTCATAGCAGAACCGACTATACTTAATATAAGTTTAAAGTTTCTTCCAGAAATTCTTGGCCCAAATTGCACTGGGATCAGGTTGGAAACTCACTCTGGATTTTAGTATCAGTGTGAAACTGCATTGCACCAATTTTAAACATAGCCTTTTTCACCCGGCAAAAGGTTCCTAATTAGGAGCATTTTGCATGGAATTCCTCACCTTATCATAGTAATGCTGCAGTAGGCAATTATTAGGTGAGTTCTGTATAAGATGTTCTCTCCTAAGATAGCAATCCTTGCTTTCATAAAATGTATAGCTACAGCAAAAAGAGTAGGTTATTTTGCTATAAATTCTGTGTCTTAGAATTGTGCACTCCACAACCACCTGATGAAGGAGTGGTGCTCCAAAAGCTCGTGCTTCCAGTTAAACCTGTTGGACTATAACCTGGTGTTGTGTGATTTGTAACTTTGTGCACCCCAGTCCAACACCGGCATCTCCAAATCACAAAAAGAGGAGGCTGAGAAAGTGATAAGAATTGTCCAGTGTTGACCAAGTACTCTCAACAGCTCCTGTATCTCAATTGGCCATCATTACATTAAAATATTTACTCTTGAATTAAAATTATTTCCTTTTGTATGTTTCTTTGCATTGACTCACCCCTCTCTATCTCTCTAACCTTCTCCCGTTACTAATAGCCCTGCCTTCAAACATTTGGACCTTTCTTACAACCCTTTATTTCTATACCTCCTACTCCTCAATTAAGACCGTTCTTTAAACCATTTCCTTTGACCAACATTTCAGTCAGGCTGATTACAATCTCGTTTGGTCCTTTATGCTTCTCTAAAGCGCACTGTGTTTTTTCCTGTGTTAACCTCGTTTCACAAATGCATACTCCTGTTTTTACATGAAGGTGTTCTTGTTGTTTTGATTTTATAATGAAAAGTAGGCCTCAGTCTTTGTCACACCTACACATTCACACATACATTGGACTGCACATTTCATTTCATCGGCAACTACACTTTACAAAGCAATTTACTCTTCTGCTCAGATAAAATCTAAAACATTGGCAAGAAGCCTGATTCCTCAAGGTTAATAATCTAATTTCCTTTGGAGTTGAGACTTGAATCTAAGCCAGACTGATAATGAATGTCTTCTCTTAGGCAGCTATAAGTGCCTTTATTGAAGTAAGTTTAATTAGCCTTTATCCAGAGCTAACTGATGTGGATGATATGGTTTGGAGATGTCGGTGTTGGGCTGGGATGGACAAAATTAAAAATCACACAACACCAGGTTATAGTCCAACAGGTTTAATTGGAAGCACTAACTTTCGGAGCGACGCTCCTTCATCAGGTGGTTGCGCTCAGGAGTGGCGCTCCAAAAGCTAGTGCTTCCAATTAAACCTGTTGGACTATAACCTGGTGTTATGTGATTTGTAACTTTGTACATCCCAGTCCAACACTGCCATCTCCAAATCATGCTGGTTTTAGTTCTTTCATACGTAAATCCCAGAAATGTTTTTAAAGTTACATTTGCAAGTGAACTTTAACAATAGGTGCCATATCAACTCATAATGCATTGAAGGTGTGAGGTGCCCTGTGTGAGATATCTATGCCCCAATATTCAGACTGATTCTCGTCTAAAAAAGGGATTTACAGAATCTTACATGGATTCATGCAGTTTTTGAGGAAAGTAAAATGTAATTCTGCAAGTATACATTCACCCTTCATTGTCCAGTAATTCCCAGGAGCTGAAAACCAACACCATGCTCTTGGCAGCTTGCAACACATTATCATTGAGGATGTGTACCATGCCAAGACCCTTCCCACGCCTCCACTTCTCACCTTTAAACAATCACACGTGTGTGCGTGTGTGTGTGCGCGCATATGAGTGTGTGTGTGTCGGGGTGTGAGTGTCTGTTAGAGAGTATGTGTATGTGTGTGAGTGTAAAGGGGTGTAAGTCTGTGAGAGGGTGCGTGTGTGAGTGTGAATGTGGGCGGTGTCTATGTGTGAGTGTATGAGAGAGCTTGTGTATGAGAGAGGGTCTGTGTGTGTTTGTGTGTGTGTGCGCACGTGTGTGTGCATGTAAGTGTGTGAGTCTGTGAGTGGGCGGGGTATGAGTGTCTGTGAGAGAGTGTGTGAGTGTGAGCGTAATGGGGTATATGTCTGTGAGAGGGTGTGTGTGTGGGTGTGTGCATGTGAGCACATGAGAAAGAGCTTGTGTATGAGAGAGGTTCTTTAGGAGTGTATGAGTGTGAGAAAGAGAGTGTGCAGAGCAGTGGGGTCAGCTGTAGTGTGACACGTACCCAAGATCCAAGTTGAGACCATCACCATGGGTACTGAACGTGGCTATCAGCCTCTGCTCGGCCACTTTTTATTGCTGCCTGTCCCGAAGTCTGCTTTGGATGATGGTCACTTGAAGGTCCAAGACCGAAAGTCTCGGACCGCTGAGGTGTTCTCCGACTGGGAGGGAACACTCCTGTCTGTTGATTGTTGTGTGGTGCCCATGCATTCTTCGCCATAGCCTCTGCTCGGTCTTGCCAATGTACCATTCCTCAGGGCATCCTTTCCTGCAGCGTATGAGATAGACAATGTTGGCTGCGTCACATGAGTACCTGCTGTGTAAATGGTGGATGGTATCCTCACGTATAATGGTGGTATCCTTGTCGACTCTCTGACACGTCTTGCAGCATCCGCCGTGACAGGGTTGTATGGTGTTATCCTGAAAGCCGGGCAGTTTGCTGCGAACAATGATCTGTTTGAGCTTTCGTGATTGTTTAAAGGTGAGAAGTGGAGGCGTGGGAAGGGTTTTGGCGTGGTACACATCCTCACTGATAATGTGTTGCAGGCTGCCAAGAGCATGGTGTTGTTTTTCAGCTCCTGGGAAGTACTGGACAATGAAGGGTACCCTGTCAGTTGCAACTTGTGTCTGTTTCATAAGGGGGTTTCTCACTGTGGCACATTGGAACTGGCGGTCGATGAGTTGAACATTATACCCCATTCTTACGAGGGCATTCTTGAGTTCCTCCAGGTGTCTATCCAGGTGTAAAGGATCTGAACAGATCCTGTGTATGCGTAGGGCTTGTCCATAGGGGATAACTGTTTTAATATGTTTCAGATGGAAGCTGGAGAAATGTAGCATTGTGAAGTTATCCATGTGTTTGCAGTAGAGTGAGATGCTGAGGTGCCCATCCTTGATGGAGATGTATGTGTCCAAGAATGAGACAGATACTAAAGAGTAGTCCATGGTGAGTTTGATTGTGGGATGAAACTCGTTGATATTACTGTTGTTTCTCAGTGACTCCTCACCATGGATCCAGAGGAAGAAAATGTCATCAGTCTATCTAGTGTATAATGTTGATTAGAGGTCCTGAGTAGAGAAGAAGTCTTGTTCGAACCTGTGCATGAAAATGGTGGCATATTGAGGGTGCAAATATGGTTCCCATAGCTGTTCTGTGTGTCTGGATGAATAACTGGTTGTCAAAAGTGAAAACATTGTGGTTGAGGATAAAGCAAGTGAATTGTAGGATGGTGCTCGGAGATTGGCAGCTGTTGGCGTTGAGTACTGAGGCTGTTGCCGCGATGCCGTCATTGTAGGGGATGCTGGTGTAGAGTGCAGAAACGTCCATTGTGTAGAGGAATTTTTTTTTTTTTTTTAGATTACTTACAGTGTGGAAACAGGCCCTTCGGCCCAACAAGTCCACACCGCCCCGCCGAAGCGTAACCCACCCATACCCCTACATCTACATCTACATTTACCCCTTACCTAACACTATGGGCAAATTAGCATGGCCAATTCACCTGGCCTGCACATCTTTTTGAACTGTGGGAGGAAACCGGAGCACCCGGAGGAAACCCACGCAGACACGGGGAGAACGTGCAAACTCCACACAGTCAGTCGCCTGAGGCGGGAATTGAACCCGGGTCTCAGGCGCTGTGAGGCAGCAGTGCTAACCACTGTGCCACCGTGCCGCCCACAAATGTTCCTGGTTCAACTGGTCCGTGGGCGCTGAGTTTCTGTAAGACATCTGTTGTGTTGCGACAGAAGCTGGGGGTCCCCTGTCCAATGAGTTTCAAAATGCCTTCAACATAGCCAGAGAGGTTCTCACACAGGGTCCCATTGCCTGATAGGATGGGAAGTGCTGGTTTGTTGGATTTGTGTATCTTGGGAAGGCAGTGGAAGCTCCCTGCATGCAAAGTACTTTAGATGAGGGCACGTAGTGAACTCTGAAGGACTGGATCAAAAGTCTTGATCAATGTGTTTAGTTCATGGGTGGGCTCTTTGGTCAGATTGGCTGATAGTTGCCTGTAGTATTCCTGGTTGTTCAGTTGTCAGTACATTTCCTGGCCGTAATCTGTTCTATTCTGAGTGATGAGGATGAGTGATTCATGAAGTGGCACAGACTCTGTTAAATTGGCAATGTCATGAAGAAAGTCAATTATAATGATAGAGAATGATGTAGGGAAACTGGATTGCTTACAGTTTGAATTGACATGGGGCAAACTTCTTACTTCATGAAAGTCTGACCTGTGGGTATTTAATGTTGCATATTGCCCCAAAAGTGCAAACATCTGTTTATTCTTCAATGCTCTGAGCTTAATGAGAGTTAGAAGAAGTTAGATGTCACACCTGTCTCCGAACCTGGTGATGAAAATGCCAGCTATTTCCAGCATTTCCTGATCCTGTTGGAAAGCACCATAAACTTTAAGGAGTTGGCTTTAAGGGTAGGCTGCTGAGGGGCCCTGTCATCCCAACACCTGGTGTATCCATCAAATTCTAATTTTACTGAAATCACTCCACACAGGCCGGTATCCCATCACACAAGTCACCCTTTATTTACATGTGGAGGGTCTCAGACAATAATCCAGCTCCCTCAGAGCCAGCTGTCAGGGTGAACAGGATGCCTGACACAGGGATCCCTGATTGGACCAGGTTAACAGCCCAGTCAGGGTTATCATATTCTATGAGGTTCACCTGCCTGACCTCGTTACAATCACTGCCTCTACCAAGTCATTTTTCAACAGACATTAATCCTGTAATAAGTTCTTATAGTGAAGTGGTAATTCTCGATCTCTAGACCAAGAGCCTGGGTTCAAGTCCCACCTGCTCCAGAGGTATGTAATAACTTCTCGGAACAGGTTGATTAGAAAAATAGGTTGAATGTTTAGTGGTAAAGTTCTAATGTCTGTTTTAAGCCTTCGGAATGTCTCATTAAAGGATCTGGGGGGACCATGCTTGCATCGTTTGGTCACAGACAGTACCAGTGCTTGTTCAGCATGCTTGAAGTTTGCCTGAGAAAACTGATATCCCACTTTCAACATGACCATTATTTGAGGTTCAGGAAACACTATCTGAACTAAGTTGAATTAGTATTATTAAGTAACGTGGAAAATATCTGCATTTCCCAAACATTTTAAAAGAGGTTCGCATTTTGGTGTCGCTTCCTCGTGCGGCAAAGAATGCTTTTAACCAGCATTTTAGATTTATCAGATAATTTACTGTTGAACTTGTCCCAGATTGTAGAAGGGTCAAGACTTTTTCATACTTTCCCACAGGATTTAAAGTATTTATATTTTCACATATCCTGTACTCAGTGTGAGTGTTTAATCTATAATTTAGACATATTTCCTTTTCCGGTTTCCCAATGATTGTTAGGTTCTGAGCCAAGTGTTTGTACGCCAGATATGTTTGATGTTGTGACCTCATTAGTGAAGGCAGAGTGTTGCCTGGGTGGCTGACATTTTAGCTTAGGTTCAATTTATCAACAATGACCAGTATTTATTTGACAGCTTTAACGTAAAAACATATCCCAAGGTGCTTTGTAATGGAAAATCTGACACTGAGCTATATAAATTAAGATTACAATAGATGTTTAAAAGCATGGGGAAAACAAAACTGTAACTGTTTACAGGGTAGAGAGTTGGAGAGGTTTATGGAGAGAAATGGAGAGTTTAGCGCATAGACAGCTGAAGGCAGGGTCACTATTAAACATGATCTACTCATTAAGGCATGGGTGTGTCACTGGTTAAGCCAACCAGGTTATTACCAACTCTAACTGCCTTTGAGTAGATGGTAGGGAAACAAATGAGAGTGATTATAATTGGGGCACTCAAAAATCCATGTGGGCAATAACTTCCGTGAGTTGGAGGACTGGGAAGGCATCACAAGGAGCGAGGAAGGATTTGGTAGCAGGAAAGAAGGAGAGTTTTGACATCACGGCAATGCAGAACCAGAAGCCATTGCAGGTCATGTTGTACAAGGGAGATGAGTGAACTAATAATAGAGCTTTGTATAACCTGTAGTTTAAAGAAGATGGCATGTGGGATGCTGCCATGCATGCATTGGAGGAGTGCCATCTGGAAATGATAAGAGCATAGGGAAGGATATCAGCTGTGTGACGATATGTGTCTTTAAAAAGGATTTGTTTTATCCTGGTTCTCTTGAAGAGGGTTGTTGTAAATCTGCTGGTGAGGTGTCTGTTGCATGGAAATCAGAGCAAATAATTTTGCTTTTAATTAAGCAAAACATAAGTGGTTGGAGTCAGGCTCCCACACTCCCATGGTTTTTGCTTTCAGTCGTTGAAGTTGGGGTTTTGGATTTGAAGCTGCTAGCTTCTCAGAATTCTTCAACCTCTCCCTGCAGCAGGCCACTGTCCCTGTCTTTTTCAGGACGGCCAATATCATCCCTGTGCCTAAGAAGGCTCATGCAAGCATGTCTCAATGACTACCGTCCAGTGGCCCTACCTTTGGTGGTCATGAAGTGCTTTGAAAGGCTCGTCATGGCATTAATCAACTGCAGCCTTCCCACTGCTCTCGACCCAATCCAATGTGCTTATCGGACCAAGAAATCCCAATTAGGTGCCATATCACTTGCCCTTCACTGCTTTTGAGACCAAGAACAGCTACGTAAGAATCCTACTCATTGACTACAGTTCAGCCTTCAACACTATTATCCCCTCAAGACTGATTACTAAGCTTAGTGATGTCAGACTAAGCCCCACTCTCTGTAACTGGATCCTCAGTTTCCTGACCCACAGGCCACAACCAGTGAAAATTGGGGACAATATTTCATCCTCACTAACACTCAACACTGGAGCCCCCCAGGGATGCGTACTCAGCCCCTACTGTACTCTCTGTATACCCATGACTGTGTCGCCAAATACCAGACTAATGCCATTTATAAGTTCGCTGATAAAACTACCATAGTCGGTCGATTCTCAGATGGCGACAAAACAAACGAGAGACAGGAGTTGGAAGACCTGGAAAAATGATACACTGAGAACAACCTAGCTCTCCATACCAGCAAAACAAAGGAACTCATTATTGACTTTCAGTGGGATGTTATTCATGTCCCCCTATACATTAACAGCACAGAAGTGGAACAAGTGGAGAGTGTCAATCTCCTGGGAGTGGTCATCCACAACAAGCTTTCTTGGGCTCTTCATGTGGACGCACATGTTACAAAGGCCCAACAACGCCTCTTCTTCCTCAGGCAGCTGAGGAAATTTGGCATGACAGTGAATACCCTTGCCATCTTTTATAGATGCGCTATCAAGAGCATTCTGTCGGGATGTATCACATGGCAATTGTACCATTTAAGATCAGAGACAATCACAGAGAGTGGTGAACTCGGCCCGGACCATCACAAAGGCCAACCTCCCAGCTACAGAATCAATCTATCAGGCCTGCTATCAAGGAAAGGCCGTCAGCATTCTCAAAGATCCATCCCACTCTGACAATGCTTTTCAACAACCTCTACCATCGAGGCGAAGGTACAGAAGCCTGAACACACGCACCAGTCGGTTTTGTATCAGTTTCTACCCTCCTGTTGTTAGAATACTGTTGTTAGAATACTCACAAACTCTTAGCATTCGCTTGTACCTGTGTTTTTGTTTTTGCCGCTGGTTGCCTATTATTTACTATCTATGCGACTTAACTCTGTGATCTGCTTGTATTGCTCACAAGACAAAGCTTTTCAGTGTGTCTCGGTACATGTGACAATAAATTCAATTTAGTTCAGATACAACTCTCTCTTTCTGCTGCTGAAAAAAAAACTTGAGTTCTGTCTCTGCTGCTAGACTTATTCTGGCAGTGTTCCTTCTCTTGGACTGGAGGAGGTAGCAAGTGAGGAAAATCTATTTTGCTGAATACGCCTTTGCCAAGGGTGTGGTCATGGGATCCTGCTATGTTGGAATAGTTGATGAGTTGATTAAGTACTTTAATAGAGTTAAAGTCAAACTTTTTTTTCTTTTTGTATTTTAACTGCAGTGTGAGAATAAAGTAGGTTTTGCTTAAAAGCTAGTAGTTTGACCAATTGACATGTATGGGTTCTAGGATATCTCCCTGATACATTTTGAGATGGTTTGGTCTGGTCCATAACAGCAGTAGCTAAACTAAGGAGAGACAGAATCAGGCAATATCCTGGAGATGGAATTAAGCTGTCTTATAACGATAGCACAAAGATGTAGCTGGAAGCCCATCAATTCTTTCAACAATTTTGTTGAGGTTTAGCAGGAGATTCTTTCCATATGCATTCCGTGTGTAATGAAGACTGATGCTTAGATACATCTGGCCTTGAAGTTAATCATACAATGCATTTTTTGAACAGTGCAACTAGCCTTCAGATCATACAACTCTTTATATTCATCAATATCTTATTTATAATTTTATTCGGAAAGGTTCAAAAGTAAGAGCTGAATCTTACCAGAAACTGGCTAAATGTCAATTTTGACAAGTTTTGTGGAGTGTTTATCTTTGTGAGCTCGAGCAGGGTTTCCTCACTATTCTCTGCTGCTCACCTCATTAGCTATATGCCACACCCCAATGATGCCCTGCTCATCCTCAGGAATAGCTGAAGAACATGTCACATCTGGGACCATTTGGGTCTACTGGTACCAGTACCATTTTTAAAACCAAGCCACGCACCAATACAATTGCTCCCAGCCAGGGATGCCCTTCCTGGCCCATAATGAGAGGGGAATTTTAAAAAACGCTTCTGAGCACACCTGGGTGATCCAGCTGTCACCTCATTGCAAAGATAAATGCACGTTTATAAATGCATTACTATTAACAAACCAGACTACACTTCCTTAGCATCATTCTAACACAGAACCTTGTCAAAGGGGGTGTCAATTTTTCACTAAAGCCCAGGGTGGCATAACATCTTCTCATTGTTCAATGTGGGAGCAGCACACACTGGAAAGCTTTCAAGAAGTTTAAACTTGTTCACTTTTATTTAGCACAGCAAAAGCAAAGCTAAAACAAACTCAAAAACTACTCTTGCTCTGAGAACAAAATGGGACTACTTGCCTTTTGAGCAGCAACAAACCTACAATCAATAAATGATCACTGCACCCGACTCACATCTATTGAAACTGTTTATTATTAAGCCCTCTCTCTGGCTTGGCGCAGCAGCATCTATCATGCAGATCCTGATGTTCCTTCTGCTCAGTATTGTCACTTTCCTCTTTGGATGACAGTAGCCACTGTTCCACCACCTCTTCAGTGTCCATTGCAGACCCTCCTTCCCCACTCCAGTTGTGTGGAACCACTCATATTATGCATGATATTCTGTCTGGTAAGTGCCCACAGAATGATCTTTGAAAAATTGGAACCTCATGTTCAGCAGGTCTATTGTCTGCTCTATCATGGCCCTGGTAGGAAATGGACTGAACAATACCGCTGTTTGGCCTCAGTCACAGGTTTTCATAATGGAGTCATCATTCACATTGTCAGAGTGCCCTTTTCTCCCAGTGACCATCCTTGTCAGGCATCCAGTCCTTGACTCGAACCATGAATATGAAAATTCTCAAGGACATGGGATCATGGTAGCTGGCACGCACTTTGAAGTTGTGATACTGATGGCCGCAGGAAGCTTGCACTTGTTGGAATGGAATCTTTTCTACTGACGAGCTCATTATGACAAGGCCCTCCCAAAGCAGCATGTGTACAGTGTATAGCACACTGTATCTGGGAAATGCCAGCTGTACTGGCAAAACTGCTGCTCAGGCTACATGTCTGACCTCATCACGGGAAAATCAGATGAGGCGGTGTGGTCTGGCATAAATTACATCAGTAAGGGCTTTTGTACATTTGTGGGTTGGGTGTTGTGGGATCTGACAGAGGTCCCCAGTGGATCCTTGGAAGCAGTCAGTTGCATAAAAGTTTAGTGCAGCTTTTGCCTTGGGAAAGGATGTCCATTCAGCTCTTCAGATTGCATGTCTTGTCCCAGTAGTCAGCATAGTTCAGTGTCTCCATCTCAGGACATCCACACTCTGCAGTGACACTGTAGCTCACTCATCTGGAGGAAATGACATCATGGACGATAGACGCTGGACCTTTTATGCCTCCCACACATCCTGAGGGGACCCTCAGCTGTGACCTCTTCCTGTAGAGGCTGTTCGTCAGGAGGTTGCTGCTGGCCCTGGGCTGACTGACACATCTGACCCTCCTTCATTTCTCTGCACTGTCATTGCAGCATCAGCGATGATGAGCCCTGCTGTGGCTGGTTCCAGTTATTCAGTGTTCCAATGTACCTCTGTGAGGAATATCAGAATCAGAACTGTTATCATTCACTGACTGTGGCCAACACTGCCCCTGGCTGACTTGTCAGACAACCCTGACTGATAAGTGACCTGGTCGCTGACCAATCTCAGTTCAGCTCCTGACTGACTTACCATGAATCCCCAGATTGATTAAACTGGATCTGCAGGACTGACCATGGCCTACTGCCATGACTGTATCAATACAGAACCCCTGACCCTACCACCCCAAGTGGCTGACTGAACGTGTCCAAGACCTTGGACTAAACTCAGAAAATGCTTTTGACTTACTTTGCTGGAATCCCTAACTGCAGAATATCTCCTTTGACCTTACTGAGGACTTCTCTCCTTAGACATGGTAGTATGGCCATTTGGAGAATCACATAGTATACTTGCCACATAAACTGCTGGCACATGGTGCTGGTGTGAGACTGATAGAGCATGGTGCCATCCAACAACATGTCCCATCCCCTTGACTGATCACTACTGACAACCATGACAAGTTTTGTGTCTGCACTAAACAGCAAGGCATGACAGAAGTACTGTGAGTCTTTAAACTTTGGTGGAGATGTACAGTACTGTCAATGGATCAGGGAGGTACCATGATGATGCAGTGAGGTTGCATAGTGTGTTCACTGACTTCACCTGAGATGTTGATGACTGCTGTGTAAGCTGGTGGCCCAACGGTGAACTGCACCTGCCAGGTACAACTCTGATCTTCATGTCAGCAATTGTTGCCATCTTGTTTCTCTACCATGCATAGGGGTATGGGAAAATGCATATTATTAGCCGAGATCAGATACTAATGAGATGTTAATGTGCTCACTAGTTAGAATTTTGTCTCTCACCATTCAAACCTTGGTTGCAAAAACTGATTGTTTTTCTCGATGCCAAGAATCTTATTGCAGATAATCTCACCAAATTTTCCCAACTGACAAGCCAACATAGAACATATCCCATCATCATTCATGTGCTTATCCAAGGATGGTTTCAATGCCCCTAATATGGCTGAGTTAACTACATTGGCAGACAGGGCATTCCTCGCCCTTTCCACTCTGAGTAAAGAACCTGCCTCTGACATCTGTTTTAAATCTATCACCCCTCAATTTGTAGTTATGCCCCCTTGTACGAGCAGATGTCATCATCCTCAGAAAAAGACTCTCACTGTCCACCCTATCTAATCCTCTGATCACCTCGTATGTCTCTATTAAATCCCCTCTTAGCCTTCTTCTCTCCAATGAGAAAAGATCCAAGTCCCTCAGCCTTTCCTCATAAGACCTTCACTCCAGACCATGCAACATCCTGCTAAATCTCCTCTGCACCTTTTCCAATGTTTCCACATCCTTCTTGTAATAGAGCAACCAGAACTGGACACAATACTCCAAGTGAGGCCGCGCTAGCATTTCATACAGTTGCAGCATGACACCTCGGCTCCGGAACTCAATTCCTCTACCAATAAAACCACATGCCTTCTTAACAGCACTATCGACCTGGACGGCAACTTTCAGGGATCTATGAACATGGACACCAAGATCCACATCCACACTACCAAGATTCTTTCCATTGACCTTGTATTCTGTCTTCCTGTTATTCTTCCCAAAGTGAATCACCTCATAATTTATCTGCATTGAACTCCATTTGCTACCTCTCAGCTCAATTCTGCAGTTTATCCAAGTCTCCCTGCAACCTGCAATATTCTTCCACACTGTCCACCACTCCACCGACTTTAGTGTCATCTGCAAACTTACTAACCCATCCACCTATGCCTACGTCCAAGTTTTTTATAAAAATGATAAACAGAAATAGTCCCAAAACAAATCCTTGTGGCACACTACTAGTAATCGGACTCCAGGCTAAATATTTTCCATCAACCATCACTTGTTGTCTTCTTACAGAAAGCCAGTTTCTAATCCAAACAACAAAATCACCTTCAATCCCATGCCTCCACATTTTCTCCAATAGCCTATCATGTGGAACCTTATCAAAGGCTTTACTGAAGTCCATGTACACCATGTTAACTGCCCTACCCTCATCTGCATACTTGGTCACCTTCTCAAAAAGCCCAATGAGGTTTGTGAGGTCCGTGGCGAATCCATGTTGACTATCTCCAATCAAATTGTTGCTTGCTGGATGATTATAAATCCTATCTCTCATACTCCTTTCCAAAACCTTTCCTACGACAGACGTAAGGCTCACTGGTCTATAATTACCTGGGTCATCTCTACTGCCCTTCCTGAACAAGGACATAAACATTTGCAATCCTCCAGTCCTCTGGTACTAAACCTGCAGACAATGATGACTCAAAGATCAAGACCAAAGGCTCAGCCATCTCCTCCCTAGCTTCCCAGAGAATTTGGAATTGATATCACCTCCTCCTTAATAATGTCAGTCCTTAATAGCCCCTATTTCAGTCTTCTCCTCTACAATATTCTCCTTTTCCTGACTGAAAGCAGATGAGAAATATTTGTTTAGTGCCTCTCCAATCTCCACAGGGTCCACTCACAACTTCCCAATTCTGTCTTTGACAGGCCCTGTTCCTATCCTTTTGTTCCTCACATATCTGTGGAAAACTTTAGGGTTCTCCTTTATTCTACCTGATAAAGACTGCTCATGTCCCTTCCTTGCTCTTCTTAACTCTCTCTTTAAATCCTTCCACACTAATCTATAACTCTCCGTTGCCTCATCTGAACCATCTCGCTTCCATGTCATATAAGCCTCCCTCTTCTGCTTAACAAGAGATACAATTTCTTTAGTAAACCACGGTTCCCTTACCTTGTCACTTCCTCACTGCCTGACAGGGACATACCTATCAAAGACACGCAATATCTGCAAAACCAGCTCCACACTTTGATTGTTCCTATCCCCTGCATTTTGCTACCCCATTCTATGCATCCTAAGTCTTGCCTAATCGCTTATTGCCCTTCCCCCATCGACAACTCTTGCCATGTGGCATGTACCTATCCCTTTCTATAGCGAAACTGAACATAACCGAACTGTGGTCACTCTCTCCAAAGTGCTCACCTACCACTAAAGCAAACACCTGGCCTGGTTCAATACCAAGTACCAGATCCAGTGTGGCCTCCCCTTTTGTCAGCCCTTCAATATACTGTGTCAGGAAACCCTCCTGCACACATTGGACAAAAACTGATCCATCTGACGTAATAGAGTTATAGCATTTCCAGTCAATGGTGGAAAAGTTAAAGTCCCCCTTACTGACCATCCTGTTCCTTTCACTCCTGCCCAGAATAGATTTGCTAATCCTCTCCTCCATTTCCCTGGAACTTTGCGGAGGCCTATAAAAAACTCCCAGCAGTGTGATCTCTCCTCTCCTGTTTCAAAATTCAGCCCATACCACCTTAGTAGACTAGTCCTCATCAAAAGTTCTTTTAGCCACCATTATACCGTCCTTGACTAACAAAGCCACACCTCCCCCTCTTTTACCACCTTCCCTGATCTTAACAAAAGATCTAAACCCTGGAACTTGCAACATCCATGCCTGACCCTGCACTATCCATGTCTCCAAAATGGCCACAACATCGAAGTCCCAGGTACCTATCCATGCTGCAAGCTCACCTACCTTATTCTGGATACTTTTGGCTTTGAAGTAGATATACTTCAAACCAGCTTGCTGTCTGCCACCACACTCCTGAGACAATGAAATCCTGTTCCTATGCTCATCCTCCTGTATACTGGAACAACAACACAGGTTCCCATCCCCCTGCTGAGTTAGTTAATACCACCCGAATAGCACCAGCAAATTTCCTACCCAGGATATTAGTACTCCTCTGGTTCAAGTGAAGACCGTCCTGTTTGTAGAGATCCCACCTTCCCCATAATGACCCCCAATTATCCATGTACCTGAAACCCTCCCTCCTGCACAATCCCTGCAGCCATGTGTTCAGCTGATATCTCTCCCTGTTCTTCACTTCGCTATCACATAGCACGGGTAACAATCCAGAGATAACAAGTCTGTTTGTTCTAGCTCTCAGCTTCCACCTAGCTCCCTGAAATCCTGGCTTACATCCCTATCCCTCTTTCTACCTATGTTGTTGGTACCTATGTGGACCACAACTTGGGGCTGGTCACCGTCTCCCTTCAGGACCTCAAACATGATCCAAGATATCACGGACCCTGGCACCTGGTGGACAACACACCAATTGTGAGTCTCGTTCGTACCCTACAAACTTTCTATCTGACCCTCTCACTAACACTCTCCTCCTTTCCCTCCTTCCCTTCTGTGCAACAGGGACAGACTCTGTGCCAGAGACCTGCACCCCTCTGTGTGCCCCTGGTAAGTCACCTCCCCAACAGTAGCCAAACAGTATAATTGTTTTTTCAGGAGAACAATCACAGGGGATCCTTGCACTGACTGTTTTTCCACTTTTAACAGTTACCCAGCTTTCTTCATGCCTAGGAGTAACTACTTCCCTATAACTCTTATCTATCACAGACTCTGCCTCCCGAATGATCCGAAGTTCGTCCAGCTCCCACTCCAGTTCCCTAACACAGTCTTGGAGGAGTGAGAGTTGGGTGCACTTCCTGCAGATGTACTTGGATGGGACACTAATGCCATCCCTCACCTCAAACATCATGCAAGAGGAACATTCCTCTCCCCACACTACTGTCTTGCCTATGTTGTTCAGGGGCTGGGAAGATTCCACTTTTGTCACAAGTTGTAAAACATGCATTGCCTGTATTATCTGTTCCCACCCTGCTTTTAAAAATAACTTCAGAAGGAACATAGGGTTAAGAGCAATGTACAGGGCTCCTCAAGCCTGCTTCATCTTTTAATTAGACCTTGGTTGCTCTGTATAGTCATGAGAAAAACCAGTAACTTTTAAGATGAAACATGATTTTTCCCAGACACCGATTTTTATATGAAGTCAAGATTTCAAATCTTAAAACAAACAAACAAAAATCAATTTGACCAGAAATTCCTAAACAGGCAACTAGAACATCAGATTAAAGGAAAAGTTTTTGCCTTCAATTGACTAATGCATCTTAAATAGTTTATGGCAATGATTTTACTTCCCATCATCCCAGGAAGATATGTAGCCACGAAGACAAAATTTCCAATTCCCTCCAACCTTTCAACAGGTGCCTTTCTCACTGCCACACCAGATCGAGTGTTCTAGTTCTCTGAAACAAATTTCATTCCATCTTTTGAGTATTCCTGAACCAATTTCCAACAGTAAAGCCCACTCCAATGATACCGTCTTCCTTAATTCACGATGAGTCCATGACTTCAAAAAGAGAACCATTTCCTAAAAGTATGCTGCTCATTTGCAAACGCAAAAAAAAGTTTTCCCCTGTATTCACAGCAGTGATTGCTGTCTGCTCAACTCAGCAGAGATGCCTCTGTGTCTTTATTATTCTGTGTATCCGGGTACAAAAACTATCACTTGATTTTCTTTAGGTCTTGTTACAGATCATGTAGACTGGCAAAGACTAGTTGGTGGGAAGCCATGGTTTGGCATGGCACTTAGCTAGCAACAGTATGAAGCATGTTCATAAGCCAACTATATTAGAATGTGGAAATATGAGTGTGTACTTGCTTAATGTGTGTTATGGCCAAAATGCTTCTGTTATGATAATGAAGATGTTAACCTGATTAAGTTTAATTTAAAATGAATAGCCTGTGTGAGAAAAATAGGCAGAAGAGTTGCAAACACACATTTAAAATTTCCTCTATTAGTATCACTAGAGTTTCTATGTTATGAATTATATTCAATACTGTATTTAAAAAGGGTAAGGTGTCTTCGCTTGTGTTATGGGCACATCTGGTTAATGCCGTTGTGCATGTGTCCTGGATACTGTCTCAAGCAGACAACAAGCTCCTTGAGTGTGTTAGTAAAGGCCTATTCATCATTTAAAGACTTTATGGACATTTGTAGCTGCCCAATGGAGCAGAAATGGGACATTGTATTAATTCCACTTAGCTTTTTAATTCTACATACAACATGGCCAGGGTTCCTTACGACCCACCTGTGACCTGACGGGCCCCTCAAAATAATGAACTTATGATGGAAAATGATAGACTTGTCATGGAGTTACAAAAAATGGACATTAATTAAAGCATGATGGGAAATGAAATCCAGACTTGACTAAAGTGACTGTGCAAATAAACATGCTGCAGAATCCAGACAGGCTGCAGGCACCACCAGACAATTTGCAACTAACCTGGTAGCTGCAGACCCTACAATACACACTTGAATTTAGATTTGAATGGAGGCAATGGACATCTTTCTCAGGACAATCAGAAACATCGAGGTTTGTACCAAACACACTGATGTTTCACACACTTATTTGGAGGAGGCTACTTGCACCCAACATGTCCAGGAATGGAGGCCCAAGGGCCACTCTGCCATCAACATGCCAACTCCTGGTTGGGTCCAATCAATCAGGGTGATCAAGCCCGATCAACGTATTAGAGAACACTCAAGACCCTCCCAAAAAGGACACAGAGACTTTGGAGTATAATTCGCTGCAATACCACCCTCAAGAATGGTAACTCGAGGACGGTAACTGGAGCCCAGTAAGTGGAGACTAACTACCAAGAAGAGAAGGCAACCCTGAGATCGTTGGGAGGAGATCAAACAACTTCACCACGTGGACAAGGCCAGGTTCTAGTGTGGTGGGACATGATCAGCCAGAGTTAAGTTAAAGCACAGATAGCTTTGTGGAGTAAAGTATTAGTTTATAGTGTGTTTTGTTGAGATAGTAATACTCACAGTTCTTTTGCAAGATATTAGAGTTGAAACATACTGTGTGGTAAGCGCAACATACCCTTTTAACTTTGTTTAAAAATCACACAACACCAGGTTTATTTGGAAGCACTAGCTTTCAAGGTGTCGCCTCTTCATAACCACCTGATGAAGGAGCAGCACTCCGAAAGTTAGTGCTTCCAAATAAACCTGTTGGACTATAAACTGGTATTGTGTGATTTTTAACTTTGTCCACCCCAGTCCAACACCAGCACCTCCAGATCATGTCTTTTAATTTTGGATATTTCTCCATGTTTTAAGCTTGTCTATCCACAAAGTCAGAGTAGCGAAGCAGAGGTACTACCCCTGACTCCACAGACGGTTCTAGGCTGTCCTTGAGCCTTGTTTGGTTCTCATCCACATCTCTGCCAGCTGTCCAAAATTGGCCTTTCATGCGACCAGTGAACACATTGGAAGTGCATGGGAAGTGTCGACGGAGCACCAAAATCAATTATTCTTGTTTAGGCGGAGAGAGGGTTTTCCCTCATGCCAGAATGTGCCAGCCTCATGATACTATGACATTTTTAATCAAAGTTGTCATTTTAAAAAATTGTCGATCCCATAGAGGAAAGTTACCAACATGATTGTGGTGGAGGACTGGATAATGCAATAGATCAGATGTTAGACGTTCACAATTCGGACTTTCTAAAATTAATCAAAATATATCTTTTCTGCCAGGTTGAATAGGTGTCGTGTGTGATGAGCCTGAGAAGTTCTGAGTGAAAATCTGCAACAACTTCTATTTGCCAATCGTACTCTGACATTAGGATATAGGAAACAGAATTCCATCTGTTTCTATGGTTTAATTGGTAGTTTTGGAGATCTAAAGAAAAGCAAAATACTGCAGATGCAGAATTAGGGGATGCATTGCTGAGATTTGAGCCAAGACAATATGACCAGAGGGCATTGGAGCAGAAATTAGGCCATTTAGCCCATTGAGTCTGCTCCACCATTCAATCACAGCTGATAAGTTTCTCTACCCCATTCTCCTGCTTTCTCCCTTTAACCTTTGATCCCCTTGACAATCAAGAACCTATCTATCTCTGTTTTAAATATAGTCAATGACCTGCCCTCCACCGCTTTCTGTGGCAATGAATCCCATAGATTCATCATTCTCTGGCTGAAAAAGGTTTTTCTCATCTCTATTCTAAACGGTCTCCCATTTACTCTAAAGCTATGTCTCTCCTGCTAATGGAAACATCTTCCCAACATCCACTCTGCCCAAGCCATTCAGTATTCTATATGCTTCAATTAGATCCCCCCTCATCCTTCTAAATTCCATCGAGTATAGACCCAGAGTCCTCAAACACTACTCAAAAGTTCATTCTCGTGAACCTGCTCTGAACCCACTCCAGGGCCAATAAATCCTTAAGATATGAGGCCAAAATTGCCCACAATACTGTAAATGTAGTCTGACCAGAACCTTATAAAGCTTCAGAAATACATTTCTGTTTTTATATTCTTGTCCTCTTGATTCCTGAAGAAGGGCTCATGCCCAAAAAGTCAATTCTCCTGCTCCTTGGATGCTGCCTGACCTGCTGTGCTTTTCCAGCAACACATTTTCAGCTCTGATCTCCAGCATCTGCAGTCCTCACTTTCTGTTGAAATAAATGCCAACATTGTAACAGAATGTGGAACACTTTGTTGCCCTGTATCATCCTGTTTGATGCCAATAATAGAATGCTTGAAATGGAACAATGTTGTGTTCCCTTGCCTTGATGTGCTCAAAAGTCATAACTAACAGATACAATGGAACTAAATCCAAATCTGCATTAATCAACTAATGTTAATAATAGATTATGCCTGACGAGAACATTTGTGTGAAAAATGGATATATTTTCTGCTGTATCTATAATAAATTATGTAAGGTTTCTTTTAATTGGTTGGAATAATTTTCAATCTGCCTTAAATATTTCCAAACATAAGATCACTGCAATGTTTTGAATTAAACAGTTTTATTGCAGTCATGTTATTCATTACATTGGAATTGCAAACCAGAGGTGGAAATACAAACAATAAAAAGAAAATGATGACATAAATACAATTCACACTAAGTAAGATTACAAAATGCCTCAAACCAAAAATGCATTTATTTCAATCAATGCCAGCATTCAAAACCAGGTCTCCAAGTTAAAATCTAACATTTCTGAAGAATGTGGTTTAAAAAGTGACTCAATTGATAATCTGTTGTTGCTACAGCATTGAAGACGTGAATAATATAGTGAGTTACATTTAGAACCTTACCTCTCAATCCCACAAAATATTGTCAGTGGCACACATGCATTTGCATTTCATGTCGGAGAATAGAAAAATGATGAAACACTCAAAGGTAAGCATTGTAAAAGGCAGATGTTCGCAGTGTTTGGCCATTACCTGCATCTGCAGCACTCCTGTACTCACTGAGAATGCTGCTTTCAGTTGTGTATTCTTGGCTTACACATGTTTTAACTGGAAGCTTTGGAAATTTAAAGAAAAGCAAATTACTGCAGATGACTGGAAATACCCTACATTACCCTGATGCACTTGAGTAAGGTATGATTTGTCTGGTTAGCACACAAACAATACTTTTCACTGTATCTTGGTACCTGTGACAATAATAAATTAAATGAAATAAAACAAAAACATAAAGTTCTGGAGAAACTCAGCACATTGGCAGCATCAACTGTTTCAAGTCCAATATGACTCTTCTTTGTCCAAAGAAAAGTCACCGGACTTCAAACATTAACCCTGTTTCTCTCCAAACCTGCTGTGTTTCTACAGCATTTTCTGTTTTTATTATAATTTTATTATTTAAAGTCTCATTATCTATCCTAATGATGGAATTTCAAGGTCTTAAAATTATTCCCCTTATGAAATGAGATTGAAAACATGATTTGATGTTTAATGCCAACAATGTAGGTTCACAAACTGATTCCCTATTTGTCATAATCCAAATGTATTCTGTTTGACAGAAGTTCAATTGCCTCTCCATCAATCTGTTTTTTTGTGCACAAAGTTCACCAAAAGCACACAGCTTTAAACTTGATTTGTTATGAGCCATGTTGCAATATAATTTTCCCAAAACAAAATTCACCCCTTCAGGGCAAATATGGTAGAAATATCTGTTTGATCCGCAGCTGGAAACATCAAGAATGTTCTTAGGTGTACATTGTTCAAACATACAACCTTTCTGGACCTTCATTTATAAAGCAAAGAAGAATGTGAAACAAAAGCAGAAATTGCTGGAAAAGCTCCGTAGGTCTGACAGCATCTGTGGAGAGAAATCAGAACAGCTACTATTAAGTCACAGTCAAGTTACTGTTAAGTCCAGTTCTGAGGAAGGGTCACTCGACCCAAAACATTAATTTTGATTTCTCTCCACAGATGCTGCCAGACCTGCTGAGCTTTTCCAGCAATTCTGTTTTTGTTTCTGGTAGAACTGCAGGTGCTGTTTTTTCAGTTTTTAAAGAAGATTGTGCCTTAGGGTAAGAGTTCTGCAATGTAATTGGTTGCTTACTCTGATGACATTAATGTCGCATGACAGCTGGAGGTCTCATTGACTTGATGCCAGATTCAAACAAAAATTGGGACAAAGAAAATCCATGGAGGTCACTTGACCTTTGTGGACAGTTTGCTTCAAGGTAAGCAGCAAGCATCTTGCTGTCCTGCTGACTGCAAAGTCCAGTCTGTATATTTATTAATCACTTAGTTAACATAACAGAGAGTCATTTACTCAGGTTTACTGATGACTCCAACATTAATGGAATAATAAATCACTTGAATGCAAGCATAAAATTACAAAGAGACATTGATAGATGAAATGAGCAATCAAAACTTTAGCAGATAAATTTCAATGCATGACAGTGTGAGAAATGAATGAATAAACAAACAAATGTATGACAAATAACTGACCTTACTTTGGACCAAATATGATCCAAGAATCATTTAAATGGTTTGGGATTTAGAGTTCCATTTTCACAGATCACTAATCAGTAGCAGTTAGGTACAAAAAGTGGTTGAAAAGTCTTTATAGATCAACAATAGAAAGGAGACAAAGTTGTAAAACAAGTCTATAATATCTTGTTTAGAACACATCTGGGCTAATATGTGTTGTTCTTGGAATGCCACCTTAGAATATCCATGATGTGGAGGTGCCAGTTTTGGACTGGGGTGGACAAAGTTAAAATTCACACCACACCGGGCTATAGTCCAACAGGTTTATTTGGAAGCACTAGCGCTCTGAAAGCTACTACTTCCAAATAAATCTGTTGGACTATAACCTGGTGTGGTGTGATTTTTAACTTAGAAAATCTAAACTAGTCTTGGAAGGAGCACATTGCAGATCCATCACAAAGTCCTCAAGACACCGAGTTAGATTATAAAGATAGATTACATGAATTAAGTTTATTGTGTTAAGAATAATTTTATTGAGACATTTAAGACCTTGGAAGGAACTGATAGGTTAGACAGGAAGAGATTTCAGAATCATTATCTTATACAACAGGGACAAGGAGGCCAAGTCTAGGACCTGTACAGGGGTGAGGGATATGGAGCAAGAATACTGGTAAACAGCTGGTGCATGAGTGGGCATGGGGAACTGATTCAATGTTGACTCAGAGGGAAGGTCAGGAAGGTCAAAGGAAATCATGAACAAGACCACACTTAATTGGAGATATTGAAGCATAATTGAGAGAATGCTACTGAGCAGCGTACCACAAGAGAGTCTACTGAAGGCATTGCAACGACCTGCAGATGAGGGAATGCCAATGCTGTAGGCACCTTTGGGTAGCTATGGCTGTCATCATCCACATCTGTCACCTTCTGCAGGCACATCTACAATGGCACAGCAGATCTAAACTTCCTCAGTCCTGGCACCTTTCAAACCACAATGGAAGACTTATACGGCATCTCCTATTCGGTCACCCAAAGGTGCATTCATCAGTTCACCGAAGTCCTTCTCAGGAAGGCATGTCAGGGTTTGTGCAACTCACTCTGGTTGCAATGAGCCAAGTTTTTTGCGTTATCCAATTTGCCTCCGCTTCGTTCCCTCATGTCTGTGGGGCTGCACGGAATTCCCTGGCATCATGTAGCCAGATTCCTCAAGAGATTTCAGTCCAGCTCTTTATGTCCACAGGCAACAAGTCCTGCAGACGTGCACCCGCACTGTCCAGGGAGCTGACGTGAGCTGACGTACCACACTCTGGTTTATGCATCAATACCACAAAGTGTCAGGAATGGTCACTTGGTAAAATTACACAGCCCCTATTGCTGTGACTCTTCCATTTGCCCTTTGTAGTTGCTGACTTCCATTTTACAAGATAATTCTGGGGGCCCTAACAAACGTGACTTTAAATTCAACCCTTTGCCAACAGTTACTTTTATGCAAAGCCTGATTTGTGTTTAACTCCTTGTGCCTGCCCCATGCTGGTTTTCTGGCATCAGCCAAAGTGGGTTCCTTCCTTTGACCAGCAGGGGGTGTCATCCAGTCCACCTCCCTTGCACTGTTAACATTAAACAACTAGAATGGCTTGTAAGATGCTTCTGGATAGACTGGGCAATCTGCATTCCTTGCATTCTAACAGTATGAGCAAAGAGATGTCTTAGTCAGGAAGGATCCATGCAACTGAAGAAATGTCTACTCACCAGAGATTCCAGGAAGAAGTCTGCTCTGTCAGATTCATGCCTTGGATATTTAGTTGGGTTTGTGAACATGTGTTTTTTTTTCACTTTTAGTCAACAGCATGTGCCCTTTTCAATAGATTGGGTTTGAATGAATGCAAAAGAGATTCCCTATCTTCACAGTTTTAAGACCATAAGAACATAACCAGAAGAAATAGGAACAGGAATAGGCCAGTTGGCCCCTCGAGCCTGCTGTGCTGTTCAATAGGATCATAGCTGATCTGACGTTCCTCATGTTCACTTTCCCGCATTTTTCCCATTACTTTTGATTCCTCTCCTGAACAAGAATTTATTTATCTCAGCCTTAAATACATACAAGGGCTCTGCACCAACAGCTCTCTGTGGCAAGGAGTTCCAAAGTGTACAAAACAAGATAATTGAGCTTGTAGCGCAGATTGAAATTGGAGGGTACAATGTTGTGGGTACCCCAGAGATGTGGCTGCAAAGGAATCAGGGCTCAGAACGGAATATCCAAGGATACATATCGAAAGGATAGATGGGCAGAGGGGGCATGGTTGCCTTAGGAGGGAATTAAATTAAATCGATATGGGTATGGGTGGGGTTGAGGGACTGCAAATGAAAAAGACCCCGTTGGGAATTATGTACAGGCCTTTTGAGCAGCAGTCAGGATATGGGGCAGGAAATAAACAGAGATAGAAAAGGCACTATTATAATAATTATGGAGGACTTCAATGTGCAGGTGGGCTGGGAAAATTAGGTTGGTAGCAGATCTCAAGAAAAGGAATTCATGGAATATCAATGATGTTTTTTGGAGTGTTTTATGGTAGTGCCCACTAGGAAACAGGCCATTTTGGATTTGGTGATGTGTATGAGACAGACATGATCAGGGAGTTCAAGGTGCATGAACCTCTGGGGGCAGTGACTATAATATGAAAGATTTTACGATATAGTTTGAGAGGTAGAAACTGAAATCAGATATTATGGTTACAATTGAGTAAAGGTAACTACAAAGACATGAGGCAGGAGCTAGCCAGAGTTGGCCGGAATGGGAGTCAAACAGAGAAGACACTGGAACACAGATGACAGGAATTTCTGGGGGTAATTCAGGTGGTACAGCAGAAATTCACCCCAAGTAAGATAAAACATACCAACAGGAAAATGAGGCAACTGTGGCTGACAAGGGAAGTCGGGGACAGCATAATAGTGAAAGAAAAGGCATACAATGTGGTGAAGATAGAGGAAAGCCAATGGATTGGGAAGCCTTTAGAACCAGCAGAGAATATCTAAAGAAAAGCAATAAGGGAGAGAAGACATAGAATGGGAGTATGCTAGCTAGTAATATAAATGAAAAACTGCAAGATCTTTATTAGATGTCTAAAAGCAGAGGTGGAAAGAGTGAATATTAGAAAATGAGGCGGGAGAAGTAGTAATGAGGAACAAAGAAATGGAGGAACTAAATGGGTACTTTGCATCAGTTTTCATAGTGGAAGACACCAGCAGCATATCAGAACTTCAAGAGAGTTGGGGGGGGGGGGGGGGCAATGGTAAGTGTAGTTGCCATCACAAAGGAGAAGATGCTGGGGAGGCTGAAAGGTTTGAAGGTGGATAAATCACACTGACCAGATGGACTGCACCTCAAGTTTCTAAAGGAGATAGCTGAAGAGGTTGGAAAGGCATTTGTGGTGATCTTTTAGGAATTACTGGAGTCAGGGAGAATCCCAGAAGACTGGAAATGTAACACCTCTGTTATTGAAGGGAGGGAGGTAGAAAACAAAAACCTATAGGTTGGTTAGCCTGACCTCAGACATTGCTAAGATTTTGGAATCCACTATTGAGGTTGAGAATGTAGAATTTTTGGCAATGCATGGTAAAAAAGGGTTGAGTCAACACAACTTTGTCAAGGTGAGGTCATGTCTGAAATATTTGTTAGAATTGTTTGAGAAGGTAACAACTACGTTAGACAAAGAGAACCACTGGACATGATCTATTTAGATTTCCAGAAGACCTTTGACAAGGTGTCCCACAGGAGTCTGTTAAATAAGATAAGAGCCCACGCTGTTAGGGGCAAGGTACTGGCATGGATAGATGATTGGTTGAAGGCAAAGAATGGGGATGAAGGGATCTTTTTCAGGACAGCAGCTGGAGTTTCACATGGATGTGTGATGGGATCATGACTGTTCACATTATACATTAATGATCTGGACAAAACAACTGAGCGCATTGTTGTTATGTTTCCAAATGACACAAAGAGGGACAGCTAGTGTGGAGGAAGTGGGGAAGCTGCAGACAGAACTAAACAGGCTAGGAGAGTGGGCAAAGAAGTGGCAGGTGGAGTACAATGTAGGCAAGTGCAAGGCACTTAGGGAGGAAGAATATAGGCATATTCTATTAAATGGGGAAAAGCTTCAGAAATCTGAAGCACAAAGGGACTTGGAAATCCCAGTTCAGAATTCTCTTAAGGTTAACATGCAGGTTCAGTTGGCAGTTAGGAAGACAAATATAATGTTAGCATTATATTTCAAGAGGGCCAGAACACATGAGCAGAGATGTATTCCTGAAGCTGGATATGGCTCTGATCAGGACACTTTTGTAATATTTTGAGCAGTTTTGGGCCCTGTATCAAAGGGAGGATGTACTGCCATTAGAGAGGGTCCAAAGAATTTAGAAGAATGATCCTGGATGAAGGGCTTGTCATACAAGGAGCAGTTGATGAGACTATGTTTATACTCGATGGAGCTGAGAAGGATGAGGGGGGTCTGATTGAAATGTATAGAATACTAAGAGGAGAAAATGAGGTTTGCAGATGCTGGAGATCAGATGCTGTCTGACTTGCTGTGCTTTTCCAGCACCACTCAGAATACTGAGTGGCCTGGATAGTGTGAACATGGTGATGATGTTTTTACGAGTAGGAGAGAGGCACAGCCTCAGAGAGAAGGGACAAACTTTTAGAACTGAGACAATGAGGGATTTCTACCACCATCGGGTGGTTAATCTGTAGAACTCATTGCCACAGAGGACTGTGGAGGTCAAGATATTGAGTATATTTAAGACAGTGATAGGTTCTTGTTTAGCAAAGGGGATCAAGGGTTACACAGGGAAGGCAGGAGAATGGGGTTGAGTAACAGCCATGATCAAATGGAGGAGCAGATTCGATGAGTTGAATGGCCTAATTCTGCTTCAAGGTTTTATGTTCTCAGAATTGGAATGTGAGAGAAGGAGTTCCCCTTCATCTCTGTCTTAAACTGATGTCCCTTTAGTTTCCTTCTGGCCCTAGTCTCTCCTGTGAGAGGAAACATCTTGTATCTGAGGAAAGGTGCATTGCCATTGGAGAGGGTCAAAAGACATTTAGAAGAATGATCCTGGGATGAACGGCTTGTCCTACAAGGAGCAGTTGATGAATCTGTGTTTACCTTCTCAGCACTTAACTTGACAAGGCTCCTCAAGAATCCAATATGTTTCAATGAGATCACTTCCCAGTCTTCCAAATGCTCGTGAGTAAAGTCTCAACCTCTTTTGTCTTCGCTCATCAGAGAACAACCTGCCTGGAAGGCTTTGAGAACTTAATAGCAAAACTTCAACATGACATTAGCATAGTGATTGTAGCAAGGTCAGCCAGATGGATATCGTGCAATATGGTTTCCCTGATTGGACAGATTAACAGCCACAATCAAGGAATTCATATTCAATGAGGTCTGGCTGGCTGATCTCATCACAATCACTACAATCAGAAATCTGAATTTTGACCATGCTCCCAATTAAGCTCCCAATTGGCCATTCTCCCTATTAGTCTTTCTAACCACACCAGCCAGGCCCAGAAGATTCACCCACAATGGCTGACAAAAAGAGAATATAGCTTTGATTGATGTAAAGTCTGTCCAGAAATCTTCTACTGGCATGCATAGATAGTGGGTTATAAAGTAAGGGTCGACATTATTAGAGACAAAAATATTGAGAGGTGCAGAGCAAGGTAAGAATAGTTCATACTTGTTTTGTATCAGTATTTACCATGCAAGATGCTGATGAAACATTTGAGGAGGTGGAGATGGTAGAAGCAATGAATGGGGTGAGTATTGAGAAGACAGATATACAGAAAGGCAGTCTGAGCTTAGACAGGATAGTCGCCTGGTCTGTAAATTGTTAAAAGAAGTGGGCCTGGAGATTACAGGAAAGCTTGCCATAATCTTCCAATTTTCCCTCAGATACAGGAGAGATGGCAGAGGATCGGAGAGTGTCAAATGAAAAGGGTAAAAACATTGCATGCATTTCTGATATCTTTCTTTTCTGCACCTTCTCTTGTGACTCTATACCCATTTTATAATATAGTGACCAGAATTACACAACATACTGTGTAGTCTAACCAAGATTCAATATAAGTTGAACAAAACATCCTATCTTTAAATGCTATCCCTCAGGAAATGAAGTATTTCCTTGGTTCGTCTTTTATATAGTCCTGCTAATCATGGGTTGCTTCTTCAAAGTGACGCTATCACAAGAAGTAAAATGCCTGGCGCTTTTGAGCACACATTCTCATCTCACTTTGTTAAGTCTGGGTACAATGGCAGAAAGAGATAAATATTAGGTTCTTGTCTGAATTAATATGAATCAGAGTAGCAGACGTTTGTTTTTTTGACTCGTAAGTTACTGTTGCTAATGGTTTCAGTTACACATGGGTCTGGGTTTGATTATCTTTATGGCTTCTCTTTAAACCTTTCATAATTCATCATCTTTGGCAGATTTCCATGAAAACTGAATGCCTGTTTCAAACCACCTCTGGGTTTTTTTTAAAAGGCAATTCAATTAACTCTTAAAACTTCTGCTGACAATTAAGCTTATGTTATGTTATCAATAATACAAAATCTAGCATGAGACATTAGTTAGATAATATACAGGCATAGATTTGCTTTAGTGATGCATGACTGCAGAATAATCAGTAATTTAGCTGCACATACGTGTGCCTCTAGGTACAGTGCTTACAACTAAAGGGTTAAGGTGACAAATTATTTTTCCCTGATGGATTCTTCATTACTTTTTCCACAAAATGGAATTCACTGTTCATTTTAAAATGTTGAGAAAAGAAGTCTTCTAGATGAACCCAAGCTATGTAAATCTCATCCAAAGTTGCAATTCTTAAATCACATCCTCTTTTGTTCTGACAATTTGGAGACCGTCATGGTTTTTGAAGCTGTCAACCTTATCTGTGATGCCAGAAATTAAAATAATGTTTTGCTTGAAAATATTCACAAACACAATTTAAACATTTAAATCTAAACTGAAAAGTTTGTTTGGAAGAAAAACACCACAAAAACAAAGCTGAATATGAATATAATATGGTGGTCAACATCAGCTCCATGCAAAAGCTCTAGAGTTCCTCTGGTTCCTTTTATAGAGTTGTAGAGTCATAGAGTTATGGAGTATCAGTTCAAAAAGACAGCTCAGCACCTCCTTCTCATGTGCAATTAAGAATAGGTAACAAATGCTGACCTTGCCAACAACACTCACATAATGTTAGAGAGATGTATAGCATGGAAACAGACCTTCAGTCCAACATGACCTTGCCAACTAGATATCCTAAGTTAATCTAGTCCCATTTTCCAGCATTTGGCCCAAATCCCTTGAAACCCTTCCTATTCACGTACCCATCCAGATGCCTTTTAAATGTTCTAATGCTACCCGCCCCACCACCTCTTCTGGCAGCTCATTCTATGCACACACCACCCTCTGCATGAAAAAGTTGCCCCTCAAGTCCCTTTTAAATCTTTCCCCTCTCTCCTTAAAGTTTTGCCTTCTATTTTTGGACTGCCAAGCCTGGAGAGAAGACCTTGGCTATTCATCCTATCCAAGTCTCTCATAATTTTCTTATCTTTCTTCTTCAAGACATGTTTTGGAGTGCAACTTCAAGAGGCTAGCCATCATTCATGTAAGAGGAACTGCAGTGAATGCGAGCAAACTAATTGACCATGGGCAGTGGAGGGGAGCCCTCATCCAATGTTTATTCACTTCCTGTGATCAGAGGGGGAAGTCCTTGGATGATGCTCTCCTCCGGAATGCTTCCTCACTGTTAACAGCACAGTCCTCAAGCCCATCCTGGGACATTCCTGTTCTGTGTCAACAAACATAAACTAAGGTTTTGATAGACAGAGTAAGGAGAAACTGTTTCCATCTGAATGAGAGTTGGTAACCACAGGACACAGGTTTAAAGACAATTAGCAAAACAACCAGAGTTGTTAAGAGAAGAAAAAGAATATATTGCCTGAGAGAATGGCACTAACTAATTCAAGCATAGCATTCAAAAGGGAATTAGAAACCTTTGAATAGAAACATTTGCAGGACAATGGGAAAGAGCAGGGGATTGGACCTAATTGAAATGTTACTTCAGGGAACCAGCACAGACATGATGTGTTCTTAAGTGGTGTATCACTGCTCCTGTGCTAGTTACTGGGATATCTTTGTTCTTTGATATATTTCCAAGTCAACATGGTGAGTGGCTTGGATATGAATTTGCAGGTGGTGGAATTCCCATGTACCTGCTGTCCTTGACCTTCAAGATGGAAGTGGTGGTGTGTTTGGAAGGTACTGTCTAAGGATCTTTGGCAAATTTCTGCAGTGCATCTTGTAGATAATATACACTGCCACTACAGAGTATCAATGGTGGAGGGAATGGATATTTGTGGTACCAATTGAGTAGACTGCTTTGTCCTAGATGGTGTCAAGTCTCTTGAGTGTCAGTGGAACTGCACTCATCCAAGCAAGTGGGCAGTTTTCCTTCACACTCTTCACTTGTGCCTTGTAGATATTGGGCAAGTTTTTTGGGAAGTCAGGAAGTGAGTTACTTGGAGAAGTATTCCTAGTCTTTGACCTGTTCTTGTAGCCATTATGGTGAGTCTAGTTCAGTTCCTGGTCAATGGTAACCCCGAGGATGTTGATAGTGGGGGATTCAGTGATGTCAACATCATTGAATGTCAAGGGGAGCTGGTTAGATTGTCTCTTATTGGAGATGGTCATTGCTTGGCATTTGTGTGGAATGAATGTTAGTTTCCACTTGTCAATCCAAGCCTAGATATTGTCCGGATCTTGTTGCAATTGGACATGGACTGCTTCAGTATCTGGGGAGTCGTGAAAGTGCTGAACATTGCGCAATCATCAGCGAACATCTCCACTTCTGACCTTATGATTGAGAGAAGATCATTAGTAAAGTAGCTAGGACACTACCCTGAGGAATTCCTGTGGAGATATCCTGGAATTGAGACAATTCATCTCCAACAACTACTACCATCTTCCTATGTGCCAGCTAAGACTCTAACCAGCAGAGAGTTTTTCTTCTGATTCCCTTTGACTCCAGTTTTTTTTAGGACTCCTTCATACCATGCTCAGTCAAACATAGCTGTCACTCTCACCTCACCTTTGAAATTCAGCTCTTTTATCTATGTTTGAACCAAGGCTGTAATAGTTAATGATGTCAAGAACTGAGTGGCCCTGGCAGAACCAAAACTAGGCAAAGGTGAGCTTAGTATTGCTGAGTAGGTGCTGCTTTTGCACTAACGATGATACTTTCCATCATTATACTGATCATTATACAGTAGACTCACGGGATTGGATTTGTCCTGCATTTTGTGTGCAGGACAGACCTGGACAAATTTTGACATTACCAAGTAGATGCCAGTGTTGTTGTTTTACTGGAACAACTAGACTAGGAGTGTGGCAATGTCTGGAGCACAAAGTCTTCAATACAATTGCCAAAATGTTGTGAAGGCTAATTGCTTTTGCAGTACAGCGCCTCCAACAATCTCTGGATATCACACAGAGTGACTTGAATTGACTGAAGACTGGTATCTGTGATGCTGAAAACCTTTGGAGGAGATACCAAAGGTTAATAGATGATGCCTTGGCTATTAGCATCAAAACTAGTCATACCACCATTGATACCAGGCACAGCCTATCAATGCAGACTTTTTTGGACAATTGCATTGTTAACAACTTAGGAAGTTTTTATTCAAATTGACTGCTCAATGTTTGAAGAACAGTAGCAAGAATACTGTCCTTTCACTAAAGCACAGTAATCAGGAGTCTGAGAGTGATAAATGGTTAGCTCTAGCTAATCTTTGCCAATAAGATTTCAGTGGGTTCACTATCGACTTCAAAAGGACAGAATTCTTGTGGAGTCTTTCATGTCAGTAACGTGGTATCACCATGTTAAATGAAATTAGTCTATAACTTTTAGCAACTTCCTATTCTACACAAACATAATAAATTATGTCATTCTTTACATCAGCCTGAGTTTTGAATTCTAAAGGGTATAAAATATTTCCATATTATGCAGAAACTGATATTGTGTCCTAGAAAATGATATTAAAGAAAGATTAAATATGGTTGAAATTCATGTTGGGCATTATGCAGTTATTGCACCAGTTGGCAGTCATTTACCCTCTCCAATATTCAAATCCATTGACTTTAATAAACTGAAATGTGAGGTACAGCTCATGCGATACTGTCCATATTTATGCTCCATCTAAGAAGTATTTCTCAATCAATGAATTAACTGAAAAGTACTGTTCTGACTTGTGTCCATTTAATCATTACAATTATTGAATAATAATGACTTAAAGTTGACTGGAGCATCCCAACATTTCATTTTGTTAGTTTTGAAACTTGTTTCTAATAAAGCTCGCTACATTCCAAAATCATATGGTGTCTTGTTTTTTAATCTTACTTATCAAAATATTTATTGTTACTCAATCTTTTCTTAATGTATATTAGTGTCTTACTAACAGCACACTTACTTTCAATTATGTAAATATAGCATTAATGGTGTAGATATTCACTTGTATTAAGCTAGTTTTATTAAACTCACTTCTGAAAAATAATGAGAAGTCAAGATTTTAAACTATAGCACAGCTGGATGTATTTCACACATAAAGAAGTAATTATGCTATATTCGGCCATTCTTGGCATCTCCAATTGCTCCCCACACATCAAAAACAAATTCATCTGGAAACGCAAAATCACCAAGGATTGAGTCCAGTGCTTCTGCAAACTCATCTGGATTCTTCTTGTCTTTTCCAGTTTCCACCATTGTTGCAGCTGAATAGAGAAAGAATGAAAATAAGGAGTAACTTGCTGCATAATGCAGACGCAAAAGGATACTTTTTACATTTTACATTTTCTCATACACTTGGAACATACACAGTAAAACTAAAGAGCAGTCTGATGGGTCAAAATTAAACTGATGTAATTTCTATTTTGATTATATAGAAATGACAACATTGAAAGATATAAAATTGCTTAGCAACCATTAGAATTTAAAAAGCACAATTATGATTTTATCATAAAAACCAAAAGAACTACGGATGCAGAAACAAAAGCAGAAATTGCTGAAACAGCTACATTTGTGGAGAGGAATCAGAGTTAACATTTCAGGTCCAATGACCCTTCCTCAGAACATATGATTTTATCATATCTTTTGAGATGGTTAGCCTAATGAGCCTCATATTCAGATTACAGTAACTACTCCCCACACCCTGCTGCACCCCCACTCCCCACTCTTTTCCAACCTATTGATACAACACCGCTATGGTTCTTACAATCTGGCTCCTCTTTCAATCCTTGGAGTCTCTTTTGCCCACCCTATCAAGACCAGTCCTGTCTGTGCCCAGTACAGAATCACAACATATTGTTCAGTGGGACTCGGGGTCACTGAGCTCTGTGGCAGGACCTTCCCCCCCCCAGAGGGCCCATCTCCAGCCGACTAATATCCCACAGTTTATTAAACAACAGCAGAGCAACTATCAGGTGAAACAAGGAATATGTTCCCCACCTCAATGAATGGTGCAATATCCCACCATCCCAAAACATTCTGCTCACGCAAATTGTCACAGTCAAGACTCTGTGGAACAGAACAACGTGAGATTCAAGATTTTCTAATTTTATCCTATCGATTTTTTTAAGTGACATGATGTGGTGGCAGAAATTAATAATCTAATGCCATCAGTTTATGATACTTAAATTAGGTATCATAATGTAAGGTTGAGATGGGGTCACGTAGCATTGAAGAATCTATATCACCTGGTATCTATATACGTACACTACAATCACAGACTCAGACTATGCATTTCAGATGTGCTGTAGCACACTCCGCTTAGCATGTCATGCTGCAAGAGGACAGAGCTTAGTGAGATGGACAATGAGAAGTTTATATAATTGGGTTGCATGCCATGATAAGTGATGACTTCAAGAGACGTCCCTTAAGGGTATATTGCACATCTGTGCAAGACATAACTTAACATAAATAGCAAGTTAAAAGAATGATGAACTCTTATATTACTGAGGAATAAGCAACTTTAATGAACATTGAACATGAATGTCACCCAGAAAGGCTTTGGTTAGTTGCTAATCAGTTGCTGCCTGTTGTGACTCGTGAGAAGCACTCTGAGTCAGAGCTTGATCTTGAGTCTCATTCATAAAGTCCAAAGACAGGTTCCAGGCTGAACAAATTATTACATTTATCTCAAATCCATTCCTTCAAGTAAACATTGATGAGGTGGCCACCAACTTCCATCAGATGTTTGATTTACAAAGCAGTGCAAAGTGATATTGAGCTGAAAGTCAGATCAAGCAGAGCGATTTTAGAGGACAGGTAAACTGGGAAAAATACCTGCCTTGACCATCCTATGCTTGTAAAATGAAACCTTACATTAGATCCATAAGACTCTGTGAAACAATATTCTCTCAAATGACGATAATCAAGTTTAAGTTTTGTGCCTACCTCACAGACACCCATTTGATAGACTGTATACAACTAACAAGCTCAAACTACAACCCAGACTTCAAGGAACTGGCTAATAATGTGCAATCAAGAAAATGAGTACAGGACAAATTGAATTATTATGTACACATAGTTTTAGATTTATATAGCACCTATATATTTTCTTGGAGTAGATCAAAGTTGCACTTAAATTGAAAAAGTAACCTTGGGCTGAAAAAGATTGGAGACCACTTACAATACAAAGCTTTCTTATTTCTTTAATGTTTTTCTGCTAGTTGTCCACTTAATATAAAATCCAATCATAGCAGAGTATGGAGTCTTTTTGATTTCAATACAACTCTTTACCTTTCCTTGTCTGAGCCATGTCATTTAATGATTTAGAGTCATTAAGTTTTTTTTATTCAGTGTGACTCAGAGTGGTGTCTGAGACTTGGGGACTTATGGACGAAGAAAATTGCTACCAGCTGACAATGCAGCAAAAAAAAAAGAATCAGAGTCAGAACACTATTTCACTGTCAGAGAAACAAATAAATAGATCACAAATATATCATAATGATCAGCATATCAATGCCAGGGAATCGTTCACACTGATTCCACTATACAATCACGGTGGCACAGTGATTAGCACTGCTGCCTCACAGCGCCAGAGACCCGGGTTCAATTCCCGCCTCAGGCGACTGACTGTGTGGAGTTTGCACATTCTTCCCGTGTCTGCGTGGGTTTCCTCCGGGTGCTCCGGTTTCCTCCCACAGTCCAAAGATGTGCAGGTCAGGTGAGTTGACCATGCTAAATTGCCCATAGTGTTAGGTAAGGGGTAGATGTAGATGTAGGGGTATGGGTGGGTTACGCTTCGGCGGGGCAGTTTGGACTTGTTGGGCTGAAGGGCCTGTTTCCACACTGTAAGTAATCTAATCTAAAAAACTGTTTATAGACCACCTTACATATAGAAATCTTCAGTACGAGGTCACCACAGAAATATGATTATTGGCAAACCAGCATAAAAGGACAGCGTGTAGATAAATATTGTTTAGCTCCTATATTTTATAAATCATTCTTGTTCAGTTGTAAGACCAAAGTTACTCTGCCTATTGGTTATGAATGCTCACTTAACCAGATTTAGGGAGATAACCTTTGGTATGCAGTGTTCCGACTGGATATAAATAGTAAAAATGTCTTGAATGCAGGCTTCCCAGAACAATGCAAAAAAGAGAAATGAATTTGAATGAAAATTGCACTATGGTTCAAATTATTCTATCAAATTTCTCTCAGTTGATCCTAGTTTGTGGTTAATTATGATTCAAACCACATTCACCATTCATTTTTCTTTAAGAATACAAGGGAACTGTGTGATTTCTGGCCATCTTTGTGGATACCTGCATTTGCTACATGTATCAGTCGTCCTCCAAATCATTTCTCAGTTACCATAGAAGTAAAAGAATTAAAAGTGGCTAGCTAACAGCTCATTCCCATGTTAAATGTTTCTGCTACTTTCAGGAACTAATGGAATTCAGAGATTTATGATTCCTAATATGGTAAAGTGTGGACAGCTGTTGGCAGGACATTATCAGCTGTGGGAAAACTGTCTAAGTTTTTCTCTGTACGTCAGCCAGTAATGAACAAGACAGAATATGTCACTATGCACCCTTGGGCTTTATGTAATTTATTATTGTAATAACATAGAATCATAGAATGAAACAACACAGAAGGAAGCTAATCAGCCCATCACACCCATGTTGGCTCTTTGACTGATACAACCAATTTCTGTCATTTGTTGTCCTGTTATCTTTCTGATATTTGCAATTTATTTATTTAGAGTATTGTGTGCAAATCTGGGCCCCATATTTCAGGAAGGATGTACTGGCCCTGGAGTGGCTCCAGAGCAGGTTCATGAGAATAATCCCAGGAATGAAAGGCTTAACATATGAGGAAGGTTTGAATTCTCTAGGTCTATATTCGATAGAGTTTAGACGGATGAGGGGGGGACCTAATTGAAACATACACAATACTGAACAGCCTGGACAGTGTGGATGTTGGGAAGATGTTTCCATTGGCAGGAGAGACCAGGACCCAATGGCACAGCCTTAGCGTAAAGGAAAGACCATTTAGAATGGAAATATGGAGACATTTTGTCAACCAGAGTGGTGAATTTATGGAATACATTGTCACAAAAGGCTGTGAAGGCCAGGTCATTGAGTATACTTAAGATAGGTTCTTGATTATCAAGGCGATCAAGGGTTATGGGGCGAAAGCGGGAGAATGGGGTAGAGAAACCTATCAGCCATGACTGAATGGTCGAGAAGACTTAATGGGCTGAATGGCCTAATTCCTGTTCCTACGTCCTATGGTCTTATGGTAATTATTTTTTGACTGCTAATAGATCTTCTTCTCCACAATTGGGCATGTCACAATGAAATAAAATACAGATTATTGATTTTTGCATGTCATCATCCAATTTAACACCTAGAACTTCAACGTACTGAAATGGATGTTAAGGAGACCAAAACGTAGACTTAAAAAATCGACCACCCAGGCTGGTCGAGTTTCTAGAAATGAATGTGGATTAGGAAAGAGACAGTTTAAACTGAAATTAATCTGAAATTGACTTCTGAAGAATGGGTCACTGGACCCGAAACGTTGACTCTGATTTCTTTCTACAGATGCTTCCAGGCCTGCCGAGATTTTCTATCACTTTCTATCACTATTTGTTTCTGAAATTAATCTTTTCCATAAGGATAATTAAACCAGCCAACAAGCCTTCTGGGAAGGTGTGAAAAATCTTTTTTCTCCTATTTTGACTTAGACTTTTTGAGAATATTCCCATGTTGGAGGTGGAACCTGTCTTATAATTAGGAAGGTTTCAGCAGAGAAAGAAAACACAGGCAAGCTTAAACTTCAAGAGCTGCTTCTGGCAGAGAGAGTTGAGGGGAATGTAGCACTGAACAGAAGCTGAGGACCCTCTCTGTCTGCCTCTCAAAATGAAAGAGTGCTCAGAAACAATACAGGTTATCTAGATGCTTCTTTCCAGTGAGAACCAGAAGGATAATTGGGATATTCACAACTGCTGATGCTCTAATCTTAAACAGCTGTTGGCTCAACTTAAAACCTTACACAAAGACACCTAATGGACTCGTTTTTTCTTTCCTTTACCATCCTTTATACTGGACAGTATCCTGTTGAACTAAATGTGTGTGTGTGTCTATGCTATGTGAAGTTGGTTCATTGGCAATGTTGGTGGTGATGCATTTATGTGGCCAAACAGAGTTGGGAAAGGCAAGTGTTGATCTTGATGGTGTATCTGGGAGATGGAACAGCATTAAGAACAGATAGAACTCACAATCTGAATAGGGTCCCTTTGACAAAAGCTTCCCATCTGATATCCAAGTGGGGTGACTACATCTCTTTTCCAGCAAATGGCAAAGTTAAATATTTTTGTACGGGTGCATTGTATCTAAAAGCAGACAGCAGGTGGGCTCTTGTCCGAAACATCGATTTCGCTGCTCCTTGGATGCTGCCTGAACTGCTGTGCTCTTCCAGCACCACTAATCCAGAAGTAGGTGAGCTGTCAGAGCAGTACTTTTTGGGTTGCTGCGTCACTACACATTCATGTAGGGGTTGCAGGGAATGCTGCTTACAATTTGATTTTTGGGGGCACCTTTACAGCAGTACCTTTCCTTCGAGGCATGTATTGGTCATGCATTAAGCTAAGTTCATTCTGAACATCTGCCCACAGAGGTATAGTTTTGACCAGCTAACTGTTTCATTCCATTAAACTGGGTCTTAACAAACACTAGAATCTTAGTAACCACATTGAGTTTCTCTTTTTCAAAGCAAACTGATTCATTGAAACTGATCACATTATGATCATTGCCAGATAAATTTCCATTTTTGTTAGAAACAAATAATGAAGCAGCATTAGTTCTATTTTAAACCTGGTAAAGTCTGTCACACAGTTGGCTCTGGAACTTACTGCTTCAGAAAACTGTCTTGAATATATACAAAGAATTTGCTACCTTTCTGACTCGGGCTAGTTGCTTTTCCCCACTGAAAATTAAAGCCTCCCATTTAAAAAACTTTGTTAGTGCCACAGACTCTCAAACCCTGAATTAATGCATTGGGATATGTTACCATTTCACCTTCACTGTGGAGCTGCTGCTGCCTGTGGTTACTCCTGCCAGAGGATCTATTGACATGGTACAAAACATTCATCTGTCTTGTGACATCCTCATCCATTACTGCAGCTCATTTGCAATGCTCTGCGACATCCATCATCCAACTTCTACTATTCTGCTCTCTCCAATTTGTCCTCTGGAAGAGACCTTTGTAGTTTTTCAGCTCTGATCAAATGGTTAAAATATTGACTTTCTTTTATAGTTTTTACTTATTGAGTTCCTACTGCTCTTGCAATTTCAAGTATCTCTTCATTTTTCATTAGATCTACCCTTTATGTAATATTTACTATACCTCTAGCATCCACATTTCAAAGTCCTTTATTTTCTTTCATAGATCTTTATTGTCCAAGTTTCTGAGGCAGACAAGAAAAGGGATAGACTGTAGCACCTGAATGAGTTATTTCCTCATTACAAGTTTGAGTTATCTTGTGTTAACGTATCCATCACTTTCACAAAATTACTCCTGGCTATTTTATCCTCCTTTTAACATCTGCATCACTTTTGCCATCTTCTGTCTCAACTAAGCACACTTTTCTATTTGTTTCAGTGTGATTCCATCCACTTCAATCATCACTTTGGTTTCTTCAATTGTGTTCCTTCCAACTACCATCGTTTTGGCTCAAGTCATGTTCTAAACTGTTCAATTTTATTTGATCTATGATGCTCACATAGGGCCTTTAATGATACTGCAACTAGTGTTGTCATTATCATTTTGTCAATGAGGAGAATACATTCTGGCTGGAGGTTGAATTATTGACTCCAGTATGGACTTGGGCCCATTGACTTAAGAAGATCAATGGTTTTAGCTAACAACAAGCACAAAAATGAAATAGGTGGCCTTTGCTTTCTTTTAAATGCCAATCATGAATGACGGGTGAATAAAATTAAGAGAAGTAAATGCACAGCATTTATGGAGATTCGTGTGGTGCAGTGGTTATGTCCCTACCTGTGAGCCATGAGGGCTGGATTCAAGGTCCACCTACTCCAGAGATATGTCATAACATCACTGGACAGGTTACTTAGAAAATAGTTAGAATTGCAGACTGACATGCAATTCTTTCTTTTCAGTTGTCTAACAGAAAATAAATAACTTGCACAACATTTACTAGCCTTCTTGTGGTGCAGTAATGTTGTTTGTATCTTGAGGCTAGAAGTTCAAGTTCCACCTGTTCCAGAGGGCTGTCATAACATGTTAGGAGAATCCAAAGGATTTTTACAAATATATTAAGGACAAAAGGGTAACGAGGGAGAGAATAGGGCCCCTCAAAGATCAGCAAGGCGGCCTTTTGTGTGGAGCCACAGAAAATGGGGGAGATACTAAATGAATATTTTGCATCAGTATTCACTGTGGAAAAGGATATGGAAGATATAGACCGTAGGGAAATAGATGGTGAAATCTTGCAAAATGTCCAGATTACAGAGGAGGAAGTGCTGGATGTCTTGAAATGGTTAAAGGTGGATAAATCCCCAGGACATGATCAGGTGTACTCAAGAACTCTGTGGAAAGCTAGAGCAGTGATTGCTGGGCCTCTTGCTGAGATATTTGTATCATTGATAGTCACAGGTGAGGTACCAGAAGACTGGAGGTTGGCAAACGTGGTGCTACTGTTTAAGAAGGGCAGTAAAGACAAGCCAGGAAACTATAGACCGGTGAGCCTGACATTGGTGGTGGGCAAGTTGTTGGAGGGAATCCTGAGGGACAGGATGTACATGTATTTGGAAAGGCAAGGACTGATTCGGGATAGTCAACATGGCTTTGTGCTTGGGAAATCATGTCTCACAAACTTGATTGAGTTTTTTGAAGAAGTAACAAAGAAGATTGCTGAGGGCAGAGTAGTAGATGTGATCTATATGGCCTTCAGTAAGGTGTTTGACAAGGTTCCCCATGGGAGACTGAATTGCAAGGTTAGATCTCATGGAATACAGAGAGAACTAGCCATTTGGATACAGAACTGGCTCAAAGGTAGAAGACACAGGGTGGTAGTGGAGGGTTGTTTTTCAGACTGGAGGCCTGTGACCAGTGGAGTGCCACAAGGATCGGTGCTGAGTCCTCTACTTTTTGTCATTTACATAAATAATTTGGATGCAAGCATAAGAGGTACAATTAGTAAGTTTGCAGATGTCACCAAAATTGGAGGTGTAGTGGACAGTGAAGAGGATTATCTCAGATTACAACAGGATCTGGACCAGATGGGCCAATGGGCTGAGAAGTGGCAGGTGGAGTTTAATTCAGATAAATGCGAGGTGCTGCATTTTGGGAAAGCAAATCTTAGCAGGACTTATACACTTAATGGTAAGGTCCTAGGGAGTGTTGCTGAACATAGAGACCTTGGACTGCAGGTTCATAGCTCTTTGAATGTGGAGTCGCAGGTAGATAGGATAGTGAACATAGAACATAGAACATAGAAAAATACAATGCAGTACAGGCCCTTTGGCCCTCGATGTTGCGCCGATCCAAGCCCACCTAACCTACACTAGCCCACTATCCTCCATATGCCTACCAATGCCCGTTTAAATGCCCATAAAGAGGGAGAGTCCATCACTGCTACTGGCAGGGCATTCCATGAACTCACGACTCGCTGAGTAAAGAATCTACCCCTAACATCTGTCCTATACCTACCACCCCTTAATTTAAAGCTATGCCCCCTCGTAATAGCTGACTCCATACGTGGAAAAGGTTCTCATGGTCAACCCTATCTAAACCCCTAATCATCTTGTACACCTCTTTCAAGTCACCCCTAAACCTTCTTTTCTCCAATAAAAACAGCCCCAAGTGCCTCAGCCTTTCCTCATACAATCTTCCTACCATACCAGGCAACATCCTGGTAAACCTCTTCTGCACCCGTTCCAGTGCCTCCACATCCTTCCTATAGTATGGCGACCAAAACTGCACACAATACTCCAGATGCAGCCGCACCAGAGTCTTATACGACTGCAACATGACCTCAGGACTCCGGAATTCAATTCCTCTACCAATAAAAGCCAGTATGCCATATGCCTTCTTCACAGCACTATTTACCTGGGTGGCAACTTTAAGAGATCTGTGTACATGGACACCAAGATCCCTCTGCTCATCCACACTACCAAGTATCCGACCATTAGCCCCATCTTTTTGTTACTCATACCAAAGTGAATCACCTCACACTTACCCACATTGAATTCCATTTGCCACCTTTCTGCCCAGCTCTGCAGCTTATCTATATCCCGCTGTATCCTGCCAAATCCTTCCTCACTGTCAACAACTCCACCGACTTTCGTATCATCCGCAAACTTGCTCACCCAACCTTCTAGCCCCTCCTCCAGGTCACTTATAAAAATGACAAACAGCAATGGTCCCAAAACAGATCCTTGAGGAACACCACTAGTAACTGCACTCCAAAATGAACCTTTACCGTCGACTACTACTCTCTGTCTTCTTCCAGCCAGCCAATTCCTAATCCAAACCTCCAACTCACCCTCAATGCCATACCTCCGTATTTTTTGCAGTACCCTACTGTGGGGAACCTTATCAAATGCCTTACTAAAATCCATATACACCACATCTACTGCTTTACCCTCATCCACCTCCTTAGTCACCTTCTCAAAGAATTCAATAAGGTTTGTTAGGCACGATCTGCCCTTCACAAAAACATGCTGACTATCCTTGATCACATTATTCCTATTCAGATGTTCATAAATCCTATCCCTTACAATTCTCTCTAAGACTTTGCCCACAACAGAAGTGAGGCTCACCGGCCTATAGTTACTAGGGTTATCCCTACTCCCCTTCTTGAACAAGGGAACCACATTTGCTATCCGCCAGTCTTCTGGCACTATTCCTGTAGACAACGGGAACATAAAAATCAAGGCCAATGGCTCTGCAATCTCCTCCCTTGCTCCCCAGAGAATCCTAGGATAAATGCCATCAGGCCCAGGGGACTTATCTATTTTCACCCTTGCCAGAATTTCCAACACCTCTTCCCTACATACCTCAAAGCCGTCCATTCTAATTAATTGTGACTCAGTATTCACATCGGCAACAATGTCCTGTTCCTGAGTGAATACTGATGAAAAGTATTCATTCAGTGTCTCCCCAATCTCTTCAGTCTCCACACGCAACTTCCCACTACTATCCTTGACTGGACCTATTCCTACCCTAGTCATTCTTTTATTCCTGACATACCTATAGAAAGCCTTTGGGTTTTCCCTAATCCTACCAACTAAGGACTTTTCATGTCCCCTCCTTGCTGCTCTTAATCTCTCATCAGATCCTTCCTGGCTACCTTATAATTCTCAATCGCCCCAATTGAACCTTCACGCCTCATCTTTACATAGGCCGCCCTCTTCCCTTTAACAAGGAATTCCAATTCCTTATTAAACCACGGCTCCCTCACACGACCCTTTCCTCCTTGCCTGACAGGTACATACTTATCAAGGACACTCAATAGTTGGTCCTTGAACAAGCTCCACATATCAATTGCGCCCTTGCCTTGAAGCCTACTTTTCCAAGGCACGCATCCTAAGTCGTGCCTCACTGCATCATAATTTCCCTGCCCCCAGCTATAACTCTTGTCCTGCAATGCACACCTATCCCTCTCCATCACTAGAGTAAAAGTCACCGAATTGTGGTCACTGTCCCCAAAGTGCTCACCTACCTCCAATTCTAACACCTGGCCTGGTTCGTTACCCAGAACCAAATCCAGTATGGCCTCATCTCTTGTTGGCCTGTCTACATATTGTGTCAGGAAACCCTCCTGCACACATTGGACAAACACTGACCCATCTAACAAACTCGAGCTATAGCTTTCCCAGTCAATATCAGGAAAGTTAAAGTCCCCCATAACAACCACCCTGTTACTTTCACTCTTCTCCTGAATCATCCTCGCAATCCTTTCTTCTACGTCTCTAGGACTATTAGGAGGCCTGTAGAAAACTCCTAACAGGGTGACCTCACCTTTCCTATTCCTAACCTCAGCCCAAACTACATCAGATGGCAAGTCTTCATCCATCGTCCTTTCCACCGCTGTAATGCTATCTTTGACAAGCAATGCCACACCTCCCCCTCTTTTACCCCCACCTCTGACCCTAAAACATTTAAACCCTGGAACCTGCAACAGCCAATCCTGTCCCTGTTCTACCCATGTCTCCATAATAGCCACAGCATCAAAATCCCAGGTACCAACCCACGCTGCAAGTTCACCTACCTTATTTCATATACTTCTTGCATTGAAGTATACACACTTCAAGCCACTTTCCTGTTTACAGGCACCCTCCTTTGAGATTGATGCCATGTTCCTAATCTCCCTACACTCCAGGTCCTGCACCTTAAAGCTACAGACTAGGTTCCCATGCCCCTACAGTGTTAAGTTTAAACCCCCTCCAAGAGCACTAGCAAACCTCCCCCCAAGGATACTGGGGCATTTGGTATGCTTTCCTTTGTTGGTCAAAGTATTGAGTACAGGAGTTGGGAGGTCATGTTGCGGCTATACAGAACATTGGTTAGGCCATTGTTGGAATATGGCGTGCAATTCCGGTCTCCTTCCTATTGGAAAGATGTTGTGAAACTTAAAAGGGTTCAGAAAAGATTTACAAGGATGTTGCCAGGGTTGGAGGATTTGAGCTATAGGGAGAGGCTGAACAGGCTGGGGCTGTTTTCCCTGGAGCGTCGGAGGCTGAGGAGTGACCTTATAGAAGTTTACAAAATTATGAGGGCAATGGATAGGATAAATAGACAAAGTCATTTCCCCGGGGTCAGGGAGTCCAGAATTAGAGGGCATAGGTTTAGGGTGAGAGGGGAAAGATATAAAAGAGACCTAAGGGGCAACCTTTTCATGCAGAGGGTGGTACGTGTATTGAATGAGCTGCCAGAGGATGTGGTGGAGGCTGGTACAATTGCAACATTTAAGAGGCATTTGGATGGGTATATGAATAGGAAGGGTTTGGAGGGATATGGGCTGGGTGCTGGCAAGTGGGACTAGATTGGGTTGGGATATCTGGTTGGCATGGACAGGTTGAACCGAAGGGTCTGTTTCCAAGCTGTACATCTCTATGATTCTATGATTTTAAAAAATCTGTACAACATTTATTTTTTATAACTATACTCATAGAAAAGTGTACCTAATCATCAAATTGTTGGCTTGGCCGAGGAAAGCTACAGAATTTGAAAAAGCTGAGCTCAAGGGAATTAATTTGTGCCTGTTTAATATTAGGCTTCAAAAATCTAACTTTCTTCCACCATTTGATAATATGCTCAAGAATTACAACTGGAATCAGGCTGTTAAGCTGATTTTCTCAAAGATACACTCAGTAGAACTATTATCAAAAGCTGTCATGATGAGGAGTTTTAATTCCCGTCTGTCTTAATTGGACATTTGACCCCAATTTTAGTAGCAAAAGGGCAGTCATCTCATTAAGAGCTAATACACATGCTCTGTTGAATGTCAGCATTACAAAGGAAGAGCATTATTCTATTACATCAATCATTTTGTGAAAAGTAAGTATTTGTTTCTAATTAAGTGCTGGAAAAAGGAAAAAAATGAGAATGATCTGGAAAGCTCATTGGCCTCTTTAAAGATAATGAGAAGTATGGTGCATCTATGACTTCTACCATACACAAAGAATGAACAAAGGACAATCTTGCTGATTCTCTGACATATGGTTTACATTGTTATAAACATGCAGTTCAAGATTTATTTTCTGTTTTGGAATTGTCCCTTAAACTTCAGGAAAAGCAAAGGAATGAAGAGGGTCACATGACATATTCTGAATTCTTGTGGCCACAAATTAGATTATCTACAGTATGGAAACAGGCCATTCAGCCCAACAAGTCTACACCATTCCTCTGAAGAGTAACCCACCCAGACCCATTTCCCTCTGCCTAGTGCACCTAACACTATGGGTAATTTAGAATGGCCAATTCGCTTAACCAGCACATCTTTGGATTGTGGGAGGGAACCCACACAGACACAGGGAGAATGTGCAAACTCCACACAGACAGTCACCCGAGGCAGGATTTGGGTCCCCGGTGCTGTGAGGCAGCAGTGTTAACCACAGAGCCACCATGCCACCCATCAAATGCTTGTTAAAGATTAAAGGGAACTCAGTTTCTTTCACTGGGAAAAAAATGTAAAATATTCACACATGTAAACAATAATCCAAGCAACTATCCTGATGCTAAATAGATTGTTAGTCTCCAAATCCCATAGATCTTACACATGTTTATACTGTAAACTATCTTTTTTAATTCTAGGAGAAAATAAAGTTTAGAGTCTACCCAAAAACTAGTTAGCATTATCACTTGAATACAAGGCCCATGTAATTAACTTTGCTCTGGAGATGGATTTTGAGAGGAGCAGTGTCCATAGGAATCCATCCAATGTAGGATCACGTTGTAACTTTACATAATCACAGATATAGTAAAGTAACTGAGAGAAAGGGAGAGGAGAGAAATTTGGAATCTACAGGTCTCTATTGTTCTCTGTGCAAAATGTGAATAGGAGGTCATGTTTACTTCGAAGAGATAAAGGAGAAGAGTGTGCAAGAGACCACAGTAAAGAGCATTTACATGAAGTTGGAAACTTTGCCTATATTTGACTAATGGCAGTATTCTCTAGGGTAACACACATCACAAAATCAATTGAGAGGTTAGATATTATACAGATGCAAATGAGAAAAAGAACCAAGAATCATTTTGAGTTGGTTCAAGGAGAATAGAGCACCTACTTAAGAGTAATGTAAAGTATGAAAGGAGATCTTAAACAATTTTAAATATTAAATGGGATGATCTTAGAATATTAGTTGCCGAACAAACAGTTTTTAGTCAAGCTTGGTTTTAGTTTGTTACAAAATTCTAAAACTTGAGACCTAATGTGATGCTTTGAGTTTTTCCATGGAAGTTCTAATTCCCTTTTAAAGATTTTTGTTCTTTATGGGGATTGCAACAGTATTTATAGAACTTGAATAGTGAAAAGCACTATAGCAAACCTCTTATTAACCAGCTCCTATGGAACTAGAAGTGTGTCAGTTGATCAAATAGTCTGGATAATCAAGAGGTATGCATAGCCACAGCAAACTCTGACCAAGTGAAGCTTTGAGACATCAACAGCCCTCAGAAAAGTCTATGTAAAAACATCAACACACCTCCTAAAATCAATGTGAAAACAGACACTAAACAATAGAAACGCAATGTGAGGTATACACTTCACTGCTGCACTTACAGCATATATACTCAGACATCACGGTAGTTTGCAGTATTTAAGGTATATCATTTTTGTCAGTTTATCAGCAGTCAGACTTGATAAGGTGTTGGTTAAAACAAGTTTACTGTATTACATATTTGGCTGGTCAAATGGTTGTGCTTGGCAAATAGACTCAATTTTGTTCCGTTGAGAACAATATCCAATATTAGTTACATTTTTGCTATGATTGGATTTGAATAACAATTTTGATTGCTTTCGAGTTATTTACCAGCAAAGAAATCTATATCCTGTCAGCAACCTGGGAATGGGAATAGAGAGGAAATATTGCAATCCAGGTCAATGTTTGCAAATATTACTTTCTTCTGACTTTAAATAAGTCTTTTCTAAGTGGGAGTCCATAATACAAATAGTCAGTCTTAAGTAGCCAGAAAAGTATTTAGTAGAAGACTCACCTAATTCTGTATCTCTGATACCCATATAGTTTTCCAACAAGTCATCCACCTTCTTAGTTGCTCGTTCTTCAAACTCTGTTGGCTAAAGAAATGGAAATTTTGATCCTTTTCAAAATCAAAAATGTGAACAGATTCCCTTCAAAACCACAACAGTTCAGAAAATTTCAAGTTGCTCCAAAACGTATACCAGAGTATGTGGTTTTTCCTGAGATCTTCATCTTTTCGTACAAAGTTTGAATTCATAATGGAGTATGCAAGGACTTTGGGTACTGAGGAAAGCAGTTTAGAAGGCAGTGACCAGATTCCAACATTGATAATAGAAAGAAACAAAGTTATTCTAATGTGATAAATGACAATTTCAATTTTGTTTCTAAACAAGCAATCTAATTAAAGGCATATTCTGTTATTCCAGCTTCTATAAGGTGTCAGTCATTGCTGAACTAATAGACCACATGCTGAGCTGAAGGCATTTACTGATTTTGAAACCTAAATCAAGGACTTACAATGGCTACATAATGTCAGAACAGAAGCTTCCTGCTAAATTGCCTAAAAATAACAAAGCATAAAGTGTCTCATTTCTATTTAAAAGCAGAGTGTTTGATAGTCAATGGAGAGGAACAGTTATGGTGATAATTTTCAAGATTTCAAAAGTAATTTCTTACATTTTATCACTGTGGCTGAATTAAAACACAGCATAAAACATGACAATGGAGACTAAGGAGATTTTTTTAAAAACATTTTTGACTGTTCTATGGCACTTTCTTCAATGGAAAATAGTATTGAAACATATAATATTGCTACCAATAGCTGTTAATGTAAGAGTTAATTTATCCTTTGCTGGTCAAATCACTTCATTAAAAATGGAGATGGATTAAAATACACCATCCAATGGTGACATTTGAAGGTGTTCAAACATTTTCTGCTCATCTTCTGGATTATACTCCATAATTTAAAAATGTTCCTCACAATGGGAGCTCTGATCTCTGAAAAAGTGTATGCACATTTTGCCACCAAAGGCCTTTTACATCGGAACATAGGAATAAGAGTAACCCATTCAGCCCTTCAAGCCTGTTCCACCAATCAATGAGGCCATGCTGATCTGTGACCTAACCCCATATACCTGCTTTTGGTCCATATCCCTTAATACCTTTGCTTATGTGGCACAATGGCTCAGTGGTTAGTGCTGCTGCCTCACAGGGAGCTTGGTTCAGTTCTAACCTTGGGTGACTGTGTGGAGTTTGCACATTTTCCCATGTCTGTGTGAGTTTCCTCTGATTTACTCCGACAATCCAAAGGTGTGCAGTTAGATGGATTGGCCATGCTAAATTGCTTGTAGTGTCCAGGTATGTGTACATAGTCATGGAAAATACAAGGATAACGGGAGTGGGTCTGAATGGGATGTTCTTTTCAGAGTTGGTGTGGACTCAATGGGCCAAATGGCCTGCTTCCACACTGTCAGGATTCTCTGATTACTTACCTATGCCTAGGGATGCATCTTTGCTGCTATTTCTTAATTCCCTATACCTTTAAGTTTACTAAAGGCTATTGATGGGTTTGAGTGGCTTTTAAGATTCCACAGGTGTTTGCTGAACCACTCCTCACCTTTAACACACCCTACATTTTCTGAAATTGCTGTTTCTTTGAAGCTGTAAATATCACCATTAAAATAGTGAGCATATAAATATGAAAATAATAGATTCAGTGCTTGCAAGCTGTGTCATTCCATCGGATCCACAAATCCATTCATTTCTGATCAAATGCATTTGATCCTTAGGGCTGTACAAGCTCAAATAAAAAATCCTTGCAAGCAACTATTGCACCATAAATACCACATCAATCATTCTGATCTGCAACCGTTTAAGGGATGATGACAGATTATTTTCCGTCCCTTTTTTGGCAACTTTCTGCCAACAGGTTCAATCCAGGCCAACAACTTGTTTCCTTAAACCAAGTGGAAACCTATTTTTGGAGGTTTAGCAAAGTTGATCTTTGCTGATTCATACTCGTGAAAAGCCCTCACCTTCTACATCTTTACAGTCAGGGCTGGATTAAAACATTTACTTTTCATTGTTGAAAAGAAATCGCATGAAGATTGTCCTAAAATTTCATGAGTTTATTCTTCCCAGTTTATTCATCTCAAAATATAAAAAGAAAATAGACCTAAATTTCTATGCGGTCTATCTCTAAAAACAATGTTTATTTGTCCATTTTTTGGGAATCCTTTACCCAATTCCATCTTACCTATCCAGGTTGTAAGTTTGCTTGCTGATCTGGAAAGTTTGTTTACAATGAACCTCAACCTGAGCAACCAATCTTCTCAAAAATTGCAAAGTACCTATCCAGCCCTAACTAAAGAAGTAACGGCAAATGGTTTTTCTTCTCACCCCTGCACTTTGGGAGTTCTTCAATGATCAATCCACAGATGCCTTACATCTCTCTTCTACACGCAGGCCTTGATGACATCTTCCTGAACTATAATCTCAGATTTCATATTTACACCGAAGACTCCCAACTCTGCTGTACCAGCACCTCTCTCATTTCCTCTTCTGTTCTTAATTTGATGTACTGTTTGCCTGACATCTGGTATTAGGTGACATGCGGACATCTCTTCCAACAAAATATTGAGAAGGCCTACTGATCCTACCATGAACTCCATTCCTTGGCTCTGACTCTCTCCTTGCCTCAGCCATGGTGTGAGGTTAAACCCAACTGTTCACAATATAAGTCTCCTAAATATACCTGCAGTGATCTTTGACTCCAGATCTTCTGCATTACCTACTTTCACCTCTACAACATTGCCAACTGTATCCCTGCCTTAGTTCACCCACTGCCCAAACCTTTATCTGTGCCTTAGTACCATTCGACTTGAATTTTCCAATCCTCAACTGGCCTGTCTCCCACCTTGCAACCTCTTTAAACTTCAGCTCATCCAAAGCACTATTGAATATTTCCTAACTTGCTTCAAGTCTTGCTTGCCATATCTCCAGTGATCTACAATGGCTTGCAGACAGGTAATGCTTTTAGTTTAAAATCCTCATCCTTGTTTTCAACTCCTTCTATGGACATATACTGTCTACTTAACCTCCTTCAAGCCTACTTTATCAGTATTCCATCCATTCTGACCTTTTGTGCAACACCTTTCCCCAGAGGGAAAATCCAGTAAAAGAAAAGTTGGTAATACTCACAAATGAATGCAGTGGCCATAGTTGACTTTCATTTTGAAGTGTTAAAGATGGGTCAACCAGTATATGTCATTTGAAAGTTTTACTAGTTTTTCTTTCTTTGAGCTGTCTAGATTCTAAGTCTGGTATTTCTCCTAAACCTTTCTCTCCCTTTCACTCAGGCACTCATTAAAACCTAATCCTTCAGCCAAGGCTGCTGGTCATACCATTGCCTTATGTGGTTTAAAGTTAATTTGCTGAGTATTATTGATGATTATTTATGTTATTTGATTCTCTCTCCTGTAAACTGCCTTGAGCCATTTAGCCTGTTAAAAGCACTTTATAAATTTAAATGTTCTGTGGAGAAAAGCCCCAGTTGTTGTATTAAATCGATAGTGTTACTTACAACTTCTTCCACTGTTGCAGTGCCTTTTGATCTTAAACGCAAAGTTTCCCTTCCACTTCCAACTTTTCCCTCACCGGTAGATTTGCCACATTTTGTTCTTCGAGCAATCATGTCTGTAAAATTCAGATTTAAATGTTATTGATAAACTGAACATATCTGATTCAGCATCAAGAACAAATCGCTTCTTAATCCTACAATTGTCACCCACGTAATACAGACGTGGCTATACATCCTATTCTGAATCTATGGAATCCAATGAAAGGATAAACCAGAGGAGGTGAATTATGAGCTCCTAATTCACTATTACATATTGTACACTATTGCACAGCCTCAAAATTATCCCTAAGACATTTAAATGTAAGAATACAAGATGAAGAGACCATCAAAAAGGTCGTGATTCCTCATAGGACCCAGAATTCTTTGATAGTCACACTGAATACAAAAACAAGGAAATTTTATTCAAATCGTGCATACATTACACCACATTTATACAGTTGTGTCATTTACTGGATTAGTGGTGCTGGAAGAGCACAGCAGTTCAGGCAGCCTCCAAGGAGCTTCGAAATCGATGTTTCGGGCAAAAGTCCTTTAGTTGTGTCATTTATACAGCTTTGCTGAAGATTCATCTTACAAGTGAGGGCTCATAGTTGTGAAGAAAGGCTTGCATATCAAGGCTGGAAAATAAAATAATAGTTCTAGTAGCAGCTGTCAAAATTAGGAAACACCTTGAGAGAGTAAACAGTGAAAGATGGTTTCCACTGCTTTATGAATCTGTAACTGCAAGATATAAACCTAAAAGTGTCATTGGACTGAGGTTTTATAACTTGACTTATTGGAGCATGGAATGCTTTGCAGTAAGTGAATTTGAGGCAGAAGTTCAAATTCCTATGCTGGTGGAAGCCCAGCACAAAAAAACTCATCAAGACTTTGTGGCTCCATTTGGCTCAGTGGTACCACCCCCGCCCCCAATGTTTCCTGGGATCAGCTGTACTATAATAACCATGGGAATTCCATGGTGAGATTCCCATTTTTGTACCCTGTAGTTGACATTTGTAGACTTCAAGCATATAATTTTGATTGAATATGTTCACCGGGAGTGGATAGGATTAAATTAAATCCTCTTCACTTTGTGCTGAAGGCTGGTAATCTACCTATGCTTCTTCTGTCAATATTGGTGCAGCAACGATGGTGATATACATACCTTACAATATTATATTATCAAACGATAGTGCTCGCTTTTGGTGTTGGGTTATAGCAGACCTGCATTTCTTTATGAAACTCACCATTTTAGCCTGCTAAAATTTCTCCTTTTCTAACATTCTTACCTTTTCAATCTGGGTTTAGTAATTTTGAAGTTTGTTCTGTTAAGCGTATGACACCCTAACTCACTATTAAACCTCAAGAACTAATTCAGTATATCACACTGTCTGTTTTTGACACTATTTAAACTTGTCCTCAACCTTCCTATTGCTGAAAACTCTTTTCTCAGAAAAGTAATTCTTGAGTTATAAAGTGACCATTGTTTCAAGTTCAGCAGGGAGAAGCTGTGTTTAATAGAAATGCCAAATGAAGTCATTAATTTTCCAAACAGTTTCTCAATTAACAGACTTCAACTGCATTCCAAAATTAATACATCTTCCCCTTTGAAATGCATCACACATGGAAAATACTTGTCTGTTTACTAGGAACAGCAGTTGCAATCCTGTCTCAGTGTTCCACATGAACAGAAGGTTCCAGATGGTGGGCACCACTGAAAAGTCATCAGAGAACGCAGCCCCCAAACTCAAAACAAACCTAATAGGTACTCCACGGCTATTAACACCCTGTAAGCATTAATCTTTTGGAGATGGACCTTTTGTTGTAATTAAAGGAAGAAGACCTCTTCAGAGAATTGCTGGCCAACCTGATGGTCAGCAGCTCTTAGGTCTCAGCAGTGCCATGGGGAGCAATGGCCATAGCTGGAACTACACCATTCCCACAGAACAAAGTGGTGGGCACCCAGGATATAGCTAAATCAGTCGGAACAGGAGAGATGACCTCCAGGCTGGGAGGGGAGGGTAGTCAGCTAAGTCTGGTGGCAAAAGCCAAGGGTGAGGAGAGAAGGTCTGCTGCCATGGATTGGGGAGTAGATTTTGAGTGAGCTGGTTTGATTGTCTACTTGTTGTGTTTCACAGTGAGTGTGGTGAAAAGAGTGCAGTGTAAAGAACATGTTAAACTCAGGGACTTGGTGTAGACAGCCAAAGGATTTTACCTTCAACATTTGTTGTGGAATCTTGATGCAGTAAATGTTTAAAAAATCTGTTCACTGTTGTTATGTAAAAGTCATGTACCAAATATGCTTTCAAAAATTATGACTGAAAATTATATCTAAATAGAATAAATAATTTAGGCTAAGGTTTGATAGCACATGTCATGTGCATCTGACTCTGCTCTGCAGTATGTGGGATGTTGTGTAGAGTGAGGCTGAGCAAATGTATCTGCAACAATTACTAATATATGAATCAAAAGCAGTGGTTGGCTATTTGGTCCCTCAAGCCTGTTCCTCCATCCGATAAAATTATGATTGATCTGTTTCTCTTCTGAACTCCACATTCCCTTGCTAACCTTCAGTTCTGTTGCTCTAATAAGCATCTAGGTATTTCCACCTTAAAAGCATTCAATGACCCTACTTCTACTGCCTTTGAGGCAGAGAGTTCCAAAGATACCTCTAACAGAAAGGTTTTCTCTCTTCTCTGTTTTAACAGGGTAACCCCTAATTTTAAAAGGGTGCCCCCATAGTTCTACACTTATAGGAGTAAATATCCTGTCTATGTACACCTTGTCAAGACCATTCAGGATCTTATATACTTCAAACTGCTGACTCTCCAGTGAAAACAAACTTTGTTTACTCAATCTTTCATAAAATGCCTATAGAATGGAAGCAGAACATTCAGTCCATCAAGTCCACACTGACTCTCCAAACATCTTCCCACCCAATCTTTGTAAACCCACATTTAACATGGCTGATCCACCTAACCTGCACATCTTTGGAATTTGAGAGGAAACCCACATAGACTCATACAGAGTGGAATTGAACAATGGTCCCTAGCCCTTTGACGCAGTAGTGCTAACCACTGAGCCACCATACCACCCATAAGCCAATCCATCCAGTTCATGTATCAATATAGTAAATCTCTTCTGAACCACCTCCAATACATTTACATCCTTCCTTAAAGAAGGAGTCCATAACTGCTCAATCTTTGAGACGTGCTCTCATTAATGTCTTGTATAACCGAAGCTTAATCTCCTCACTTTTATGTTGAATCCCTCTCATTAAAAAAGGCAGGCATCTCATTTACCTTCATGTGTTGTATCTATATACCAAAGTTTTGCGCCTTATTTAGTGATACACTATGTGATCCCTCTGCACCTTTATTAAGTCATTTATATAAGTTGTAAAAATAGTTGAGGGTTGAGCACAGACGCCTGGGGAATTCACCCATCAATCCTGCTGATCTGAAAAAGGCTTATTTATGCATACTTTCTGTTTTCAGTCAGCCAACCAACCTTCTGTTCCTGTTATTATGTTACACCCACACCATGAGTTTTTATTTTGTACAATAAACCTTGTTCTGGAATCTTGTTAAATGTCATCTAGATATCCAGATTTGTATATAAACAGGCTGTCTTTATTCACAGCACATGTTATTTCATCAAAGATTTTTAATAAATTAGTTGAACAGGATTTCCCCTTCACAACATCATGCTGACTCTTCCTAAATTACCTTGAGTTTTTCCAAGTGCCCAGTTATAACCTCCTTAATACGCAATTCTAACATTTACCCCATGATAGACATTAAGCTAAATGACCGAATATTTCCTGATTTATACTTCCATCCCCAGAGGAGTTATATTTGCTGTTTCCATTCTAATGGAAACATTCCAGAATTTAATCACTTTTGGAAAATTAACACCAACGCATTTACTACCTCATTAGCCATTTATTTGAAGACCTTTGGATCAAGCCTGTATGGACTCAGAGATTTATCTACCTGCAGTTATCTCTGTTTCTATTCTCTCTCATAGAGTTTGAAGGTTAGTTGAAGATGTTCTGAGACTTTAAGGGAGCACTTTCAAGAGAGATTGCTCCAGAATTTGGTCATATCTTGGTTCAAATTAGTTGGTTCAGAATATAGTCAGGTGATCAATAGTACATGGAGTGAAATAAATCTAACTGAGACAGAAAAGCCATATACAATCCTGACACACTGACATTGATGTTGCTTCGTCAAAACTCTGGAATTCCCTCCCTAACAGCCTAATGGGTTACCTACACCAAATGGATCACAACAACACATTGTCAATGAAACCTAGGGATGGGCAATAAATGCCAGCAACACACACTTCCCATGAAAAAAAAATAAAAAGAATTGATGTGCTTGCTGCCTGTGTGGATACAGACAAGGACAATTGAATAACAGCCAGACTGGAGAGTACAAAACATTTCTTCAGTGGACACACTGAACCAAATCTCAACAATCACTTCTGAGCAGCAAGACAAAGACAAGGTAAGATGGATTTCTGGACAAGAACTAGAAAACACTGTCTCACTTAACCTCAAAGAGGGTGCCTGGTGAAAAAATCAACCTGAAACAACAACCATTCATCTAGAACTCAAGGCTGTCTGAAAGCTTTGCTACTGCTGAAGAAATAATTTAATAACAAAAACATTCAGGACTCAGCTCATTCTCACAATTCCAGAATTTAACACAATTCTAAGAACTTCAAAGCACAATTGCCTTTAACTTCTTGTCTATACCTGATAGAACACATCCCCACCACTTTATATGCTCATTAGCTGTTTGTTTGTTGGATGTTGCATCTTAATTAGGTTTTTCAAGATGGAGGTAATAACATTTCTCTTCCTATTTCTCAAGAATTCTTTGCATTTGTCTCCTTCATTTGATCTCGTTAATTATATTAATTGAAGTGTGATAACTGCATACTAAACAGGAAACTAAAATATTTGTTGGAACTGACTGAGAGGGTCGTTAAAAAGAGAGTAGCCAACTCCCCTTTGGTTGCAACAAAGAATATTATAAAGGAAAAGCTAAGATACAGTCATTATGGTCAATGCTAGAACCAATGTAGAGGAGAGAGAAGATATTAGATCTGGAGTGGAGAATCCCAGGATCTCAGAATTCAATTTATGTTTATTAATGTTGAAGGCCAGAAAACTGATTTTATACTTTGATGCCACCATTGGCTGGGCAAGGTTGACATTTTGCCTTCCACATGTCCAATATAGGTGTAAATGGAAAATCACACTAAAAAGTTCAAATGTCTCAATTGTAATTGAATATTCACTTATGAGTTCAATCAAAACTTTCCATAATGTAAAATCATATAATGGCCTCACCTTAATAATATTTGGTAATGGAAATTAATGAATTCTGTAAAGTATTTGGGATCTCACATGCAATAATGCTGATTTCTTGCAAAACAATGTAGACTTTAATTCACAAAATTACATATATTCATCTTCCAAAGTTTGATCTTGAGCACAGCAAATGTTTCTGATGATAAACAGGAATTTTGAAGAAGTGAGACAATAGCGTCCATGATAAAAATTAAATGTGAATTGATTAACTGAGATGTAAAAGGTGCTAGAGCATGGAAATCTCTCTATTCACTTTTTAAAGAATAGCAGAACTATGAAGTGAAAGCCATCATCAAGCTTGAGGGATTAGCATTTAAGCAAAACAGAAATGTTTGGTTCAAACAAATCTGGGCCCACTTGAGTAGTATGTAAATATTGAACAGGAATACAGACCAAAAGGGTAAGTGGAACCAAAAGAAACAATGACTATTTTGGAATAATTGCAAGGGTCTAAAATGTAACTTCAATCCGATCCAATTCTAACAAAAAGAAATTTGAATGCCAGCTTTCCAGACTTGTTGCCATTTGATTATGATCTGTTAGCTTTGTTTGGCATTACTTTTGGAAGCTGGCTTCACACATATTTAAGGAATCCTTCATCCAGTGATAAACTATCTCTGACTATAAATGTAGCACACAGCTGTACACTTTTAAAGAGAGGTCAGGTTGATGGTGGAGGATAGTGCAGAGCAGCAGCAGTTAAAGGACTGCTGCTGCTATTTAAACATAAACAATTTAGAGAGGCAGTAATGCAATAGGTATGTCAATAGATGTTTAATCTGATAGCCCAGGCTACATTCTGAAGATTTGGGTTCAAATTCCACCGATATCATATTGAAATTTGAACTCAGCAATAATCTGGTCTAATGGTTGTTTTTGATTGTTATAAAAATCCATCTGGTTCTTTAATGTCCTTTGGGGAGGGACACTTGTCATTCTTACCAGGTCTGGGGTAAGAATCCAAGCCCACAGCAATGTTCTTGACTCTGAACTGTTTGATGGGCAATTGGTAACATCTACTGAATTAATTGAAAAAAAAACTTTAAGGAAAGAAATATACAACCTTAAAGGCTTAACTGCAGATTGTTCCTTTTAATTGATTTTTGAATAAAGAAGTGTAGGAATAGTATTAGGTTTGTAGCATATGCCTCACATCACTGCAGTCCACACTGCATGCAAAGTGAATAACAGGATTGATGCTACCTTCCTTATCCCCAGTAATCAGGGGAAAAGAGCCAGCCTCCACATACCTAAAAAAATACTTTCCCTGGCTTTTACATGGTACAAATGTTAGAAAGGCATTCCTCTCAGCAACATATATATCACTTATAAAATATTAGAATTGAAGGACCAACAGTTCTTGAGTGTTATTGTGTTAGAGATAAAGAGGGGAAGTGGTGTAGTGAAGGACAGATTTAAACGTTGGAGAAAAGTATACAATGTGGAAGATGGGTTCAGCCTATATTCACAGAAGTTGAGAAAAGTGTGATGTGACCTAATCAAGGGCTTGAAAGATAGATGAGAGATGGTGCTGCCTGCTGGGCAGTCCAGAATTGGGTTTCATAGTCTCAGGGTAAAAGGCCATTTCGGATTGAGTGAGAAAGTTCTTCATACTGAAAGTTATGAATTTTTCTGTATTTCTCTCCCAAACAGCTATGGATATTCATTGAATATAGTCCAGACTGAGAATGATAGATTTTTGTGTATTCAGGGAATCAAAGGATATGAGGATAGCACAGAAAAGCAAAGTTGACATAGAAATTCGGCATGAATCTATTGAATGGGGATGCAGGTTTTAATATGTTGTGCAGCTTTAACTGTTCCTATTTCTTACACTTATGTACATAATATACACATAATAAAAATATTGAGCTAAATGTACATATTTTAAATAGGTTTGAGCAATAACAAAACATATATACATATGAACATATGAATTAGGAGCAGGACTAAGTCCCTCAAACCTGCTTCACCATTCAATAAGATCACAGCTGATCTGATTACTCCCCACATATCCCATCTATCCCTGGTTACCTATCACCCTCTTGCTTATCAAGTATCTATCTATCTCTGATCTTAAAACACACAAAAGACTCTTCTTCCACCACCTTTTAATGAAAAGAGTTCCATTGTCACTTTCTATGAGAAAGTATTGCTACTTATCTCTGTTTTAAATACAAGACCCTTTATTTTAAAGCAGTGGGGTCTAGTTCTATATTCTGCAAGAAGCAGAAACATTATTTTCATATTAACCCTAGCAAGTCCTCTCAGGATCTTATATGTTTCAATCAAGTTGCCTTTACACTTCAAAACTCACGTGGATACAAGCCTGGCCTGTCCAACATTTCCTTATGTATCTCTCACTCCAGGCATTAATCTTGCAAACCTTCCCTGATTGTTTCCAGTACATGGACATCCTTCTGTCAATAAAGAGACCATCACTGTGTATAGTACTCAAGACGTGGCCTCAACAATGTCTGTATAATTGAAAGCCGGGCCTACTTTAATATTCAAATCCCCTCACAATTAACAATGATATTCTATTAGCTTTCATAGAACATAGAACATAGAACAATACAGCACAGAACAGGCCCTTCAGCCCACGATGTTGTGCCGAACATTTGTCCTAGCTTAAACACCTATCCATGTACCTATCCAATTGCCGCTTAAAGGTCACCAATGATTCTGATTCTGCCACTTCCACAGGCAGCACATTCCATGCCCCCACCACTCTCTGGGTAAAGAACCTACCCCTGACATCCCCCCTATACCTTCCACCCTTCACCTTAAATTTATGTCCCCTTGTAACACTCTGTTGTACCCGGGGAAAAGTCTCTGACTGTCTACTCTATCTATTCCCCTGATCATCTTATTAACCTCTATCAAGTCACCCCTCATCCTTCGCCATTCCAATGAGAAAAGGCCTAGCACTCTCAACCTATCCTCGTACGACCTATTCTCCATTCCAGGCAACATCCTGGTAAATCTCCTCTGCACCCTCTCCAAAGCTTCCACATCTTTCCTAAAGTGAGGCAACCAGAACTGCACACAGTACTCCAAATGTGGCCTTACCAAGGTCCTGTACAGCTGCAACATCACCTCACGACTCTTGAATTCGATCCCTCTGCTAATGAACGCTAATACACCATAGGCCTTCTTACAAACTCTATCCACCTGAGTGGCAACTTTCAAAGATCTATGAACATAGATGCCAAGATCCCTCTGCTCCTCCACCTTACTAAGAACCCTACCGTTAACCCTGTATTTCGCATTCTTATTTGTCCTTCCAAAATGGACAACCTCACACTTGACAGGGTTGAACTCTATCTGCCACTCCTCAGCCCAGCTCTGCATCATTCTAAGTCCCTTTGCAGCCAACAACAGCCCTCCTCACTATCCACAACTCCACCAATCTTCGTATCATCTGCAAATTTACTAACCCACCCTTCGACTCCCACTTCCAAGTCATTAATAAAATTTACAAACAGCAGAGGACCCAGAACTCCACTTGTAACTGGGCTCCAGGCTGAATATTTACCATCTACCACCACTCTCTGCCTTCGACCGGTTAGCCAATTCTCTATCCAACTGGCCAAATTTCCCACTATCCCATGCCTCCTGACTTTCTGCATAAGCCTACCATGGGGAACCTTATCAAATGCTTTACTAAAATCCATGTACACTACATCCACTGCTCTACCCTCATCCACATGCTTGGTCACCTCCTCAAAGAATTCAATAAGACTTGTAAGGCAAGACCTACCCCTCACAAATCCGTGCTGGCTGTCCCTAATCAAGCTGTGTCTTTCCAAATACTCATAAATCCTATCCCTCAGTACCCTTTCCGTTACTTTGCCTACCACCGAAGTAAGACTAACTAGCTTGTAATTCCTGCGGTTTTCCCTATTCCCTTTTTTGAACAGGGGCACAACATTCGCCACTCTCCATTCCCCTGGTACCACCCCCGTTGACAGTGAAGACAAAACGATCATTGCCAACGGCTCTGCAATTTCCTCTCTTGCTTCCCACATAATCCTAGGATATATCCCGTCAGGCCCGGGGGACTTGTCTATCCTCAAGTTTTTCAAAATGCCCAACACATCTTCCTTCCTAACAAGTATCTCCTCTAGCTTACCAGTCCGTTTCATACCCTCCTCTTCAACAATACGGTCCCTCTCATTTGTAAATACTGAAGAAAAGTACTCATTCTAGACCTCTCCTATCTCTTCTGACACAGTACACAGTCTCCCACTACTGTCCTTGATCGGACCTACTCTTGTTCTCGTCAGTCTCATGTTTCTCACTTACGCATAAAAGGCCTTAGAGTTATCCTTGATCCTACCCGCCAAAGATTTTTCATGCCCTCTCTTAGCTCTCCTAATCCCTTTCTTCAGCTCCCTCCTGGCTATCCTGTATCCCTCCAAAGCTCTGTCTGAACCTTGTTTCCTCAACCTTATATAAGCCTCCTTCTTCCTCTTTACTAGACATTCAACCTCCCTCGTCAACCAAGGTTCCCTCACACGACCAGCTCTTTCCTGCCTGACAGGTACATACATATCACGTCGTATCTGTTCCTTGAAAAAGTTCCACATTTCAATGACATCCTTCCCTGACAGCCTATGCTCCCAACTTATGCTCCTCAGATCCTGTCTTGCAGCATCATATTTACCCTTCCCCCAATTGTAAAACCTGCCCGGTGGCACGCACCTATCTCTCTCCATAACCAAGGTGAAAGTCACAGAATTGTGGTCACCATCACCAAAATGCTCACCCACTAACAAACCCATCACTTGTCCCAGTTCGTTACTGAGTACCAAATCCAATATGGCCTCCCCTCTGGTCGGACAATCTACATACTGAGTTAGAAAAGCTTCCTGGACACACTGAACAAACACCGCCCCGTCCAATCTACTTGATCTAAAGAGCTTCCAATCAATATTTGGGAAGTTGAAATTGCCCATGACTACTACCCTGTGGCTTCTGTACCTTTCCAAAATCTGTTTCCCAATCTGTTTCTCCACATCTCTGCTGCAATTGGGGGGCCTATAGTAAACATCCAACAAGGTGACTGCTCCTTTCCTATTTCTGACTTCAGCCCATACTACCTCCAAAGGCAGATCCCCCTCGAACTGCCTTTCTGCAGCCGTTATACCATTTCTAATTAGCAACGCCACACCCTCTCCTTTTTTACCACCCTCCCTAATCTTACTGAAACATCTGTAACCAGGAACCTCCAACAACCATTCCTGTCCCTCTTCTATCCATGTTTCCGTGATGGCCACAACATCGTAATCCCAAGTACCGATCCACGCCTTAAGTTCACCCACCTTATTTCTTATACTCCTTGTGTTGAAGTATACACACTTGAACCCATCTCTGTGTCTGCAAGTAGTCCCTGTCAGTGCTACCTTCTCCACAGCCTCCGTACATTCTTGGACATCATGAAAAACAGCTAACCTACTTGCTGGACTACAAGTCCGGATCCCATCCCCCTGCCAAATTAGTTTAAACCCCCCCGAAGAGTGCTAGCAAACCTATCTCCCAGGATATTGATGCCCTTCTGGTTCAGGTGCAACCCGTCCTGCTTGTACAGGTCCCACCTTCCCCAGAATGCAGTCCAATTGTCCAAATACCTGAAGCCCTCCCTCCTACACCATCCTTGCAGCCACGTGTTCAACTGCACTCTCTCCCTATTCCTTGCCTCACTGTCACGTGGCACCGGCAACAACCCAGAGATGATGACTCTGTCCGTCCTAGCTTTTAGCTTCCAGCCTAACTCCCTGAGCTCCTGAAGGACCTCCCCACCCCTCTTCCTACCTATGTCGTTGGTGCCAACGTGCACCACGACTTCTGGCTGCACACCCTCCCCCCGTAAGGATTCTGAAGACACGGTCCGAGACGTCTCGGACCCTGGCACCCGGGAGGCAACAAACCAACCGAGAGTCTCGCCCATGTCCACAGAACCGCCTGTCTGTCCCTCTAGCTATAGAGTCTCCTATAACTAGCACTTTCCTCCTCTCCCCCTTTCCCTTCTGAGCCTCAGAGCCGGACCCATGCCAGAGACCCAGTCACTGCAGCTTAGCCCTGCTAGGCTAATTACTTGTTTCTCCTGAATACTAGCCTTTCGCAATTCACTCAAGCACCCAGATCTCTCTGCAGCTCAGAACTTAATTTTGCCATTTTGAACTGAAACCAGCAATGGATGAAAGAAGGGCAGGCAAATAAAAGGAATTGTTCGAGTGTTTTGAAACAGAATGTGAGACTGCTGTCAATGAGAAGATACGGATACATTCAGATTTCAATCCACAACTGGCCTGTTTTGAGCAGAGAATAGATAGATTTGCCAAGCAGTATCATCATCAAGGTATGATAATTAAAATCATCTGGGAGAATTATTGATTGACAATCATGTCATAATCTTACATTTCATTCTGTCATTAGCTACAGGAAAGGGGATGCTATCCTGAACCTAGCAGTAAAATCAGGCATAGATGACTTCATTACTGGAATGCTGTATTTAAATCAGCAGCCTCTGAGACCAATAGCATTATGTTTTTCCTGTCCAGGTGAAACGAAAAGATTTGGACCCAGAATGATCCCAAAAAGGTTCTTGCGTGACTTACATTTTACTTTCCTTGTGAGGACAGAAGAAATATAGGCGCTTTTGTGTACCCTATAAGGAACATTTAGGTCACCATTTCAACTCAATTTTCACAAAGTGACATATACAAGAGTGTCTAAACCCTGGATTCTTCCTGCACTCTCTTCAAGCATCGGCGTTCATTGGCCACCTCCTAATCCTGCAGGCCCAGTCAATAGAAGGTCAGCAGTCCCATTGGCCAAGGTGCCACTTTGGAAGAGAACTGCAAGGATGCCTCCATCTTAAGGTATCTTCTTAAAAAATGAACTGTGGCCAAAGTAGCCTTACTCAGTGAGACAAAAATCCCTCCACTGGCTGGCTGTAGGGTCAGAGGTCACCAACTGATGCCTGCAGTTGAGTTTTGACTTTGGCAAGGAGTTAGTCCACCAACAGGAAGATCCTGAAGGCATGTCCGTTATGGCCCTAAGACAGTTTTTTAATATGTGGATTGGCAGCATGCATAAAATCAGAAGGAATAGGAAGTTTGTACAATCCATCAATTCTGCTACACTATTCAATATAGCCATGACTGATCATGGACTTCAACTCCATTTTGCTGTCCACTCCCCATATCTTTTGATTTCCTAAGAGACGTAAACTGCATTGATTTCAGCCTTGAATATATTCTTTGTTGGCAAATCATCACTCCACTAAGACAGAGAATTCCAACACACTGAAAGAAGAGTTTTCTTCCCATCTGGATCCAAATATTGGCCCCTTATCCTGAAACTGTGGCTCTTTGTTCTAGATTTCCCGAGACCCAGGGAAACAACATCTCAGATTCTCAATTGTCAAACTCGTTCGTAATCTTGAATGTATCAATGACAAACATCTCAGTCTTTTAAACACCAGAGTATGCAGACAGAATTTACATACTATGGGACAAAAACCCTTGTCCATTCCACCCTACCTCCAATGAGACAGTCTGGAGTCAGAAACATATTGGCATACCAGCACAACAATCCAACACTTCATTTCCAAATTTCCTCCCTGTCCTGCCTTCAAGCCTGCCTCGACATGTCTGGAATGATTGCATATAATCGATGTTGTTTTGATACAATGACTGGAAATATGAAGTGCCTACAACTGTGCCAATCTGATAAATGAGTTATTGCATTGTTCTTACTGGAATATTACAATTATTAATGATGAAATGCAGATTGTTTTATAATTTAAACATTAGGCACACAGCTGATAAACATTCAAATATTTGCTTAAACTGGAGCGAACTAGAATTTATTCTATGTTTGAGAGTTGGTGATATAAACGTACAATTAGAGCACTAAAGTCATCATACTTTCAGGCTCATTAGAGACAGACAACTGTTGGTGGTCGTTTAATCTTAAGGTCACCATGCCTTAGGCACAGGACAAAGTAAGACCTCTGTGGTGACTTCAGCTAGTAATTGAACCTGCACTATTGGTGTTATCCTGCACTGCATTCCAGCCAAGTGAGCTAATCAGATCCCAAAGTATATTAATAGCACTGTTGCGACAGATCTCTCTAAGAATTCAACTCAAATTAAGTACCAATTTCCTTGGAATGTTTTCACATACCAATTAATCCATTTCATTATTTATTCCACAGTATGGCCTCATCATCAACTCCCCCCAAACATTGTAATATTCAGCAATAAGCCTCATGTGGCTATAGCAACATTGTATGCAACCATTTAAAAGATTAACTTCTCCTTAGGATTTTAAAACATAAATGAAAAAAGTAAGTTTTTATAGTTCCCTTCATGCACAAGTTCTATTAAATCTGAATGTAGGAGTTACCAGATGCTCTGTTTTTAATTATGAGTAGGTATCATTTGTCGCACGCAATGGTAACTGAAGAATCTCTTGTTTAATGCAACAAAGAAGTTATGTAAAAACCTCAGGGTCTGGATCTGTTTCTAATCAGTGAGGCATCTGCAACCCTGGCTGTTACTTCATTCCACAGCAGTAAAATCAATTAGATGTGACTGGGAGGTAAATGAGAAACTGGTGAGATTCTAAATTCAGGAGGGACTGACAGGACATCAAAGAAAGAAAGCATACCTGGTATCGGAAAACATGAGTAGCAAGTTATAATGTTGAAACTATCTGGGAGATTTGAGTTCACCCTTAAATACAGAACTGATAGACTGATATAGAATTGCCCTGGTCCCTTCAGAATACGGTCTTATTTCTGAGCTATCTTGCCTGAAATGGAGTCAGTGTTTCCTTAACCCAACAATTACCTGCATTTCAGAACACAATTCAAAAAACGAGATGCCTCATTGAGAGGATTCCCCGATGTGTTACCTTTGTGCCTGTTTCATAAGTTACATCCTGTCTTCTAAATTGCACTCATCCCTCCCCGTCCAAATCATATGCAGCCTTTCATATAATCTATCACTTCATCGCTAATCTCCAGCTTTTGGTATTAATCTCTCTCATAACTATATGTTCAGAGGCTGCAATAATGAGTGGCAATATTTTCATTCTGTATTATGTACAGCATAAAGGTGATGATGAAGACTAAGGAGACAGAAAAACAAAGGATTCTTACAAGGAAGCCCAATGTGATGGAAAACAAAGGAAAGGAAACAAGGATAGAAACAGAAAGATAAAAAACAAAAGTGGAAAGGGCCATTGTGCAAAATAAATCTACGACAACCAACAAGGAAAAAATGACAAGTCAAAAGACTTTGTGTTTGAATGCACAGAACACTTATAAATAAAATAGATTAATTAGTAGAATGAATAAATATAAACCGTTGTAATATAACAGTGATTATATTGATATGGCTTCAGGCTGAACAAGGGTGGGAAGTGAACATTTGGGAAGGACAGACCAAAAGGAAAAGGCCATGGGTAGTGTTGTTAGTAAGGAAGTAAAATCAGTGCAATAGTGACAAAGGATCTTGCCTTGAAAAATCATGATGTGGAGTTAATATGGGTTGAGAACAGGGATAGACAACATTTTTGGAGCCTCCAAACAGTAATAGAAATGTAAGAGAAAACACGAAACAAGAAGTCAGAGACACGTATAACATGGGTACAACTGTACTCATGGGTTTAATTAATTTAAATATAGATTGGTCAAATCAAAGCAGCAATGATATTGTGGAAGAGGATTTCATGAAATGTGTATGTGATGAACCAACCAAAGAACAGACATTCTAGACTGCATACTGTGCAATGAAAACAAATTAATGGACAATCCTTTGGGAAAAGGCACCCATAAACAAAGGTAAGCAAAGATCAGATACTAGAATTTTGGATGTAATTAAGGCACACTTTAATGGAATGAAGCAGAAACTATCCACAAACTGAAAAGCTCTACTAATAGGAAAAACAACTGAGGAATTGTGAAGGGTTTTCAAAGAAACATTTTGTGCTATTCAAAAGCAGTTTGGATCCATGAGAAGGAAAAAGATCCACCTCACAAAAAAAATCCATAAGCTTCTAAAGAAGTAAAGGACAGCATAAAATTAAAAGAAAGAGCTTATAGAAATGCAAAGAACATTAAAGATCCCACAGAATGGAACAAATATAAAGACCAACAAAGGGCAACAAAGTGGCTTATAAGTGTGGCTAAAAACGGATTCTGAAAGGAAACTTGTAAAGCACATAAGGACAATAAGAAGAGATCTAATTGTTGTATAAACGGAAAGCGGTTGGTTAAGAGTACTAAAGGCTGAGAGTGGATGATATTGTCAATGACCATAGGGAAATGGCAGATGTGTTGAACAATTATTTTTCTTCAGTATTCATAGCAGAAAAGGAGGATAGCTGACTGGAAGTCCCAAAGAAATTAACAAGGCATCAGGGGCAGGATCTAAATAAAATTAGCTGAAGTAAATCAACAATAATGGGGAAATTAATGGAACTGAAGAATGACAAATCCCCAGGATCTGATGGCTTCCATCTGCAGGTGTTAAAGAAGGTAGAAGACCACATTGCCAATGCCCTGATCATAATCTTTCATGGTTCTCTGGATTCTGGAGTTGTACATCTGGATTGGAAATTTGGTCATGTCATTCCACTCTTTAGGAAGGGTGACAGAGGGAAACAAGGGAATCACAAAACAGCCATCTGTGTTGGGGAAATTGTTGGAGTCTATAATCAAGTATAGGGTAACTGATCACCTCAAAACATTTTAATTAATCCAGGAGAGTCAACGTGAATTCACGAAGGGTTATTCATGGCTGACAAACCTCAGAGTTTTTTGAAGAGGTGACAAAGGTAAGTTGATGGATGTTGCTTATGTAACATTCCAGAAGGTTTTTAATTAAGTTCCACACAAGAGACTGTTAGCTAAGGTAAATGCCCATGGAATTGAAGGCAAATTATCAATAGGGGCAGGAAATCAGTTAAGTGGAAAGAAACAGAGAGTTGGAATAAATGGCAGGATACAACTAGTGATGTCCCTTTGGCCTCAGTTATTCACAATATTCATTAAGGACTTGGATAATGGAATAAAAAGTCAAATATCCAAAATCACTAATGACACAAAATTGGGCAACCAGTGTTGATGATGGCATAAAATTACAACAGGATATTGACAGATTATGTGAATAATGCAAGCTATGGGAGATGGGCTTTAATATAATCAAATATAATCAATAGTGACCCATTTCAGACTGAAAAAGAATGGATCAGGGCATTTTTTAGAAGGTACAAGGTTAAATACAGTGGTTTCCAAAGATGCACCTGGTTCAGGTGCATCGGTCTTTAAAATGTCACAAGATGCAGAAAATTGTCAAGAAGGCTAATGGAATGCAGGCTTTCATGTCTCAAGAGTTGGAGTATAAGGATGCAGACATTATAAACCTAGTTAGATCCCACTTAGAGAACTGTGAGCAGATATCTGGGCATCACACCTTAGGAAGAATGATTTGGTCCTGGAGAGAGTTTGATGTGGGCTTACAAGGATGATAATTTGACTTAAAGGTTAAGAATGACAAATTAAGTCTATATTCTCCAGAATTTAGAAAGCTAAGGGGTGATCTTCTCAATATTAACAGGGAAAGACAGGGTTGATAAAACTATTTTCACTATTTGAAGGTTCTAGAACGAGGGCTCATAGTCTAAGATTGAGGGCAAAGCCATTCAGGAGAGCTATCAGAAAGCACTTCTAAATGCAAAGAGTCGTGAAGGTTTGGAACTCTCTTCCTTAAACAGCAGTTGATGCTTATTCAATTGTTAAGTTTCAATCTGAGATAGACAAGCTTTTATTAAGCAAAATTATCAAGGAATATGAGCCCAGAACAGACAAAAGGAGTTACATCACAGATCAGCCATGATCTTATTGAATGGTAGAGCAGGCTCAAGGGACAGAATAGCCTTTTTCCTGTTCCTATGTTCTGATAATATGACAGAATTCTTCATTAAAATGGGGAGGAAAATAGTCAATTTGGAAACTAGGATCTTGAATCTAAATAAGGAGGATGATAAGGCTATGCGGTGCAAATTAGCAAGGAAGAACCTTTCTAAAATAGTTGATGGCAGATAGGCAATGGTTAATATTTAAGGGACATGCACATGAATTACAACACTCATTCATTTCTGTCTGGCACAAAATAAAACAGGAAAGGTAGCTGAACCATGGGTTATAAAAGAAATAAGGACGGTATGAGATTCAAAGAGAAAAATCTGTAAGTCTGAGGATTGGGAGTAATTTAGAATTCAGTAAAAAGGCAAAAGGTTTGATCAACAGGAGGAAAATAGAAAATGAAATTAAAATTGCAGGGAACATGAAAACTGACCATAAAGGCTTCTATAAATATATATGAATACAAAAGGAATACTAAAGAGAAATATAAGTCCTTTGGTCCGTAGCCAGGGATATTATAATTTAGATCAAATAAATTGTAGAAGAATTGAACATCTACTTTGGCTTTGTCTTCTTAAAAGAGGGCACTTGACTCATTCTTGCTTGTAAAATGCTTTATTAACAGCCCAAGTCACAATGGGTTGTAATCTTACCAAACTCGTCATACAAACTAGCATCAGGAAAACTCAACATGGAAACCAGAGTGAGTTACCTGCAGTTCAGCTAACCACTTAGTCTGAAAAAGTTCCATGTTAGGAGGCATCAAAATCACAGGCATGCTCCATGGGTACCAGCAACACACATCCAACATTGACATTGGTATCCAACATGTGCCAGTGTACATGATTTCTCGTGACATCTCCGATCCACTCATAGGACGTTTCTGCATTTCAGTACTGTAACCTTGCGCTGGACTTACAACGATCATTGTAATGCTACAGAAAGGATATTGCATGCTCAGAAACACACACCCAGCTCAAGGACCTGACCAGGCTGTAATTCCTGATCCTTCACTTGCTGACATAATGCTCACTTACTATGAGGCTTCCTTTCTGCATTCCTGAGCCTTTCCTTTTTGTACATTGACCCCTTGGTCAGAGATAGCAGCACCACACTGCTGCTGTCTTGCCATGCAATTGAATACAGACAAAGCCAGAAAGCATGCCACTATTGTCAGTAGGCCTCAGTCTAGTCAAAGGGGATAGCCATCATATGGGGATTTCTCAGCACCATAGTCATAAAATCATAGAGTCATACAGCATGGAAACAGACCCTTTGGTCCAACCAGTCAATGCCAACCTTAATGCCAAACTAAACTCGTCCCACCTGCCTGCTCCTGGCCCATGTCCCTCCAAACATTTCTTATTCATTTACTTAACTAAATGTGGAGAAAGTGAGGACTGTAGATGCTGGAGATCAGAGTCGAGATTGTGGTGCTGGAAAAGCACAGAAGGTCAGGCAGTCTGAGGAGGAGGAGAGCTCTGTGATGGTGGTATAGTGGTGAGCATAGCTGCCTTCCAAACAGTTGACCTGGGTTTGATTCCTAACTATTGGAAATACCTTACGCACCTGTATTTTAAACATTGTAACTGGAAGCGCATCTACCACTTCTCCTGGAAGGACTTTCCACAAATGAACCACTCTGTGTAAAAAACTTGCACCTCATGTCTTTTTTATCCCCTCACATTAAAATATACCCCTAGTCTTAAAAACCTTCATCCTAGGATTTGAGTAGGATTTGAGCTATAGGGAGAGGTTGAACAGGCTGGGGCTGTTTTCCCTGGAGCGTCAGAGGCTGAGGGGTGATTTTATAGAGGTTTATAAAATCATGAGGGCATGGATAGGATAAATAGACAAAGTCTTTTCCCTGGAGTGGGGGAGTCCAGAACTAGAGGGCAGAGGTTTAGGGTGAGAGGAGAAAGATATAAAAGAGACCTAAGAGGCAATTTTTTCACTCAGAGGGTGGTACGTGAATGGAATGAGCTGCTAGAAGAAGTGGTGGAGGCCAGTATGATTGCAACATTTAAAAGGCATCTGGATGTCCAGCGGAGATTCACACGGATGATCCCTGGAATGGTAGGTCTAACATATGAGGAATGGCTGAGGATTCTGGGATTGTATTCATTGGAGTTTAGAAGATTAAGGGGAGATCTAATAGAAACTTACAAGATAATACATGGCTTGGACAGGGTGGACGCTAGGAAATTGTTTCCATTAGGCGAGGAGATTAGGACCCGTGGAGACAGCCTTAGAATTAGAGGGGGTAAATTCAGAACAGAAATGCGGAGACATTTCTTCAGCCAGAGAGTGGTGGGCCCGTGGAATTCATTGCCGCAGAGTGCAGTGGAGGCTGGGACGCTAAATGTCTTCAAGGCAGAGATTGATAAATTCTTGATGTCACAAGGAATTAGGGGCTACGGGGAGAATGTGGCTAAGTGGAGTTGAAATGCTCATCAGCCATGATTGAATGGTGGAGTGGACACGATGGGCAGAATGGCCTTACTTCCGCTCCTATGTCCTGTGGTCTTGTGGGTATATGAATAGGAAGGGTTGGAAGGATATGGGCCAGGTGCTGGCAGGTGGGACTAGATTGGGTTGGGATATCTTGTCGGCATGGATGAGTGGGACCGAAGGGTCTGTTTCCGTGTTGTACATCTCTATGACTCTATGACTCTAGGGAAAAGACACCTGCCATTCACATTATCTATACCCCTCTTGATTTTATGAACTTCTATAAGGTCACCCCACAACCTTCTATGCTCCAGTGAAACAAGTCACAGCCGATCCAGCCTCTCCCCATAACTCAAACTGCCCATCCCCGACAACATCCTGGCAAATCTACCAGTTCAAGCCCTGATTGGCATGGTCAGAGTCAAGATTCTCTCTTCATAAGAGGTAAGGAGTTAAATGGGAGGCAGCACATCACCTGTCTTGACTCTTAATGCCCTATTGTGGTCTGGTTTCATCCTGGGATGAGACAAAGGCAGGTATTACAGGAGCTGAAATTGGGTGGTATAGCTATTACTCTGGGAGTAGGTGAGGAAGTGTCCCAAGCAAGTGGCCAGGCGGCACAAAGAGCGAGCAGGGTTCGTGTTGTCATGGATGGATCAGGATCAAGTGGGAAAGATGTTGCATGCATTAATGACAATGGTAGAGCACGGGCCTAGGTGGGTAGTGGGTGGGGTAACAGAGATAGAATGAATGGAAGGTATTGGAGAGACTTACTCTGGCAGAGTGAAGAACGACATTGGCCTCCTTCTTACAATCCTGGGTATTCCTTCATTCCAGTCTGAGTGGCAACCTTGAAGCAGGCTCTCACTCATATCCTGCTGTTGTGAGAGAGAATGTCCCACATGTGCACTACCTTATCCAGCAGGAGCACCAGCTCCCTGTCGTATAGGCAGGGTGGCAATTTCTGCCTGTCTGCCTTGTCTGGGTCAAATTTCAGCAACCCTCCAAGACAACTCCAGACAGACAGTGCCTGTCCAGGTGCACCACTGGCTTTTATCCATGGCACCAGGGATGCCAGTTCGTTCTTTGATCGCTGGTGAATGGTGAGATATTCTGGGCTCAGCACATGGTAAGATGAGGTGGAAATCAAACAGGAAACAGGTCATTCTGCCATAATGCCTATTTTGTCAATACAAATTCGCTGTAATGCAATTGACAAATTGGGGACACCATTTCTAATGCATGAACTTTTAAAACACGTGTTGGCTGTAACACGATTACATTGCCAACACTTTAAGTGCTGTTTCTAAAGCACAAATTTTCTATAACATGAGGTTGCATAAGAACGTAGCCATCATGTTATAGAAGAACTGACTATATTTGCCACGGAGGGGGTAAACCATACAGTAATGCAGAAAACTTTGTAAAAGGCAGCACAAAAATCTCCTCAGAAGTCTGATAAGAACCAGTCCACCAATCTCAAAACAACTCGCACTTAGCCAAACAAAAGATTCATTCATTGGCTGTAAAGCACTTTCAGACGTCATGAAAAGCCCCATAAAAATGCAAGTCTTTCTTTTTATGGTCATTAAAATGTTTAGAACTTCAAAACCATTCAGCAAAGCAATGTTAGCCACAGCATACACAGTGCTATAAGCATGAATTATTCTACGGTTTAATCCTTTCGTTCTTGTTTGGTTTGCATGACCTACTGAGACAACGTGTCTTTGAAGTGTAATGATTTGGCTAAACAGCAATAAAAGCACAATATTCTTAATGTTTTTTTCTCCGTCGTCTCTGTCTATGTTTTGTTTAACATCCTTTGAGAATCTATGGTATTGGCTGGAAGACTTACACTGATGTACTCTTCAGCTGGACATTGAGCAGGTAACAGGCAAAAGAATGAAAATCAAGGCTAGAAGAATAACTACTGAACTGGTTGATCTGGTGTAAAGACTAGCATCAAAAAAGCTCTTTAGAATCTTGTTATGAATTCACATTCTTTACACATAAACAAGTGAGTCAAGCAAAAATGTTTTATATTAAACTGAAAAAAAGTATTCTTGGAGTTGGCTCCAAAGCAAATGGTTTTGTGCAAAATTAGCTTAAACAGACTGGTGAATGCACCAGAAAAGTTTCCACACAATCCCATGGTCCTGGCCCCAAGTAATATTCAGCCTGTAAGATTAACGACTAAATAACAGAATAAAGCCGTGGATAAACAATTTTAGCTGGCTGCATACGCAAACTCCATTTTTAAAAGTCAAAAAAATGTTTGTATTCAAAAGTCATGAAATATGTTCTAGCATTCAAATATCAATGCAACTGTTGTTCCCTCCTGTTGTGACTTCCCTAATGTTCATAAATCCAGAGAGATGTCAAAACATTTTGGTCGCAGAGGAGATAAGTTTGGAGGTGGACTAAAACTGTTCAAAAAAGCAGCTAGCTTACCATGACCTGCTCAAGGGCACTTAAGGATAGGCTGGCCAGTCAGTGACGCCCATGTCCCATAAGTGAACATAACAGTCAATCTTCCCCAGCCTGTTACCAATTGAGGCCCTTAAGTGGCAATTAACGCACCACCAAACAGCATCAGCCCACCTCCCCTCAGATTAACCCAGCTCTAGGTAGGATTGTCACATCCAGTGTAGTCCAGTAATGATCGGTTTGTAAGCTGGAGGGTGAGGGGAATGCCATTGAACAAAGTGTCTGATCAAGGCACTGAATAGAGGGCATAGTAGTGTTCACTGAGTGTGAAACCCTGGGTTTGCTTCCAACACTGCAGGTACCTCCCTGAACACCAGGAAACCACACCCCTCCACACATCACTTGCACTATGCCTCATGCCTCTGTGTTCTCGGCTATTCTTCCAGCAGCATTGACAGCCTCCTCCATGGCGCAGTCCAAGTTTGAGAGCTCAAAGCCTCTGATCAGCTGCAGTTGTGGCTGAGTGGACCTACTGCCTCCAGACTCTTAACTCCAAATATGAGCCCATTGCCCAGAAAGGAAAACAAAATTTTTTTTAAAAGTACTAATTAGAAATGAAGGTACTGGACCACCATTTTGATGTATACATGGCGAGTCAGACTAGCACATATCTTTTACAAGTTTTATTTTTTTTTCCTTCTGGGTGGTGGCTTCATTAATGCTGGATTATCAAGCAGCTGGGCAAGTGTTACCTGGAAAACACAGTGCAGGTAACTGTAGCTGTAGGATACTTTTCCTAAAATTGCGTAGCAACTTATTTGAAACCAGACTCAAAGGTATTTGGGAAGCCAAAGAACAAAAGAAAAAATATTGGGAGAGTCAAGCCAGTTTATGTTGTGTGAATAATTTAAATACTGCAGAATTGAGAAAGAGAAAAAAATGTAACAGTAATTTAGACACAGAGTGAATACCATCTGATATGATTGAAGCATAGTCAATTTTAATGATTTATTTATGGCTTACTTCTTAATTTAAGAACCAGACATTAAATAATCATTTCAGAATTGCAGTCATGTTTTGTATTCATTTTGAATAAAAACCAGATTTAAATTTAATTAGTGTGGTATAAAAGTTAGAAGAAACTTTATGGTGGCACGGTGGCTCAGTGATTAGCATTGGTCCCTCATAGCACCAGGGACCCAGATTCGATTCTAGCCTCGGGTGACTGTCTGTGTGGAGTTTGCACATTCTTCCCGTGTCTGCGTGGGTTTCCTCCGGGTGCTCCGGTTTTCTCGCAAAGATGTGCAGGCCAGATGAATTGTCCATAGTGTTAGGTGCATTTGTCAGAGGGAAATGGGTCTGGGTTGGTGTGGACTGGTTGGGCTTGAAGGGCCTGTCTCCAACACTGTAGAGAATCTAATCTAAAATAATGGATTCATGTTATCTAAAAATGCATTTGACTGCAACATTGACCAAAATGTCAAAAAGCTTTTAATGATTTAAAACATTAGTCTAATTGTACTTTATTGCATTTAGATATCAACGTTTATGGAAAGTCAGGTTTTCGTGAATGCTATAGATGTGTTGAAATCTGCTTAAAGCAGTCAATGTCTTTTCGATGTTTCATGTGCTTACTTAAATACTTACAACATACAGGTAATTTATTCAATTGAATTTCATTCCATAAGCAGCTTGTAACGAAATTTGAATCTTTGCAGACCCACCAGTAAAATTGACATCACTGACTGCCCTCCATCAGCATATTTTAGGGGGTGGGGTGTGGTTACTGTTAACCAGAAGCTTTGTTGGGCAAGCATATTTGTATAACACATCAGTACATTCTTCAACAAGTGGCTCATCTCACCACATTCTCATATGAAAATCCTAAATGATACTTTTCTCCTGATATGGTCTTATGGTCTTATTATTCCAGAGACATTGAAGTAAAGAGCCCAGTCTACACTTTTTCCCAGACTGAGATATACATCAACAACTGAACAGAACTTTCCTGATCTGCATTTTGTCCGAACAGCAATAACCGACCACCAATTGTTTCAAGGGTGCAAATAATCTGTTCTGAATGATTGTTAAAACTGAGGTTAATGGATGGATTTTACTGGTCCTATTCCAACTGCATCATGACCGTATTAAAAGACAATGACCCCATTTCCTGCCTAGGGGTTATCATTGTTTAATGGAAAACTTGAATTGGGATTCCTGCCAACAGGAATATAGATACAAAATAAAGTCAAAAAAAAGTGCAGCATTCTTGTGTGATTGCTGCAAATCCAGAAATAAAACCCCAAGAAGACTTAAAGGAATTATGGAGTTCTGAAGAGTCCAAGACATCTCTACAACAGTTATGGGCAATCCTGAAGTCTTAAGGACCTAACTCAGGCAATGAATTGAACTCACTGTGCTCACCATCCCCATTTGGTGTTATTTATACCACTATCACAGTCTTACCACCATGATATGTCAATTATTTCTCAGAAATACAGTGGAAACAGTATTATAAGCAAATGAAAAGCACTGTCAGGACGGTTAAAAGGGACAGAAAGAGTGTTCTGATACAGAATGGAGTAGCTAAATTTAAGACAGAAAGTAAGCTGGAAAAGATTCATTACTTTAACTTAGGTCCAATTTAGCTTCAGCAAAAATGACAGGCAGAGAACAGAAAGCCTTTTTTTCAAAACAATTCTCAACATTGACTCCTACAACTGAAAGGATTAAACAGCGTTCTGCTGTATAAAAAAAAACTATGTAAGTGACTTAACTTCTTGAGTGAATATATGCTCGAGAAACTGATAACATCTATCTAAATGCTGCAGTCTGCATTGTAAATATCTGTGATTTAGTCTGTAAGCTGGACTGTTAACACCAGCAAGCGCTTTAAATAACAAGTAACAAATTTCACTGTTCATCACTTGGCACAAAATCATAGTACTTTTGAAACAGGAATACCATGGAGACCAACAGTCTATGTGTCAAACAGCGCAGCCATATGGCAATCACAGCACAGTGAAAACCTAATGCTTGTTGTAGAATTACGACGGCTATATTGCAACACCAATGGTCAACTAAAAAACTTTGTTTGTTCAAAATATCATCCAAATTAAAGATCCAACATCATTGCATGTGCAAACTATTAGCAACCTCAATTTAGATGCACTCAGTGGAAATTGTAAGAGTTTTGATTAGTTTTGATTTATTTTTGAAATTTTCCCTTTTCTTGGGAAATGTCAGTATAAACAATCAGTATTTTTATTGTTTTCATATGTGCCTTCTTCACAAATTGCTTTCCCTTTTGCCAATCACAAGTTTTCAGATGGGAACCCTTCCTAAATTACTATCATACTTTATCCACAGCAAGTTTGGTTTCTTCACTATAAGCTGAGACTCCAAACATAAATTAACTTATTCTAGTGAGAACTTGCACTAGGAACTTGCTTCTCTCTAAATCTCAGGAACTGGATTTATTGCCTCTTCATCTCCCCATTATTTAATGAGAAACAAAAGCAGATGGAAGTTGACATGGAAAAGATGCAATATTGGGAGGCCAGGTTAATGACCAGTCTCTTTAAGTGTGGGTTTCTATATGGCATTTTTCTGGTGGCCATGTTTATGTTCACTTCCCAGTGGTGTTATTTTAACATCATAACAATAAATAGGTCAATAGTTGTGTTCAAATATTGCAAACAGGAACGTAGTGTCAACATATTAATAAATGTTGCGCAGAGGAAATTCATTTAATTATGTCCTGTTAAAGATAGGTACAACTCACTCATTATTAAGACAAGCCTACGTAATTGTCACAAATCCTGTTATTTCCATCTACAGCTAGCTCTTTGACTCTGTGGACAACTTGTGAATTGGCCACAAGCAGTGTTCCTATGTTGTGCATAGCTAGCCATCCACTTGGTCATGAAAATGACACAGACACAATAATTGTATGTTGGTTTGAAAGCCAGCACACAATGGGGTTGTTTCACTTTATCATGTGAAAAGTCACAGATCCTGACTTGGAGCTAACCATAGTGTGAGAACAAGTGCTGAAGTGTAGCCAAATCCAAGACCTAAAAGAAAATGGATCGAGTCATATTAATAATCCTTCACCGAACAAGCATCAATACTGACAAATAATTCCACTTAAAAGTCAGGTGTGGGGAAAATGAACATTTTCAGACAAATGGGAGTCATTTCATTTTCATTCTTGCTTGGACTTTTAGGTGAAAATAATTTCATTTCAGGAACAGATTTGGAAAAAAAATCAAGACTTTTTTTAAAAAGTGCATCTGTAGAAATTAATATGCTGGCAATACTAGTGGAAAAATGCTTTAATCCATTCAAGAGACAATACTTTTTCCATTGTTTCAAAATAGGCATTGACCAATTTTATTGAAATGAGTAATATCATCCACTAAAATAAGGAATAATGATATGTCACATGAATACAACACAATTTGTTTGTGATGGTTATTAACAGTAACTGGTGAGCTATAATTAGAGAACTGAAAACAGGCCACAGAAACCAACAATAACATGAGCAGAATATGAGCATAAATAAACATAAAGTATTTAACTTTCCACAAGGATTCTCACAATCAGTTATTGCAACCTTTTGTAACAGCAACAGAGAACCCTGCAGAGATGCCAAATTCAAGGCAATTAAAGGGGCGAAAATACAAGGTAGAATCTAGACCCTCCAGGGTTCCTCTCTTTTTGGCTAATTGGAATTATTGATATGTTACAGGTCAAGGAAGTAGATTCTAGTGTATCAGAAAGTCAGAGATTGTTGGTTTGATCCCTAGACCAGAACCTTGGGTTAGGATTTAACATAAGAAACAGATGGGAGCCTTGTGTTGCATTTGATTCCAACCAGTGACCACCAGCAGTACCGCAATTGTGCTTGGATGAGGGTCACATGTGTTTGGTGGGGGGTGGTGGGGATTGGGAGTGGGGGGTGGGGATTGGGAGTGGGGGCTGGTGAGTGAAGATGGTGGAGGGCGGGATGTGGTGAAGGCAGTTGGAAGCAAGGACAAGGAGTGGCTTCATGCAGGGTACCAGCTTCCTGAAGATGGGTCCCTCACTCAAACACAGAATGCCCATGAACAAGTGATTCCAGTTCCCTCTTCCACAGACGCACCAGGCAGCACTTTTCAGGGTCGCCTCCCACTGGTTCAGCAGTGGGATGAACCTTCTAGCCTCAATTGGCCCTTAGGCAAGAAGGCAAAAGTGAGTACTGCAGATGCTGGAGATCAGAGTCAAGATTAGAGTGGAGCTGGAAAAGCACAACAGGTCAGGCAGCATCCGAGGAGCAGGAAAATAGACGTTTCGGGTAAAAGCCCGTCACCAGGAATCATTGAGGATGAATGGCCTTACGCAAGAAGTCACCCTCAATTCCTACTCAGACTTGAAGCACAGGATTTCCTCTCTACACCATCATGCCCAATAGTGTATTCCCCACACTCTACCAAATCCACTTTTAGAGTGGCATGATAATTCCACCCATTAGTTTGTAATCTAATGACATTCTTGGGATCATATGTACTGAAGAAATGTTAAATTAGTGGGAGAGCAATAAAACCATCAACTAGGTTCCTGTTACATGTTGGAATCTAATAATCTGGTGAAGAAAACTTCAAAGATACAATTTGTCATTGGCATTTACTTCAGCTATTTTAGAAATCTGGATCAGGTTCAGGTAGGATCAGAAAAAGAATTGAGACTTCCGAGTTACATTAGCAACTTGCCAATTCATTTGTACCCACTGAATGTTATCATTTGCTCGTCTGTTTACTGTAATGTAAGATAGCTTCACGTCAGCTGTTCCTTGAAATGTATGTTTCTTTTTCCATGGGATCACTGTAAGAAAAACCTGGAATGAGGTTAAGTGAACAGTGACCTGCAACTGATAACCGAGAAACCATCACAAGAGTAAACGCTGAAATGTCAGCTGCAGCAGATGGAATGAATAACACCCTAGAGTTTTCTTTCCTTTCAGGACAAACAGACATGTGAGAGAATAGTAAATTAGAGAAGGTTGTCTGTCACTGTTCACTGTCATTCTCTGTCATACATAAGTGACCAAGTGATTTTCCATCTTACTCTTCCTTCAAAGCTGATTAAGCATCTGGACAGCCATCTTAATTTCTCCTTATTTGACAGCATCAAACATTGTTTAATAATTCCCCCATGAATTCTCTTATGGCATTTTGCTACATTCGGGTGCTTTATAAATGTGCATTGTTGTTCCATTTTTTTCAACTAAGCTGAAAGATGTATTGTGTTGCCTTTTCCAACAATAGACAGGGGTGAAGTTTCAAGGAAAACCAATTTGTTTAGAATCAAGGAACAATAATGGAATTTTTACACTCCAGATCCTCAGCAACGTGACTGACTTTTACCTATCCCCTGAAATAGCTTAGCAAGCTGCTTATTATATGGGTACTAAAAGCTGGCCCAACTAGTGGCACCCACATCCTACATTCATAGGAAAGGAAAATTTTTAAAAACTGTTATGATGTGCCAAACAGTTTTCTTCAGTGCAATATAATTTCTACAATTTTAATAAACAAGTGTTAAGTATATTTTCCACTAATATTAATAAATGATAAAAATATATCTACAGGTAATTGTCAGTGATTAGTTGTGGCCTTCAGTAAATTTTTGTTGTAATTATTCAATTGTGTTCATCATTCACGCAAGTGGAAAATCCTTTTTCAACCAAATTTTTGATGGATAAATGTTAATGGTTTTTTAAATTGGTACTTCTGTGAAGGGACAGTAATTGACTTGAAGGAACCTCATAAAGTCATTGTTTAAAACTGAATTCAACCCCACCAATCTAAATTTGATCTCCATAGATAAAATTGCTATTCCTTCCTCCAGCACAGTAAGCATTTGACTCCTGAAAAGGAAATTGCACTGTATATTATAAACATTCAAACAAATACAAACTTCCTTAGAGATGCTAATCTGACTCAACAAGGAGGCAGTATAATCATTACTTTTTAAACTCTTATGGGACAAGGAGGATCAGGAGTTATTATGCTCAATCCACAAAAACTTAACAATTTATTGCCTGCACATGCTTACTCCATACATTGCTTGCCCCATTCCACTTTCCCCTTTCCTTTGAGATTGGCTGCTTCTGTTAGGAGGTGCCTGGTGGCTGACAGACAACATAACATAGAGCAACCATGATTATCTGGCATGCGATGATCTGAATATCGGATTATCCGCCAAGATTGCAATGTCTCGATGCTCAGCTAAAGTACGTTATCCTGCATTCGATTACCAGGAATTCGATTAACCGAACAAAATACTCCCCACCCGTGTCCTTTGGATAATCGAGGTTCCTCTATACCTGATGTTCAGACATGGATTTTAAATATTATCTGCGATCTATAATTAAGTACAAAGGGCTCAATTTTGGCTGCCAAGTATTGTATTTTATGCCTCAGGATATTCAGAAATGATCCACACAATTAGGCTGGAGTGTAAAATGAGCTTTCCTCACAATGCTTTAACATGTCTGCTCCCATGCTCACACTATCCAACTGGAGTTCGGTCCCTTGTTGTGATTGCAACCAGGTGGCTTTTGTATACTATGTGATCCTTTATTGGGGTTGTTGACCTATGCCAATCAAGGAACCCTAGCTGACGGGCATAAACCAGGGATTCAAAATCTCCTCACTTCAGGGACTGACTCTGAGCAGGCTGGCCATACCCAGTGTACTGTGGATATGTAAATAAAGAGTGCCTTGGTGATGGGATGCCAGATTCTGTGCAGTTATTTCACCCTCTGTCTCTAAGTAATTACACCCAGCATTAAATATTCACCAACATAGGACAGCCACCAAATAAAGTACCAAACAATTGACTAACTGTACAATATGCTGAAGTGTTTAGCTCAAGTCGGGAAACTTTCTGACTTGCCGGACACACCATAGTAAAAAAAACCTTGACCTGAATAATTTTCACTATGGGGTGTTTAAGTGCAGGTTAAAGTCAAATTGTGGGGTGACTAGAAGGCTTGCCTCAGTTCTTTGGGATTTTGTCCCATTGTTTTTTACATTGTGGCCTACTCCTCAAAACCACACTCCATACCCCATCATATCCTCCATGTCAAAACTTTGATATCTTACCCAATATCTAATACATGCAGACCTCAGGAACCATGTGGAAATAAGAAGCAAAATCTCACAACAATCCAATACAGCTCTCATTCAATACACTTGACAGTAAAAAGAACCTCCTTTTCATAAAATCCATTCAAAGCTTTTGTATCTCCTCAACTAATTACTATCTTACAAAAAGAAAATAACTTCTCATCAGATATCAAAGACAGCTAATGCTTTAATAACCACTTTGAACTGTCAATTAAACTGTGAATGAAGAGCTTCCTGATATTTGTTAGTATCTTTTGAAAATTGACATTCATACTGGTACAATGATAGCCCTTAGGGAAAGGTCAACAAGGCATTCTGTTGATCAGATGTTACTTTTTTCCAGGCCTTTCCCTGTCAATCAAAGCAATCCACAAGATTTTTAAACACTCGCTGTCAGCTGTGGTCTTTTTGTTTTAAGTTTAAACAGTCGGGAAATAAAAACAACATCATGAGATCGTGACAATTATCAGAACCAAAATGCAGCCCGAGGTTCTTGGACCTGACAAAATGGGAACTGTTTGAACTGTATTCAAAACTAAATTTCTCAAAAATGGAGATAGAGCTTTCACATCCAGATCCTGCCTGCCATTTTTAAAAGTTCTGCAGAGTTGGAAAAACTCTGAAAAGAAATCCAGCTCAAAATGACTAAGCATTTCTAGAAAATTTAAGTTAATTGGAAAGAGTGGATCTCAAAAAAGTAAGTCATGCCGAAGTTTTTTTTGGACAAAGCAATTAAACGAGCAAATAGGAAATGTTTACAGATGCAGTTTGCATAAACTTACTGCAAACATTCTGCTAAAGTTCCTCACAAGAGACTGTTGTTTTAAGCTCAAGAGAGTGAAAGCAAATTCCTAACTTGATGAGCAGATTGTTCAGACAGCAAAAGACAGAAAGTATGGATAATTATGCACATGAATTTGAAAGGAATTCATGTCCCACCTGTTGGGCCACCATTTCATCACTATCTTTTTAATTACTTGCATAACAATATAAAGAGTCACATATGTAAGTTGGCCGATAATACAAAGGTTGTTTGTATAATAAATAGCATAGACAGGAGCATGAAATTACAATGATATACAGATTAAATTGATGGGAAAACCCTGGTTAGGCCACATCTGGATAAAGTGAAGAATTCTGGGTACCAAGCCTTGAAACAGATGTGGTGCCCAGGGAGGAGAGCAACTCCGATTCACCAGAATGTTCGCATGAGTCAATGTTCTGGAGAATTTGCATAAACTTAGCTTGCATTTCATGGGAAAATGAAGGTTTGTGGGTGATATGATTGAAGATTTTTGGAGTTTGAATGGAATTGTTAGGGTAGATGGAAATAAATATTTTCCTCAGTTCGGGAGGCCGGGGTATGCAAAACTTCTCTTAATACCAGCCTAAAGCTTCCCTGTGCCATGCCAGTGAGAATTTGGGAACCATTTCTTCATATGAAGGATGGCACAAATCTGGAACTCTCTTCTAAAGCAGGGGACAATACTTTGGCTTTGATGACACCCCGTATCTAGAGACACATGAGACAAAGTACCTCCTGAAGTAGCTTGCTTTTGCCAGATGTTAGACACTATAGCCTGAGGGGTGCCAGTCTGTATCAAGTATGGCTGACCAGTCATCTTGCTCTCTCATGCTTGCTGCCTGCCAGGGGCATATTAGAAAGATGAACAAGTTGACAAACAAACTGCTAATTCATTTTAAAATGTACATTTAATGGCCATCAAATCTTGGAGTGGGCCTCAAAATGACTCTTGCAGAGATGCAACCTTATGTTCCACAAGACCTCCAGCACATGATGGCTTAAGTTATCATTTGTTAACCTGAGATCCACAGAATTTTGCGAAAACCAGGGTATTGAAGACGACAGATACACAGCAGGTGGATGGACAGGATGCCAATAAATCATGACCTCATTGAATGGTAGCCAAACTCAAGGGGCTGAGTGGCCTACTCCTAGGTGTATATCATCACTGTGTTGTAGAGACATGCCTGGTCCCAAAGAGCAATGAAATAAATGGCTAGACATTTAGGCCTTGGATTTTAGCTCAGTGATGAATTCCATATTTTGAGTGGGATGGGTAGTGCGGGGTGGGGACATTATTTTGAGGCAAATCTCAGTCAAAGGGTTTATTGAATGTTTAACTGAAGGATTCTAAAATAATTTTCCATCAGTTTAATTCATACCCCAACCAAAGGCAGCCTCATTGACAGGCCTGTTGGCTAAGAAACATATTCTGTAAGGCCACAGCAGAGGACGCCAGGTTATGGAGAACGTGCTAGGGGATGGTGGGGGGAGGAAGTGGGAGAAGAGTGGAGTGGGTTTGTGATAGGGATCCAGAACATGGACGCAGTGGTGGCCCAATTCCAGGGCATCCTGATCCATGTGACACAGGCAACATTTGATAACATGAAACTTAGTTCAAGGAGGAGTTCCAGATTATGTGAACTGTCCAACCATGTGAGTGGAGATTCCAATTTTGGGTTAGCAGGGAGTTGATGGTGGTCAGGAGAGGGATGGAAATCAAATGATGGGGTAAGGGAGTGGACAGACAGATTGTACAAAGAACAAAGAAAATTTACAGGCCCTTCAGCCCTCCAAGCCTGTGCCGATCCAAATCCACCATTTAAACCTATCACCCAATTCCTAAGGATCTGTATCCCTCTGCTCCCCACCTATTCATGAATCTGTTCAGACTCACCTTAAATGAATCTACCATGCCTGCATCTACTACCTCTGCTGGCAACGCATTCCAGGCACCTACCACCCTCTGTGTAAAGTACTTGCCGCATGTACCCTCCTTAAACCTTTCTCCTCTCACCTTGAATGCATATGATCTCTTATTATTGAATCCCTCACCCTGGGAAAAAGCTTATCTCTATCCACGCTGATTATACCCTTCATAATTTTGTAGACCTCTAACAGGTCTCCCTCTCAATCTCCTTTTTTCTAATGAAAACAATCATAACCTACTCAATCTCTCTTCACAGCTAACACCTTCCATACCAGGCAACATCCTCACAAACCTTCTCTGCACCCTCTCCAAAGTGTCCACATCTTTTGGTAATGTGGCAACCAGAACTGTACACAGTGTTTGAGTGCCTGTGTGCGTGTCTATGTATATGTGTGTTCGTGTGTGTGTCCGTGTGTGTGTGCGTGTGTGTGCGTGTGTGTGTGTGTGTGTGTGTGTATAGCGTAATGGTGGTCACCTGTAATGTGACATGAACCCAAGGTCCTGGTTGAGGCCCTCCCTATGGGTACTGAAATTAGCTATCAGCCTCTGCTCAGCCACTTTTCGCTGCTGCCTGTCCCAAAGTCCGACATCCTCCAAGGCAGACTTCGGGACAGGCAACAGCGAAAAGTGGCCGAACAGAGGCTGATAGCTAAGTTCCATACCCATAGGGAGGGCCTCAACCGGGACCTTGGGTTCATGTCACATTACAGGTGACCACCAATGCACTATACACACACACACACAGACACTCCTACACACACACACTCACACACAGGCACTCCTATATACACACAGACACACGGACACACATATACACAGACACCACACAGACACTCACACACACCCTTACAGACACGCACACTCCCACAGACATCCTCTGAGAGACTTAGACCACTCTACACTCATGCACACACATATACACTCTCTCTCACAGACACTCACAACCCCCCACCCCAGATATGCACACACACTCCCACACTCACACACGCACCCCCTCACAGACTTAAGACACTCTACACTCATTACACACAATATACACTCCCTCTCACACTCACAACCCCCAGCCCAGACAGACAGACACACACACACAAACAAAGACCCACATGCACACACATATTTTGTGGGGTGAATTTGTACTTGCAGAGTTATATTGTACTTTGCTGAAAAACTGCATGAATTCATGTAAAACACTGTTATCTCACTTTTTAGATTAGAATCAATCTAAACATCATGGCATAGACAGAGAACACAGGGGGCTAACACCTTCAACATACTATCTAGCTATCACCCATTGTTACAGCTAAGCTGAGAATGCAACTTTTAAAAAAAAGTTTTGTGGTTTACAAGTGAAAGAAGTGAAACAATCATGGTACTTGAACAGATGAAAGACTCAACAGACAATCAAGGTATTTTTCAATGTAGAATTTCAGTTACATCACACTGTAAACTTTTGCTATAAATTCTGCATCCTCCTCAACCACCTGGTGAAGGAGCGGTGCTCCAAAAGCTAATGCTTCCAATTAAACCTGTTGGACTATAACCTGGTGTTGTGTGACTTTTAACTTTATAAATATGAAGATCACAAAGATATACATGTAAAGGAATGACCCTTGCATGTAAGAGCCTGTGCAATGCTTCATGTGTCAGATGACACTAATAGCCTATGTGTTTCCCTTTCTTCGTGGCAGAACTTGGTCTGTAATATACATATGGCATATATAGAAAAACATAATAAACTCAATAAATATGCTCTTCATAATGAAACAGAATTAAGTCTAATGGAAACATTGAAGATCTTAGTCCCTTTGAAGTGCTACTTATTTTTAATATGAAACTGCTGTTCAACTGGCTTATTTTCTACTTCCAAATGAGCAAATTTCCCTAAATCTACAAGATGCAAGAGTTAATCGAGAGTAGGAATGCAATGGGGCAAAAAGATATATGATACGGTGCTGCAAGTGTTACAGTAAAGAACAGTTTCAAAGATGTAATATACACAGAAAACCTTTTATGTAAGCTGCAGCACATCGTAAATAAATAAAAAGCTGTTATAATAAATAATGGAGCATGTTTGTCTCTCCTGTTACCAATTAAAGATGTATTTAGAACCTGAAGATATTTAATGATAAATACCACCATAAAAGAAACATAGCATTTGAGAGATTTCGAATATCATCGTGAAGAATATATATATATTTGTAATTAAACCTTTATCATTCAACACTAAACCATTTTCACTCTACTTTTAACAACCCAAATTAAAAAGGCAGATGCCCAAACAATTGTCTTTCATGATATCAGGTAAGATTTCAAATTTATGCAAATGCTTGCAGTTTAAATATATTTGATCAGGTCACAATTGGGCTGTCAAACAACTACTATAGAGTGACAAAAGCTCTAATTCAGTCGAAGGAGTATCCTCTAAATCATTAAAAACTATTAAATAAGAAACATAGTGTCCCTGTGTCAGGAATGAATTTCAATAATCATATGGTAAAGAAGAAGAATTGTGTACCATCAGTATAATAACAACTTGTTATAGAGGGCCTTGATCATATTAAAAATCCATGAGGGAACAAGTAAAATTAGACATGATAGAAGGACCCAAAGGAGAATTAGATTTACAGCTTACTACCTTATACTCTTAAGGATCAGCTTCCACTGAAATGTTATAATTAATGGGACTGGGTTATGTTAATGGTCAGCAATAGATAAGTAGGTAATAGGCATTAGGTATTGCAAAGTTGAAACATACAGTGATAGTTATTCTAAATAGTTACTTATCTCTTTGAGGTTTCAGTTGGATAATACCAAAAAAAATCCTTAACTAAGTTGAGGAGCTTAGTTTTGTCAAAATCCTTATCCTTATAAGAGACAGATAGGTGCCAGATTATTTCAGGTAAAGATGAAAGAATATGAAATGAGTGTAAAGCTAAAAAAAAATCAGCAACATGACTTGTAATATTTAGAAAGATATCGAAGGTGAACATTGTGTGGAGGAGCTGGTGTTGGACTGGGGTGTACAGAGTTAAAAATCACACAACAACAGATTATAGTCCAACAGGTTTATTTGGAAGCACCAGATGAAGGAGCAGCGCTCTGAAAGCTCATGCTTTCAAATAAACCTGTTGAACTATAACCTGGTGTTGTGTGATTTGTAACATCAAAGGTGAAGTTAGAATTAAAATTTACTCTATACAGCTATGTACTATTCCACTGTGTCATTAAAATTGTTTAGGGTACAAAACTAACCAACTAGGATGTTGTTAGATAATAAAAGACAGAATAGGGCACATGATGAAGAAGGTAAAAACAATGACTGCAGATGCTGAAAACCAAATACTGGATTAGTGGTGCTAGAAGAGCACAGCAGTTCAGGCAGCATCCAACCAAATTCAAAAGCATTTCATTTATTTTTCTCTTTCTCCTCTCCATTCATATCAGAAGTATTGACTCCTACTGGGGCAATGTTTTGTTGTCCCAGACTGTCCTCTCACCTCATGACTTGTCTTTGTTTTTGAGCATTTACAGCAAGTCAGCAAATTACTCTATCAGTAGATGAAGGTGGGAGGTCGGGGGTGGGAGGGGAGTGAAGGTGATAGGTTGGAGCGGAGGGTGGAGCGGATAGTTGGTAGAAAGATGGACAGGTAGGACAGGTCAAGAGGGTTGTACCAGGTTGGAGAGTTGGATCTGGGATAAGATGGGGGGGAGGGGAAATGAGGAAACTGGTGAAATCCATGTTGATCCCATGTGGATGGAGGGTCTCAAGGTGGAAGATGAGGCATTCTTCCTCCAGGTGTTGGGCAGCTCTATCAAGTGAAGGATGCTAGATATGGACATTGGGCCTGAGTCTGATCCTCCCCACGTACAGGACATTGTGTAGTGGTCAGGAACATTGTATTTTATTATCTAAGGATAATGGTGGCACCAAGTTGTGATTCCCTTATTTGGATAAATGATTATGCCCCAGAAATTAGTATAATGAAAATATACGTTAGCAACATGATCATATAAATGAAGATGAGTAAGCTAAAGTCACCATAATCCTATTGGACATAGGACTGCTTTCTCACTAGAGAGAGACAGAGAGGGAGTAAGAGAGAGAGAGAGACAGACAGACAGAGAGAGAGATGACTGCTCATGAGACATCATGCCTTAGGATAACGTCAAAGTTGAGAAAGTGGGACGTTTGTTATGACCCAAAGCAATTCAGGAAATGAACCCATGCTGTTGGTGTCACTCTGCATTGCAAACCGGTCATCCATGCTTAACTGCATGGTGGTCAGTGGTTAGCACTGTTGCATCACAACACCAGTGACCTGGGTTCAATTCCACCCTCCGGCTACTGTCTGTGTGGAGTTTGCACATTCTCCCCATTTTTGAGTGGGTTTCCTCCAGGTGCTCCGGTTTCCTCCCACAGTCCAAAGATGTGCAGGTCAGGTGAATTAGGTAAAAACCGTGACGTCGAACACTTCTTCCGCCGCCTCCGCCTCCGAGCTTACTTTCACAATCAGGACTCCCGCCCACCTTCCGAGGACCCCTTCGCCCACCTCCAACACACTGCATCCACCTGGACACCCCGCGCTGGCCTATTACCTGCCCTCGACCTCTTCATTTCCAACTGCCACCGGGACATTAACTGCCTCAACCTGTCTACCCCCCTCCCCCACTCCAACCTCTCACCCTCACAACGTGAGCCCTCCAATCCCTCTGCTCCAATCCCAACCTCACCATCAAGCCAGCAGATAAAGGGGGCGCAGTGGTAATCTGGCGCACTGACCTCTACACCGCTGAAGCCAAACGCCAACTCAAGGACACCTCTTCCTACCGACCCCTCAACCATGACCCTACCCCCCATCACCAAACCATCATCTCCCAGACCATACAGAACCTCATCACCTCAGGAGATCTCCCACCCCCAGCTTCTAACCTCATAGTCTGGGAACCCCGCACTGTCCGATTCTACCTCCTTCCCAAGATCCACAAGTCTGACCACCCTGGATGAAACCCATTGTCTCAGCATGCTCCTGTCCCACTGAACTCATCTCTACCTACCTCGACACTGTCCTATCCCCCCAAGTCCAGGAACTCCCCACATACATGCGAGACACCACCCACACCCTCCACCTCCTCCAAGACTTCCGTTTCCCTGGCCCCTAATGCCTCATCTTCACCATGGATATCCAATCCCTCTACACCTCCATCCGCCATGACCAGGGCCTCCAAGCCCACCGTTTTTCCTCTCCCGACGTCCCCAACAGTACCCTTCCACCGACACTCATTCGTTTGGCCAAACTAGTCCTCATCCTTAACAATTTCTCCTCTGACTCCTCCCATTTCCTCCAGACCAAAGGGGTAACCATGGGCACACATATGGGCCCCAGCTATGCCTGTCTCTTTGTTGGCTATGTAGAGCAGTTGATCTTCTGTATTTATACCGGCACCACTCCCCACCTCTTCCTCCGTTACATTGATGATTGCATTGGTGCCACCTCATGCTCCCGCGAGGAGGTTGAGCAATTCATCAACTTCACCAATACATTCCACCCTGACCTTAAATTTACCTGAACCATCTCTGACACCTCCCTCCCCTTCCTGGACCTCACTATCTCCATTAATGATGACCGACTTGACACTGACATTTTTTACAAACCCACCGACTCCTATAGCTACCTGGATTACACCACTTCCCACCCTACCTCTTGCAAAAAAGCCATCCCGTATTCCCAATTCCTCCGCCTCCGCCGTATCTGCTCCCAGGAGGACCAGTTCCACCACAAAACACACCAGATGGCCTCCTTCTTTAGAGACCACAATTTCCCTTCCCACATGGTTAAAGATGCCCTCCAATGCATCTCGTCCACATCCCGCACCCCTGCCCTCAGACCCCACTCTCCAACCATAACAAGGACAGAACTCCCCTGGTGCTCAGCTTCCACCCCACCAACCTTCGCATAAACCAAGTCATCCGCCGACGTTTCCACCACCCCCAAAAAGACCACACCACCAGGGATATATTTCTCTCCCCACCCATATCCGCATTCCGCAAAGACCGTTCCTCCATGACTACCTGGTCAGGTCCATGCCCCCCTACATCCCACCCTCCCATCCTGGCACCTTCCCCTACCACCACAGGAACTGCAAAACCTGCGCCCACACCTCCTCCCTCACCTCCATCCAAGGCCCTAAAGGAGTCTTCCACATCCCTCAAAGTTTTACCTACACATCCATTAATATCATTTATTGTATCCGTTGCTCCCAATGCGGTCTCATCTACATTGGGGAGACTTGGCGCCTCCTAGCAGAGCGCTTTAGGGAACATCTCCGGGACACCCGCACCAATCAACCACACTGCCTTGTGGCCCAACATTTCAACTCCCCCTCCCACTCTGCTGAGGACATGGAGGTCCTGGGCCTCCTTCACCGCTGCTTCCTCACCACCAGACGCCTGGAGGAAGAACGCCTCATCTTCCGCCTCGGAACACTTCAACCCCAGGGGCTCAATGTGGACTTCAACAGTTTCCTCATTTCCCCTTCCCCCACCTCACCCTAGTTCCAAACTTCCAGCTCAGCACTGTCCCCATGACTTGTCCTACCTGCCTATCTTCTTTTCCACCGATCCACTCCACCCTCCCCCCGCCCCCGACCTATCACCTTCATCCGCTCACCCACTCACCTATTGTACTCTATGCTACCTTCTCCCTACCTCCACCCTCCTCTAGCTTATCTCTCTATGCTTCCGGCTCTCTGCCTTTATTCCTGATGAAGGGCTTTTGCCCGAAACGTCGATTTTACTGCTCCTCGGATGCTGCCTGAACAGCTGTACTCTTCCAGCCCCACTTATCCAGGTCAGGTGAATTAGCCATGCTAAATTGCCCATAGGGTTAGGTGCATTCATCAGAGGAAAAATGGGTCTGGGTGGGTTACTGTTCAGAGGGTCAGTGTGGACTTGTTGAGCCAAAGGACCTGTTTCCATTCTGTAGAGAATCTAATCTAATCTGGCCTCCCGTTCTGATGACATAACAGACATCGCCATTCATAGGCTGTTGAGACTTTGAGGAAGGAGGAATGGATGAATTGTACTAGAGAGCAGTAATTCAAGATCAGTGTATGCATCACAGCCTGGTTTGGCAACTGCTCTTCCCGAGATCGCAAAAATCTACAGAGGGCTGTGAACACAGCCCAGTATGTCACACAAACCAGCCTTCCACCTCCTGACTCCATCTATACTTCCTGCAGCTTTGGGAAAGCAACCAACATATTCAAAGATCCCTCCCACCCCGTTTATCCTCCCTTCCATTCTCTTCTGTCAAGCAGAAGGTATAAAAGTTCGAAAACTTGCATAAGCAGATTCAAGAACAACTTCTTCCCCACTGTTATCAGTCTTTTGAATAGACCTCACAAATGTTAATGCTGATCTCTCTTTCTCTCTGCACCTTCTTTGTAGCTGTAACACTGTATTCTGCAGTGTTCTGCGACCTGATGCACTTTGTATGATACAATCTTCCTGTAGAGCATGCAAAACAATACTTTTCACTGTATCTTAGTACAAGAGCCAAAGATAAATCAAATCAAAGCAAATCAAATCAAATAAACAAAAGAGTTTGTTTAACCACTGAGAGGAGGCCAGTACAGACTGTGAAAGATAGCAGAGACAGATACAACACATTCAGAATAAGAATAGAGTGGTGCTGGAAAAGCACAGCAGGTCAGGCAGCATCCGAGGAGCAGGAAAATCGACGTTTCGGGCAAAAGCCCTTCATCAGGAATAGAGGCAGGAAGCCTCCAGGTGGAGTTCCTGACCTGCTGTGCTTTTCTAGCACCACTCTGATCTAAACTCTGGTTTCCAGCATCTGCAGTCCTCACGTTTGCCTCAGAATAAGAACAGTCTAGTCTATGAGTGCAGCCTTTACAGGGCAGGATGGAAAATCAAAGACCAGACTTTGTACTAGGTAGAATCCATTAGGACAGAACAGCATGAGTTTGCATCCATGGTGTTTGAGAAATGCACAGAAATGGCTCACACCAGAGAATCTGGTAGCAGCTGAATTGATGTTGTTGGCTAATGTAACATAACCTGGGAGCTTTCTTGTAATTGCTGTCAAAGGGGAAGTTGCTTGAATCAGGCCAAAGGTAAAAATAACAATTATTTCTCAGTGTTGCTTACATTTCTTACGAAATCAGTCTAATAAATTATGCATCCTAGTTGGGAACTGCCAAATGTTCTAGAAGATATCACTGCAAGCATGGTGCATAGCCATTGCTTTTTGGCCTTCACTCTTTAATGGTTCCATAGTAGCATTCAAAACAAACATCCAAAAACAGATGGACATTTCAATTGCCAAGCTGAGCTTGCTCCTTCTGTGACAGGTGGCACTTGAGAGGAGCTAGCTAGCATTGTGAACGTTTGTCATTTCCCCTAGATCATAGCACTGAGCTATGGGCAGCCTCAATAGTTAAACAAAAATTTTTAAACATCCTTTTTCCATTCTGCTGTGTTTGCCATGAGTGGAATATCTCTCGCAAAAATAACAAGCTCTGGTATTCAATAGCTCTCCAATACAACCATCAACACCAAATAATTTTTTTATTGGCTGATATGGAGTGTATGGCCATTTCCTAATCTGTAATGGTAGGCTTCTGTGAAAAATTCAGGCAGTTCCAATCCTACTTGGAAATGGTTAATAATTTTATTAGTAATGAAGTAAAGTTAATAAATATTACAATTACAATGGCATTTTGAAGTCACCTATTAATTGATTGTTGCACAATTACATTTGGACTGGTTTTTAATAATAGGTTAAGAATGTCTTAACAAAATAAATATTACCTTATACAGAAAAAATTAACAATGTATGATTTGAATGTGGACTGTTTTGTTGAATGACTCACCGAAAGCCTTCCTTGGTTCCACTAATCCAAGTGTAAATGGTTGACCTTTGGGCAAGTCTTTCAACATCTTGGCAACTTCGTAGTGTCGACAACCTACTATCGTTTGATTGTTTATTCCCTCTATGTGATCTCCAACACAGACTGTCTTAATTCTGTCAATTGTACTGTCTTCTTTTATCCTCTGTTGAACCAAAGTTATTGTTTAGTAAAAATGAGTTTAATTAGCCATATGAAAGAGGCACACCTTTTCATTAAGTATTTCAAAGTTCAATGGAGAGGCAGAGTTCCAAAAATTTATTACGTTAATTAAAGGCAGAAAGAAATCATGAATTTGACGTTAGCTGGCATTTCACCTCAAAATCTATGCCTAGACACATGAAAGCAAAGTTATTAACCTCACTGTGAGATGAGAGGAAGGTCTTCCCTTGATGATTTCTTAATACTTATAAGCGAAATTGTTTCTAATACTTTACATCTTCATATGGTTGCCAGCTTGATTCTGAGAAATTTGACTGTTTAATCTTTTAACTAATTCTGTAGGATAATGTTTTACCCAGAGAATGATGCCAGGATATATTATCACAGGAGGTTAGTCTGCCAGAGCTGAATAATTTTTCATGTGATATTGTAGAATCAAGCTATAAATTAACAAAACAATAGGGGAAGGGGTGATAACATATATGCACGGTACCTGAACCTAATGAGAATATGCTTTCAGCTAGAAGGTTCATCAATACATTACACTAATTGAGCAGAAGTCCAAGAAAGCAGAAATTCACCTGTTCTCCAGTTTTCTGGTCCCGTTATGACGAAGGCTTTGAACACAAGTATTCTGGCACTAATTTATCATTTTTTTGCTTATTTAAACTATTTAAGAAATCAGTTGCTAACGCTGATTGGGCCCTTTTCCTGTTCAATGCAGCACCTTTTCACACAGAAATCATATAAATAGAACTAAGCCAACATTCAGATAATGTTAATAAGTTCCAATCAGCAACATTTAAATGTTAATGTGTTTAAAGTGACAGCGCTCTGATAGGTTGCTATTTTTAGTATCGGTAGAGCATCATTATGAGCAATATGAAACACATTCTGTTCATTCCTGACACCAACCAGGTTCCATTTGTTCAGATGAGGAGAGGTTAGATTCGATTCCCTACAGTGTGGAAACAGGCCCTTGGGCCTAACTAGTCCACACTGACCCTCCAAAGAGGATGGAGATGGGTGTGAACCTGCAAATGCCCAAGAACTCAAATGAGCAATGGTGAGACAGGAGGTGGATGAGAAGTTGGGATATCTCCAACAGAACCCAACAGATCTCAGGTCAGCATGGAGGTACGAGACATCTTGTGAAGGTGGAGGATTAGTTGCCTTCTGCATCTGGGATCCCCTCTCAGGTTGTTCCTGCCGCAGACAGCCCCTTCTCAGTCCCACGGCAAGTGACAAAGCATCATCAAACTGCTGCAGTCATAGAACAGGTTCCAGACCCTTACCAGGAGACTATGACAATACTAACTCTAGATTAGAAGGCGGCACGGTGGCACAGTGGTTAGCACTGCTGCCTCACAGCGCTAGAGACCCGGGTTCAATTCCCGCCTCAGGCGACTGACTGTGTGGAGTTTGCACATTCTCCCCGTGTCTGCGTGGTTTCCTCCGGGTGCTCCGGTTTCCTCCCACAGTCCAAATATGTGCAGGTCAGGTGAATTGGCTATGCTAAATTGCCCATAGTGTTAGGTAAGCGGTAGATGTAGGGGTATGGGTGGGTTGCGCTTCGGCGGAGCGGTGTGGACTTGTTGGGCTGAAGGGCCTGTTTCCACACTGTAAGTAATCTAATCTAATTAGAGTGATGCTGGAAAAGCACAGCAGGTCAGGCAGCATCCGAGGAGCAGGAAATTTGATGTTTCAGGCAAAATCCATTCATCAGGGATGGTGGTGTATCAGGCGGTCCATCAGGACCTAATAATAGGGCCTGAGGATTAGTGGAGCATGTGGTGGGGCTGGGGCCTTTGATTTCTGTCCCAGGACCTTGTGTTAATGACCTCCATCCCATGCTCTCCTGTACTTGTTTCTTAGAATCCTTCACACGTCTCCTCTTGGCTTTCCACATGTAACAATTGGTCTTCATCTTCTTCCTCAGCTGAGAATGCTTTGTATTTCACTAATTCATCCATGGTCAAACTCTGGCCCCACTCCGTCCCTAAATCCTTTCTACTGCACCAGGATATTTGCCTATCACAGTACTAGAGCCCACCAAGTCTCGGGCAGCTGGAGGACACCTGCTGAAGGGATCCCAGGCCATTGCCCAGCTGTCATATAGAAGTACACAGAGGAAAAGATGTGCTGTTTATGTGGATTGGCTGTACTAAATTTCCAAGCGATATGGAGGCTGGGTGGATTAGCCACAGGAAATGCAGGGATAGGGTGGGGCAAGGGCTGAGTGGGTCTGAGTGAGATGCTCTTCAGAGGATTGGTACAGACTTAATGGGTGGAATGAACTCTAGATGCACCTCAGCATTTCCGGTAAGTAGATTTAAAGTGTTCCTGCTTGAGTCAGGTTAAGTTTGTAATCATGGTGTTATTTGTTTTATGGAAATTTCGAACTACTTTTGGAAACCCTTTGGCATTGCAAGGGGACCATGTCCATTCCATGGGCTGGCTGGGAGTGACCAAGGTGAGTGGAGTCATCTGGAGTCATAGAGTCATAGAGTTGTACAGCATGGAAACAGACCCTTCGGTCCAACCTGTCCATGCCAACCAGATATCCCAACCCAATCTAGTCCCACCTGCCAGCACCCAGCACATATCCCTCCAAACCCTTCCTATTCATATACCCATCCAAATGCCTCTTAAATGTTGCAATTGTACCAGCCTCCACCACATCTTCTGGCAGCTCATTCCATACACGTACCACCCTCTCTGTGAAAAAGTTGCCCCTTAGGTCTCTTTTATATCTTTCCCCTCTCACCCTAAATCTATACCCTCTAGTTCTGGACTCCCCGACCCCAGGGAAAAGACTTTGTCTATTTATCCTATCCATGCCCTTCATAATTTTGTAAACCTCTATAAGGTCACCCCTCAGCCTCCGATGCTCCAAGGAAAACAGCCTGTTCAGCCTCTCCCTGTAGCTCAAATCCTCCAAACCTGGCAACATCCTTGTAAATCTTTTCTGAACCCTTTCAAGTTTCACAACATCTTTCCGATAGAAAGGAGACCAGAATTGCACGCAATATTCCAACAGTGGCCTAACCAATGTCCCGACAACTGCAACATGACCTCCCAACTCCTGTACTCAATACTCTAGCCAATAACGGAGGTGAAGTTGAGGACAGCAGATGCTGGAGATCAGAGCTGAAAAATGTGTTGCTGGAAAAGCGCAGCAGGTCAGGCAGCATCCAAGGAGCAGGAGAATTGACGTTTTTGGGCATAAGCCCTTCTTCAGGAATTATTCTGAGGAGGGAGAAATGAAAACTGGGGTAACTCAGTAGGTAGGTATCATGGCTGCTGGCAAGACACCAGTCAGGTACCTGCAGGACCTACTGGCGATTTGTGCAGATCTGTTGCATGTTGATGGAGTGGTATCCTTCCCTGTTAATGAAGGGCATTGGCTGGCCTGTGAAAGGCCAATATCTGCAGCCAATGAGATATGGGGGAATTCAGCGAAGGCAGCGAATCCTCTGGCTCTCACAACGTGAATGTTTGTATCAGTTTAAAAAATAATGATTTTATTGGTTGCACTGATGTACAACTGTGTGGGAGTTATCATCCATGATTCTCTTTGATTCTATGTCTCCAATGGGAGTGGAATCAGCCAGAATCATAGTCATTTCTGTTCATGCTCACTTTTACATTGAATCACTGCCAATGCAACCACAGCCTCCTCCTCAAGCACCAACTTATATCTACCACAGCTCTCAAGAGACAGGCAGTCTTGGGTAATATGGCCTTCACACCAGAGCTTCCCAATCTCTGGGCCATATGACAAGATTCTGAAGTCACAAACTCTAAGGCTCAATGGCAGCTGTGGAGTTTACTTTAAGCTTGGACATTGATGACACCCCTTTAAATGATTTGTTTCCCTGATGATGGGTCTTGCTGGATCATCAATTTTCTGAGACCCATTTACAGGTGGATCTCTACTCTTTTTTAAACCCTCCCTGTTGAACAATTCTCTCCTGTCAACTCAAAAACCCTCTCCTCTCAACCTACTCAACAATTCTCCGACCCTCCGGGCCACTGCTACTTCGCAGTGAAAGGCCCAAGGCATGGGGTCACATCGAGAAGAAATTTGGGAAGTGCTGCCTCTAAGCCATCTGCAGGGAGCTTAGTCACTGTCTGTACCACTGCCACAGGGCACCATCGTATACCACACTGGAACCTGCCTGCTGTACCCACTGTGACCTTTTGTCACTTTTCCATCCTGCAGGTGGCCAAGCGATTTCTACTTTCTGCATCTAGACATAGAGTCATACAGATGTACTGCACAGAAACAGATCTTTCAGTCCAACTCATCCATGCCAACCAGATATCCTAACCTAATCTAGTCCCATTTGCCAACACTTGGCCCATATCCCTCGAAACCCTTCCTATTCATATACCCATCCAGGTGCCTTTTAACTGTTGCAATTGTATCAGCTTCCACAACTTCCTCTGGCAGCTCATTCCATTCACACACTTCTCTCTGCGTGACAAAGTTGCCCCTTAAGTCCCTTTTAAACTTTTCCCCCTCACCCTAAACCTATGTCCTCCAGTTCTGGACTCCCATGCCCCAGGGAAAAAATCTTGTCTATTTACCCTATCTATGTCCCTCATGATTTTATAAACCTCTATAAGGTCACCCCTCAGCCTCCAACAGTCCAGGGAAAATAGCCCCAGCCTATTCAGCCTCTTTCTGTTCAAATCTTCCAACCCTTCTCACCATCATAGGCTCTACTCTTCACTGGAGGACCCACCACCTGTTCTGAAAACAATGAGTGCTATTCTCACACAGATCCACTGTTGGTCAAATCCAAACCCCATGTGATGATGCAAAAGGTCCTCTCTGATGCCACCTTATACCGATCCCTGTGCCTCCCAAACCATCCACTATAGAGCTGTAAAATGTGGGCCTCTCAATGCCAGTGGCTCATGGTTATGCAACATCACATGTCCGTGAGGATAGAATTCCTGCAAAGTTGCCAAAATTACTGTTTCTCTGTCTCTTCATAAAAATAAGTGCTCCTGAATGTTTTATTTATTTTAGTCAGTCTCCATCTAGTGGTATAATTTCATTATTGTCAATATGAATAGTGACCTTGTATTCTCTGGAACGGATCCCCTGAAGTACCAAATTGCATAACCTTCTGTTGTCTAATGTAATGATTCTGAAGCAGATAATGTTAATGTTACATCAACTACACCATTCTACTAAAGTTGCACACAGTGTGTGGGTGAGGACAAGGGGTTCTACTCTAGCTTTTGGAAAACAGGAATCTGTACTACCACCCTAGTAATTATGCCTGACCAATTGCAATCAACCTTCTAGATTTATAATGGAATAGAGCCTCTTCTGTAGATACTCCACAGTGGTGAATCCCCTGTTACTAATCACTGGGTAGGCCCAAGACAACCAAAAGATAAAGGAGGGTTAGCAGCAGTGAACTACCTCAAACCCCCCTTATCCAGTATCACATATTGGTAAAGGTGACAAAAACTACAAAGTACCAGGAGTAGTCATCTGGGAAAATATCACATCTTCCATATATTCACACAGGACATTTGCAAGAGCTTTGAGTTGTCTGAAATAGACAATAACTATCTTTGCTCAAAGAATTAGTTTAATAATTTTTTTATGTTTTCTTTTCACTTCAGACAGCTCAGATATGTTTCTTCATTTCTGAACTCAGGTTGATTAGTGTCCTGATTTTCTTAACAAAGCTAAAGCAACTATTTGTCAACATCAATGACTCTATGGCTCTATGTGCTGACACCTACCTTTAATTGAACACATTAACCTTTAATTTGGACTGGCTGCCACTGCAGCTCCACACTGAGCCAGTTTATAGCAACATGTAGCATAAAACCCCTCTCTTTTCAAATTAAGCATAATTAAAGGTCAAGTAAATTCAAGTTTCTCACCATTTTACTTTTAGTTTTTATGAAACTTTTATGTATACTGATTTACAGTGACTATTTTAATATTTCATTCTTTACATCATCTTCTTATCCCCAACCCCTAATTTGTTCAGCTATACTTGAAGGACACCGTCTGTGCTTCTGGTACCTTAATGAAAGCATAGCCTGTTCCATTGTCAGTGATGGTCAGACCAAGAGCATCTTCTGATTTTGTCACCTCCACTTCCTTCATTTGTCCTTTTACATGGGCAAAGATAAAATCCTCTAATCCAATCTGGCCTCCCAATAATTTCTGCATATCGACTTTGTGAGTATTCAATGTGCAGAAGAGAATCTATTAAGACAAAAAAAATGCAGTTGTACTTAAAATACATCACGAACAATATAAAACTAGAGCAACAGTCATTGAAATGATAAAAGTTCATGTTTTAACTGTAACCTAATTATGATAATAAATATGGGCCTGAGAATATGTATCCAATCAGACTGGCCTGGATATTTAGAACAGAATTAACAATTTTTTCTTCAAATAAAAACACACAAGCATTTGAAAATAAAAATGAATATATTACTTGTGGTACAAGTACCAAGAAAGATGTTAAAAGCAAAATGTTATGCTATCACCTGAGGAATAACACAATTAATGCTATTGCTTATCAGCCAACTAGTTAATATTTCCTAAGATATAATAAAAAATTTTGATCTGCCATATAAGTTATTGATATGATGTATAAGTTTAACGTAAGGGTATTTATAGACTTACAAATTCCATTTTTCTTATGGTTTTTCCCGAATGTGTCATATTTAGAATCATAAACTGTTCTATAACACAATCCCACAGAAAGATAAGAATTGCCCTGCATTTAATTTGCATGAATATATAAGAATTGTCTCTGATCTTTATGCAAATTTTAGACCCCCTCAATCCACTGATGTGCATCTACATAGTTCATTTTGGAATCATCTTTCCTTTGTTGCTGCAAGACTTCTTGCACATTTTTATTCTGATTCCTCCTGACATAAATAACCTTAACACCTGGAGATTATAAGAAACCTCAACCATTTAGTCTTACATTTCAGGCAATATTGAGCTTCTTGCTGACCAAGTAAATGATGGGGTTCAGCCAGTCCTCATGTAAAGGTGTAAAACTATATTTATTTACATCATAAAACAGCCCGTGCCAAGATAAAAGATAAAGAAGTGTGGAAGGATCAGTATAGATAATTTTTTATTGTTTCAAAATATAATTGTAGTTTGCATAACTGATAGTTAAAGGAGGCTATTATTATTATGGATTGATAATTCAGCAAAGTTGATAAACTGTTGCATTTCATGACATAATTTAAAGTCCTAAATTTCCAGTATCTCTATAGTATCACCCAGCACATTTATTATTTCAACATAATAAGTTCTAATGTCACCAATAGTTCTATGATAGAAAAGGGTAAACATGTCAACAATTTTATTTTATTGTAAATTATATCCTTCGCCTGATGTAAAAGAACTTGCCTTTGTGTTTTCTTCAATGTTTCCATTAAATTACAAGAATACTTTTGGAAATTGTTTTTCATGTAAAATTACAAGCTGAGAATTATAGACATACTTTTGAAAGTTCAGGCTACATGTGGGAATAGTGAAGCTATTAATGACAAGCTCCTGAGAATTACAGAAAGACAACTGCAGCAACCAAAAACCAAACCAGAAGGGCAGGTGTTCTCAGTGATGTATGCATGGCCCCCATTTTATCATGAAATTGGATCCTTCTGTTCATGGGAACTACCAAAGATGCAGTGAAGGGAAAGCATGGGTGAGAATGTCCAGTGTTCTAAGAATGGGGAGTGCCTTCAGAGACATGAACAAAGAATGGTTAGGTAGGGCAACAAGAGAGATCATAGATACTGCAAATAAACGTGAAAATATAGGAATGAATATACAGGTCAGGAGGGGCACACATCAGTTACACCGACAGAACAGCAAGTCACTATGAGAAATTAAACATGAGTTTCAAATTTTTGGCTGAGATAATTCCTCATGAAGAGTTTATGCCTGAAACATCGACTTTCCTGCTCCTCGGATGCTGCCTGAACTCCTGTGCTTTACGAGCACCATATTTTTTGATAATGAACATGCAGAGAAGCTGATGCAGTTTGCATAGGTACAGGCAATTAAGGTACTGGAGGGGTCAACCTCAGAGCAATCACAAGGGATTTGCGCAAAGAAGCAGAAAGAGAGGGCTACTGACCACATAAAGCAATTTGGTTAATGGAAATGATTATGGTGTTGGGGTTTGGACTGGGAATCAGATAAAGCCGTTCTTAGATCAGACAGGATATCGGAATTTCTCATGGTCTAACTCAAGTTGCAGCTGCAGCTGGGAACTCAGAGATAAAATGCTTGCATTAATCAAAGAACATGACCTCGGGTTTATTGCGATGTAGTTAATGGACGTTTGGACTGATCTTTAATTTGATATTAAACTTAAGTTGCTTCTCTCCAACTGGGTTTGGAGAATTCCATTGAGTCCAGAAGTAACTGGATTGAGCAGTGGAGATGGGATTTTAGCATTGTCAATTATAATAAAGACCATCTGGTTCACCAATATCCTTAGGGAAGAAAATCTGCTCTCCTTATCTTGTCTGGACTACTCCGAACCCACAGCATCGTGGTTGACTCTTAATTACCCTCTGGGCAGATTAAGAGTGAACAATAAAACCTAGTTAAGTCATCAAAACACGCATCCCATGAACAAATAAAAAAACTGGAATATTTTTTATTAAAAATTCAGATAAAGACATATATACACTATACATTCGCTTAACATATTAAATCAATGGGATAAAGGGCATGATTACCTTTGGGAAGAAGAGGATGGATAAGACAATTTGCCTGATTTGTATCCTTTTAACCTTCTTTCAGATTTATTTATCTGACTCTGTCCATTTCTATCTCTGCATGTCACCATTTTATTTTACCCTCCTACATTCTTCCCTTTCAATTTTGCTCATTTATTGGGCACCATTGCCCATTCAGTTAATTGACTATTGATCATTTTTATGAGCAGTGCCTCTCACCTCAGGTCTGATGTTTAGTTTTTTCCTCTTTCATTAGGCCATGGATGGAACGAGTTCAGGAGCTAAATGGAGCTGATGGAACCTAAACTGGGCATCAGTGAGTAAATTATTCATGAGCATGTATCAGATGATAGCATTTCAATGATCCCTTCCGTCACTTCACTGATGCATCAGGAATAGACTAATAGAGTGGTAGTTAGCCAGGTTGGATGTGTCTTTTTCTTTAAGACACAGCATAACTCAGCAAATTATCCACACTATCTCATGTCGTAGCTATATTGGAAGAACTTAGCAAGGGATGCATTTAATTCTGGAGCACAAATCTGCAACGGTATTGCCAGAGGGCTGTCAGGGTCCATAGCCTTTGTAGTATTTATTGCCTCTAATTTTTCTGGATGTCACATGAAGTGAATCGATTTAGTTGGAGACTGCTATCCATGATGCTGGGGAACCCAGCAGAAGGCTGAGATGAATCATTCACCCAACACTGTTCACTGAAGATGGACACAAATACACTTTGTCTTTTGCACTGATGTGCTGGGCTCCCCCTCATTTGAAGACTGGGATCTTTGTGGAGCCTTTTAAACCTCATTTTTATGTAGTCATGATTCTACTCCTGACATGCCCTCCTACACTCTTATTGAACCAGAGTTTATCTCACAGCTTAATGGGATCCATCACTTGGAGGAGCTGGTGTTGGACTGTGGTGGACTAAGTTAAAAATCATACAATATCAGGTTATAGCCCAACAGGTTTATTTGGAAGCACCAGCATTCGGAGCACTGCTCTTTCATCACGTGGGTATGGAGTATGTATGACACAGAATTTACAGCAAAAGTTTACAGTGCGGTGCAACTGAAATGATATACCTGTATTGAAAAAGACCTGGATTGTTTGTTAAGTCTCTCATCTTTTAGAATGACCATGTTGGCTGCAGTTCTTTCATATTTAAATCACAGACCTTTTTTTTAAAAGTTACATTCTCAAGGGAACTTTAACAATAATATACTTACAAGGGAAATCAGGAGGGCAAAAAGAGGACATGAGATAGCTTTGGCAAATAGAATTAAAGAGAATCCAAAGGGTTTTTACAAATACATTAAGGACAAAAGGGTAACTAGGGAGAGAATAGGCCCCCTCAAAGATCAGCAAGGTGGCCTTTGTGTGGAGCCGCAGAAAATGGGACAGATACTAAACGAGTATTTTGCATCAGTATTTACTGTGGAGAAGGTTATGGAAGATATAGACTGTAGGGAAATAGATGGTGACATCTTGAAAAATGTCCATATTACAGAGGAGGAAGTGCTGGATGTCTTGGAACGCATAAAAGTCAATAAATCCCCAGGACCTGATGAGGTGTACCCTAGAACTCTGTGAGAAGCTAGGGAAGTGATTGCTGGGCCTCTTGCTGAGATATTTCTATCATCGATAGTCACAGGTGAGGTACCGGAAGACTGGAGGTGTACACAATGGACATGTATTGGCTATGCCTATCAATGCTGTAATGGGCAGACACATAATTGACGTGTGGATTGGTGAGAACAAAGTCAAGTGGGATATTCCATTTGTTGTCCTCTCATAACTTGTTGTAGACCCAGCTATGTCCTTTAGGGCTTTCCCAGCTCAGCAAGTAGTGGTGCTACCAAGCCACTCTTGGTGATGAACATTGAAGCTCCTCACCCAGAGTACATTTGATGCCCTTCCCTCCATTAGTGCTTCCTCCAAATAGTGTTCAACATTGAGGATTTCTAATTTCTTAGCTGATCGAGGCAAGAGGTAATAATCAGCAGGAGATTTCCTTGCCCATGTTGAAGACTCCTAAAATGTCTATCTCCTGAGAAGAGTTCACCATGGTATTTTGCACATTATCGAAAAATAATGAATATAACTATGTCAGGATGATGCTTAACAGATTCATGGAATGGCTGTCTCAATTTTGGCGTAAGCCCCTAAATGTTAGTAAACAGGAGTTTGTAAAATCAATAGGACTGTGTATTCTGCTTGGTTAATGCTGCTGCTGCATCTGGTTTTATTCCTTTTACCATAAGACTGTAAGACATAGGAGCAGAAATTAGGCCATTTAGCCCATCGAGTCTGCTCTGCCATTCAATCATGGCTGATAGGTTTTTCAACTCATTTTACCACTTTCTCCCTGTAACCTTTGAAGTGTTTGCAGTGGATAGGTACAACCAAGTGGCTTGCTAGGGTATTTTTGAGCAAACCACTTTATGATGGAGTCACATTTAGGCCTGGCCAGCTTAAAAATGATAGCTCTCCTTTCCTAAGGCACACTAGTGAACCATTATTATTTTTGTGACAATAGTTATGGGTCATCATTATATTAACTTGTAATTCAAATTTCACCATCTGATGATGGGTGCAACTCAAACTGATGTCCCCACTGGATTAGTCAGCAGCTGTGGATTATAGTCCAGTGGCAATACCACTACATTAACATCTCACGGATCTGGAACCTATGGAAAATAAAATTAAACTTAAAAGTCGTATCTAGGCATTGTTTTGATTTCTGGGTCTTAAATCAATTTCTTTTAACATCGATCCACAACACACATAAATATTTGTTATGAATTTCAGAAACAGAATTCAACTGCAACTATTGCACTTTTAGCGAGAGAATTTGTCCAGAACATGCTAGAAAAACAATGTTAGCTTTATCTAACATTATTGCTTTATCTTGTGTGTTGTGCAAACAGTGCATGCTTCTTCTGTATAATCAAAAGGTTTTCGTACTCTTATCACTGAAATTTCATTACTTCAACTGTTACCTTCCTCATCTGAGGAAGTCCCCCATGGCTGCATTCATCATAGGATTGGATGGTGGGGAATTTCAAAATTGTTTCCTTTTCTGTAAGGTCTTTTAATGAAAACAGAAATAATTTAATGAGCGAGGCAACAAGTACAGTGCTTTCAATCGTTGGCTGGTTATATCAGCACAGCTGGAGAGGAAATCCCACTGGTTACGCATCAAAATATCTTTCAGATAGTGGCTGAGAAACTGCTGCACCTGTGCACTGCCAATATTGCAAAGGCACACAGCAACGTGCACGTTCCTACATTGAAAATCCAACTCTCACATATCCCCACATTGGGCAATGATAAATAAGAGGCATTTTGTTTTGTTTGACAAGTAAGCATTTTGGCCCATGTGTGTTGACAGACTTCTGACATTTTAACAACATGATTATTCCTTCTAGTGACTAAGCTGATTATTCAACCTCAGTCCTGCTAAAATCACTTGTACCCACTTTATTCTGTTATACCTCCATTAGAATAGAATTAGAACTAGGTCAAAATTAGAATTAGATTTATTCTCTCATGTACTCATGTACAAAGTACAGGAATACAATGAAATGTGTAAAACCTAATCTCGAGCAATCCTGGAGGTGAATTCAACAACTTTGCGAATCTCTGTTGTCAAGAATATTTGTTCCTATTGTCTATTCACCTGATGTTAGTTACAGAAGGTCCCATGCAGCTAATAGATAAGCCAGTGGTGTTGAATTCAAACTCAAATCAGTAAATTGAAAATGAGTAACAGTCACTGTTAGTAGGAAAGTGATCTTATTCTCATTTTGACAAGTAACATGTATGGGTACTCTTCTCAACATTTTGTTCAATTTGTTAGTAAAGTGGTAAGATGAAAAGCAGAGTGTGTTAGTGTTTTTGTTTAGTTGTGAATGTTGAAGGTGTTCGATGCAGTCTAAGTGAATGTGCAGCTGTCAAGCAAGTTTGAGTGAGTACGTAAGGTTTTGTCTATTAAAATTGACGCATGAGGCTAAAAATTTTTTTAAAGTCAGCAATTTCTGTTGGGTAACATGATTCGAAGTCTCTTACTTTTCATCTTTTTGTGGACCTCTCATCTACTGCAAACAGTCTGCTTCTATTTATCCTGATTCAATCTTTCACAGTTTAAATACCTGTGTTATCGTATAACACTCTGTAATTAGTGTTATTCTATTGAAAAAATTGCCCATTTAAAAAATCTTTCTTTATGTTTATATTTCCTCACACCATGCAGCATCACAGTTAATGTAATTTTGTCTTCTCTAAATCCTGAATATTCTTTCTTTAGCATGGAGCCCAGTATTGCCCACAGTACTTTTTTTTTACATTATTCTTTTTTAAGAGATTTGGATGTCACCAGCTGAGCCAATATTTATAATCTGTCCCTAATTTTCTGAACAAAATGATGGTGAGCCACCTTCTTGAACCATTGCAGTATTTATGATGTTGGTGCTGCCACATTGATGTCGACAAGGGGATTATGGAACATTGATAATGTGACATTAAAAGAACAGCAATACCCTTTCAACTCAAGATGGTGTATGGCCTGAAGGGGATCTTGCAGGTAGTTGTGTACCATTGTTAAAGTTTTATAGAAATATGTCTTGGCATTTATATACCACTTGAAGTGAAAGCTAAAATTTGATTTCGTTTACACATTATTAAGCCAAGGCCATGTCTTCAAAGCTCCATGAATCCTTCAAGTCTCTCAAAGCATCCACAATGATGAGCTGACTTCCCTTCAGAGTATGATTATGGCTATCACTATTTTAAGCCAAAATATATCATTATTGACATTGACTGCCATCTGCAATTTTAGAGTTATCAGCATGATTAGTTCATAAATATTTCTTCATAAGAATAGTATTGATATTTTATTTACCTTGAATCACCCAGAACAGATTGTCCTCACAGAAAATAAGCCTCAACCAACAAGATACTGTATTACTGGGACCAGTGTTCTGGCAAATCAAAAAAGCTAAAGAGCTACATGCCCTTTGGTGGGTCAGAACAAACTGAGTGGGCCAAATGGCCTCTTTCCGCACTGTAGGGTTTCTATGATTCTATGATGGCTTACAAAGCAAAAGAACATTGCAGCATGGCAGAGCAGCAAATGAAACCCAGAATAGAAGGCACAGAATGTACAAAATCAATAAATTAATAGCACAAATAGAGGTTAATGAGCATGACCTTATGCTATCACAAAGATATGGTCACAAACAAGGGCGGTGATGGCATCGTGGTGTTGACATTAGACTAGTCATCCAAAGACCCCGATAATGTTCTGGGACTAAAACAAAGAACTGCAGATGTTGGAGATCTGAAACATAGAGTCATAGAGTCATAGAGATGCACAGCAGGGAAACAGACCCTTCGGTCCAACCCGTAAATGCTGAACAGATATCCCAACCCAATCTAGTCCCACCTGCCAGCACCTGGCCCAGATCCCTCCAAACCCTTCCTATTCATATACCCATCCAAATGCCTCTTAAATGTCGCAATTGTACCAGCCTCCACCCCATCCTCTGGCAGCTCATTCCATACACGTACCACCCTCTGTGAAAACATTGCCCCTTAGGTCTCTTTTATATCTTTCCCCCTCACCCTAAACCTATGGCCTCTAGTTCTGGACTCCCCGACCCCAGGGAAAAGACTTTGTCTATTTACCCTATCCATGCACCTCATAATTTTGCAAACCTGTATTAGGTCACCCCTCAGCCTCCAACATTCCAGGGAAAACAGCCCCAGAATGTTCAGCCTCTCCATATAACTCAAATTCTCCAACCCTGGCAACATCCTTTAAATCTTTTCTGAACCCTTTCAAGTTTCACAACATCTTTCCGATAGGAAGGAGACCAGAATTGCATGCAATATTCCAACAGTGGCCTAACCAATGTCCTGTACAACTGCAACATGACCTCCCAACTCCTGCACTCAATACTCTGACCAATAAAGGAAAGTATACCAAATGCCTTCTTCACTATCCTATCCACCTGCGGCTCCATTTTCAAGGAGCTATGAACCTGCACTCCAAGGTCTCTTTGTTCAGCAACACTCTCTAGGACCTTACCATTAAGTGTATAAGTCCTGCTAAGATTTGCTTTCCTAAAATGCAGCACCTCGCATTTATCTGAATTCAACTCCATCTGCCACTTCTCAGCCCATTGGCCCATCTGGTCAAGATCCTGTTGTAATCTGAGGTAACCCTCTTCACTATCCACTACACCACCAATTTTGGTGTGATCTGCAAACTTACTAACTGTACCTCTTGTGCTCGCATCCAAATCATTTACGTAAGTAGCAAAAAGTAGAGGACCCAGCACCGATCCTTGTGGCATTCCACTGGTCACAGGCCTCCAGTCTGAAAAACAACCCTCCACCACCACCCTCTGCCTTCTACCTTTGAGCCAGTTCTGTATCCAAATGGCTAGTCCTCCCGTATTCCATGAGATCTAACCTTGCGAATCAGTCTCCCATGGGGGAATCTTGTCGAACACCTTACTGAAGTCCATATAGATCACATCTACTGTTCTGCCCTCAACAATCCTCTTTGTTACTTCTTCAAAAAACTCAATCAAGTTTGTGAGACATGATTTCCCACGCACAAAACCTTGTTGACTATCCCTAATCAGTCCTTGCCTTTTCAAATACGTGTACATCCTGTCCCTCACAATTCCCTCCAACAACTTGCCCACTAGTTGTCAGGCTCACTGGCCTATAGTTCCCTGGCTTGTCCTTACCATCCTTCTTAAACGTTAGCCAACCTCCAGTCTTCCGGCACCTCACCTGTGACTATCGATGATAGAAATATCTCAGCAAGAGGCCCAACAATCACTTCCCTAGCTTCCCACAGAGTTCTAGGGTACACCTCATCAGGTCCTGGGGATTTATCGACTTTTATGCGTTCCAAGACATCCAGCACTTCCTCCTCTGTAATATGGACATTTTTCAAGATGTCACCAACTATTTCCCTACAGTCTATATCTTCTATATCCTTTTCCAAGTAAATACTGATGCAAAATACAAGTTTAGTATCTCCCCCATTTTCTGCGGCTCCACACAAAGGCCGCCTTGCTGATCTTTGAGGGGCCCTATTCTCTCCCTAGTTACCCTTTTGTCCTTAAGGTATTTGTAAAAACCCTTTGGATTCTCCTTAATTCTATTTGCCAAAGCTATCTCCTGTCCCCTTTTTACCCTCCTGATTTCCCTCTTAAGTATACTCCTACTGCTTTTATACTCTTCTAAGGATTCACTTGATCTATCCTGTCTATACCTTACATATGCTTCCTTCTTTTTCTTCACTAAATCCTCAATTTCTTTAGGCATCCAGCATTCCCTATACCTACCAGCCTTCCCTTTCACCCTAACAGGAATATACTTTCTCTGGATTCTCGTTATCTCCTTTCTGAAGGCTTCCCATTTTCCAGCCGTCCCTTTACCTGCGAACATCTGCCCCCAATCAGCTTTTGAAAGTTCTTGCCTAATACCGTCAAAATTGTCCTTTCTCCAATTTAGAACTTCAACTTTTAGATCTGGTCTATCCTTTTCCATCACTATTTTAAAACTAATAGAATTATGGTCGCTGGCCCCAAAGTGCTCCCCCACTGACACACCAGTCACCTGCCCTGCCTTATTTCCCAAGAGTAGGTCAAGTTTTGCATCTTCTCTAGTAGGTATATCCACATACTGAATCAGAAAATTGTCTTGTACGCACTTCACAAATTCCTCTCCATTTAAACCTTTAACACTACGGCAGTCCCAGTCTATGTTTGGAAAGTTAAAATCCCCTACCATAACCACCCTATTATTCTTACAGATAGCTGAGATCTCATTACAAGTTTGTTTCTCAATTTCCCTCTGACTATTAGGGGGTCTATAATACAATCCCAATAAGCATAAACAAACAAAAATTGTTGAAGAAACTCAGCAAGACTGGCAGCATCAGTGGAGAGAAAAATGGAGTTAGCATTTTGAGCCCAGTAATCCTGTTTGAGAAGTGACCCTTTGGTCTGCAGATGCTGTTGGGCCTGCTGAGTTTCTCCAGCAATTTCTGTTTTTGTGATGTTCTGGGGGGACCCAAGTTTGAATCCCACCTTAGATGGTGGAATTTGTGTTCAATAAAAATCCAGATTTGTCAATCTTCATAAAATACCAGTTAGGTCATTAATGGACTTTAGTGAAGGAAATCTGTCATGATTCCAGTCTTGCAGTAATCCGATTTGCTCTCAATTGTTCTCTGAAATAGCACAGCACACCAAGCCATCCATTTCCAGAGCAACTAGGGATGAGCAACAAATGCTGCTGATATCAAATATATAAAATGAGAATGTAGTGATTGGCATGAGGACCAGGTGGGTCTCATTGAATATGAGGTCCTCGATTGGGGCTGATAACCTGGGCAAATCGGGGAACCCTGGCTGACAGGTATGAACAGGAGTCTTAAGGATTCTCCTCACTGAGGGGACTGGCTCTGAGCTAACTGGTCACAGCCCATGTCTCTGCACGTGTAAATAAAGGATGGCTTAGTAATGAGGCACTGGGGCCTGTGCAGTTATTTCAGAGAACAAAGCTGGAAACTAAATACAGGCAGTACACATTTCATTTACTATAACACGATTGACGAATTCGAGACATTGTTTCTAAAGCGCAAAGTTTTAAAGCATGTATTGATTATAATGTGATTCCAACCCCAACTATAAATGGTAATGCTATTACACCATTTTCTTACAACACAAGATTGCACGAGAACAGAACTACCACCTTATAGCAGAACCAACTGTATTCAGGAGTGTGTGACTTATCAAAAAGAAGGAAAGCATAGCCTTGTTAGTACGAGCTGGAATAAGTATAATAGCAAGAAATGTTCTTGGATCGGAAGCTGTAGAACCCATAATGATGAAGATAAGAAATAACAAGGGAAGATGATACTGATGAGACTAGTCCATATGCCCTATGCCAGTAGCTATACTGTAGGCCAGAAGATAAATCAGGAGATAGTAAGGAAATGGAAAAAGGACAATAAATTATTCGTGGTGACTTTAATCATCATGTAGATTGGGAAAATCAAATTGGCAACGTTTGGCAAAAGACGAAATTCATAGAGTATACTGTATTTGGGATAGTTTCCTACAACAATTATGGATTCAACCAGGGATCAAGCTATTTTGGATCCAGCATATGTAATGAGGCAAGTTTAATAAACAAACTCAGAGGAAAGCATCTTTTAGGAAACAGTGATCCTAACATGATAGAATCTAGTATTCAGTGTGAGTTGTAGGTCAGAAACAACTATGCAAAACTTAAATAACAACGGAAGATGATACTGGTGAGAGTAGTCCTGACAAACCTGTTGGAATTCTTTGAAGAGGTGACAAGTAGGTTAGACCAGGGAAACCCAGTAGATGTGGTCTATCTAGACTTCCAAAAGGCCTTTGATAAGGTGCCACACAGGAGGCTGCTGAGTAAGGTGAGGGCCCATGGTGTTCAAGGTGAGCTACTGGTATGGATTGAGGATTGGCTGTCTAACAGAAGGCAGAGAGTTGGGATAAAAGGTTCTTTTTCGGAATGGCAGCCGGTGACAAGCGGTGTCCAAAAGGATTCGGTGTTGGGGCCGCAGCTGTTCACGTTGTATATTAATGATCTGGATGAAGGGACTGGGGGCATTCTAGCAAAGTTTGCCGATGATACAAAGTTAGGTGGACAGGCAGGTAGTACTGAGGAAGTGGGGAGGCTGCAGAAGGATCTAGACAGCTTGGGAGAGTGGTCCAGGAAATGGCAGATAGAATTCAATGTGAACAAATGTGAGGTCTTGCACTTTGGAAGAAAGAATACAAGCATGGACTACTTTCTAAACGGTGAGCAAATTCATAAAGCCAAAGTACAAAGGGATCTGGGAATGCTAGTCGAGGATTCTCTAAAGGTAAACATGCAGGTTGAATCCGTGATTAAGAAAGCGAATGCAATGTTGCCATTTATCTCAAGAGGGTTGGAATATAAAAGCACCGTTGTGCTACTGAGACTTTATAAAGCTCTGGTTAGGCCCCATTTGGAGTACTGTGTCCAGTTTTGGTCCCCACACCTCAGAAAGGACATACTGGCACTGGAGCGTGTCCAGCAGAGATTCACACGGATGATCCATGGAATGGTAGGTCTAACATACAGGAATGGCTGAGGATCCTGGGATTGTATTCATTGGAGTTTAGAAGATTAAGGGGAGATCTAGTAGAAACTTACAAGATAATACATGGCTTGGAAAGGGTGGACGCTAGGAAATTGATTCTGTTAGGCAAGGAGACTAGGACCCATGAATTAGAGGGGGTAAATTCAGAACAGAAATGCGGAAACATTTCTTCAGCCAGAGAGTGCTGGGCCTGTGGAATTCATTGCCACGGAGTGCAGTGGAGGCTGGGACACTAAATGTCTTCAAGACAGAGATTGATAAATTCTTGATGTCACAAGGAATTAAGGGCTACGAGGAGAATGCGGGTAAGTGGAGTTGAAATGCCCATCAGCCATGATTGAATGGCAGAGTGGACTCGATGGGCCGAATGGCCTTACTTTCACTCTTATGTCTTATGGTCTTATGGTCTCAAATTAGGGTAATTACAAAGGAATGAATGCAGAGTTTGGTGGAGTGGACTGTGAAAGGAGCTTTGAGGAAAAGCAGCTGACAAACAGTGGCAGACATTGCGACTTCGACAAATATTTATCCCAAGAGGAAGAAGGATTCTAGGAAGGGGATAAACTAACCATGATTAATAAGTTAAGGATAGTGCCAAACTGAAAGAACAAAACTTATGCTCTGGCTGAGATCGGTAGGGCCAAAGGATAGGGAAAGTTTTAAAAAACAAGATCAAGGAAGAAAAAGGGAGGAAATAAACTTTGGTCGTAAATTAGTCCCTAATATAAAAAAGAAAATTATGAGCCTCTTTAAATATATAGAAAGGAAGTCAGAGGTCAAAGTGATCACAGGCTCCTTAAAGAATGATGTTGGGGAAATAAAAATGGGGAATCAGGAATTAGCAGAGTAGTTTAATAAATACTTTCATCAGTTTTTATGGTAGAGGACTCTAGTAACATTCCACAACTTATAAATAATCAAGGGAAAAAAGGTGGGAGAGAACTAAATACAATAACTATCACGAGTTAAAAAGTATCAGGGAAACTGGGCTCTAAGTGTAATGGGTTGCATTCTAGGATATTATAAAAGGTAGCTATGGAGATTATGGATGCATTGCTAGTAATCTTCCAAGAATCCTTAGATCTGGAAAAGTTACAGAGTATTGGAGAACTGTCAATGCATCACCCTATTCAAAAAGAGAGGGAGATACACAACAAGTAGCTCCATTCTAGTTATGTTCATGTCTGTTATAAGGAAATAGTTAGAGTCTATTATAAGGGATGTAATACTAATAAAGCAGGGTCAACATGGCTTTATGATGGAAATCACACTTGGCAAATTTATTTGAATGATTTGAGGAGGTAACAATCAAGATAGGCAATGGCACCAGTGCATATATATTTGGGTTTCCATAAGGTATTCAATAAGATACAATACATGAGGCAACATAAAATAAGAGGTCATGTTTTTGGGTGTAGTATAATAGCCTTCATAGAGGATTGGCTAACTAGTAGAAGACAGTTGGAATGGGGAGAGGGGCATTTTCAGGAAGGCAACAACAGTGATCACTGCTGGTGTCACAATTATTGACAATGTGACTTGGATGAGAAATGTGAATGCAATATAGCTAAGTTTACAGAGGACACCGAAACGGATGGGAAAGCAAATAGTACTAATGACACAATGAGCCTACAGAATAACTCATCATGACACAAATTTCAGATTCAGAATCATAGTTTTGATACCATAATTTCCCCAAAATAAGAATCTGTAAGCCAATATACTCATACAGCATTTCTTTGACACATTCTGAACACATAAATTAGTCTGTTTCTTTTATGGTAACTCCACCATATGGATAGAGGAATATCATATATTCAATAATATTAATCATACCTGCTAAGCAATAATTTGCCAAGGTAAAAAAATTACAAATTTTTGTACACAAAATAGGTTTTAAAATCTATATGAAACATTCATAACATTTTGATTATATGATGTTGGATACTTGGTCTAAGTTCAAAAATCTAACTAGCATACAATTATACCACTCTCCAGAAAGAAACTCCTCACATGTTTTTATGTTGTACAGGTCTTGCATACATAAAAGAATTTCCTTTTAACTCGAGCAGTCAAAGTATTGAAGTAAAACGTTAATAAAGAATGACAGCTTACTCTCTCAGCTATACCCACCTCGGCTGGTGAGATCTCAAAGACCTCTGCGATTTTGGTGTACAGTTCTTTAACATTGGTAAAGCCTTCGATCCTGCCAGTCGGACTGCCATGAGCCAGCTGCGTGTGAAATATCAGCCTGGGCCTAACGCGTGGAGCAGGAGGGGGAGGAGGAGATGCAGGAGCAGGAGGAAGCCCAGAGTCAGCTGTACCCTGCTTTTGTCCTTGTACCATGGGACTCTTTTGATTTTCATCAGTAACCCCGTTCTCCATTGGTCTGTTCTCTTCTAATTTTGCTGCTTTTTTACATTTTCTCCTAGACCCACACAACATCTTGGTCTGGAAAATAGTATTGCCTGCATTTGAATTAAAGATGACTTCGTCACACATTGGAAGCGTACGTGGGTAACATGAGAGCTCTAAGCACAAAACCTTATACTTATCTGACTAAGTAATCTCATTACTGTAAAAACAGATGCTACAGTATCTCTTCATTAGAAAGCCAACTGCAGTGCTAATTGTCAAACAGTAAGCTTGAAGCATTTGAGTAAGCTTTGCCAGAGAGTGCGACCTTATTTGGGCTCAGAAGCAACACCTTCTGCTAATGTATTGGCCATCAAAGACAACTTCTGTCGTATTTACCTCAGGAATTTTACTGAGATGCCTGAGGAAGCTAATTTACCAGACTGTCTCATGTGGCAGCATCCATGCTTGTACAGTAGAAGGTTATGCCAATATGATAAAGAGCTGGGAGGCAAACGATTAATCAGAATTGGTAAATTTGTAATGGCTTTATTTTAATGGAGAAAATACATGTTGCAGGAAATACTTAGAATTTAGTATTTCTCATTTAAACGATTCCACATCTTCTCCTTAATTTTAAGAAAGCGATCAAATTCTTTTTAACATCTTGAGGTTAAGTTACTTGACATATTACTCAGTTAACTTTCTTTTTGCCACAGCAAGGAGAAGGCTGCTTCTAAACAAAACCCACATTCAGGCAGGTTTCAAGGGAGTGGGCAGTAGCTCATCCTCTGCAAAAGAAAACAGGCCCTCAGTTTTTTAATTCCAAAGCCTCACTGAAAATACTTGAGACCCACCTCACCCTGAATATAAGGGATGGGGGAGGAAATGGCCACCCAGTCAATATGTAATCAGATGACCCACAAAAGACAAAGTTGAAAATCACACAACACCAGGTTATAGTCCAACAGGTTTAATTGGAAGCACACTAGCTTTCGGAGCTTCGCTCCTTCATCAGGTGGTAGTGGACGCCTCAACCCTAACACATAGAATTTATAGCAAAAGTTTACAGTGTGATGTAACTGAAATTATGCATTGAAAAATTGATTGTCTGTCAAGCCGTTCATCTGTTAGTTTCACTTCTATCATGGTATTCTAACTTTGTAATTTGTGATTTTTAACTTTCTACACCCCAGTCCAACACCAACATCTCCAAATCACAAAAGACAAGGTAAGTGTGAGTTAAGTCATTCCAGGAGATCCTTCCTGAAGTGAAGGATCAAAATCCAGGAAGGGAAGGCCTCAATATCTTGAAAGGATCATTCCTGCTCCTCCTGGACTTAACAAGGACAGTGAAAAAAGAAACTGAAACTGGGCAGAAAAGTGAGACTTCCTTGCTCAGATAAGTGTTAGGATAGCTGCCAAGGCTGAGCAATGGATCACACCATTATCTGCAACAACTTTCACTGAATTCAGGTTGGTCATCCATCCAGACATTCAAATTAAAATGAGTGGTCCAGGCGCTGGACAGTTCTATTTGCTTTTCTCACATTTTTGTTGTACTTTTATGCCAATCATGTTTCTCCATTAGAAAATATTATAGACAAAGCCATCTCAAAACAAGATCTGGAATGGGACAATTCCCTTACATGTCCAAATAATGCAGTGAAAGAGTGAAAATAATGAGGAACTTGACGCAAATTCTTACTTATAACAAAATGAAGTTGCTATAGACTGATATTCCATTCACCTGTTGGATATCAAGGTACACTTCCTCAGGCATCTCAGTAAAATTCCTGAGGTAAATACGACAGAAGTTATCTTTGATGGCCAATACATTAGCAGAAGGTGTTGTTTTACTATTGTTTTACTATTGTCTTTTCTCAGGATTGTGTTGTTATTGATTTGCTATTTTATATACATAAATTCAACAAGAAAACATCTGTTGGAATGTGCCATAGTCATTGAAACCCTTTAAGACCATTTTTTTTCCAACTTAGAGACAAAATGACAGCAAGGTAACACAATACCAAGATTGTTTTAATTGCTATCAGGTTATGGCTATAATATTACTGTAACAGGATATGATAATGTTAGGAAGTCTTACAGCAGTTATTTCCGTGAATAATTTGTAAACTTTTATTAGATCCTGGGTTACATTTCTGCCCTGATATTAGATCATTACATTCCTTGAAAAAGCCAAAGTAATCATGAATGAAAATAAAATCTTTGTTTTGCATTTCGATTCTTTCTTTTTAATTTCTGAGGAACTTATGGCATTATGAAACACTGATGTAATTCAGTTTAACAATACCATTTGGTTCATGCCATTTAAACTAAATGACAATATTAATAATGTATGTAAAGATTTGTTTGCTTACTCTGGCACTCCTCCTGACTTCATCAAACCTTTTTCTTAATTGTAACTGGGTCCTAAGGATATGCAATACCCCATTCACCTTCTCTGCAACTTCCATGGAGGTAACTTCCACATCCAAGGATTAGGAACAGGAGGTGACCACTTCCCCCCATGTCTATGCTCTGCTATTCTGTCATGGTAATCTTTTTTTAAAAATTGCTCATGGGATGTTGGTATCACTGACAAAGCCAGTGTTTATTTCCCATCCTTAAGTGTATGTGTGAATACAGTATTGAGTTGCCTTCTTGAACTTCAATAGTACTTGGAGTGTGAATTATACCCACAATACTGCTGGGAAAGGCCTGTTATGGACTGGACCAAATATCCTCAAAATATATGAGGAAGAAAGCCTAGATCTTAACATTTCCTTATTTTAAAGGTAAGTGTAAGGCTTTGCGTTCCAGATGCAATTCAATTGGTTAAACTATTCAACTTAAAGCAAAACACGTTATTTTGCATTACTGTTAAAATACAGACAAAACAAAAATAAAAGAATTGGCTCAACTACAATTTTATCAAAATGTTTAACAAAACAATGTGCATATTAACTGTACTAAATAACTGTTCCAACATAGTAACATCCAATAAACACACCATTGGCAAAGGCAAATTCAATAAAATTGCTTGTTTCACGTGTAATTGTAGCAGCAGGGAGCGAACACCAGCTTTTAACTGTAACAGAGAGAGGAATAAGAGCTTTTACATCCAACTTCAAGTCCCGAGTATTCAGAAAATTAAACTAAATATCCTGGTTCTGTGTGAGTCTGACGCTACCCATTCGGGTGCTGCTTCTATTGTTCCAATTTTTTTTTAAATTCAAGGCCTCACAAATTGTTTACTGTATTAGCTTTAAGCAGACTGCTCAGCACTTCTGTCTCAAACTTTCTTCCTAAAGAAACCAGGACAAAATACATCTCTAAAAGCCGTAGAACCATCACAGGAGTTCCACGATTTTTTTTCCTGTAACAGAGAATGTGCAACAATATAGTTCCAAACGTCATTACTTGATCAGGGCTTCAGTTTCATTTTCTTACCTACTTGCCATAACCTTTGACACCCTTGTTGATGAAAGAAATTGATCTGTTTCAGCCTTGAGCATATTCAATAATTTAGCCTCCACTACTATTTGAGGCAAATAATTCCATAGACCAACAGCTGTCTTAGAGAGAAAAAAACTATTCTAATCTCAGTCTTAAATGGAAGCCTTATTCTTTTGTAAAATAATATTTTGAGATATATTTTACAGTTGGAGGTATGACAACATGATACATGTTAGCAAGCATGGGAGAAAACAGTTTATTTTGGATCCTTAGTTCCTACAGTTTTGCAGAATTGATGTTCTCTGTACCTTATATTATCAACAAATGACTAGAGATTGATTGCAATAATTAGTCAATGTGCTCATTATCATTGTAGTGTGACTAGTGACTAAATACCATTCATTATTTAAAGGCACACATGGATATTCATTATTCTACAAATATATATTGAATATAAAACACGTAAACAGCAACCCGGGTTAGAAGGGTGTACACAAACTGCAATGCTTGAAATTCAGTTTCTGTAGTTTAAGATAATTTGGAAATTAAATTTTCAAAGTAACACATTTTACATTTTTTGTTGGCATTTGGCAAAATAATAAAACATCAGAATTACAAAGTCCACACAACCAATGCAAAAGTCTTCCAAATTTGTGTTATTGCAGCTCAAAAGGGATACTTTTTATGAATGTGAGATATACAGGAAGAGCGAGTTTGATTTTAAATTACGATAGTCAATACTGTAGCAATGACACCATAAAGAAGTTTCGCTCATAATCTCAATAAGTGTATTCATTGGATGCCATAGAAACCACGGCAACCAGAGCACAGGAAGCTTTTGCACCAACAGAAGATTCGTTCGGATGGTTGAAAACAGGCCTTATTTCATGGTTCGGAAAGAAATCGTCTTTATACACAGCAAACAACATGGAAGATGCTGAATTATTTCAGGAGAACCACAAGGGATAAACGAAACTCTATGAAGAATTTAACTTCACAAGAACTGCTGCCAACAAATTAGCAAAAGACACTGAGAACATTTACAATGTGGAGTATAAAGTTACAGCCACAGACAGGAAACAAAGGGAATCTGAATAACTGCCCCAATTTGTACTCGTTTCCCCCACCACAACCTCTATCACCTTGATGATAACCCTGATAAGTGGTTTATTTATAGACAAGGAATTCTAGGGTTGCTGGATTTTCTTCTTGGAACTGAAGATTTTAAAACAAAAAGATGAACTTCAATAGTTCCTGCTCAACGCAACAAGAATTATTCACAATCAGTTTCAATTCTGAATTGTAATGTGCAAAAAAAAAATCATCAATGTGAGAAAGCTCACTATAGTTTTCTTCTTTAAATAGAAATGGACATCGATTGAAGAAATTTCAAATGGAAAGCGATTATTGCAACATTCCTTTACAGCATTGCAGCATGTCAACAAGTAAAGCAACAAGTCCGCGATACAGAAAATTATACAATGACAATTCCTCCCAGTCATATATGGTGTCTACCAAAGAGAAGCCACAAGTGGATGTATCTTCTGCAATGAACAGTGCCACGAGGAAAAGGCAGCAATTCTTTAGTAATCCTAACCCTTGGAAAGGTAAAATGAACAGCCCTGAATCTCCCAAGCAGGGTAACAGAAGACCCTGCCACTCTGTACAGTGTGCCAATCCTCAGCGAACTCTGTTAAACACTAAACAAAAACACAGAACACCAACCATCGACAATACTGTCAACGGCAACTTTGAGCAGGTGTCTGACGAGGACAACGTTTATGAGAATTTGGATACATATTGGCATCAGGCATGCTTTCTGAGATGTAATGATAAAACAGTCACCTACACAACTCCATCTGAACTTTTTGTCAGTGAAGAGAGAAGAAAGTCACTGAGTAAAATCCAAATGCAGATGGCCGATTCTTCAAACCCACAGCCACCACCGCTCCCTGTAAAGTTTCGAAGGTATTGTGCTCAAGCAAATTCAAGCCATATTTATGAAATATATATTTGTATTGAAACATATAACCTAGTGCTAGCTCTTTAATGCATGGCATGTCTCGATCTTTTCCTACACCTGTTAGTTCTGGAATTAAATCTGCACTATGTTTTGCACGAATGCTACTAGTTATTCTAAGGTATAGAACTTTCATCATTCCCAATAGAGTTGAAATGTTCTAATAGAGGTTGTTTTGATTTAAGGGAAATATCTAGCAGTCTCAGCTCAGTGATAATCGTTGTGTTCCTGAGTCAGAACCTTTTCCTTGAGCACATAAGATGATTCAGCATATTATTAAAAGCGTGTAACACTATTAGTGGTGTTATTTTTCAAACAGTGGCAAATTTACTCAATAGAATGCTCATCCTGCCTTGCTTGAAGAAAAGGCTGAGAGGCTTTTTAGTTCTGGCCAACTAACATACTAAAACATTTAGTCATTTATTTAATTGCTGTTTGTGCAACCTTGTTGGGTGCAATTTGATTGCAATGGGTGGAATCTTATTGGGAACTGAGCAACATGTGCCATGGCAAGATTTGTGGCAGATTCAGATGAGAAGTGCAGAGAGATCTATCTCAATGTTTGGAGCATCTTGCTCCATCTTTTACGCTTTATCCAAGTGTCTTGACTTGTTAGGCATTAGAGAGTATCCAAATGAGGGGACCATTGCTTATCAAACATCTCATTAGTGCCACACCTTGACTCGTTAATACTCAAATGCTCATTTTACCAAACTCACCGAACAAACTAGACTCTGGGAATTCTCAACATAGAAATCAGAGTGGGGACCTGGCAATTTCAGCTTACAACTTACTTTAGAGAATGTCCTGATTAGATGCTGGGCATCAACATTTCAGGGAATGCGCTATGAGGACTAGCTACATGCATCCCATATCCACAGTCATTGGTAACCAACATGTTTCAGTCTCTAAGAACCTTCTTCTTCTTCGATCCACTTATAGAACACTTCAATGCTTTAATGCTCTATCATTCTAATATTGCTGAAAGGACACTACATACTCAAGGACAGAAACTCTGGACCATGCTGTGGCTCAAAGCTATTCACTTTCTCTCTTAGCACTCACTCACTCTAAGCTTACCCAAAAGTGTACGGCATCCTTTCCTTGCATAGCCTTGTCCTGCCTTTTGTACCTTGCCTCCTCAGCCAGAGTTAACCAGGCTTATAACTTGGTTATATTTCCATGCTGTTTAGCCCAAACACAAAGCTAGGAAGCTTGTCATAGTCGACAGCAGGCCTCAGGCATGTCAAGGGAGAAAGCTATTATTTAGGGGGCCCTGGCCCAGTCATTCAAGCATAGTTACCAATACAAATCCAGGGACCTGGACATAACCAATGGGCCATTGGGTCGAGGATTGGCAGATGAAGTTTAATTTAGATAAATGTGAGGTGTTGCATTTTGGTGATGCAAATCAGGGCAGAACTTATACACTTAATACTAGGCTCCTAGGAAGTGTTACTGCATAAAGAGACCTTGGGTACACAGTCATAGTTCCTTGAAAGTGGAGTCATGAGTAGATAGGATAGTGGAGAAGTCATTTGGTAAGCTTGCCTTTATCGGTCAGTGCAGTGAGTGGAAGAGTTGGGAGGTCATGTTGCAACTGAACAGGAAATAGGCCATTTTTGAAATACTGCATTTAATTCTGGTCTGTCTGCTAGAGGAAAGATGTTGTTAAACTTGAAATGGTGCAGAAAAATATTACAAGGAAGTTGCTGGGTTTGGAGGGTTTGAGTTATAGGGAGAAACTGAATAGGCTGCGGCCTTTATCCCTGGAACGTTGAAGGCTGAGGGGTGATGTTATAGAGGTTTATAAAATCATGGGGGGCCAAGGTCTTTTATCCCAAGGTGAGGGAGTCCAAAACTAGAGGACATAGGTTTAGGTGAGAGGGGTGAGATTTATATAAACCTAAGGGGAGCTTGTTCATGCAGAAATGAGCTACCAGTGGAAGTGGTGGAGACTGGTATAATTACAACATTTAAAAGTCATCTAGATGGGTTCATGATTAGGAAGAGTTTAGAGGGATATGGCAAAATGCTGGCAAATGGGACCACATTAATTTAGGGTAGCTGGTCAGCATGGATGAGTTGGGCTGAACGGTCTATTTCTGTACTGTGTTTTTCTATGACTCTAATCAGTCAGGACCTGGTCAGGGTGATCAGAGTCAGGATGCATGTAAGGAGTAAGGAGCTGAATGTTAGACAGTACATCACCTATCTTTAAACTTTCTGCCCTAGTGTAAGCTCTTCTGCTCCTGGAATGAGAGGCAGGTAGGTATTATGGGGAATTAAAGTGTTTGCCACAGTTGATACTTTTAGTGCAGTTGGAGAGGTGTCCTAAGCAAGTGAGTAGGCAGCGCACAGGGCATTCATGGTTAGTTATGTTGGGAATCGGGTAGGATGACTACAGGTCAGGAAAGATATTACAGGCAATAGTGAGCAGGATAATGCATGAGCCTTGGTGGGAGGTGAGTACAGGACTGGAGATAGAGTGAGGTGCATGATAGAGGGGGGTGCATGATATTGACCTTCTCCATTCAAATGTTCTGAAATTCAACAGGCAGCTCAGACTGCACTGACCCAGATGGGAACCTTAGACCAGGCTGGTAGATGCAGACATCCATGGTTTGTGCACAGCAATGACTTCTGGATCAAATGTCAATGCCACGATTGGCATGCTGATGTTGATCACCGTCTGTGGAAATCTTGGAGTGTCTGTAAAGTTAACATTGATGCCATCTGCGCACCTTCCCATCCAGCAGGACATCCAGGTCCCTACTCTCATTGTAGGGTACCAACTTTCCCTTAAATGCCTTGTCCTCGAAAAATGCAGGGCAGCTAAGGACTAGATCTCACCCGTCTCACCATAAACCTATGCCTTCTAGTGTTAGACTCCCTCAACCTGGGGAAAAGGTCTTGGCTATTCACCTTCTTCGTGCCCCTTATGATTTTATAAACTTATATAAAGACACCCCTCAGATTCTGTTGCTTGTCCAGATGTGCAATGGCCTTTTAAAGATGGTATATATACTAGGGACACTAGGGTACCCCAGGACTAATGAGTTGTTCTGGGAATGATGTGTTGTAAGATAGGGCTAGAACCAGATAAGAGAATGTTTGCAAATGCTTGAGACCTTGTAGCAAAAAACCCTCAATACATCTGCTAATTAGTTAAAATAAAATTTAAGATTCATCTCATAGTTTCCTAACTTAGGTTTGTGGCATATTGAGGCTTTGAATAGTGCTATATTAATGTAAATTTCTTCTTTTTAACCTTCCTTTAAGAACATAAACTCTTAGAGAAAGAATAGATCATATGGCACTTCGAGCATTTCAATAAGGTCATGGCTGATCTGAACTTGCTCTCAATACCACTTTTCCATCTGTTCCCTGTAACCGTTGGCTCCTCTAGTAGTTCTAAACTCCAAATAGTACAGGCAAAACCTGTTCGGCTATTTCTCATAAGATAACGCTCTCATTCCAAGAATCAACTTTGTACACCTGACCTGAACTGCCTCCAACCCAAAAATATCCCTCTTTAAATATGGAGACTAAAACTGTACACAGTACTCAAGGTGTCACACCAAAGCCCAATACAATTGTAACAAAATTTCCCCACTTTTACAGTCTATCCCATTGCAATGAAGACCAATATTCCATTTGCCTTCCCAATTACTTGCATAGCATCTTTTTTATATTTCATTTATAAGGACACCCCGGTCCCTCTGTAGTGCAGCATTCTGGTGTCTCTTTCTGTTTAAATAATATTTTGTCTCTCTGTTCTTCCTACCAAAGTGGATAACCTCACATTTTTTCATACTGCACTTCACCTGCAAATATTTCTGCATACTCATTTAACGTAACTATATCCTTTTCTGACTCTTAGGGCCAGATTTTCACAGTCAGCAAAACTCCACCGGCCTTTTCAAATGGCCCAACTGCAAAAATGTCAATTTCACTTAATTAATTCAATTTGTACTCCTCGGAGGAAGTATGGGGAGGGGAACATCAATCATATAGAAGGGAAACTCAAACTCGGTAGAGAATTTGAATTCTGTGCTGAATTTAAACAAATCCCATTTTGGCAGGTCTAAGAAGCTTAACTCACAGTGTGGGGGTCAAAATTTGATGGAGTAGATGTAAACACTCTTGAAGGGTGGGTAAGGTCTACTTAGATGTCATGATCTTAACTTCTTGAAATGCCCTTCTCTGTACAGTTAGGAAAAACACACGTTTAAGCTGTCAGTGAGTGTTAATAAAAAGATACCATGCTGGACTGCTTTGGTTTGCAGGCTAACTGTTGAAGGTTAGAAAATAAATTACTATCTGGTCATGCAGCTTCAGTAGAGTTCATTGTTGGCATTTCCAAAGGACTAATATTATGTCAAATGAATACTCGGTTGAGTTTCAAAAGATACAAATATCACATCAGGGTGTTCTAAGTTTGCTAATTTTTGAAACCATTGAAAGATTAGTTGACTTTAATGTGAGATCTGAATAAAAGTTTCTTTATTTTTACAAGAGATTAAATATTTAGAGAATTTAAAATCTTTGAATGGAATTTATGAATGGAAGTTTTCTTGTAATGATTGTGCATGAGTGAAAGGTCAATTAGATTATTAAAAGGTTTTTGATTCATCTCCACATGGTCCCTGCCAATAGTGGATATTGAGTGAGTGGATAGAGGGGTAGCATGGTGTATAAGGGGACATGGGAGTTATGAAGGATATGGAGAATATGAGGGGACATTATGAGATAGGTGGGGGAACTAGTTGGCATGGAGGAGCTATGGAGGAAGGTAGTATTGAGGGAGGTGTGAGAGATAAAGACTGGGGACCAAACAACTTTTAATATAACACATCAGCTCACATTGGTAGTTACATAGCCCCACAGTTGCCTATGATTTACTTCCAGGATAAGTAGGCACAATACAATCCATCCCCCACCTCCACAAAACAATTGTTAAGTTTAACAGAGCCTTTTAAACGAATTCATTGTGCCATGTTAGGATGAGCTATCCATCTTAGTAATGAAAACCTGACCATTTGTGATCCATTCATACCTGACTTCCTCACCTATCTTTGTATCATCAGCAAATTTGACCACGAAACCTGAGCTCCTTCATACAATTATAATATAGATTATAAATATTTGAAGCTGCAGCACTGATTTCTGTGACACATGGTTCTCCAACCTAGAACAATCTATTTATTCTAACTTTCTGTTTTTGTTAGTTCTATCCATTCTAATATATGACACTCAGCACCGTGTGTTCTTATTATCATACTGTCACATTTTATGGAACATCTTGCCAAATATTTTTGGAACTCCAAACACACTTCCCTTTTATCCACCCTTCTTGTTATATCCTCAAAGAACTCCAATAAACTATTTTAAAATAATTTTAATTCATAAAACCATGTTGATTCTGCTTGGTTAGATAATGATTTTCCAAACTTCCTACTATGCTTCCTTAATAGTGGATTCCAGCACTTTTTCCCAATGGCAGATATTAGGCTAATTAGGCTATAGTCCCCTTTCGTCGAGTGTGTCTTTTCTTGAATAGGTGCATTACTTTGTCGATTTTCCAACAGTTTCTAGAAACATGAGAATTTTGTTAGATGACAATCAATGCTCTAAGACCATATACTGCAGTTCATTGGGACTTGTTAGTCTCTTGTACCATTAGTTTGCTGGGAACATTTTTCTAATTATAATGATTGCTTTATCATAGAACCCCTACAGTGTGGAAGGAGGCAATTCAGCCCACTGAGTCCACACTGATCCTCCAAAAAGCATTCAACCTGGAGACCCACTTTCCTATTTTATCCCTGTAACCCTGCATTTCCCATGGCTAATCTAGATACATCCCAGGACACTATGGGCAATTTAGCATGGCCAAACCACCTAACCTGCACAGCTTTGGATTATGAAGGAAACCAGAGCACCCGGAGAAAACCCACCCAGACACAGGGAAAATGCACAAACTCCACACAGACAGTCGCCCGAGGCTGGAATTGAATCCGTGTCCCTGGCGCAGTGAGACAGCAATGCTAACCACTGAGGCACTATGCTGCCCCCTGATTTTCTGCTATTATTGAGATGCTTTTGGAACAATATATAAAAGGTAAAAAGTGGCAGAGATTTAAAGGGATATTTCAGAAATTTTCACAAAGGTATTTCCACTGAGAAAGACACGTTAAGAAGGATGAGCCATTTCTGACTACCTAAGAAAGTTAGTTCTCAACTACTGTAATGTCAGTTATAAAATATTTCATCAAATTCTCTGCCATCTCCTTCCTTTTTGGTGTTCATTTCCATGTCTCAAACTTTAAAGTACCAACATGTAGCTTTTTTTTTCTTTTTACATACTTGCACATACTGTTACCCTTTTTGTACTTATTGCTAGTTTAATTTCATCTATTTTCTTTCTCCTTATTAATTGTTTTAGTAATCCTTTATAGGTTTCTAAGACCACACCAATTTTCCAGCCGACCACTCAACTTTGCATTAATGTTTGTCTTTTATTTCAATTTGATATACAGAACATAGAACATAGAACACAGAACAATACAGCACAAAACAGGCCCTTCAGCTCTCAATGTTGTGCTGTCCTGTGAACTAATCTAAGCCCATCCCCTTACACTATCCCATCATCATCCATGTGCTTATCCAAGGAATGTTTAAATGCCCCTAATGTGGCTGAGTTCACTACATTGGCAGGCAGGACATTCCTTACCACTCTCTGAGTGAAGAAGCTGCCTCTAACATCTGTCTTAAATCCATCACCCCTCAAATTGAAGCTATGCCCCCTCGTACAAGCAGATGCCATCATCCTAGGAAAAAGACTCTCACTGTTCACTCTATCTAATGCTCTGAACATCTTGTATGTCTCTATTAAATCGCCTCTTAGGCTTCTTCTCTCCAATGAGAACAGACATAAGTCCCTCAAACTTTCCTCATAAGACCTTCCCTCCAGACCATGCAACATCCTGATAAATCTCCTCTGCACTTTTTTCAATGCTTCCACATCCTTCCTGTAATGGGGTAACCAGAACTGCACACAATTCTCCAAGTGTGGCCACACTAGCGTTTTGTATAGTTGCAGCATGACATTACAGCTCCAGAACGCAATCCCTCTTCCAATAAAATCTAACACACCGTATGCCTTCTTAACAGCACTATTGACCTGAGTGGCAATTTTCAGGGACCTATGTACATGGATACAAAGATCCCTCTGCACATCCACACTACCAAGAATCTTTCCATTGACCCAGTATTCTGCCTTCCTATTATTCTTCCCAAAGTGAATCACCTCCATTTATCTGTATTGAACTCAATTTGCCACCTTTCAGCCCAGTTCTGCAGTTTATCCAAGTCTCCCTGCAACCTGCAATATTCTTCCACACTGTCCACCACTCCACCAACTTTAGTATCATCTGCAAACTTACTCACCCATCCACTTATGCCTGCATCCAAGTTGTTTATAAAAATGACAAACAGTAATGCTCCCAGTATAGATCCTTGTGGCACACCACTAGTAACTGGACTCCAGGCTGAATATTTTCCATCAACCACCACTTGTTGCCTTCTTATAGAAAACCAGTTTCTAATTCAAACTGCTAAATCACCTTCAATCCCATGCCTCCACATTTTTTCCAATAGCCTTCCATCAATAATATCCTCCATTAGCCACAATTTTGTAAATCATTCTCATGAAGATTTTCTGATTCAATTGAACTTATCATTCATTGTTAAAAATTTTGAAATATCTCCTTAAATGTCTGTGACTATGTTCATTTAAGTCTATTTTCCCAGTCCATTTTAGACAACTCCATGTTAATACCTCTGTAACTGTCTTTAGTTAGGTTCTAAACACAAGTTTCTTATGCTCAAACTGTACATGAAATTCTATCACATAATGATCATTCTTCCCTGGAGGATCATTTACTGTGAGATCATTAATAAGTCCTGTCTCATTTCATATTACTAGATCTAAAACAACCCACTTGCTTGTTAGTTCCACAACATATTATTTCAAGAAATTATCCCAAATGCACATTATGAATTCATCCTGCTGACAACACTTGCCATTTGATTTGTTCAGTCCATATAAAGTCAGCTACAATTCTTGCAGTATCTTGCTTACCATCCCTCATCATCTCAAAAAGTATGGTGCTGGAAAAGCACAGCCAGTCAGGCAGCATCTGAGGAGCAGGAGAGTCAATGTTTCGAGATGAGCTCTTCAGGAATTCTTGATGAAGAACTCATGCTCGGAATGTTGACTCTCCTGCTCCTCAGATGCTGCCTGACTGGCTGTGCTTTTCCAGCACTTTTCGACTCTGATTTCCAGCATTGGCAATCCTCACTATCTACTATCATCTCTTGATTTATGCTTTACTATTGTTAAATGGAAAATCGATTGTGACTTATTAGAAAATGATTTATTTCCCTTGCTATGTCTTATATCCACCCAAATTAATTCTATATCTCAATTTTCCAGGCCAAGATCATTTCTCAATACTGCATTGATCTCAGTTTATTGACAGAGCCATTCCACCTTCTTTCTCTTTATATTTCTAAAATGTCAAGTAGATTGAATATCCAGTTCCTCATCCTAGTCTCTTTCAGACCACATCTCTATAATGTCTGTCAGTATGTACTATTTTTAATCTTTCTTCATGCCATGATCCAGGTTGTTCCAAATGCTACTTGCATTTAGATAAAGAGACTTTAATTTCATCATTTTACAGTTTTTTTTAACCAAATCCAACCTTATTTGTTGGTACAATGTCATGTTTCTTTGTCCCTTCCTGTTATACCCTACCGGTCATGACCAACATCACTATCCTGCTTGATCCTTCTCATTAACTTTCTAAATTTCCCTTCACCTGAACCATCTTCCATTTTGACTACATGTTTTTAAAGTCCTAATGACAGCTACTATTGTTCAGTTCACCAGCACACTGATCCCAGTGTGGTTCAAGTAAAGACCATCACAATGATACATCTCCATCTTTTCCTGTAAGAGGGCTAGTGACCATAAATTGCAATCTATTCCTCCCACACTAATCTCTGAGTAAACCATTAATACCTGATGAAGGAGCAGCACTCCAAAAGCTAGCGTTTTCAAATAAACCAGTTGGACTAAAACCTAATGGTGTGTGATTTTTGACTTTGACCAACACCAGCATCTCCACACCTTCACTAAGCTAAGCAGAGAGATAACACTGCAGTTTAGGCTGGCAAAGAAATAAGGCTGAGTGGCACCTGCATGTATAAGAAGGTGAGCCAATGAAAATGGATAACACCAACGTGTAAATGAAGCAAAGGTAGGCCCATACTGAAGGTGACTATGAGAAGCAAAGGAGGCCATAGGAATGGAATGATGTAAGGGCACAAATCTGTTTAAAATAAATTGATGAAGTTCATTGCATATAGTAAACCAGGTTATATCAATATGAATATGTTAAATGTTTGTGTGGTACTGTTGCAGTTTAAGAACTTATAATCACTTGTTTTATTGTCTGAGCATTGACAATTTAATTGTATATTAAAGTTTCTATTTTCCATTAATGTTGCGAAATCTTTCCTTATCACAATATTTTGAGCATGAGAAAGTTGCACATCTTTATATTGTGGCAGGAAGTTTATTTTAACCTGATATTAACAGCATATAGAAAGTTTTCAGTGGAAAATTAAACTTGTGGCCCCTGCACATAACAGGAAATGATAGTTTTACTGAAAAATGATAAGCTGTCTTTTTAGAGATCATAATACCACAACATATCTCACACTGTCACTAGTTGCTAAACTAGCCAACAGTGCCAATCATTGATCAATGCTGATCAACACTCTGTTGTTAAAGGATTGCTTGTTACCATTTTCACGAAAAAAAACTGTCAGCTGGCACCACTGAGTGATGCATTCTCATGTACAGGGCAACGTTTTTTAAGACCTCTCAAATTCTACCATGATTAGTTTTTTTTTTCTCCACATCAAATATACTCTTTTTCATTTTTAGCTGTTGGGTTTTTATCATTCTTGATTTGAGTCCATTTGAAAGATTTTCCTGTTATTGTAGCATGCTTCTGGATACCAGCAAGTGAAGCCTTTGAAGAAACCGAATAGAGACTTGCTGTAGAGAAATTCAAATTCACAAGTCTTAAATATAACAGTATTCTGTTAATTGTCAGCCAACAAACATGATTAATTTATTCTTATCAGCAATATAACAGTATCAGGGACCGAAGCAGTTCAGAAAATGCATTAAATAACTAAGTTAAAATAATACAAACCTCTTCAGGATCTCCATGTCAGGGTGAATATAAGAAAATATCAGACCTAATGTGAAAGTGGTCATTAAGACAACAAAAATGTGAATGGGATGGGCAAATGTATTTGAGATAGCTATATAATCCTTCATATGGTTAGTCAAACCTTAATCAGAATTCAAAATACATTCAGTGTAGAGGAGTGCTTAGGAACCTCTCTGTAACTGAGCCCACAACCCTTGTTACATACCATAATGCAATCAGGGAAGGCAATGGCCTAGTGGTATTATCGCTGAACTCAGAGAACCAAGTAAGGTTCTGGGGACCCAAGTTTGAATCTGTCATGACAAATGGCGAAATTTGAATTCAATAAATATCTGGAATCAAGGTCTGTGATGACCAGGAATCCATTGTCAATTTTTGGGAAAAACCCATCTGGTTCACTAATGTCCTTTAGGGAAGGAAACTGCTGTCCTTACCTGCTCTGGCCAACGTGTGACACCAGACCCACAGCAATATGGTTGACTCTTGACTGCCTGCTGGGCTGGGCAATAAATGCTGGTTATCCAGCAACGCCACATCCCATGAAAGATAAAAAAAAATCGACATACTATTAGTCATGGCAGTAAACTAATGTAATGAAGACAATAACTATGTGTAATGGCATCAGCTTTCTCCAGTCAGCCTTGCTTACCAGCTTAAGGAAGTGGTGTTCCTTGCTAATATACAAGCAACTAGCTATGAAAACAGTCTTCTAACATTCCATCATTTTTAAGCTAGTCTCTTGCATGGAGTATACATCCAGGTGCATTAGTAGTATTGAGATCCAAGCTGTTCGATAGCTTCTGTCTGAGTAAATATCCTACTAGTTAAAATTTGAAACTGACCCTTAAACAAGCCTGTTGAAAGAAAAGGTCACAAGTACGTGAAGAAACAATTCACAGGTAACCTGTTGGGTGCTCACCACGCAGCAAAATCAATAGTTGTGGTCATGAACTGACCACAAAATCAGAGAGGTCAAACAGAAACTAAAGTGACCGCAGATCCCATTATCTTTCAGTACCCTCTACTGTCATTTAATGGCTGTGGTCACACATCTATATCAAGGAGGCTGAAATCTGCTCCTTAAAATGATAGGAAAATGTAAATGTGTGAATGAATCTCATGAACTGGATTCACTTACATTGTCAAAATTGCAATGAAAAATCAGAATGTTTTTCTTTGCTAGTTTTGAATAAACAAATTGTGGTTGTGCTTTTTGAAATGTTTACTTTTGATCATGGATCCATGTGTACAGCTCTGTATAATGATTCATACAAAAACAACTATCCTCAGCGACCTGCAGATCCACGGAATCTCCCAACTTTGGTTATAAGCTACTGCCAAAAACAGTTGAGATTTTATTAGCCAATGTAGTGTCTTCATACAGATAAATAAAGACATCCTTTTCCAAATGGATGAAGGATTTTGCAAAGATTTGTGGGTAGAACTTCCTCAAAGTGGATTCACTCAATGAAATTCAATGACTTTTGGAGTGTACCAAAGACGTTGATGGTATGGTGGCTCAGTGGTTAGCACTGCTGTCTCACAGTGCCAGGAACATGGGTTCGGTTCCAGCCTCAGGTGACTGTGTGGAGTTTGCACATTCTCCCCATCTGTGTGTGTACCCTCTGGGTGCTCCAGTTTCCTCCCTCCAGTTCAAAGATGTATAGGTTAGGTGAATTGGCTATGCTAAATTGCCCATAATGTTCAGGGATGTGTAGGTTAGGTGCATTAGTCAGAGGAAATAGCGGAATGGGTCTGGGTGGGTTACTCTTAGGAGGGTCGGTGTGGACTTGTTGGGCCAAATGGTTTGTTTCCACATCGTAGGGATTCTATATCTGATATAACATTATTCAAACCAATGTTTCCTGCAAGAATTGACAGTACATGATCAGATTCTCTTCATTTCTTTATTCATTCTTTTGTACTTTAATGATACAATCAATAAAACTTTCAGCAAAGCCTTTGGCAAGGTCCGCACATGAGAATTTTATCAGGAAGGTACATACACATGGGATACAGAGGAATTTGATAAAGTGGATTCCAAATTGATTCAGTTGTAGGAGACAGAGGGTAAGACAGTAAGCTGCTTGAGTGACTGAAAGCCAGTAGACCACATGGATCTGTGCTGGATCCCCGATTCTTCATCATTTATCTCAATTACATTGATGACTATGCAGGGGATTGGATTGTTAAGTTTGCTGATGACACAAAGAGCGGTCAGGTGGTTAGCAGTAAGGTCAAACATGTTGAGCTGCAGGAAATTATAAATGGAATGGTCAAATGGGTAGATAAATGGCAGATGGAATTTAACCTTGAGAAGTGTGAGGTGAAACACTTTGGAAGGAATAATTTGACAAGCAAGTATTCAGTGTAAGACATGAATGAAAGGGACCTTGGAGCATGTGTCCATAGATCTCTGAAAGTGGAACAGCATGTTAGTCAGGTCGTGAAAAAGGTACATGGCAACCTACCTTTATCATAGATTACAAAAGTAAGCAAGTCATGTTGGAATTGTATAGAACTTTGGTGAGACCACAGCTGAAAGACTGTGTACAGTTCTGGTCACCACATTGCAGGAAGGATGTGACTGCACTGGAAAGAATGCAGAGAAGGTTCGCCAGGATGCTGTCTGGGATCGAAAATTTTAAGTTACAAGGGAAGGTTGGAGATGCTTGAATTGTTTTCTTTGGAGCAGAGAAGATTAAGGGTGATGAGATTGAGGTGTACAAGATTATGAGGGGCATGGAGTAAGTGGGTAAGGAGCAGCTGTTAATCTTTGTTGAATGGTCAGTCACAAGGGGACACAGGTTCAAGCTGAGGGGCAGGAGGCTTGGTGGGGGGGAATGTGAAGAAAAACCTTCTTATCCAGAGAATGGTGATAGTCTGGAAAGTGCTGTCTGGGAGTGTGGTCGAGGCAATTTGCCTCACATCCTTTAAAAAATACTTGGATGAGCACTGAGCATGTCATAACATTCAAGGCTATGGGTCCGGTGCTAATAAATGGGATTAGATTGAAAGTCAGGTGCTTCTCACAGGTCGATGCAGACTCAATGGCCGAAGGGCCTCTTCCGCATTGTATAAGTCTTTGATACTATGATCCTTTGTAGTTAAATGAACCCTGCATTTGCCATTAAAACCATTGTGTGAATCAAGGGTGAACTAACTTAGCTAATTAGAGTTCTGATATTTTGATTTATAATGAGGATCTCTACTTCTGACTTCTTTTCCTTTGCCAAATTTTTTATTTTAAACTTGGACCTGAAATATTAGCTTAACTGTGTTGTTGAGTAAATAATTCTGAATGTTGTTAACTCACTGTTAGAAGTCTTTACTGTGCTTTTCAGGCTATTTCCCCGGGTTAAAAAGAAACTCCTTTGTTTCTCCCCTTAAGGGATCAGGTCTGTACTGGACGTACCTTAATTTTGTGGATTCCTGATTTAGATTTCTCCAGTTAGTTGCTAATGGGTTTTTACTGATCTCCTTATTTTCTTAAAGACATTTTTTCCCTATTATTGACCGTAAAAGGCTTTTTGAAACTTCTATAACAAAACGAAGAACTGTGGGTACTGGAGATCTGAAACAAAAACAGAAATTGTTGGTGAAACTCAACTGGTCTGGCAGTATCTGTGGGAAGGCAGCTAAGTTAACATTTCAAATCTCGGTGACTCTTCATCAATTGTTCTGGGGAGAACAGCAATAAGGAGAAAAGTGAGAAAATACAGGGTCTAGATTCTGAGAAAAATTTGCAATTTTCCCCTCAAGCTTTAGTTAGCAACTTCAGAATTTCATCCTCGAGTGATGATTACCTTTCTTAAATGCATTTGTATCTCACTAAATTCCTTATATGTCACTTTAATTCCATTCTTTCTGACAGGTGCATCTGAGCAGGTAAGTAGTAACTGCTGCTTGCTGGATGTTTGTCCTGATTATCATGCAACTGTATCTTCACAACAATGTCCCTGCATTCTTCATGGCCACCAACCTCCTCAACTCTCCGTCCACACAAGTCACCACATCATCCTGCGTGCTCCCAGACTAATTCTCACAGCCCTCTTCAGCTGTTGAGTCATACAGCAAGGAAACAAACCCTTCGGTCCATCCAGTCCATGCCGACCATAATCCCAAATTAATCTAGTCCCATCTGCCTGTACTTGGCCTGTATCAAAACAACACTTATTCATGTACTTACCTAAATGTCTTTTAAACATTGTAACTATACCTGCATTCACCACTTCCTCTGGAAGCTCATTTCACACAAGAACAACTCTTTGTAATAGAATTGCCCCTTGTGTCTTTTTAAATTTTTCTCTTCCCACCTTAAAAATATGCCTCCTAGTCTTGAAAGCCTTCATCTAGGGGAAAAAAACATGGCCATTCACCTTATCTATACCCTCATGATTCTATAAATCTCTGTAAGGTAACCCCTCAATGTCTTATGCACGAGTGAACATCAAGAACTTGTCTGCTTCTGCCAGGTCATGTAACATGCAGGAACACACATGCATCTCATGCATCTGCACAGGATGCATCTTATGGAGTTTAGCTTGTTTTCTTAGTGCTTACTCACATTACACTGACTTGGAGACTGCTAGCCTCTCTATATTGCACAATGCTTTCTTAACACATACTGACTGATATCAGCACCGACTTACAGGCTACCAGGCTCTGTGTGGGTCACATTGCTTTCTTAGCAGAAAAGGAGGGACAGGCAGCTTGTCATGGTGGGGAACACTGAATGGTCAAGGGAGCGGATATGTTACTGTGGAGCTCTACATTGTCTCAGTGTCACAACTGCAGCACATGCCAACAATTTACACATCAGACACAAAACATGTGTCTCAAGAAAATAGCCATATCTGAAAGCCATAGGAATAGTGGGTAAAGGAGGCTGTGATCAGTAAAAAGGTACCATCAGAGTAAAGGGAGTTCCAATTCCAGATGAGAGGGATAACCAATGTCAGTAAGGTGCTTGGTGTTATCAGAGTACAGGGGTTTGTATCCTTCTGGTTAGGGGATTGGACCATGATTAGTCTTGAAGGTCAAATGCAAGCAGTCTGGGGTTACAGATGCATTAGAGTACAATGGCAACATTATCTGGGGGATATGGATCAATTGTTCCTGTAATGAATCAAAGAGTTTGATGGTAATGGTTCATTGAACAGTTAATGGTGATACATTAGAAAAAATGGTGGTGAGGTGATCTCCCAATGAGTGAGTAGGAAGGGCAGGTGGCAAGAAACATTAGTAGTTTGGGGCGATGAGATGGGTGAGAGCCATTGACTATATATTGTGCATGTAATACCAGGAGCTGTAGTCAGTGAGACTTGGTCAGAGGCATGTGCAGGCACAGAGGTGGTGAATAGAGGTCCTGTGAGTGTGAGGTAGCAGAGAGAAAATGATACTGTGTACTATTGTTGAGTGCAGAAAATCATTCACTTACTCTCTACATTCCTGGGGGTCCTGTTGCACTTGGGATATAACATTGACCTGGGCTAAAATTTGTATCAGTCAGCTGGGAAAAAAAAACCCATCCACCAATACCTTAAGCAAAGCAGGAAGCACATTTTTCTTTCCTTTGGGCCATGTCCTGAACGTACAGACTCAAGCACCATAATGGGAGGAGTAGGTCTTGGCTTGTAGAGTCTGTACTGTTTGGCTTGAGAAATGGCACCAGCAGTAAGAACGTTGGATGGTCCCAGCAGAGGTGAGCACTTCCATACACCCAGCCGAGTGACTCCACGATAAAGATGTTCAAGACCCCAGTTACACGCGTAACAAAGTGAAGAGCTGAAGATTGCATGAGAAATTTCCCTCCAAGCAATGATGGACTGGGCTTTAAGAACCTTACTCGACAAAACACTTTAATAGAAAGTGGGAAAATTCCACCCAAAGATTACCCGAGGCTTTGAATGAAAGAATTATTCCTCGTTTCAGTCCTGAATGATTGGCTTCTTATTGTGAAATGATATCCCAATTTCTACCTTCCCTGTCAAGGGAAATAACTGCTCAGTGTCTTACCACAATAGGGACAGAATTTTTCTATGTTAACACTTCACTTACTTTCCAGACTATTTCAATTTTCCTTCACTGTTTCTGGGTGAAAATCCTGGTCACAGATTATTACCAAGTCACCACAACCTAGGAACTATTTAAAAATGGTGACAGAGTCCAGGTTCTGAGGTTTTTAGCAATTCCAATTGTGAGTGATTTTCTTCAATGCAGGATATGCATAACAGCATTCTCACCCTTGCCTGGTCCATTACAGCACTGGGCATTTTAACCCCCACTAAGCCAGCAATTTTAGTGGAGTTGGCCCCATTTAATAAATAAACAGCTCAGAGGATGCATGAACCACAGTCGAGCACCAGTTCCTATATGTGGAACCACAAGAAAAAAGTCCACCTACCTTCTACTGGAGAAGTTTGATTGACATGCCACTTGGTGTAGCTTTGGAAAAAAGGGTCATTTGGATTTTCAATTTCAGTTCCCTTGTTTATATTTCCTTGAATTTACCTATTATACCATTATTAACATTTCCCTGAGTTTCCCAACAGGGAACTGAGTTAACATTTTGATTTACAATTTTAAAAGGTTATTACAGGATTATCTAACTTTGATACAGTTAATGAAATAGATATTTGTGTTCACAGCACATTGACCACTTGAGGTGATTAGCGTTTTTTGAATGGGCTTTATGACGAATAATTTTGTTTCATTTTGAACGGTGTTTGAACAAAAGCTTTACTAGATTGTAGGAAGCTTCCATTTTTTCCACCTTCATTTCAAAGACATGGCTGTTAAAGTTTATTCATGGTAAATACAGAGCAAGTGGCTCTGCACAATACCTGGGAGATATTGAGGATACAGGATCATGGGGATATAGTGATGCATTGTGATGGGCAGATGGGGCCATATGGTGTGGGTGAGGGACTGTGAGGATTTGATATTTATTAAAACTACCACAGTAAGTGGATCTAACCTGCTGGCTACGCCTTCCTCCTGACTCCATTGCCACCTCAGGCCTTCCTCTGGCCTTACACCATTCAGCCTCTGCCTCCCCAGAGTGGAAATAGCAAGTGGGTCCCTTTTAAAAGGCATGGATCTGCCAGATCGAGAACTTTCCCAATCTGGTCTTCTTCCCACTGCCATGAAAATCCAGCGTCTAGAACTGCTTTCATATCAGCGCTGTGGATGGACCTCCATCACGTGGAGTGCAATTGTTTAAGAAAGTGGCTCATTCCCACTGCCTCAAGAGGAAACAGAATGGGCACTGTTGAATTATTCTCAGCAATCTTGAATTATTCCTTAGTGACTGACTGCATACAAGTAGGTAGTGAATGATTCCATATTTACATTTCATTAGATATCAAGCAACTCACCTCAGCTAGATAAGTTATGGCTGGATTAGCAAGATATGAAGTTTACAGATTCTAAAGTTTGAATGGGTAAATGTCAGAGAATAGCCAGCTGGACTATGCGACTTTTTAAACATCAAGTGGTGGTAATCCATCTGCTGCTTTTCCCACTCTTAACTAATGAAGTATTTATGTTACAAGAGTGACCACACTTCTGAAGTATTGCCTTTAACTTGTGTACTGCTTTGCCACAGATTTTCACAAGGCAGGATGTGGACTGGACACTGGAGGGCACTCTCAGACTTCAAAACACGAAGGGATGTGTGATTGACCATCTTTAAAAGTGATGTTTGGCCACATCCGTTGACTCTTTAATATGAAGAGTTAGCCTTACAGAGTGTTGTGTCTAGATTCATGGTGAAAATGCCAGAAGATTTCCAAAGTGCTAAGTCTCCAAAGCAAAACCAGACACTTTTGATTCACTTTTACAGCAGCAAGTTTGAGAGGATGGTTGCTCCATGTGGGTCATAGATGCAGTATACCATTTAAATGATCAGTTGTTTCTGCTGATGTAGAGTTTTAGATTCCCTGGTGTTTGGCACCTCAAATCCGGAGATTAGTCCAGGTAACAGTAGGTCTGTTGTCAGTGCACGTTTTTTTGGATAGCAATGGCACCTGAACAGATATAGTACTAGGATACCATGAAGGTCGGGACAGGGCTGTTTTGGTGTTAGTGAGGAGGTGGAATAAGGAATCCCTTGAGGATCAGGGTCAGGAATCCAAAGGATGGCAGGGTCAAGTGTCCTTTGTGATTGCTATTTCTGAAGATAATTATGTGTAATAGATGCAAAAACCCCTGGAACTATACTATATCTCAAGAAATATCGTCTTATCAACAAGTGTCAAGAAGAACAAACCTGTCAAGAACCTTCAAAATGTATTTTTATGAATGACAGCACTTTTCTCAATACAGTGTAGTCATCAATACAAAACTTTATGTAAGAAAAGTTAATTAGTTCTCCTATGTATGTGAGTCTTTGTGTATTCCTGATGAGTTGGCATGGAATGTGAAGGGGGAAGGATTGGTGAATAAAACTAGACGCTAAGTTGACATAGAAGTTTGTGTGGTCATGGGAGGATGGGTGGAGGGAAATGGGGTACCTTGGGGTATGACTGGCAATGGGGAAGGATATAATTCTTCAGTTGGTATACATTGGCTTTGCTGGGACATGAGTGTGTGGGGTGGAGGCGGCGTAAGGGAGGTACGAAGGATGAGTGCTTAAGGAATATTTGATATTGTGTTCTTTTTAATTTACTTTTTGGGCACAGTGCTGGTGTTCAGAAGCAGGCTTCATGCCCAGTGTACCTTGTGACATCTCAGCCTCCTCCGCTCCTCTCAGATCACCCACTCCAGCCTTTCCTGACAAAACATGGGAAATGCTAGTGGCCATTTTTACAGGGTGGGGTTTACAGAGCCATAATATCTGTCATCTCTGTGCACTTGACCCAGGAATGAAAACCAAAGAAATTATTAAAGTTATGGCCAAAGGAAACCTTGACAGATTGATGACATACCGAATGAAGCAAGTAATATTAATTTACATCAAGATCTTAATCCTTCTGTGAACTCTTTTGTTCAGATCTTATGAGGGGTCAACACCCACTCCTAATTGTATAGGCATCAACTCCAAGGCATCCATTTGGGGGAATCATTTAACCAGGGTCAGGAAGGAACTCAATATATCATTACAAAGTTGAAGATGTGTTCTGTATCTTTAAGAGAGTGTGAAAACTGAAAGCTGGCAAGCACCTCTCATGTGACTGATTAGCAGTCATAGAGTAATTGGGTAATAAATTCTTCCTTTGCCAACAATAGTTTCATAAAGTCATAGAGTCAAAGAGTTGTACAGCATGGAAACAGACCCATGAGTCCAATTCACCCATGCCGACCAGATATCCTAAATTAATCGTGTCCCATTTAGCAGTGCTTGGCCCATATCTGTCTAAACCCTTCCGATTTATTTATCCATCCAAATGCCTTTTCAATGTTGTAATTGTACCCATCTCCACCAACTCCTCTGGCAATTCATTCCATACATGAACCATCCTCTGTGTGAAAAAGTTACCACATAGGTTCATCTAGGTCTTATCCCTTTCATCTTATACCTACACCTTTTAGTTTTGGACTCCCCTACCCTGGGAAAAAAAATCTTGCCTATTTACCCTATCCATGTCTATGGCGATTCCCACTCCAGGGAAAACAGCCCCAGCCTATGCAGCCTGTCTCAATAGCTCAAGCCCTCTAACCCTGGAAACATCCTTGTAAATCTTTTCTGAACACTTTCAAGTTTAAGAACATCTTTCCAAATCCATCGAAAGAACAATAAAACTTGCTAATGACTGCCAAACAATCTCTCTGGTCTGAAATGTGAACAGTTAAAGAGTGACGTCTCATTGCTTCAGTTTGAGAATTACTTTTGGATACTTGCAAATCACAAAGTTGATGGACCAGATTTTCCAGTGAGTGACAATCTCATGCAGAAAGCCGCTCCAGCTTTTCTTTTGTAAATGAATGAAGGAAGCTGCACATTCCTCCATTTCTGAAAGGAGATTCTCCCTCAGAAACACAGAGGAGTCATTCCATTCTGACAGTTAATTCATAGCGTACAACCTTCAGGGAAAATGAACCACAGAACAAACTGGACAGCCATTTTGACAGCAGCTGTCAAAGGGTAAGAACAGGAGCCCGGATTCTATTCCAGCCTCAGGCGACTATCTGTTTGGAGTTTGTACATTCTCCCATGTCTGCATGGGTTTCTTCCAGATGCTCCAGTTTCTTCCCACAGTCCAAAGATGTGCAGCTTAGGTATATTGGCTGTGCTAAATTGCCCCATAGTGCCTCGAGATGTACAGGTTATGTGGATGATGGCACTTAAGTGTTTAGGCTATATCAGGGTCAGCTGGAGAAATGGGCTCAGGTGGGGGTTGATGGTGGGCCAGGGTAGCTGTCAGATCTGGGGGTTTGGGGTGCAGCAGCAGAGGGAGTCAAGTTGGGATCTATGCAGGGAGGCGGGAGGTTAAGAATGACCAGTGGACATAAGGGAATGGATGGCTGGGTCTGATGCCAGGGGGAGGGAGTTCAGGGTTGGGTAAGATCAGTTGGCAGTGGGTTCAAATTACAAAGTTAAGTATGGGGTCAGTCTTAGAGTTACACAGGAGTTAAACTGTGTATTTAATAGGGCGAAAGTGAGGACTGCAGCTGCTGGAGATCAGAGTCAAGTTTAGAGTGGTGCTGGAAAAGCACAGCAGGTCAGGCAGCATTCAAGGAGTAAGAAAATCACATTTCGGACAAAAGCCCTTCATTCTTGATGAAGGGCTTTTGCCCGAAATGTTGATTTTCCTGCTCCTCGGATGCTGCCTGACCTGCTGTGCTTTTCCAGCACCACTCTAATCTTGACTCTGTATTTAATAGTCTAACTTTTGTGAATAACTATTTTATCCCTTTCATCGGAACCCTCCAAAATCTCCAGTTGTTGTGAAAACTTTTATATAGTTCCTAGTGAAATGGCCCAGCAAAAAGTTCAATTTCCTGGACAGTTCCTTCAGAGTCTGCTGTGATGGGGAAGCCACAGGATCCCTATTCACAGCTCTCATCTATGCTGAAATAATGACTGCTCAGCCTTCGGAAAATCTGCCCAATAAGTTTGACATCTTTTCTTTACTGTCTTGTTTTCTCTCTTCTTTCAATCTTACTTTCCCTTATTTTCCTTTAGCTTTTGTACTTGTTTTGATGTTATGTCCAGCCCCTCAAATTCACTCTCTTTCTTATTCCTTTATCTTTTTTTTAAATCTCTGTATCACTAAAACCAATTAGATAAGGAACACTGTTTAATCTATTGTTTACCAATCTTCCTGATTTTCTCACTGCAATACATTTACTTTACGGTCAATGTATTTTAGAACTGATACTCCACTCCAGCAAAGTCTAAGCATTAAATACAGGATTAGTTACAGTCTGCTAATACAACTGTACCTTATCCAGCTGGCTGAAATATTCTACTCAAAGGCAATTTTAAATCTGAAAGCTTTATATTAACAGAAGTAAAAAAACAAGTATTAATGCTTTAGAAAAAAACGATGTTATGCAGCTCATTCTTCCTTAATTAAAATCAAACCTCATTGCACCATCTATTATTCTGAACCATTCCTAAAACCACGGAACTGAGGAAGTTTGACTTTCCTCATTCTTTCCTTCCTCCTTTAACAGAAGGGCTGAGAAATTAAACTCAGTTAACCTATCCTTTGTGTGCTAATGGTCACATTCAAGTTTCCAAAATGGCTCCCATAACACACAGTTATGAACCAGGCCAAATGCCCTTGAAATATTTCAAGGAGATAGCCTAGACCCTAATTTTTATGTAATTTAAAGGCAAGTGTAAGGTGCTGTGTTCCAGATGTAATTCAATTGGTTACATTACTTGGCTTTAAGCGACACACACCTTATTCTTACGCTACAGTTAAAATACAAACTAAAGAAAGGAGAATTGGTATAACTTTAACTTTATTGAAAAACTTAACAGAATAATAGATTATTTAACTACTAAACAGCAACTGTTCCCGTATTTTAACATTTCATAAACACACCCTTGGCAAAGGCAAATTCAGTAAAACAGATTGTCTCACATGCGATTCTGGCTGCAAACAATGAATCCAAGCTTTTCAGCTGCAGCAGAGAGATGAATAACAGCTTCCACAACCAACTTTAAAACCCGAACAACTGCTGACAGCTAAACTAAACCCTGGTTCGGTGGGAGCTTGACTCTACCCATTCATGCTGTTTCTATTGTTGCAACTTTAAAATTAAACTCAAGGTCTTACAAGCCATTTGGTGATATGGAGGAGACAGTTATGGCTCGAAACCTCTGTTCAAAAACAAACCAGGACAAAATACACATCCTAAAGCCATATTATGATCACAACACATGAACTTCTGATCTGAAATGCAGCGGGCCCCAATTTCAGCAAAGGGGTTAGTGCACAGTTTAATGATGGCTGCAAGGCATCAGTGCAGGAAGACCAAGGCGTCAATCCAAGTGCTGTGCCGATTTGATGTCTTTGCTGGCTCCACATTGCAGCCGAATCACTCCCCTGAGCTGACACAGCTGAATGCTTATTAAGAAGCATAAAGGAAAGCCCATAATATATCAGTGCTAGTTAAAGGAATCAGCAAGGCCAGTTACTGGTTGATTTTTTCTGGAAATTATGATGATTTTGTGTGCTTGCCAATGTTTCAAAATGTTGCGGTCCGCGTTGTGGCAAATGTTGACATATTTTCTGCTGCGGTAAAAACGATGGCTGCAGATGCTGGAAACCACATTCTGGATTAGTGGTGCTGGAAGAGCACAGCAGTTCAGGCAGCATCCAAGGAGCTTCGAAATCGACGCCACTGCACACAGTGATTGCTCTGGTAGTCTGCCTCTTGGAAGCAAGTGAGGTTGAGAGAATGATCAGAGACCATAATGAACAGAACCATCTATTGGAAGAGCAAGAACGGGATATGGTGTAGGAGAAGGTGGATGAGGAGGAGGTGAAAACAGACAAAGAGGATGGAGGCTACAACCTTCAGTTCTCACAGGACTGTATATAAAGAACTAAAACCAGTAGCTTCAATGCCAACAATGCCTTACCTTCCCTCTATCGCTATATGTGCCATCTTAATCATAGTGCAAAAATAAATGCCAACTCAAAAATAAACCAATGTAAAACAAACTTATACCATCCATCACCCATGTTGCAAACAATATCATCTATCTTCTGTGTGCCATTGTCTGCCCCACTGCCTGTATCAGCTACTATCCTAGTAGCTGAAGTGGGGCAGACACAGAAATCCGCTGACATTTAATATAAAAGACTAGATGATCTGACAGGGCAATTCCAATCAGTTTGGCCCAGGACGATCAGATTCAGGTTGCACTATTAACATGGGCAGATGCCCTCTGAGCTGGCCGGCATTAGCAGGAAGGGGGTATGCTGTCATCCTGAGAGCTGACAGCTGGCTGAGGCTCCCTGAAGCCACTATGTCTCCCAGCAAGGTGCATTTACAAGTTGAACAATTCTGCATTATCCATACAGTGCAGGAGGAGGCCATTCAGCCCATCATGTCCTTACTTGCCTTTCTGTTTTGGGTTTTGATAATCAATAATAGTTTTCATGTTCATCATACCTGAGACAATCCTCATATTCCTGATTTATTCCATGATGGGACATATTCCCATATCCCTAGGTCACCATCTCAGACCTCCCAGTCTAATGAAATTAGCATTATGCTAATGCCTCATACAGATTGCTGGACAGCTGTGCAAATCTTGCTGGAAACTGGTAACAACAACCATGGTGGAAGCAGTTTGAATATACCTGGCAGCTAGCTGGGTTTGCATGATAGCAAACAGGTTTCATACATTGGCTTCACACTGAGCTTCTTTGTGGATAGTGGGGCATGGAAACAAGGACAGTGGCCATGAGGCTCTGTATCATGGCTGGGTTCAGAGGTGTATTGCTTAAAGAGGCCATCAGTTCCATGCTAGAAAGGGTGGGCTCCAAACTTTGTTCAAATGTCTGTACCACATGGTGGAAGACATCCACACATTCATTGACATTGACCACCGGCTTTCTGGCAGGCTTCCCAGTGCATCAGATATATTGTTGTGTACATCCTGCAGCTTTCAACAGTAGCCTGACCAAGTGAAGTTTTCATCTGAGTCCTTCAACAAGTTGGCACCTTTCGTCTGTGTAATCCCTAATCCCTGCTCAAAATACAATGTACATGTGCCCTGTATTTCATCACACAGCACAGTGGATCAGTGGTCAGCACTGCTACCTCACAGCACCAGGGACCCAGGTTCGATTCTGTTCTTGGATGACTGTCTGTGTGGAGGTTGAGAATTCTTCTCGCATCTACGTGGGTTTCTTCCAGGTGCTTTAGTTTCCTCCCAAAGTCCAAGGATGTGCAGGTTGGGCAGATGGTTCATGAGAAATTGCTCATAGTGTCCAGGGATGTGAGACTAGATGAATCAGCCATGGGGAATGCAGGGTTACAGGGATGGGGGGGGGGGGGGGGGGGGGGCGGGACCAGCGTAGACTCGATGGGCCAAAGGGCCTGCTTCCACAATGTAGGGATTCTATGAAATCACATATGGATTCCATCAGTCTATTATACATTGTATCAATTCAATGTCTGAACTGGTATCCACTATTGTGAAATCAGGTGCTTCTCGTGTTATCCATATTTCTTAATCCAAATCCACTCCCTGACCATACTGCAATTCCTATGTATCTGGAAAACGTGTACAAGGACAATGCAAGAGTGAAAACAGAGGAAAAGATAAAAATGTAAGCTGACACCTGGAACTACCTTCTTAACAGCAGTGTGAGAGTATTGTGCCACCTGGCCTGCAGTGGTTCAAGAAAGCAATTCACTGCCACCTTCCCTAAGGCAATTACAGATGGACACTAAATCCTGGTACAGCCAGTGATGCTGAAATCCTGCAAAAGGAATTTTAAAAATACCATCACTAGCTTTTAAATCAGAAGTGAGTATGGCAAGAATGGATATGTGATGTGAGAATGAATGTTTGGATACTGAGGATATAAATCCTCTATGCCAGGGATTGGGTATATATCCAGCTACAAAAGGAGCTTTTCCATTTGTTTGAAATCCCCACAAAGGTAAACCAGCCCATCAGAATTCAATGGGTACTGCTGGTGCCACCCATTCGGCAAACGGGATTGGTTTGAAGATTCCTTCACTTTCCAGCATTTTCTGATCTCTGTCTCTACATTTGCACACAAGGCAAATGGCACTGGGCGAACCTTGCAGAATTGTGAAATCACATCTTGGTCAACACCTAAGGTGGTCTTGGCTACTTTGTTGGTCCCTAGACCTTCCTGAAAAACTTCTGGGTAATTAATTTAAGACTTCCTTCAGGCAGCTATTTTTTAATTGAAAAGTGATGAGCCAATCAAGTTGAATCTTTCTCAATCAAAATCGTCCATCAAACTTGGCCTGAGCCTTTTACTACAATCCTTGGGAACTGAGCCAGATGCTTCTCATAAGAGACCAGAAGTGGCACCCTTAATCTGTAGGGGTTCCCTGGTTTAGGTTCTCGGCTGAGGTCTTACACAAGCTAAAAGGTTGGCGTCCAGAGCAAAATTTACTAAAGACTGGTTCTGCAACCATTGATGTCTGCGCCAGTCTCAACCTCCATTAGAACCGAGTCACCATTTAACCAGATGTTAATTTTTACTGATTCTAATCTGGATGCAGTTAAGCAATTTAACTGTTCCAAACCAGCTGTAGGTGGGCTTTCCAGGATGTACACTCTCCTGAATACCGGCCTATGAGTTCTCTGACTCATTTCATGCTTAGTGGGACTCTTTTGCTGTCTCGAGTTTACATGCTAGCAGCGATTACAAGGGCTTGCCGACTCGGATCTTCAAGAAGATTTTAACCATCTGGCCAAGAGTTGCCTTAGTTTTGGGGTTTGCTGTGAGCTGACCTCAAGCACCTCTCTCAGGACATATCCTGAGAGAGGCTGTGCAATTGTCTTCACTCAAGTCATGCTCCCCACACTCAGTCAGCCTGGCAAGGGTGTCCGCTTCCATCAGAATACCCTGTAATTCATAAGTTCCATTTTCTAATGACAAAGCCAGTTGTAGTTGGGCTTCAGCTAGTAGTCGCTTTTGCATGGTCACATCATTAATCCTATTTACCAAATGATCTCTCAGCATCTTTGCCAGTCACAAAATCACATACCTCTGCCAATCATCTTAATTTCATCAAAAATCTCAATACAGATTCCCCTGGTTCTCAAACTGCTGGATAAAGCTGATAGCCCTCAGATTGTCAGGAAGATTGGGATTTTAGTATCTGGTGTCTCCAAGAAAGTTAGGCTGCAAATAACCAAACAAGCTGTCAGGAGAATTACCTGATCACTTTTCATCTGCCCCAATGCCATTTTCCCAGAAAAAATGACACATTCTTTCCACATGCTGGACGCCGTCTTTGAAGGCAGGATTGAACCAAGTCAAGCTTCCCAAAGTGCGGTTTGATGCCAAAAATGCTTACTGCAACACAAAGGCAATTGTTGCAAACAAATCTCTTCAGGAGTGTGCCTTTTCCTCATCACCACTGAAATAACTGAACGAAGGCCACTATCCTGTCAACAAGTCACCCATTATTTATGTGTGTATAGTACATGACACTGACCCTGCTAGCTCAGAGCCGGTTCCCGGAGTGAGCAGAACCCCTGACAAACCTTTTCTCTTTTCTTTCTTTTTTTTGTCTAACACTCCTGGTTATTTTTTTTCCTTTTTTAAATTCCCTGTTTATTTTTGTTTTTTTTATTGCCCCCCCCCACCCCCCCCCACTACCGCCTAACTGCAGTAGTGCTTATTTTTTTCCCCAGCACCCATGGTGTGTGTGTGCAGGTATGAGACACAGTGAAAAACACAAGGTGCACAAATCTTTATTCAGTTTCCACCACCAGGAAGAAAGGAAACACCCGAGTGGCCAGTGACAAGCAGTGCCCTTCACATCAAAAGGCAATGCTGCGTGATCAAACAGTGAAGGGGAGGGCAGGGATTAAATCAAAATAGAATTGGACGGGGAAATAATGCACTCCACTCCCTGCAGTGCCCACCTCTCCCTGAACAGTGACAGGGAGACAGGCTGCTTCACATTCCTGCTTTTTTTACCTTTATCTCTTTTTTTTTTCTAGTGCTTATTCTCCCCCCCAGCATCCATGGTGTGTGTGTGCAGGTGTGAGGCACAGTAAAAGGCACAAGGTGCACGAATTCTTTATTCAGTTTCCAGGAAGCAGAGAAACACCTGAGTGGCCAGTGACAAGCAGTGCCCTTCACATCAAAGGGCAATACTGTGTGATCAAACAGTGAAGGGGAGGGCAGGGATTAAATCAAAATAGAGTTGGAGGGGGAAATAATATACTCCACTCCCTGCAGCGCCCACCTCTCTCTGAACAGCTGCAAACCTTGTCTTCATTTTTTGAAGACCATCCCTGAAATAGCTTCACAGTATCCCATCACCGTCACCCTTTATTGACGCTGATCCAGCTCCCTCAGAGCCAGCTCTCAGAGTGAACAGAACCTCTGACACTCCTGTTTATAAAATTTTTTTCTTCTTTTTTTTCGGGGAGAGTCCTTAACCCTGATCCAGCTCCCTCCGAGCCAGCTCTCAGAGTGAACAGAACCCCTGACACTTTTGTTTATATTTTTTTTCTTTTTATTCTTTTTTTTAAACCCCCGCACTACCGCCTAACTGTGGTAGTGCTTATTTTTTCCCCAGCACCCATGGTGTGTGTGTGCAGGCGTGAGACACAGTGAGAGACACAAGGCGCACGAATCTTTATTCAGTTTCCACCACCAGGAAGATAGGAAACACCCGAGTGGCCTGTGACAAGCAGTGCCCTTCACATCAAAGGGCAATTCTGTGTGGCAAACCTTTTTTTTTATCAGACACTCTTGTTCTTTTTTTTTTGTTTTTTTTTCTCTTTGTTTTTCTTTTCTTTTTTATTTAACCCCCACACTACCACCTAACTGCAGTAGTGCTTATTTTTTCCCCAGCACCCAGGGTGTGTGTGTGCAGGTGTGTAAAGCTTTTTATTTTTTTCTTCTTTTCAAGGACACCCAGGCTCTAACGTAATCTCCTGTTTATTTTTTTTTCTTTTTTCAGTGAAAGACACGATGTGCACGAATCTTTATTCAAATTTCCAGCACCAGAAAGAAAGGAAACACCCGAGTGGCCAGTGACAAGCAGTGCCCTTCACATCAAAGGGCAATGCTGCAAACCTTTTCTTATCTGTCAGCCAGAGCTCCCTGATTGGACTCGGTTAACAACTCCAATTAGGGAACTCATATTGTATGAGATCCACCTGGCTGACCTTATTGCAATCACTATGGTGATGCTAACATGAACATGTCTCGTAAAGACATAGAGGCTGTGAGACATAATACAATAGTAGAAGATGTGTTTTTATAGATGAGTTATTAAATAAAGGCCCTGTTTAGCTGTTCAGATCCATTATCCCCAGTGTGCTAATATTTATCCCTCAAGCTGTCCAATGGCTGTGAAAAGCGATGTGTAATGGCAAGCCTTTAGAATCATAGAGTTGTACAACACGGAAACAAACCCTTTAGTCCAACTTGTCCATGCTGACCAGATATCCTAAGAGTCTAGTCCCATTTGTCTGCACTTGGCCCATGCTTCTCTAAATCCTTTGTACTCATATACGCATCCAGGTGCCTTTTAAATGTTGTAATTGTACCAGCCTCCACCACTTCCTCTGGCAGCTCATTCCATATGCACACTACCATCTGCATGAAAAAGTTATCCCTTAGGTCCATTTTATATCTTTTCCCTCTCATCTTAAACCTATTCCCCCTAGTTTTGGACTCCCCTATCCTGGGGAAAAGGCTTGGGCAATTCACCCTATCCATGCCCCTCATGATTTTATAAACCACTACAAGGTTACCTCTCAGCCTCTGAAGCTCCAGGGAAAACAGCCCCAGCCTATTCAACCTCTCCCTATAGCTCAAACCATCCAAACCTGGCAACATCCTTGTAAATCTTTTCTGCACCATTTCAAATTTAACAACATCTTTCCTATAGAAGAGAGACCAGAACTGAATGCAGTATTCCAAGATGGCCTAACCAAAGTCTTGTACAGCACAGCATGACCTCTCAATTCCTATACTCAATGCACTGACCAATAAAGGCCACTTTACCAAACACCTTCTTCACTATGCTGTCTACCTGTGACTCCACCTTCAAGGAACTATGAAGCTACACTCAAAGGTCTCTGTTCGGCAACACTCCCCAGGAGCCTACCTTAAAGGGCATAAATCCTTTCTTTTCTTTAATAGAGGATTGGCAGTTAATTCTCTTCACTAGACATGGATTTTCAAGTAATAATTGCAACTCCCACGCTGTGATGCCAGTTGAGTTCCCAATTCCCAAACATCACTGAATAAACCTATAACTCAGGTCCAAAACCAATAGCAAATCAAGTTGAGCCATGGAAGCAGCTCACTTTGCATGTCATATCTCTCAGGTCAAGAGCCACTTAACTGGATTGCTCAGTTCCATTTCCATTCAACACTGATCTTGTATCTTCCTTCACAGTCATTTATCTGGAACTGAACCTGATCAAAAAAGGAACCCATTTACGGTGAGGAAGTGCTGCAAATGCTCGAGATCTGAAACAACAGAAACAACACTGTAAATACTGTACACTCCAGGTTCAGTTATCAAAATAAAAAACATAATATTTAAATGAATCTCTTCATCACAACAAATGAAGCCTCCTACTAGAAAGATTAATTTATTTTAGGTGCTGACTTGCTTGTTGCGTGCTTCCATCTAACTTAACTCATGTACAACTTGGATTTAAACAAGTACAGTAGAGAAACTGTGAGGGTCCAGAATCTCAAAGTGTAAAAGTTCTAATTGCTTAAAAAAATACATTTATAGTTTCAAGATTCTAATAGGGTTGGCAGCCTGGCAACCTGTGAGTGCTCATGCTGGTTTTGGAGGAGCTGCTTGGTAGCTGTCATCTGTACACAGTATGGTCAGTGGTTCTCTGTCTTGCAGAAATGGAAGCTTTCTGGCAGTCTCAGATAACAACTTAATAACCTCATACAGGAAGCTCCAGTCAGCTCTGGTTTATGATGCTTTCTTATCACCAATGTGCTCACTGATCAGATTAAGTGCAGAGCAAACCTCAACAAAATCAAGCACCTTCTCTCTGACGACAACTCTGACAAAAAATGAAAACTGGGGGTGAATATGATGCACTTAACTTCTCAAGAACCATCAAAGTGTACAATTCTCATTGTCACATGACACCATGGCATCAGTGGCAATATCATTCCACTATTTTGATGTGGTTGCAATGTTATTAAATCCCAAGTAAAGTCATAGGCAATTTCACAACACTTCAATATTCATGTGTATTATGCAAATTTAGAAAAAAAAGGAGGATAGAACTCACATTTAGAATTTATTTTCATGTCCTCATAATGTCCCAATATGCTTCACAGCAAACAAATTGATTCTGAAATATAATTGCTATTATTTACATGAGAAAGTGTAGCAGCAAACTTTCACAGGATCATTTCTTCAGAAATAAGATGAATGGTCAGTGAATTTGTTTTGATGGTTTTGTGTTTTATCAGAGGGATAATTGGTAATCAGGAGAAAGAGCTCCCTGATCATCTAATGGAATGCCTCAGAAAACCATTGAAAGAGGGAAATAAGACCAACAGACGTGAACTTTGAAATTGCAGAACTGCCTCATTGATTGCACGAAAATATCGGTCTAACTTAGTCGAAGGCCTAGAGTTGGACTTGAATGCACAGAATGTAAAATGTTGGCTATGAATTACTTCCAAAGAATGAGCTCACAAGGTGAATCATAATCAACTTTACATACACACAGACACACACACAGACACAGACACACACATACACACAGAGACACAGACATACACAGACGCACACACAGAGACACAGGTGTGCACACACACACACAGAGAGACACAGACACACACACAGACACACATACACACAGACACCCTGACATGCTGAGCATTTTCAACGCTGTTTTTATTTCAAATTTCCAACATGCAGAGTTTTGCTTTTATGAATTATTTCTGTTAAGTAAGGGAACACATTGTCAAGGTCCAGTTTCTCAGTAAATAAAGAAAGAATAAAACTCCACCCTCCCCCATTCACTTTTATTACATTTCTAACTCGTCCCAATGCTGATGAAAAGCCATTGGCCTGAACAGTACTTTGTTTACTCTCTCCATAGGTGCTGCATAATCTGTTAATTATTTCTAGCATGTTTAGTTCTCATTACTAAACATTGAAATTCTTCTGCTTCTGTCATTCAATTCATAGAATCACATTGTGATCATTAATTCTTTAGTAAGTAATATCATCACAATTATTTCATGCGTCCAATTTATTTTACTAAATTAGCTTAGAGAGCAGGTGCAAGTGTTGAACTTTCATTTGGCCTGGCAATTCTCTTCTTCGTGGCATTTTCTCCTCTACCATTGATTAAAATATTGCGCGGGAGAAAAGCTTAACCAAGGTTCAATCTAAGCAATTTGTCAACTTTAAGTTCAAGAAATCATCCTCTGATTTTCAAAAAGTGCAGCTACCTTGTTAAGAACTAAGGGAAGTGAACAATAGATTATAGCAGGGAACTGAGACAAACCTTAACCCCCTTGACTAACAAAGGAGTCAAAGGGTATCGGGAGTGCACAAGAAAGCGGTGTTTAGGCCACAATCAGATTAGCCGTGATTTTATCAAAACACAGTGTATTTGAGAGCAACCTTCCTTCTAATCTGTGTGTCCAGACAGCATCTCTGACATACTGGACACACCAATCAGTGAGCTCAGCTGCCGATGCATTGAATTCCGGTTTCAGAAGTCACTGCCATACATGGACCTTGGAGGTCCACATTCCAAAAAGCTTGAGCGAGTATTGCTCAAGAGGCCAAATGGCCTACTTCTGTTCCTAACTGACAAAGTTGTATTAAATGGACAAGTGCAGATGTTCTTTTTGCAACATCCCAGTATCTTACACGAGCGGCATTTGGGGGAGCATGAGAGGTTTGTGAGGGCGGGGCAAAATTAGATTAGTTTGTTTTCTACGAGTTTAGTTAAGCAAATAAATTTGGTGGAATTGTTATATGGGCTTGCAATCGCCTATCTTTTAGAGTACAATTTAGGAAAACATTTCCTGCTAATAAACTCTTTGTATTCTTTATTACATTGCTCTCAACTCTAGCTCTGAGTGATTCAATGTTAACAAGCCAGTCCCTTGATCAGAGTGCAAATGAATGACTTTCTCATGAATAGCTCAATGCAGGCATCCACAATGGGAACAAGCTGAACTAGTTCCCTTACATAGGTTGTAGTGGATATAGGTCAGAGTTGGTAAAACTGATTTTGCCAATTTAAGATAGGCAAAAGTAAGGACTGCAGATGCTGGAAACTAGAGTTTTGATCAGAGTGGTGCTGGAAAAGCACAGCAGGTCAGGCAGCATCCGAGGAGCAGGAAAATCGACGTTTCGGGCAAAAGACCTTCATCAGGAAGGGAGGTGGGGGGCCTTCAGGGTGGAGAGATAAATGAGGGAGTGGGACTGGGGAGAAGGTAGCAAAGAGTACAATAGGTGAATGGGGGTGGGGATTGAGATGATAGGTCAGAGAGGAGGGTGAGGGAAGGTAGGAAAGAGTACAATAGGTGAATGGGGATGGAGATGGAGGTGATAGATCAGAGGGGAGGTGGAATAGATTGCTAATGGGAGAAATTGTTAAGAGTGGGGACCAGTTCAGCCAAACGAATGAGAGTGTCAGTGGAACGGTACTGTTGGGAACATTGGGAGAGGAAGAGACGGAGAGCTTAGAGGCCCTGGTCATGGCGGTTGGAGGTGTAGATGGATTGGATATCCATGGTGAAGATGAGGTGTTGGGGGCTGGGGAAACTGAAGTCTTGGAAGAGGTGGAGGGCGTGGGTGGTGTCTTGAACGTATGTAGGGGGGTTCCTGGACATGGGGGGATAGGACAGTATCGAGGTAGGTGGAGATGAGTTTGGTGGGGCAGGAGCATGCTGAGACAATGGGTCGGCCAGGGTGGTCAGGCTTATGGACCTTGGGAAGGAGGTAGAATCGGGCCATGCGGGGTTTCCGGACTACAAGGTTGGAAGCTGTGGATGGGAGATCTCCTGAGGTGATGAGGTTCTATATGGTCTGGGAGAGGATGGTTTGGTGATGGGGGGTGGGGTCATGATCGAGGGGGCGATAGGAGGATGTGTCCTCAAGTTGGCATCTGGCTTCAGCGGTGTAGGGGTCAGTGCGCCAGACTACTACTGCACACCCCCCCCCAACCCAACGCCTGAAGGAAGAACGCCTCATCTTCTGCCTCGGAATAGATTAGACTAGACTACTTACAGTGTGGAAACAGGCCCTTCGGCCCAACAAGTCCACACCACCCTGCCGAAGCGCAACCCACCCATAACCCTAGATTTACCCCTTACCTAACACTACGGGCAATTTAGCATGGCCAATTCACCTGAATTGCACATCTTTGGACTGTGGGAGGAAACTGGAGCACCCGGAAGAAACCCACGTAGACACGGGGAGAACATGCAAACTCCACAGTCAGTCACCTGAGGCGGGAATTGAACCCGGGTCTCCAGCGCTGTGAGGCAGCAGTGCTAATCACTGTGCCACCGTGCCGCCCCCAAATACTTCAACCCCAGGGCATCAATGTGGACTTCACCAGTTTACTCATTTCCACTGCCCCATCTTACCCCAGTTCCAACCTTCAGCTCAGCACTGTCCTCATGACCTGTCCTACCTGCCAATCTCCCTTTCCACTTATCCACTCCACCTCCCCTCTGACCTATCACCTCCATTCCCACCCCCATTCACCTATTGTACTCTTTGCTACCTTCTCCCCAGTCCCACTCCCCCATTTATCTCTCCACCCTGGAGGCCCCCCACCTCCATTCCTGATGAAAGTTTTTTGCCCGAAACGTCGATTTTCCTGCTCCTCGGATGCTGCCCGTGCTTCTCCAGCACCACTCTGATCTAAACACCAATTTAAGACGGCTGGGCAACAACCAAAATTCTGACAATACAGAGTGCACCCCTCTCCCAGTGCAGGCAGTAATCATGAAGGCAGCATGGCAATCACAAAACATCATGCATTCAATCCACAGCAGTTCAAGAATAGCATTAGAGTTCTAATGGGCACACTAAATATGAAATGCTGCATTTGAAACACTTGAAAAGCACTCTTCCCAACCAAAATGTAATTAAGAAATATCATAAAATATCAATTAGTATGGCACAATAACCAATAAAAAAGGTATACCTGCTTCCATTTAGAAGCTCCATTCCTTGATCCTATTACAAAAAGTTAATGAAAGAAAAAAGAAAAGAATATAGGCTCTAGGCCTGCCACCGATCTCAGTTATGAAAATGCATTCAGTGCACAGAAGCAAAGATTTTTTCTCCATTCTCCAACACCATGAAAATTTGTGAATATGCAAAGTACAATGCTACATTGGGCTAAGTCACCAAAGGAATATATGAAAATGCAAAGCAAGGTCGAGGTGTATTATTGGTCTATTACCAGAGGAAACTTGTTTGCTTCCTGACATAACTGTATCTGACTGGTTAGTGTTTTACATTGCCACTGATACAGTAAAGTGCAAATACATTCCATACAGAACCAGGTTGCAGTTTGCAGTTTTAGAGAACATAATTGTGAAACAGAACTTTTTTTTGTTATATTGTAACCATTTTAATAACATGCGAATACAGCCTGCATGTTCAGTCCCAAAGGGGATTGTCTGCTTAACGTGTGGATGTTGCAAGGTTCATGAATGAACTACACTTCCCAAAGTGAACGGTAAGAACATTAGTAAATGTTGAAACTTGTTAACACCTCAAACAGTTGCTAGGTTAAAACAGGGGATCTCAGTTACTTTTGTGGTATGGTGGTTTAACAGACAAAACTTGCACATCCGCTTCACCAGAAGCTTGGGTTGTTCTGTGCATTTATGTGTTGGTTCAGTTATGTTTTGGTACAAAAAGCTGAAGTTTATTTAAAGAAGAAATATATCAATTGCTCATTTTATGTGACTTTTGTTTTGCATTACACAAAAAGCTTCCCTGGTTACTGGCAGCCTCTTTTGTATTTAACGATCCATCGGTTCAAGTCTGTTGCATCTTGCAAGGTATCTTACATCAGAACTTCCTGATTTAAAAAAGAAAGTCTGGTCAGTTTTAACGAGAGAGGAATAAAACACAACTGCCTCTTTTTTTTGTCACACAGGCAAAGGTTTGCAGCTGTGATGAGTGGAAGCATCTCAGATTTGGATTTGAGCAGTCCCTGCTCACAACAGCCAATCTCAACTTCACAAGACTCTGCAATATTCAACTCAGAAGAATCCATTAGTAGTATAGACTCAGACTGCAGGATCTATGTTAATCTGGGTAAGATCTGCCTAAATTAAAAATAGAAGTCTTATATAGTGTAATCTATTCCTTTGGCGACACTGCGGGGCTGTATAAGACGGTGTCAACTGGAGAAGGATAAAAGTGAACAAAAGTTTGAAATGTGATTTTCAATTTAATAAACATAAGTTCAGTTCTTTAATTGCTGCGTGCCGCAACTACAGTTTTCTTTGATCATTACAGTATTAGTTGGCATGAGTATGGGTTAACAGCTAGCACAGTGAAATAAACAATTTTCACTCCTAACTTTTCAATACCTGTTGAAATGATAAGGTGGTTTGTAACTAATAAGAAATAATTCATTTGAAGAACTTGTTTAACAGAAAGCAAATAATTGATTGCTCATCTCGCACAGCAGTTCTCCAATATTATACACTGGACTATGTGAATATGGGAACCTATACAAAGATTATTGAGGAACAAAATGGTACTAACTGGTATTAAATGAAGCAGAAACAATCAGGGATGGATTTCACATTCTTGCTAGAGATTTGAAATTGGTGGACATGCAGCCACGGTGGATGGCCTTCCTGCCCACACCTGCCCCTGCCACAATTATACCAGTGTTGGGGGTGGCATGCACAGCCCACTCTCCAGTGAGACAAGTGAATCCTTTAGGTGAACAATTAATGGCTACCTCAAGGCCTCATCTAACGATCACTACCCAATATGAGACAGGCTGCACCACCAGGGGGTGGCTAGTGGGCTGAGTCCTGTATTATCTGGAGGGATCCCCCCGAGGTGTACAACCCAACGCCCCCCACCCCCACCCCCCTCCCCCCAACACAGTGGTAGTGTCCCTGCCTCTGAACTAGAAAGCTTGAGTTCAAATCAAATCCCACCTACTTCAGATATGTATCAAGTCACATCTGAACAAGCTGATTACAAATGATCTGCCCTCTAGTGGTGCAGTGGTGGTGTCATGACCTCTGGACTGGGAGGCCTGAGTTCACATCCCTCCTGATGCCAGAGGTGTGTATGACAAACTCACAAGATGTCTCTGTGGCCATGATCAATTATCGATGCCATTTCAATGAAAGTAATCTTGCCACAAGATTAATTGATTGTGCATATTTGGTACTCTGATATCATATCCCATTCAGACACAGTCCACTTTTTAGAACGTATAAGGATTGCCCTGGAGCCTCCAAGAATTAAAGATTGCCCTCTCTGTAAGAAATCCTAGGAAAATAATCAAAGGAACATAGGACCTATTTTTCGTCTTTTTCCTTGAATGTTTATTTATTAGTTATAATAAGATTGGAGATGCTGAGGGAAAAGAAAGCCAGGTGGTTGGATGGAGCTGTTTGAGACAGGAATCATGATAAATTCTCCAGGAACGTGTCAAATTAGAGTTAGCAACCGCAACAACTCAGGAAGCCTGACTGGAAAGGGATATTGGTTATTGTTGGAAACCAAAATACAGCCACTACTCATGGCACACATGGTCCAGTCCCAACACAGGACAGACAGTTCTGTGGACCCATCCCTGAGTCAGATTCATAAAGGGCTCATCTAATGATTTCCTGTTGGATATGCCATTTCCTGTTCTGAAGGAAACTCATATCCAAATGCTCCATAAAAAGATATATTTCCTCATGGGTCTTGTAGGGGTTAATAGATCTTGGGGGCCTGAGGGTTATCCCCATGTCCTGTGATGATGGGGCCTCTTGCATCACTTTGCCCATGGCCCCATTCCCGTTGCTTTCTGGGTCTGGTCCGGAGTTTGAGATGGACTGTATATAATCAGTAGGCTTATGTCTCCTCTGTGAAGACTATTGAAGAGCGACTGCAGAAGGCTCATCCTCAGTGGTGACCTCTAAATGAACTTCTGCTGCCTCCATCACTGAGTCTGAGCCCTTGTCCTCAGGCCTGGCTTTAAAGCTTTTACTGGGTGGAGATTCTCATCAGCAGGATGTCATTGGTGGTGTGTCTGTTGAAATAATTGCTTCTGTGGAAGGTTCCCTCTGACAGAGGTGGTTAATGTGATTTTTGTGGTCTTCTCCACAGTTTCAACCAAGTTTGATACTGGTCCCCTTTGTTTAAGGATAACTCCTGGAATCCATAGGATCATTGAAGCTTGTTCTGTGAACCATATCTCTTGCCTTAAAATCTCTGTCTGGCTTTTGCCCATCATGGCCTCTTGCATCACTTTGCCCATGGCCTCTTGTCTGGGCTTCTTGATTTAACTGAACCTTGCCACCTAAGTTTAGGAAAGTCAGGCTAAGCCTAGTCTAAAGGTGTCAGCCCATCAATAGTTTCACTGGGACTACTCCTGCCATCATATGTGGCTTTGCCCTATAATTAGAAAAGCAATATACAAGCTTTGTTTCCAAAGACCTTCCTCGTGTTGCTTTCTGGGTCTGGTCAGGGGTTGAGATGAACTGTATATAATCAGTAGGCTTATGTCTCCTCTGTGAAGACCATTGAAGAGCGACTGAAGAAGACACATCCTCAGTGGTGACCTCCAACTGAGCTTCCGCTGCCTCCATCTCCAAGTCTGAGCCCTTGTAGTCCTCAGGCCTGGCTTTCAAGCTTTCTCATGTTACATTTGAATAGCTAGATTCCCTGCTCAGAATGGGTGGTAGGATGTTGTGTGGATGTGCCTCCCCCTGTTTATCCTCATAAAGGTCTGAAATACCCCGCAGTAAATGGGGTCCCATTGTGTGTTACAAGGACCTTAGATATACCATGCATACTGTTATGACATGGAAGGTGAACCCCTCTGTTAATTAACCCAAACATCCAGAAAAACCTACCTCACCTTGTAATCTGTTAAAGCGTGACTAACAGAGAACTCCCAAGTTCCATTATTTAAAGAAAAAATATCAATTTATTTTTCTTACTCTAATAGTGAATATTAAACAAAAAAAAACTATTCACAAATCCAAGCCCTCCTTTCTCTTAACTGCTTACTATCTGACTCCAACTCTATAACACTAGACTGTTCCAATAAGACACTTATTAAAATTACATTAACTTAATCTCAAAACCACACCATCTCTGTCTTCTTCTGTGTCTTATCTCTTCCAGCTGTTGATCTCCCTGAGTCGTCTTCTTTCTTTTCACTGCAAATAGGCTTTACATGAAAAAGGTACCTTTTGATAGAGAGGGGTTTTTATTTACTTCTTTAAGAGTACCATGATAAATGAGCATTTAGCTCTCTGGCAGTCTCTCTCTGTATGACAGTTGCTATCCCCCTAATTTTCAAAATGCCATGTTTATATCCCCCATAAATTCTTATAATTTGATTGTTTTGACACCTGAAAACCAATCAAATTCAAATTCCATTGGCTTCTGGTATCCTGGGCATAATTTAAACTCATTGGTTATAGTTGAATTGTTGTCAAAACAACAACAACAACTTAGGTATCCATTTCACAGCCAAACATTACGAACATTCAATTTTCCAGTGCATTCTGGGACTGCCATCGAGTCATATAGACAGGGTGCTGGTAAGTTCTCCATTCTGGAAACCATTCATTCTCTCTTAAAAGGTACAGTACGCGCATTCAACTTCATAACAATGCTAAAGGATTAGAAGAGGGCCATGTGGTGCACCTCAATCCAATCTAAATGGGCATTGACAAGGATTAAGAATATACATCCCATAAATAGTCCTGTGAAATTTGCATATACTCATACCCAGAGTCTCTCTGTTCAGTTCCAAGAGTGCAGTGAGGCTGCTGGTGGGGCTTTCTGGTTTTCCTGGCAAGGTTTGAACCACTTGACCAGGTTTTTGATATCCATGTCTATGCCAGGCCACTAAACATGCCTCCTTGTGGGTATTTAAATTTTAAAAGTTCCTGGGTGACCAGGACTTGTGCAATTCTTTAAGTATTAGTCATTGACCTGGATGTGGGACAGCCATCTGGGTTGCTACAAGATAATGCCACCTTATGTACTCAACTCCTAATATTTGAAAGTCCCACCAGCAGCCTCACTGAACTCTTCTATAGGATATCTTTGGGATCCACCATTTAGGATGATAGGTCATAGGTTCATCAAAGTAGAGTTTTCTTTGGTCCAAGCCTGTATTTGCTTCACATATACTGGTAGCGTGTCCATGAAGTTCAAAGTCATGATGATTTCATTCATTTTCAGAGGTGAAGGTAGGCTGGTGGGTAATGGCAGGTGGCTCGAGGTGTGCACATTGGCTATATGTCTCCCTGGATGATGCTCCAAGGTGTATTCGTAGGTACCTCATAGCAAAGTCCAGTATTGGATCTAAGCTGGTGTGATGGGAGATTGCCCCTTCTTCCTGGAAGAGGTTTGTGATCAGTTACTATGGTGAACTGTCAATGCTATGCATACTGGTGGAACATTTTCAGTGTGAATACCGTGGCCAAACTTTCTTTCTCAATCAGGGCATACTTCCATTCTGCCTCTGCAGTGGTTCATTAAACATATGTGATTGGATATTTTGTCTCATCACCACAACAGTGCAACAATACTGCCCTTTTCCTATGGGAGAAGCATTGGAGGTTACAAGGACAGGTTTCAGAGGGTCATAACAAGCTGACAGTTTTGCTGACAGTAATGGTTGGTTGATATTTACAAATGTGTGGCATTTGTGGCATTTGCCATGACCATTTCTGAATGTTTTTAGCAGGACATGGAGGGGTGCCAGCAGAGTCACCAGGCTGGGTATGAACTTCCCATTGTACTTTATGAGACCTAGAATAGACTCCAACTCTGTTGGTGTTCCTTAGAGTCAGAGCCCTTTTTATGACTTTCACCTTCACTCTGACAAGGTTTAATCATCCTGGTCAACTCTGCACCTGAGGTACATTACCTCTTTACCTAGAACACACATGTTTCCCTTTTCAGCGGGACGCCAAGTGAAGACGATTGCTGCAAAACCTCTTCCAAGCTCCCAAAATGTTCCTGTGCAGCAGCTCTTGAGATCAAAACTTCATTCAGATAGACCCCATTTCTGGGCACCCCTTGTAGGAGGTCCTCCTTTACCCTTGGAAACATGGTGCAAGCTGAAGATGCCCCAAAAGGCAAGCAAGTGTACTCATACACTCCTTGACAGTATTTATAGTGACATACCTCCTGGATGACACTTAAGCTCCAGTTGGAGGTAGGCGTGGCTCATATCCAATTTAGAAAATATGTGATTTCCCTGGCCAGCTTGGCATACAAGTCTTCAATGTGTGCCATCGGGTATCTGTTTAAGCAGGAAGCTCTGTTCACCGTCACTTTATAATCCCCACAGGAACAGACCGAGTTGTCAGGTCTCAAATCTGGGTCCACTGGTGTGGTTCATTCAGCAACTTGCAGTAGGCATATGATGCCAAGTTCCTCTGGATACTCCAATTCAGCCTCTAGTTTGACACATCTGGCATAGAGGACTGACCATGCCTTGAAGTATTTCAGTCATACCTCTGAACCTACATAGATCTTGGTCCTGAAGCCTCTTATCCTCCCAACTCTCTCTTGGAATACTTTGGGATATACCCCTACAAGGCAATTAATAAGTGATTCTCCTTGGACCTCGCAGGGTTTATCACAACAATCTGACTTATAAAACAACCCTTTAAATTATTTTCTGTTCTTACAGTTGTACTGAAAAATTCATTCCATAATTTTATTTATTAAAAAGAGCCACCTGAAAGTTGGCTTGCCTATTCTGTTTTCTTGCTGGTGTAATTGGGGACAAGAAAACAAAATGGTGTAATTTAAGTTAAAATATGTAAAATGCACACAATAATGTCCTTCCACTTAACTTGTATCTGGACTATTTTGCCCTTTTGGAAGTTTCCTTTCATAGCATAATTTTGGGTGCAGCTAATAGATAGCTATTAAGATACATGTAGAGATTATATCCAGAACAGAAATTGTGTTTGTATTTGCAGTTGAGGATGTATATCTCTACATCGGAGTCAGAAGGTTATAGATTCAGATTCCCTCCATTTTGTGCTGACTTGCTTGCATAACCCTGACGAAGGTACCAACATTCAGATGCCACACTAAACCTGTCTGCCATCTCAATACCGCTAAAAGAGATTATCTGAACACTCATCTCATTCTTGTTTGTAGAAGTATGCTACAAATTAGCTGCTCCATTTTACATATTCCAACAGCGGGGTTCAAAACTTCTGAATTCACTGAATCATGAAAACTTGCAGCACAGGGAAAGCCATTTTACTTCTTGTGCCTATGTTTTTTATTTGAAAGATCCATTGCATTACAGTCTTGCAACTCCACCATTGTCCATAACTCTGAAAGTTCCTTATCATCAAACTTTTAAAATTATAAAATCAACTTCCCTAAACTCTTCAGGAAGTATGTTTCAGATCTCGAATTTCCGTGAATTAAGAAAAGGTATTCATTTAAACTAAAGTGCTTTGCAAGATCATGAAGTTGTGAAAGGAATGGCATAATTGCAAATTGTTTCCTTTTGCATTGTCATTTATTGAAATAGATTTTATATGAATTAGTGTTTGCCTTGACTTAATTGCAGCAATGTGATATTCCTACCATCAACAATCAATACCCCAGGCAGATTAATAGACTGAACCTAAACCTGATCTGGAAACTGGTAGACTAGTTTCAAATCATGCCAGAGTTTACTTGAACGATAAGGTGAATGACTTAATATATGGGGTGGAGGTGCCGGTGTTGGACTGGAGTGGACAAAGTCAGAAGTCACACAACACTAGGTTATAGTCCAATAAGTTTATCTAAAATAACAAACTTTCAGAGGTGCTGCCGCTTCATCGGGTGAAGTGGAGGGAAGTGCACAGGCACAGAATTTAAATGCAGCAAGATAATGGCAAGATAATTCCTGGTAATTGAGAGTGTCAAAAAACAAGTAGAAGTAGCGTGAGTGGAGACTCGACAGGCTGAATAGCAAGTCTTTGCAGGTGATCAAAAGTTTAAAACTTTGACACTTTGGTAAGCGCACTCCAAGGCGGCCTTCGAGATACACAACACTGCAGAGTCACCAAGTAGAACCTGATAGCCAAGCGTTGCACGCATGAGGACAGCCTCTACTGTGATCTTGAGTTCATGTCACGCTACATGTAACCGCACCACACTGTTCTGTGTAAAATCTTAAGACTTAGAAATAGAGTAGGAAGCTGTAGAATCTCGGTGTAGTGCTCATCACCCAATCACAGATGTTGTATATTAATATTCCAGGCTGTTGGTTATAGAACTAGAGATAAGTATCGTGTCATCTTCCAACATTTCACCCACTTAATTATTGCTGTGTCCATACTTTGATGCAGTTTTGGGCCAGGAACCACACCCTTTTCTCCAAACTTCTCATAAAGACATATTGTGGTTTAGACAGTTATAAGGATCATAAACTCATCAACAAGGCTAAAGCAATTGGCATACTTTGTGAGAAACATTCATAGACTGTCAGTTGAAAATAGTCAAAATGCCTGAGATAAAGTAAGCAAACATTGTCTGTGGAGATAAGCACGATGCTAAAAACTAACACTGTGTATTAGATGGCAACAGTTACTAAAATCTATTGCTTAAATTGCAAGTAGTTTCTTCACTGTTCCGGCTTTGTGCAATATCATTGACAGATGGTTTTTAAGAGTGTACATAATGGTATATGACCAGTAAGAGTGCAGAATGGAATAAACATTTTTAAAAAGCAGCAGAAACACCAAAATGCTAAAAGATCTGAAAAATAAAGGCAAATAGAATTTTTAAAATAGAAATTGTTAGATCACATGCAACTTCAAAATCCACAGAAGAATTAAAAGCAACTTATTTTACAAAGAAAAAAAAATGCTTTGATTCTAGTAAAAACAAAGCATGTTTAAAGAAATAGTTCAAGAAGAATGGAGGCAGATAGGGTGTGAATTGCAAAGTTTGAGATCTAGTCATCTTGAAGACACTGATGGGGTAAAGGAAGTATGAACGCACAGTTAAGAAATTGGGTTCAAAATGCATTATGGGAAATCAGGATGACTTTGTCAGTACCGTCTACATCTCAAAATCGAATACAAAATTGGCATTGTTTTTAGCGAGGACATATGCATGCATGAAAGATGACCAACATCACAGCAGTTAGTAAGCAACTGCTTTCACATTATTGCAAAACTACCTTTCTTTCAGCACATGGATGTTCACAAGTGACCGTCAGCAGCTATGGTATCGTAATTTCAGGATATGAGCATGCATTGGAAATATCTGGGGTGACATTATCACAAAGTCATGTTAGATCAAAATCTTACTTGGCTATGACAAAGTCTAAGATGAAAAATGAATTAGATACTTCCTCCTTGCTTTAGAATTACAATCCAAATAATGGCAATAAAAGTCTCTTGGCTCTGCAAGGCACAGGTATTTTATGTAAAATAGATTTTGAGCAGTTCCTGAGAGATGTGGATACATGATGTGCAAAATTGTGGCCGTCTGATTCGAGAGGATCAAATTGTAGAGAATTTAAATGGTTTTAACATTACACCAGGATAGTTATTGGCAATAATGGACTGAGTGACACCCTATAGCTGGCTACATTGACCAGATCCTGCTTGATATTACCACTAGATCTTGGACAAGTTCCCTATTCCTTGGTCTTAACACCAACAGATTGAAAAGCTCAATATGCTCAAAACAGTTTGGATGCAGTTTGCTACTTTGAATGTATAAAGAACTCATTAAATCACATTTGAGAGAAATCTCTCACTCATTTTTACTCATTCATTTACTGAAACAGTAAAATTATTCATCACACACCTTACTACTACCACTGAACATTCACATAAACTACTCGGGCAATTATAAACAAAAAATATTTTCAAAATTATTTTGAATTCTTAAGTCAAACTCAGTCAACCTTCTTTGATCAGATAATACTGCATAAAGTTATTTTCCATCTTGTGGCATTGTCAATTTAGAGATATGATCTGTTTCAAAGAATTTAAGTGACTATCACCCACAAGTACAGTTTGAAACTTGGTTAATTAAAGGAAATTTGAAATATATATTTTTTCACATATTTTCAGAAATTAATGCATGATTTTATCAATACCATGAAGGCTAAATGAGGACAAAATGCTCTCATTAAAATATATGAGTTTGAAACTTAATCATTTTGAGAATGTTTGCTTCTGGTTAGACAAATGACACCAACAAAAAGCCAGCATTGCATTTATAAGGTGAAAAATAATATTTTTTGAGGCAGCACGGTGGCTAAAAGGTTGCACTGCTGCCTCACAGCACCAGGGACCTGAGTTTGATTCTACCCTCAAACGAATGTCTATACAGTTTGCACATTCACCCCGTGTCTGCGTGGGTTTCCTTCAGGTTCTCCGGTTTCCTCCCACAGTCCAAAGGTGTGCAGATTCGGTGGATTGGCCATGCTAAATTGCCCATAGTGTCCATGGATGTGTAGGTTAGGTGGATGGACCATGCTAAATTGCCCAGAGTGTCCATGGATGTGTACGTTAGGTGGATGGGCCATGCTAAATTGCCCATAGTGTCCAATGATGTGTAGATTAGGTGGATTGGCCATGCTAAATTGCTCATAGTGTCCAGGCATATGCTGGCTAGACGGATTAGCCGTGGGAAATGCAGAGTTACAGGGATAGAGTAGGGAGTGTGGCTGGATGGGATGCTCTTTGGAGGCTGATGTAGACTTGATGGGCTGAATGGCCTTCTTCCACTCTCTAGGGAATGTATGATTCCCTCATTGCTTAGTTTGGGTTTCACATTGTTTCTGTTGGGATATACAGAGGAGCCTTGATTATCCGAACAACACAGGTGATAGCATTTTGTTCGGATAATTGAATGCCAGGTAATACCATTCAGCCAAGCATCGGGACCTTGCGATCTTGTTCGGATAGTCTGAAATTCGGATAATCGACATTCGGATAATCGAGGTTCCTCTGTATGCCATTTACCCAAATTCAGATAGGTTAAGGTAAGTTACCGCCAATGCTTTGGGACTCCCAAGTTTGTATTAAAGAAAAACTGGACATTATTCAGACAAGCTAGTTGAAGCACTCAATCATTTTTCAAATGAACCAGTGTATTTCTGTGTGGATTATAGGGTAGTTTTTTTCATTAATTTGTTCATGGGGTGAACATTACTGGTTGGGCCAGCATTTGTTACTGACTTGGCCTTGAGAAGGTGGTAGTGAGCTGCCTTGTTGAGATATTGCAAACCATTTGGTGCAGGTCCAACCACAATGTCATGAGGGAGGGAGTTCCACAAGTTTGATTCAGCGATACTGAAGGAATTTCCAGTCGATGCATGGGTAGGCCTGCAATGTGACAAAATAAAAACTTGAATGGAGCCCAAACTCATTCGACTTCTCTTCTTGCACCCTACACTTGACATTGTGATTTGGATATCAAAAGCTATTTCACAAATCCATCTTTATTAAGACAGGAGCCAAATTTCTGGGATACTAGTTCCTAATGCAGAGACTAGCAGAGCAAAAGCTCTTATAAATATTTGCTTTCCCTCCTATTTTTGGACTGTTTATGTGCTCCCTTCCTGAGCAATATAGTGCCACTAACCGGAGTGGTTCCATAGTGTCAAATTCAAAGAAATGTTGTAAAATTCCATCAAGGTTAGTGGCAGGTCAGAAACTTGGACAGAAAATGTATTTTTAAAAAAAGTATGGCTGAAAAAGGAGGAAAAATTATGAAATAGACATAAGAAGCAAGAATATAATAAGAGCTTTCTCAGGTATTTAAAAGGGAGCAAATGAATAAACACACTGCCAGGGAGGTAGATATGATAGGGATGTTTAATGGGTTTTTAGATAAACACATGAATAAGTAAAAAACAGAGTAATATGGAGCATGGGCAGGCAGAAGCAATTAGCTTGATTTGGCATCATGTTCAGCACAACATCATGGGCTGAATGACCTATTCCTGTGTTGTACTCTTCTATGTTCTATGTTCTCAAATGAGTATTGGACCTCCAGACAGTAACTGTAGTGAGTTAGTAATGGAAAATAAGGTATTGCAGATGAACTTAACAGATTTATGTACATGCCCTCACTGTACAGGATACAAACCGTATCCCTGAAATGCTTGTAAATTAAGAGGTGAAAGGTAGAGAGAAATTTAAAACAAAAGTAAGTGTATGAATAGAAAAGGTTTGGAGGGATATGGAACAGAAGCAGGCAGGTGGGAGTAGTTTAATTTGGAATTACGTTCAGCACGAACTGGATGGACTGTAAGATTGTAAGACTCAATGACCCTATATATAAAAAAAATTAAAAACTGACAAGCTCTCAGGTCCTAATAAATTCCATTCTAGGTGGTTAAGAGACATAACTATTGAAATAGCAAATGCATTGGTCTTAATTTTCCAAAATTCTCCACATTTTGAAAAAATCCCATCAGTTTAGAAAACAGTGAATGTGAATCCTGTGAACAATAAAGGAAGAAGATAGAAAGCAGTGAAGTACAGGCTAACTAGTATAATATCTAACAGAAGAAAAGGCTGGAATCTATTATCAACGAGTTAGATTAGGGCACTTGTAAAATCCAAGTGCATTCAAGCTGAGTTAACATGCTTTTGAAAAGACAAATCGTACTAAATTAACTTATTAGAGTTTTTTTTAGGGAAGTAACAAGTAACATAGATAAAGGAGAATCTGGAGGGTATGGTGTTCTCAGATTTCCAGAATACTTTCAATAAGGTGCCACATCAAAGATTATTAAACAATATCACAGCTCATGTTGTAGAAGGTAATATTAGCATGGATAGAGCAACACTTAACTAACAGCAACTAACAGGAAACACAGAGCAAGCATGAACAGTTCACTTCCAAATTGGCAAGACATAATAAAAAGAGAAGGGCTTTTGCCCGAAACGTCGATTTTCCTGCTCCTTGGATGCTGCCTGACCTGCTGTACTTTTCCAGCACCACTCTAATCCATAATAAAAAGAGTGCCAGGGGATCAGTGGTAGTGCCTCAACTTTTTACAATATTTACTTACAAGTAAATCAATAACTTGGATGAAGAAACCGAATATATGCTGTTACATTTGCTGTTAACACAAAGATAGGTATTTAAGTAATTAGTGAAGAGCATACAATGAATCTGCAAAGGAATTCAAATTAATTAGGTGATTACCAAAAAGTTGGTAGATGGAGTTTGATGTGTGAAAATGTGAACATGTCCACTTTGACAGGAATAAGAGAAAAACAACATATTATTAAATGAGATGAGATTATAGAACTCCAAAACACAGGCTGTCCTGGTACCTGAATACAAAATATTAGTATGTAGGCACAGGAAGTGATTAGTAGGCAAAACCAATTTTGTTGTTTGTTGCAAATTGAATCAAATATCAACGTTGTGTTGATGTATATTTTGTTCCACAAATTCGGACGACACAATTTTCTGTACAATGGTAGATGCTTTATTATTGGACGGTTGCGAGCAATTCCAAAATGTCCCCAAAGTAGCTGTGTGTCTACTTGTGATGACACTTCTCCATGACCTACACACAGAGACAGTATATTTTATAGGAATTAAACAAAAGGTTTACCAGTCACATGGATGATTGTCATCATATGGTTTAAAGTAGGTAATTATGAGTTTATAAAGCCTGATGAATGTGGATGTCCTGTGATAACATGTGAATGGTTTACAGAAACTGATTATCATCTTCTTTATGATTATGTATTGATGGGAAGACAGTAAGGCAGAAGGGTTTTGCCTGCTGTAAATGGGGGATACACATGCCTATGCTAATGTGGAGGGGAAGTAAGACAATGGGAACAGGAGGCAGTTTTGGCCAGGTTTGTGGCCAAGGCTATCAGTCTTGTCTGAAAAGGGCAAATACCTCTGCCTGGGGCTACAGGGAAATCCACGTGTGTAGCTCCACTAGGTTCTATTTCTGAGATACAGTCAGCCTCCACCCTACTGAGATGAGGCTTTCAGTGGATACTGCAGTAAATCCTTTGGTTGTGTAATGTTTAATCCTTGAGTCCCCAGTGTGTCCTGAAAGAGAAGCAAACCATGGAACTGACCCCTCTGTGGTACTTTAACTTCTTCAGTAGGGCTGTTTGCTCCAGTTATACAGGAATTGGTAAGACCACATCTGGACAGGCTTGGTTGCTTTATTTATGAAGTTACACAATTGCATCAAAAGCAATGCAAAGAATGGTCACTCGAGTGATTCCCAAGAAGAGGGGTTTGTGCGAAAAGGTTAGACAGGTTCGGTCTGTGCACAATGCAGTTTAAAATAAGGGGTTTAGAGGGAGAGGTGACCTTGCTGAAACATATAAAATTTGAGGGAATTGAAATGATAAATGTTATAGGATGTTTCCTTTGTGGCCAGACTAGAAACAGGTTTAAAATAAGGGATTCCCCATTGAAAATGGAGAGGAGGAAGCATTTTTCTCTCAGAGAATCATGCGTTTGTGAAATTCTCCTCTCCAAACAGTGGTGCAAGAAAGATTATTGAATACATTTAAGGCAGAGCGGCTAACAAGAGACTCAAAGAATGGCAGGGATAGGCAGGAAAGTGGAGTTGGGGCCACAATCAGGTCAAACATGATCTTATGAAATAACAAAGTAAGCTTGAGGGACTGATTGGTCTACTCCTGCTCATAATTCTTATTTTTATATGATGGTGCAGCACCTTTATTATAAATGCATGGACTTAGCCAAGACTTGTAAATGACCTGGTTTCCATAACTTAAGATGAGGACAATCACATGACGCAACAGCACACAAAGGTTCCACCACACTTCCACACGCTTAAAGATCTTTGTTGCAATTTTAGGCACAAATTTTAAAAGAGAATCCTTTGGTCTCTCATTGCCTTTCTAATTGGCATTACTGATAAGCTTACATCACTCCATTGTGCTCATTCACAGACACATATTATTGACAACCGCACACATGGAATCAAATTATTACTGGAGAACAACTTCGCTTCATAGGTGGAAAAGCTAGAAACAGGAGGAGGTGTCTTAAACCAGGCTGTTGTCTGCAATTTCCCAATTTGCTGTCACAAAGGGATATTTCTGCTGGATCATCTTTGTTGAGACAGCTTCCCTATGGTTGTTCAGAAGGAGATTGGAACTGAGGGAATGGAGTTACAGTAGAGAAAACCTCCAGAACCCCAAAAATCACCTAGGCTGGCCTGGCCTTCCTGGCTCCTCTGATTTTTAATTTTAACTAACCTGTCCTTATCAACCCGCCCGCAGTTGTGCCCACATTTCCTGCTGGGATTAGCAGGTCATCATCGCTACCAGTCCAATGATTTGACCAGCAGCTTCTACATCCTGCTGATTTTCTCCAGTAATTTCTGATTTTGTTTCAGATCTCCAGCATCCACAGACCTTTGTTTTATCATATTAGTGTACGGACACTGTTTTGCATCTCTTCTTTGTTTCAGAACCAGTTGCTAACTCTTGTCTGGAAATTGAACTGTGAGCCTTGAGTTTTAACATGGCAACTGAGATCCCCCTCCCCCACCACCAAGAACAAATTTTCAATTGCTATCTGCCTTATTTTAGAAACAAGAGAACAGTTGGAAGTTGAGAATCACCACTTTGTTTTTTTGATGGTGTAAAGTAATATTGGGTTTCAAAAATTATGACTAGACTTCTGCAAAACAGCAAACTCAAGCCACAAACCATAATGTCACAACTTCTTTTTGGAAACAGAACTAGCAAATGGATTTTTTTTTAATACGATCATTTTTGCAATAATGATTGAGAAACACAATAAATTCAGATTGAATTACAGAAGAAAACATCTGATACAGTAACTGTTTTAATTGCACACTTGGAACCCAAAAGTGATTTGATCCTGAACAAACTTCAAATAAATGCATAATAATCTCAATACATTAATGAACATGAGGTCATACATTATTACATAATGCAGTACATATGGCTCATAATCTCTGACCTATACAACAAAGTTAAAACTTGGATTTTTCAAGGCATATGGGCAATGGCATAGCTCTGCTGAAGGCGAATCAAGTACAAAACCCTTTCTTCAAATCAGTTTTTTTAAAAATTTTTTTTAATTCATTCATGGGATGTGGCCAGTAATTTTTGCCTGTCCCTAATTGCCAAGAAGACAACTACATGTCAACCACATTACTGTGTGGCTGGAATCACACATAGGCCAGACCAGTAAGGATGACAGATTTCATAAGGATGACATAAGGATGTAAATGAACCAGTTGGTTTTTCTATGACAATCAGCATTGGTTACTGTTAAACTAGGTTGATTTATTTCAGGTTTTTTTTTAGATCACTATCTGCAATGGTAGGTCTCAAGCCCATGTCCTGCATTTCTGGATTACTCATTGCCCTACATTACCAGGACACCACCAGCTCCCCTAACTATTTTTGGTGACTAAGTGTTTGCATTGTTCATTTCTGCTGCAGAAACTTCATTCCTGCTTATCCAGTTTAACCTAAAAATGGAGACCAATTAGATTATACAGTGATTACTTGGAAAAGCACAATGCTGATGTTAGAACTGCGATGGAGTGCTGTAGTTTCTATGTTAGTAACATTCGCCTTTTGATTAAGAATACTGAATGAATAAGATGTCTGATCTTATCTGATTGATGTTCTGACTGACAAAGAGAATTGCCATAGCTGGTGAGATCTGAACTAATCTTCATCATGAACCATAAATGGTTGTCATAGCTCTGAATCTTTTAATGGCTCAGTACATACGTAAAATCATTAGATGCTATTAGATTGGACATTATACCCTGATCTCATGGGATTAATTTCTACATGATTTCAAATTAGATTCTAAAAAATTCAAATCTGGATTATGTTAAAAAGAATTATACACAGTAATCTTTCAGAAATCAGCTTTGTATGATCTGTCTGACTTATTGTCATAGAGTCATTCAGCAGGAAAAAAGACCCTTCAGTGCAACTCATCTACAACTACCAGACATCCCAATCTGATCTAATCCCATTTGCCAGCATTTGGCCCATTTCCCTCTCAACCCTTCCTATTCATATACCCAGAGATCCTTGATTTCACTGAATGGATATTTCTCCAATTTTGATTATCACCAGGTACTGGTTTCTGAGGCAGGGAAAAGATGTTGCAAGCCTTTCAACTTCTGACTTTAAAAGTCAGTTTTCTTCCCCCTTGTCTGCCCCAAAACAATTGTCTGAAAGTCAGTTATTTTATTAATCCAGTGTCTGGTTTCTTTGCTCTTCCAAGCTAGATAACCTGCAGGCAACTTTCATCCCAATATATAAAACTTGCAGAAAAGTATAAATCAAACAAGAGATACAAATTTGAGTGAGTGGTGAAAGTAATTTTGATTACATTAATTTTAGTTTAGACAGTTTTATTTATTGGTTGTTTTGCAAAGCTTGCCTCAACCTAGTCAGGTGGTCACACTGGTGGCTAAGTCATTGCTTTTTCTTCTTTTTAAACCGATTTTAGCAACAAAGGGTCCCAGCCAGTGAAAATCAAGTAATGAAAGTTGAGAGTCCTTTTTTAACACTGCTATAGAAAGCATAGGAAATAGGAGCAGGTGTAGCCATTCAGCCTTTGCGAAAGAATTGTATGTTAAAAGATTAAGCATCAATGCAAAACAATACATAAATAGCCAATGAGCAAAAGTGGATGTCGTAAACATCATTAATACTTTGAGGTTCTGATTGTAAATTTAATATTCCTGAATTAAGACAATGTCAAGGCAGCATTGTACTCAGGAATGTTCGGGGTCTACTTAAGGTCATCAACCCTTACTGTCCTGATGATTGACTTGCTGTCATTTAAAGACACCAGCAACAGGCAACTGACAAACAGATCTACTATTTTCAAGTGTTAAGACCCTTTTTTAAAGGGGGACATATATAGAAGTTGACTGACATTTGGGGAGAGAGTTGATCAAAGCCAGCATTGTGCACTCTCTGGTCAGTTCTAGAGCCATAGAGCTGTACAGCACGGAAACAGACCCTTCGGTCCAACTCATCCATGCCGAACAGACATCCCAATCCAATCTAGTCCCACCTGCCAGCACCTGGCCCATATCCCTCCAAACCTTCCCATTCATATGCCCATCCAGATGCCTTTTAAGTGTTGCAATTGTACTAATCTACTTTGTTGACTGTTCAGGGATTTCCCTGTTCCAACTTCCCTAATAATGATTGGAACCTCCTTAATGCCAATAGTTTGGATGCAGCAGATTTTGTCAGGTGTCCAGGAAGGACTCCTGACTCACTACGTAGATAGGCCAACTAGAGAGGAGACCATATTGGATTTGGTGCTTGGCAACAAACGAAGTCAGGTGTTGGACCGCTCAGTGGAAGAGCATTTCGGTGATAGTGATTGTAATTCTCTGATCTTTACTATAGTTATGGAGAGGGATAGGACCAGACAGAATGGGAAAGTATTTAATTGTGGGACGGGGAATTACAACACTATTAGGTAGGAACTGTAGAGTATAAACTGGGAACAGATATTCTAATGGACATGCATGACAAAATGTGAAGGTTGTTTAGGGAGCACTTGCTACAAATTCTGGATAGGTTTGTCCCAATGAAGCAATGAAGGGATAGTAAGGTGAAGGGACCTTGAATGATAAGAGGTGTGGAACATCTAATCAAGAGGAAGAAGGAAGCTTACTTAGGGTTGAGGAAGCAAGGATCAGACAGGGCTCTGGACAGTTAAAAGGTAGCCAGGAAGGAACTGAAGAATGGACTTAGGAGAGCTAGAAAGGGGTATGAAAAAGCCTTGGTGGGTAGGATTAAGGGAAACCCCGAACCATTCTATATTTATATGAGGAACAAGAGGATGACCAGAGTGAGGGTAGGGCCAATCAGGGATAGTTGAGGGAACTTGTACCTGGAGACAGAGGTGATAGAGGATGTCCTTAATGAATACTATACTTCAGTATTTACTACTGATAGGGACTTGGCCGTTTATGAGGACAGCATGAAACAGACTAATATGCTCAAACAAATTATGTTGAGGAGGATATGCTGGAATTCTTTGAAAGACATGAGCATAGATAAGTCCCCTGGGCCAGACTGGATATACCCAAGATTTTACAAGAAGCGAGAGAGGAGATTGCTGCATCCTTATTGATGATCTTTGCATCCTCACTGTACACTGGAGTAGTATCAAATGATTGGAGAGTGGCAAGTGTTACTCCTTCGTTCAGGAAAGGGAATAGGGATAACCCTTGGAATTACAGAGCAGTCAGTCTTACGTTTGTGATGGGCAAATTATTGGAGAGGATTCTGAGAAACAGGATTTAGAGACAATAGAGGAAAAGAGACTCAGTTTGAAACATTTTTCTAGGCGCAGAAGGCAGAAATGTATATGTAAAATCCACAAAATATATTGTGGAATACTGCTGCCCCACATCCACATCCATATCCTATTTCCTACTGATTGGGACAATCAATTACTACCCAGTCTTAATCAAGAAATCTGCATTTGGACACAGTATGGCAAGCCTGCAGGTTGCCAATTAGACACATTGGGGAAAGGTCACTATCTAAAATCTTTCAGCCATTGTATACTGAGGGAATGGAAACCCTTAGACTTCATGATTGATGTAGAATGCATTGAAAATATCAAGAGTATTAAAATGCATCGAGACACCAAAGTTTGGAACATGCTGTATGGATATCAATTTTTCACTTACATTTCTATTGTAGAGCCATTACATATTATCAAAAAGCAAACTATCGAATAATATGCAGCAGGGAATTGAAAATAGAATGACCAGATGTAAACTAGTTTGGAATAACTCCACAGAGGTTGGCATCATGTCATCAAGTCACCCTTTTCTCACATGTGCATAGTACTTGACACTGGCTTCCTCAGAGCCAATTCTCGGAGTGAACAGAACCTCTGATACTTCTGTTTGTATCTATCAGCCGGACTCCCTTATTGTGACTGTTAACCTGGTCCAATGAGGGAACCCATATTCTATGATGTCCACCTGGATGACCTTGTTACAAACACTGTACAGTTATTGACATCTTACCAGAAACTAATCCATAAACTAATTTCTTTAAATATCATAATAAAATCATAATTTTTAAAAGAAAAAGCGCAATAAAGATTACTCCTTCAAGTAAGATGCTACAAAACCTGGAATCAAAGTGATAATGTTTTTAGTATTTTACTAGATTATGAAAATATGTAGAACAGTATTAAATTTTAAACTCTGAATCGCATACAGCATTATGTGGGGAAAACAATTTTGTCATTTTTTAAAAAAATATATTGTACCAAAACATGTGAACTAAATGTGTCCAAATTGCATTGTATAAATGTTATATTAAATAATGAAAGATACCTTAGGACTCCTGACCCAATTGATTGCTCTAACATTCCAGATTCTAGTTGTCACATTTAGTCTCAAAACTACATTGCTATAGAGAAAATGAACTCGTCTTTCATTCCTATCTGCATCAATAAGAAGAACCTTATAACAACTTGGGCTATTGTGAGAAATGCGGCTGACTGCCACGAGAAATCTGCAAGGCCTATCTCAACATCGGAAGCAACTAATTACATCTTTTAACTAAGTCTGGACTGGTGTCATGACCTCCTCTGCTGATCCTGGGGAGGAACGGGTGGTTTGGAGGTGAGGTTCTGCAATTGCACAACCCCAGCAGAGCTCCACGTACGTGACCATAAACTACGGTGCCCATTTACCCTTCTCAAATACATCTGAGATAAATATCAGGAACCCTTCAAGTCAGCTCTTAACTATCAGTACTTGACTGGCTGCACAGTGCACTGTTCAAGATGGCACCAGTATCAGGGATGCCAGTTAATTCCAAAATATCTGGGAATGGCTAGAATTGGGGACATCATAGGTATGGGGTAAGTAGTTAATGAGGTGAGTTTGGTCAAATAAAGGGAAGATCTCTCCAGGCCTCATGGTGATAAATCCTGGAAGAAACCTTCTTCCTTTGACGGAAATGTCACTGTCACCCAAAACAAGTCGTTGTTTTGTGTGTAACACTGCTGTGTATGTAACAGTTACTTTTCATTTCCATTTTACCAAAAGTATGCTTAAGTTCACCGCTATGTGAGTGAAATCCTTGCTCAAAAACAACAGCATCAACTGTGTTGCATGTACTAGGTCATAATCATCAAGATAAGTGATTTCATCAGGAAGTTGGGACCGTTTACCTTGGAGAAGAAATATATGACACATTTGGTAGAGATATTCAAATTCTTGGAGGATCTGAAGTAGATCAAAAAAGATGTTCACATAGGTGGAAGGACAAAGAAGGATAGAGAGCAGAAACTTGAGGCAACTTGCAGGAGAAGCAATGGCACGTAAGTAAATGTGTTTTCAAGCAGAGAGTGGTTCGGATCTGGAATGCACTAGTTGAGAATTTGGTGGAGGCCAGTTCCATAAAAAGTTTTCAAGAGAGTATTGGATTATTATCCACAAAAGGAGAATGGGCAGGACTAATGGGGAGGAAGTGGGAAGTGGCAGAAGATAAACTGATCTTGCGGTGAGCTGGCTGAAATACAATGAGCTAAATGTCCTCCTCTTTGCTGTAGCATTTTAGTGACTTTGTGATATCTCTATGAAAATAACCAGATTGACAATAGGATCTCTGTTCTTGTGAAATAATAGATTTTCTATTTGCTTTGTAGCAGAAGTCCAAACCAGTACAACAACTACAAAGCCTCTCCAAAGTGTGAATGAAGTATTAATGGCCTCCCAAGGAAAGTCGGTTGATGAGACATCTCCTGACAATTCAAAGCCACCACCTCTTCCAAAGAAGAAACTCAACAGGACCAATTCAGCTCCTGGTGGAAGTCAGCTTGGTTTAACAAGAAGTCTTCCAGGCTCTCCTGGCTTTCAAATAAGTAACCCACTGTATGGAATCTATGAAGGAAAAACCAGTTTCAGTACACCTAGCAGTCCAATGAACACTGATGAAAAATTCAATCTTTCCATTCATGCCAGTAGTAGAAGGGCAGGAATGATAAAATCCAGGAGTCTGGATGGAGCTACCAGCTACTACCATGGCAGCAATCTTCAGGCAGATATAGAGAAGTTGAGCTTTTGCAACTCAGATCGGGAATTACAGAAGTGGTATAACTTTGAAAATCAGGCAGACATTTTCAAAACTTTTGCCAGTCGGTGTGTGATGTTACTGAAGAGCATTTGTGCAAAATACAACTCTTTCTTCACGGATGACAAGAAGGCGAAGATAAAGTTTACTGAGAAGGACTGGCAAGACCTTAAGCTGCCATGTGACAAACCCTGCTGCGACTCTAAGGAGGCCATTTACTACAGGCTCCAGTGTACACTCCAGCCAGAGAATGAGTTTGCTTTAAAGGTAACTGTGTTTTTTTTTGTAGTAGAATACATAAGAAAGGAGCAATAACTTGCACTTAAAGCACAGTCTCACAAAGTTCCAAAACACACCACAGCCTTGGAATTACCTTAAAGCATAGCCAATATTGGAGAAAAGGAAAAATGGGACAGCCAACAAGCAAACTCCAAAGTCCCAGAAGCTGTTGAGAGATATTAACTGAGGGACAAAGCTTGGGTCAGACATCAATGGTTGAATTTTACGGCTTTTTTAAAAATTAGATTAGATTCCCTACAGTGTCAAAACAGGCCCTTCACCCCAACAAATCCACACCGACCCTCTGAAGAGTAACCCACTCAGACCCGTTTTCCCTCTAACTAATGCACCTAACACTATGGGCAATTTAGCATGACCTGCACATCTTTGGATTGTGGGAGGAAACCCACGCAGAACGTGCAAACTCCACACAGTCAGTCACCTGAGGCAGGAACTGAACCCAGGTCTCTGGCGCTGTGCGGCAGCAGTGCTAATGACTGAGCCACCATGCCACTTTAGTAGGATGTCAGGATGAAAACTGAGTGGTCCACTGAGTGCCCCCATAATCCCATCAAGCATCAGATGGGAAATTAGTGGCTCTCCAGTGGGAAAGGGGTAAATTAGTGGAGCCAAGAAGGGCTCCACACCTAATTGGCACTGTTGGCTACAATGTCATGGGGCAAAGAGTAACGCTAGGAACAGGAGGATGGTCACAGCTACAATTCTAAATGTCCAATGCTCTCAGAATTAGTCAGAATAAAACAAAATACAGATGCTGATAGCAAAATGTGATGCTGCATTCAACCATAATTCCACAGAAGACCTTTGCTTCTGGTCTTTTGACGCCTCTTCATCAAACTCTTCCAAAACTTTCCAAATTCTTGACAAATTTGGATGATATTTTCAGTGAAAAACTGCAGACCACTAAGTTGTTAACAAGCTGTTAATTAGTCATTTTAAAATGGCAGGTGAATTGTTGATTTTTTTTTCCTATCTGTTAGTGTCCTGTAGTCTAGGAGGCTGGGGAATGATGACATTGTACTGCTGATCTAATATTGCTACATCCTATTTTATATTCACATGGGGTTCGCTCCCCACCCACCAAGTCCAGGCCTCGGAAATATTTCTTGGTCCATGTAAAATTGTAGCCCTTTTTCAGGTTACATCAACCTGAAAAAGGAAGGTGAGACCATTTCACCTAAATGAATGCCATTTTTGAAAGGAGCCAAAGAGCCCCTGTAAAAATGGCATCAACCATATTTCACACAATTTCTACTGCAGTTGAAATGTGGCACGGTCTGGAAAGAACAAATGTTGTAAATTGAAACTGAGGTGTGTAACTTTGAAACTTCAAGTCAATAAGGGAAGATTAAATACTTTGATTAAAAAGTACTACTCATGAAACAAGTTGAGAGCAAGTAGAATTCACTTAAAAGGATGACATAGACACAGGTTGAAGAAACTTGCACCTACATGGATTTGTGAGGTTGAAGAAAACACAATCAATAAACAAAATAATCCCGTAGTTCTCATGAGAATGGAGGATTAAATGTGCCTTAGAATAGTGATCATTATTGAAGGATACTCTGATGGGGTTGAGAAAGAGAGATGGGTAGAGTCTGAATTGCTCATCTCTGTGTGTGAAAGTCACTAAAAATAACATGAAATAATGGAAAGGCCTTTAAAAAGTTATTGAAATGTAGTACTTACAGAGGAAAAGAAGAACTAGAAAGTTAGTACTTGTCTCTTTGCTGACCCTATGTTATGTCCCGAGATATAGACCAAGACCTATCACTAAAAGTAAAAGTCACAATCACCACTTTCAAATTACCTAGTTAAAAATCACACAACACTAGGTTATAGTCCAACAGGCTTAATTGGAAGCGCACTAGCTTTCGGACTGTTGCTCCTTCATCAGGTGGTTGATGAAGGAGCAGCGCTCCGAAAGCTAGTGCTTCCAATTAAACCTGTTGGACTATAACCTGGTATTGTGTGATTTTTAACTTTGTACACCCCAGTCCAACACCGGCATCTCCAAATCATGACTTCAAATTACCTGTCAGGTTTTTCTTCTGTGTTATAATCATTCTCCTAAAACCCTGGTTAGGTTTGCACTGCATTTTATGTAACTACTTCAAGTACTTGACATATAACCTCACAGCACACTCCAAAACTAGTTAGATCAGTGTAACTTTTTCTGATTCTTTTGATGTCTTAACTTTCTTAAAAATAGAAAAGGTGGAAGAAAATGTAATTATGATTTGGTTACGATAAGCTTATAGTGGATTTACTGAGTTGCTTTTTTTTAGCTGCAGAGAATTAGATCAAATTCCTATCTATCATAATCTGTACTGATACTCACTTATTCATGACCATAAAGATCATAATCAAAAATGGATAAAGGCTGCCTTCCCTAATTCGAAGAATTCTACTCTCAGCAGCCAGGTGGTACAGTGGTTAGCACTGCTGCCTCACAGTGCCAGAGACCCAGGTTCAATTCCCACCTCAGGAGACTGACTGTGTGGAGTCTGCATGTTCTCCCCGTGTCTGTGTGGGTTTCCCCCGGGTGCTCTGGTTTCCTCCCACAGTCCAAAGATGTGCAGGTCAGGTGAATTGGCCATGCTAAATTGCCTGTAGTGTTAGGTTAGGGGTATGGGTGGGTTGCGCTTCGGCAGGGCGGTGTGGACTTGTTGGGCTGAAGGGCCTGTTTCCACACTGTAATGTAATGTAATCTAAAGTCTAACCGAGCCTAAAAATAATACTGAACTAAAAAGCAAAACACTATGCAGAGTGGAAAGCTTGAAAGGACATTGGCCTGAAAGTTACCTCAGGAATGCCAAGCACATTTTGTTTGAAACTTTATGTAGTTTCTGTGCGGTGTTTCCTTGGTTACTCCATGTATATGCTGTTGACTGAAAAGCATTTTATTTTTGTGTACTGACTCTGGTGCCAGTGACCACTTTCACAACCTTTAGTCAACTGTCACTGTCATTCATTTGGTTCGATGACAAACAGTGACCCAAATTCTGCATGGTGCAGCTGTCAGTGACATTATTTGAGCTTACGCCCAGGACAGGTGTATATCAAGTCATAGTCCCATGACTTATTGAACTCAGCCTTCATCTCTGGAAGTTAGCCGAAATGAACTTAAAACATATTGATGGGTATTTGCATATTTAAAACACCAACTGTAACATAGTTACTACCCAACAGGCAGTAAATTGCTTTTGTTTCATTGGAAGTATTGAGGAAATAAAGTCATCACCAGAGCAGCTCTGATAATTTTTACATTTATATTATATTTGCATTATATTGACGAGGTTAAAATCTGCGATGTTCTACAGGGATCAGTGCTGGGTTCACTTTTGTTTGTCATTTATGTGAATTATTTTAGATGACAATAAAGAAGGCATGGTTAGTAAGTTTGTGACGACACCAAAAATGGTGGTATTGTGGACAATGGCGAATGTTATCTAAGTTTACAAAGAGTTCTTGATCAATCGTGTCAATGAACTGAGGAGAGGCAGATGGAGTTTAATTTGGATAAATGCAAGGTTTTGGATTTTGTAAAACAAACAAAGGCAAGACTTATACAATTAAAAACTGGGCCTTAGAGATCCAGGGGTTCAGGTACATAATTCTTTGAAGTTTACATCACATGTAAACGGGGTGTTTAAGAATGCACTTAGCACATTTGCCTTCATTGCTCAGGCCTTTGAGAATAGGAGTTGGGAAGTCATGTTGACGTTGTCCAAGACATTGGTGAGGTCTGTTCTGGAGTACTATGTCCAGACCTGCTCGCTTTGTTATAGGAAGGATATTATTCAGCTACAGAGGGTTCAGAAAAGATTTACCAGGATGTTGCCAGGAATGGAAGGTTTGAGTTATAGGGAGAGGCTGGATAGGCTGAGACATTTTTTGCTGGAGTGTAGGAGGTTGAGGGATGACCTTATTAAGATTATAAAATCATGAGGGGTATAGTTGAGATGAATGGCAGTTCTCTTTTTCATAGGGTGAGGTTTCAAGATTGGGTGGCATATTTTTAAGGTGAGAGGAGAAAGATTTGAAAAAGACATAAGGGGCAACTTTTTTACACAGAGTAATTTGTGGGTGGAATGAACTGCCAGAGGAAATGGCTGATATGGATACAGTTACAATGTTTAAAAGACATTTAGATAAGTACATGAATAAGAAATGTTTGGAGGGAAACAGGCACAGGCAGGTAGGACTAGTTTAGTTTGGGATTAACATTGGCATGGATTGGTTGGACCAAAGGGTCTGTTTTTGTTCTGTCTGACTCTATGTTTGTTTACAGGGATGGATCTATTGTATTGAAGCAAGCACTATACAAAGTAGTCAGTTAGCTTAGCCACAAATTCCCCAGTACAGCATATCTTTTACAAACTCTAATCAGCATTAGCTGCAAATGATCACTGCATTTACTTAGCTACATGAAATTCAGAGGCCCAGAACCCTGTGAAATTTCTACACTTTCCTATTCAGCCCATGTAGTATGAGGAAATAGTCCTGAAAGAGTTCATGTTTGATTTCAGTGAGTTCCTTTCAATCAGATGATGTAATACAGTCTTTGGGTGGAGAATTAATTGGTGTCTGGCACAATCTCTTGGTGTGCCTCTTAGTTATAATAGTTCATATAAGAAAGTTAATGTAACCTAAATTTAGTAAATATGATGTAATGAACTACATTTTGTTGTGAAGGTCAATAGCCACTTGTGCTGAGACTTATTCATGATCCATGCTCCAGCACAGACTACCGAACAGCCTCTTAGCTTTCACAGGAAAGAGGATTGGTTACACAGGAATCAAAATGTAACATGGTGCCAGCGCTCGGGCATTATATTATTTTATAATAATGTATATTTCCAATTTGCATAGCTGCTCCATTTATTCCTTCAGTTCATTTAGGTTCAAAGCTCTGCAATTTTCTCACTGTCATAGGAGATCCAAGCTAGTTCGTGAAACAGGAACCAAGACATCTTTCTTTGCAGATAAAGTTTATCGATTAACCAGTCTTACAGCTACTTCCACACACTATGTTCCTCTTTTATATGTGTTCCATCAATTTAGCCTAACTTACCCCCAATTTTCTGCTTAACTGTTTGCTATTTTAACATATTCCCCTCTTCTCTTTAAGTAAAAAAATTTGGAGACATATAAATAATCCTTGAAATATTTCAATGAAAATTGAACACAATATTTTAACTCAACATTCTACCTTCTTACACAACCAATTAGTAACAGTTTTTTTCATATTTGATATAATTCAAACAAACTCCCCATATTCCCCTTTTAATCTTTGAACAAAAATCACATTTAATTGCAAAGCAAAACAAATAAAAGTGGATCTCTTTTTGAATTATTACAATTTCTCATACTATCAGTCATCTCTGAAACAGTTTATTGGAACAAGCACCCTTCTTAGTGTAACAGTCTGACAACTTGTGACTTCAACAACCTGATTTGTTTTAGAAATCTCTTTTCTAATATTTCCTTTTTGCTAGTGAGGTCAATCCTCTATCTTTTCACAAATACATTCTTTGTCAAATGTACATTGTCCTAAAGAGAATGGTTGTCCATTTAACATTCTATGGGAACATTTTTATTCTCAGATTGCTGAATGTTTAGTTTCGATCCAGAATACTGCATGAATACTCACCTGTATTTACAAGTGCTACTCGTGACAAACTTTTGACAGCTACAGTATTTTTAACAAACCATTTTTTTTCTTAGCTTTCCAGGCTGACAGACATCCATTATTCTTTCCTATCAAGAGTATATTTAAATTTGCTGATGACTGTATGTGTATTTTTCTGAATTTATTTTTAAAAATGTTTTATTTGCTGTCAAGCCTTTTTCAACATTTGCACGTTCTATCAAAGTCTTCAATTCCAACATGTCATATTTGACATAGTCTGTTCTGAGTGCACAACCAGTTTAACTGTTCAGTCAAACTTCTTAATTGGTCTGTTTCTTCCTAGGATGCAAAATTATCTTTTTTATGAAATCCTGCTCTATCAGAGTGTGGTTAACACTTTCCAACTAATGATCCAAAGTCACTCCTGCCTTGTATTGATTAATGCCCAACCTGATATATTTAAAATCCCCCAAAGCCTAACTTGCAATCTTAAATTTCCTTTTTCATTATTACTTTCATAACACCACCCTCCCCATTACCCCCTGAGAGAAAAGCATTGATGTGCATCTTTAAGGTGCCTGCTATTTTCTCTGTAATATTTGTATAACATTGACGAGTCTACTTCTAACTAAACACAACCTACTTTCAGCAAGACGAACCTAACGTTTTACCTTTGCTGCATCATTCAATCAATAAATATTTAATTTCCAAAGCTTTCCTTCTATTTCACTTATTTCTTGAGTTAGTTTCAAAAACCTTCCTTATGAGGTTTTCACTGTGCAAAAATGTATCTTTTATATCAATTTAAATCAATATACATTTCCAAGATAACATCATTTAAAAAGTGTAGAAAATCTACAAGATCACTTTTCCTGCAGTAAGCAACTAACATCTTAGTCACTAATGTTCCCTTGAAAAGCCCAAGTCACTAGTTTAGCTTTCCCTTTATACTGTACATCCCATCTTGGAACAGTCGTGGTGGATTAGGAAACAACCATAACATATCTGCACAGGAATGGTGAAGGAGAGAGGAAACTAGGAATTATAGATCTTTTAGCCTGACATTAGAGTCATAGAGATGAAAGAAGTTTATAAGATTATAGAGTCATAGAGATGTACAGCATGGAAACAGGCCCTTCGGTCCAACCTGTCCATGCCGACCAGATATCCCAACCCAGTCCAGTCCCACCTGCCAGCACCCGGCCCATATCCCTCCAAACCCTTCCTATTCATATACCCATCCAAATGCCTCTTAAATGTTGCAATTGTACCAGCCTCCACCACATCCTCATTCCATACACGTACCACCCTTTGCGTGAAAAAGTTGCCCCTTAGGTCTCTTTTATATCTTTCCCCTCTCACCCTAAACCTATGCCCTCTAGTTCTGGACTCCCCAACCCCAGGGAAAAGACTTTGTCTATTTATCCTATCCATGCCACTCATAATTTTGTAAACCTCTATAAGGTCACCCCTCAGCCTCCGACGCGCCAGGGAAAACAGCCCCAGCCTGTTCAGCCTCTCCCTGTAGCTCAAATCCTCCAACCCTGGCAACATTCTTGTAAATCTTTTCAGAACCCTTTCAAGTTTCACAACATCTTTCTGCTAGGAAGGAGACCAGAATTGCATGCAATATTCCAACAGTGGCCTAACCAATGTCCTGTACAGCTGCAACATGGCCTCTGAACTCCTGTATTCAATACTCTGACCAATAAAAGAAAGCATACCAAACGCCTTCTTCACTTTCCTATCTACCTGCGTCTCCACTTTCAAGGAGCTATGAATCTGCACTCCAAGGTCTCTTCGTTCAGCAACACTCCCTAGTACCTTACCATTAAGTGTATAAGTCCTGCTAAGATTTGCTTTCCCAAAATGCAGCACCTCGCATTTATCTTAATTAAACTCCACCTGCCACTTTTCAGCCCATTGGCCCATTTGGTCCAGATACTGTTGTAATCTGAGGTAACCCTCTTTACTGTCCACTACACCTCCAATTTTGGTGTCATCTGCAAACTTACTAACTGTACCTCTTATGCTCGCATCCAAATCATTTATGTAAATGACAACAAGCAGAGGACCCAGCACTGATCCTTGTGGCACTCCACTGGTCACAGGCCTCCAGTCTGAAAAACAACCCTCCACCACCACCCTCTGTCTTCTACCTTTGAGCCAGTTCTGTATCCAAATGGCTAGTTCTCCCTGTATTCCGTGAGATCTAATCTTGCTAATCAGTCTCCCACGGAGAACCTCATCAAACATCTTACTGAAGTCCATATAGATCACATCTACTGCTCTGCTCTCATCAATCTTCTTTGGCACTTCTTCAAAAAACTCAATCAAGTTTGTGAGACACTTTTTCCAAGCACAAAGCCATGTTGACTATCCCGAATCAGTCCTTGCCTTTCCAAAAACATGTACATCCTGTCCCTCAGGATTCCCTCCAACAACTTGCCCACCACTGAGGTCAGGCTCACCGGTCTATAGTTCCCTGGCTTGTCTTTACCACCTTTCTTAAACAGTGGCACCACATTTGCCAACCTCCAGTTTTCCAGTACCTCACCTGTGACTATCAATGATACAAATATCTCAGCAAGAGGCCCAGCAATCACTTCTCTAGCTTCCCACAGAGTTCTCAGGTACACCTGATCAGGTCCAGGGGATTTATCCACCTTTAACCATTTCAAGACATCTAGCAATTCCTCCTCTGTAATGTGGACATTTTGTAAGATGTCACCAACTATTTCCCTACAGTCTATATCTTCCATATCCTTTTCCACAGTAAATACTGATGCAAAATATTCATTTAGTATCTCCCCCATTTTCTGTGGCTCCACACAAAGGCCACATTGCTGAACTTTGAGGGGCCCTATTCTCTCCCTAGTTACCCTTTTATCCTTAAACCCTTTGGATTCTCCTTAATTCTATTTGCCAAAGCTATCTCATGTCCCCTTTTTACCCTCCTGATTTCCCTCTTAAGTATACTCCTACTTCTTTTATACTCTTCTAAGGATTCACTGGATCTATCCTGTCTATACCTGACATATGCTTCCTTCTTTTTCTTAACCAAACCCTCAAATTCTTTAGTCATCCAGCATTCCCTATACCTACCAGTCTTTCCGTTCACCCTGCGAACATCTGCCTCCAATCAGCTTTCTAAAGTTCTTGCCTAATACCGTCAAAATTGGCCTTTCTCCAATTTAGAACTTCAACTTTTAGATCTGGTCTATCCTTTTCCATCACGATTTTAAAACGAGTAGAATTATGGTCGCTGGCCCCAAAGTGATCCCCCACTGACTCCTCAGTCACCTGCCCTGCCTTATTTCCCAAGAGTAGGTCAAGTTTTGCACCTTCTCTAGTAGGTACATCCACATACTGAATCAGAAAATTGTCTTGTACGCACCTAAGAAGTTCCTCTCCATCTAAACCTTTAACACTATGGCAGTGCCAGTCGATGTTTGGAAAGTTAAAATCCCCTACCATAAATACCCTATTATTCTTACAGAAAGCTAGCTGTAGGGAAAATGCTAAAATCTGTAAATAATATATTCTACTAAAAGTTTTTGAGTCTGTACCTGACAGGGTGGTAATTGGAATCAATGGACATAGTCTCTTTGGATTTTTAGAACACTATAGAGGAGGGTGTTACTCACGTTTAGGGCTCATAGGATTGGGAATCACATACTAGTATAGATTGATGATTGATGTAAGGACAGAAAGTCGAGTGTCAGAATAAGCATATACTTTTCAAAATGGCAAGATAAAACTAGTAGGGTTCCTCAAGAATCAGTTGTAGGCCTCAGCTATTTATAATCAATATCAACAGTGTAGTTAAGGGGACCGATTATAATATAATCAATGTTTGATGAAAGTACAAAATTAAGTGAGAAAGCAAGTTGTATTGGATAGGGAAGTGCTGCAGAGCAACGTAGACTGGTTAAGTGAGTGTGCAACAATGTAGCAGATGATATATAATATGAGGAAGTGTGAAATTATCCACTTCCTTTATTCAAGTCCTCCTAATCCAAACCATTTTTTAATCAAATATTTTCTGATTATGAACTTCCTTGCTGCTGTATCAGGTATCATATGGATTCTTCAATACCCAACCAATCACAGAAAATCCCAAGCTAATTCAATTCCGATCACAACATGATAACTGCAACTGATAAAGTAAGATGTTGATATTTCCAAAGGTGAAGTCTGGAATCAAAATGCGTCCTTTTTGGAGGCTGCCCTGATGTTTTAATTGCTAAAGGTATTGTGGATGTATGGTACTAGGCTGTATAACTCAGAATATTACAGCCTGATTCCTATTCTGTGGTGAGTTACCTACAGCCACTACAATCAACCATAGTACCTCTATGCCAAGAGTAGCAAGACATCAATTAATTTTCTAGTGATGGCAGCTTATTGTCAGACTAATATAAAGATATTCTTATTAATTCCTTTACTTTCTGTTCAATAGGTGCCTTCCTCCCATTCATGCCTTCTCTAGGCATGTTTCTCACACACAGAACCCGGGGCAAGGATTCCCAAATTATTTTTAATTAAATGGGATACCTACACCATTAAACTCCCTGTTGAGGAGAAATGAGTGGCTCCCCTTCCTTGTTTATCCATCCTTTGCTTAGTCACACCAAGATTAACTCCTTTGTGGATCCTTTCTCCCAGAAACAAACAAAACATTTTAAAAGGGACCAAGTTCACCAGAGTTGAGCTTAACTATGGATCTTGACTTAACAGAAAGTGAATTTGTTCATTATTAAATATAAGAAGAGATAAAAAATGTAACATAAATTTATACAGATCAGAAATAAGAGGTAAATCCAAAACTTTAGAAGTTTTAAAATAAAGATATATGAAGCAATTTCTGAATTTCTCATGAACAGCAAATAATTTAATGTAGCTATTGCAATGGACCTTGTAGCAGCATTGACCTTGTAGTTAAACAGTTGGTTTCAAGATTCCTAGTTTTGCAGGTTAGTTGTGATTCTATTGTTCTGATTCCCCATTTGACCTGTGTTTGAATTCCAGCATTCAAGATGAGAGAGAATTTTTCCCTTATATATTACCTACAATGCAGGGGTAGTTCAGATGGTTATTCTGAAAGTAGCGACCCTCACAGTAATCTAGTCCATGCACTATGCTATCCAACCATTGCAGTCAATTTTTAACCCTCATTTTGTATATTTCTGTATGATAAAATAGGCATGTCTTCAGGAGATGGCTGTCTGTCGAGAGGTAAGAAATAATCAGCCTCTCTTATTATCCTTTCTTATTAGGTCACTCACTGTTTGAAATTTTCCTGACAATTTATATGCATGACATTTCATGGGATTCACACAAGACTTTGCCAAACAGTCACTTTTCCTATTGCAGTCCTCCTTTTGTTAAAAATTTAAAAATCTATAAATACTTTAAGATTCTGATCCAGGGTTATAACATATTATTAGTATTTTTTCACACCTCAGTACCATTCCCTTCCTGTTTGCACTATAGCACCTTTAGCCATTTAATATCTCCTAACTTGCACTCTATACTTTCCTTTTAAAGGAACCTGAGGAGCAACTTCTTTACACAGAGGGTGGCACTCATATGGAATGAGCAGCCAGCAGAAGTTGTTGAGGCGGGTACATTAACAACATTTAAAAGACATTTGCATTAATACATGGATAGAAAAGGTTTAGAAGGATGTGGGCCAAGTGCAGGGAAATGGGGTTAGCACAGATGGACGTTTTGATCGGCATGGACTAGTTTGGGCCAAAGGGCCTGTCTCTGTGCTGTAGGCCTCTATGACTCTGTGACTCAATCCAAAAGCAAACTTTTCCTGAACTGCTTCCAATGCAAGCATATTCCTCCTTAAGTAGTAAGGAGATCAAAACTGTACATAGTACTCTAGGTCAGTCTCACCAGTGCCCTATATAGTAACAAGACTTCCTTATTTTTATGCTACATTTACTCTTGCAAGAAACATCACGGACCTGAAAACTTTGTTTCTTTCTCCACGTAGGATGCCAAACCAACCAAATATTTTAACATTTTCCATTACCAGGATTTGTAGCATTTTGCTTTTGCAATACAGATTTAGTACTTGAAAATTTTGCAATAAATTGTGTAATATCTTCTAGCTATAAGAATTTAATTTTGTAATCAGCACAAGGAAATTGCAGAAGTATTGGCCTAAATATTGTGCTTGCAGGAAGAATGTAAAAGACTCTCAGTACTGAAGCAGCAAAGAATATCAGAAGCCAAACATTGAAGAATCTTGTTTCTATATTTATATATAAAACATACATTTAAAACAAGGCAAAAGTGAAGACTGCTGATGCTGGAAATCAGAGTCTAGATTAGAGTTGTGCTGGAAAAGCACAGCAGGTCAGGCAGTATCCGAGGAGCAGGAAAAGCGACGTTTCAGGCAAAAGCCCTTCATCAGGACTGATGGCCGAAATGTCGATTTTCCTGTTCCTCGGATGCTGCCTGACCTGCTATGCTTTTCCAGCACGACTCTAATCTAGACATACATTTAAACAAGTCTACTTCAAAAAGTACCCCCTACACTGAGGTTCTAAGGTATTTTGTAAAAACAGAGAAATAATTTAGTTTATGTAAAAACTACTCTTACAAGTACTGCCCACTACCCCTAATAAAAGAGCTTAAGGCAAAAATTAACACTGCTTGAAAAAAAGTTGTGAAACTTTTCCTTCAATAGCAGTAACTATCAAGCCACCAACAAATGAAGTTTCTTATTTATTGGTAGAGATATCTTTGATCGTTATTATAAATCTATTGAATTGAATTAAATTTATTGTCATGTGTACCGAGACACAGTGAAAAGCTTTGTCTTGTGAGCAATACAGGCAGATCACAAAGTTAAGTCGCAGGGATAAGTAAATAATAGGTAAACAGCGGCAAAAACAAAAAACACAGGTACAGGTGAATGTTAAGAGTTTGTAAGTCCATTCAATATTCTAAAAACAGGAGGGTAGAAACTGTTACAAAACCGACGGGTGCGTGTATTCAGGTTTCTGTACCTTCTCCTCGATGGTAGAGGTTGTGGAAAAGCATTGCCAGGGTGGGATGGATCTTTGAGAAAGCTGGAGGCCTTTCCTTGATAGTGGGCCTGGTAGATGGATTCTATAGATGGGAGGTTGACCTTTGTGATTGTCCAGGCTGAGTTCACCATTCTCTGTAACTGTCTCCGATCTTGAATGGTACAGTTGCCATTCCAGGTAGTGATACATCCAGACAGAATGCTCTCAATGGCGCACCTATAAAGGTTGGCAAGGGTATTCACCATCATGCCAAATTTCCTCAGCTGCCTGAGGAAGAAGAGATGTTGTTGGGCCTTTGTAACCAGTGCATCTACATGAAGAGTCCAAGAAAGCTTGTTGTGGATGGCCATTCCCAAGAGCTTGACACTCTCCACTCGTTCGACCTCTGTGCTGTTAATGTGTAGGGGGTCATGAGTAACATCCCACCGAAAGTCAATAATGACTTCCTTGGTTTTGCCAGCATTGAGAGCTAGGTTGTTCTCAGTACACCATTTTTCCAGGTCTTCCACCTCCCATTTTAGTCTGTTTCATCGCTATCTGAGATTTGACCGACTATGGTGGTGTCATCAGCGAACTTGTAAATGGCATTCGTCTGGTATTTGGCAATGCAGTCATGGGTATACAATTAGTACATTAGGAGGCTGAGCACGCACCACAGGGGGCTCCAGTGTTGAGTGTTAGTGAGGATGAAATATTGTTCCCAATCTTCACTAATTATGGTGTGTGGGTCAGTAAACTGAAGATCCAGTTGCAGAGAGTGGGGCTTAGTCCGAGATCACTAAGTATAGTAAGTCAGTCTCAAGGGGATAATTGTATTGAAAGCTGAACTGTAGTCAATGAGTAGGATTCTTATGTAGCTGTTCTTGGTGTCAAGATGTTCTAGGGAGGAGAGAAGGGCAAGTGATATGGCATCTAACATGGATCTGTTGGTCCAATGGGCAAATTGGATTGGGTCAAGAGTAGTGGGGAGGCTGCAGTTGATTAATGCCATGACCAGCCTTTCAAAACACTTCATGACCACCGAAGTTAGGGCCACTGGACGGTAGTTATTAAGACATGCTGCATGAGCCTTCTTAGGCACAGGGATGATGATGGCCCTCTTGAAACAGGCAGGGACAGTGTCATGCTGCAGGGAAAGGTTGAAGATGTCCGAGAAGACCTCTGCCAATTGATCTGCGCATGCCCTGAGTGCACAGCCTGGTACTCCCTCTGGTCCCATCACTCACGTGAAGGAGAACTGATCTGACCTCTGATGCAGTGACTGTTGGGAAAAGTTCGTCAGGACTTGTTAGAATAGGTGTTACCTCTCCAAAATTCTGCTCAAAGTAAGCATAGAAGGTGTTGAGACGATCTGGGAGAGATATGTCATAATCTGCTATCTTGCACTGTCTCTTTTTAGAACCTGTGATATCATTCAGTCCTTGTCATAGTTGCTGAGTTTCTGTCTGGATCTCTAGTTTGGATCAGTATTGGTCCTTGGCTGTCTTAGCGGCTCTGCGAAGGTCATACTTGGATTCCTTATACTTGAGTGGGTCTCCTGATCTGAAGGCCTCACGCCCGGTTTTTAACAGATTCTATATGGCCTGATTCATCCAGGTTTCCTGTTGTGGAACACCCAGACTGACTTCCTTGGTATGCAGTCCTCCACACACTTGCTGATAAAGTCTGTGACGGTGTGCCGTACTCACCCAAGGTACCTGTGGACTGTTTGAACATGGCCCAGACTGCACTGGAGTTGATCCTCTGCCTCCACTGACCAGCACTGGATCTGTGTCCGCGAGGGGGTCTCCTGCTTGAGCTTTTGCCTTTAAGCCAGGCATTGTGGTCAGAGTTCCTGAAATGAAAGCGGGGAATGGAGCGGTAGGCATTCTTTACAGTGGTGTAGCAGTGGTCTAAAATGTTTGGGCCCCTGGTGGGGCAGGCAATGTTCTGGTGGTACTTGGACAACACCTTACTTACATTAGCTTAATTGAAGTTGCCAGTCACAATATACAAGGCCTCGGGGTGTTCCGTCTCCAGGATGTTAGTGGTGGAGTACAGCACATCCAGAGCTTCTTCAACATTTGCTTGTGGTGGTATGTACACAGCGGTTAGTATAGCAGTGGTAAATTCCCCTGGTACATAGAAGGGGCAGCATTTGATGGTGAGGAATTCAAGGTTTGGGGAGTAATTGTTAATCAATTGGTAACTGAGTTCTGAGTATTTTGTCTTCAGTTTATTAATAGATTGTGATTCTTAATTAATCATTTGAAGCAACTAATTTTTATCTAATGTGGTGCAATTGGTTTGCAGCTTTATTTTTCTCTACAAACAAACTTGTCAATTAGAGACAGAAGTAGGCCATTCCACCCATCAAGTCTGTTCTGCCATTCAACAATGGCCTCTTCTCAATTCCACTTTCCCAACTACCCCAATAGCATTTAACTCACTTATTAGTCATAAACATTTACAAAATAACTTCTTTTGTACTGAATTATATGAATAGTTGAGTAATTGTGGTGATGATATTATGAGGTTAATATGTTCCAGGGAATATGAGTCCAAATGCTACCATGTCAATTTTAGAATTTGAATCCAGTTTTCAAACTATAAAAGTAAAAGGTTGATTGCAAAAGCTAATGCAGTTAACATTTGTTAGAAAGTTAAACCTATTGTCTTGAGCTGGTCTGACCTAAATGTAACTCTGGTTCCACAGAGTATGGTTGAGAATGAACAACACGTTGAAACAGAGTCAAATATTGTGGCACTGGAAAAGCACAGCAGGTCAGGCAGCATTCGAGGAGCAGGAGAGTCAAAGTTTTGGGCATAAGCCCTTCATCAGGAATAGCCAAAATGTCGACTCTACTGCTCCTCAGATGCTGCCTGACCTGCTGCGCTTTTCCAGTTCCTCATTTTTTGACTCTGATCCCCAGCATCTACAGTCCTCACTTTCTCCTAACCCTTTGAAACAGCCAACAAAACCAACTCGATGCATTGAACTGCTGTCAAGAAACTCAGCAAGTTCACCTGTCTCAGAGGACATCCAAGAATGGAAACTATGTGATGGTCTCCAGTGTTACAATCAGACGAGGAGGGGGGGATATCAGCTCCCTTCATTTTAAAAAACCCTCAACTGGCTGCAGTGAAGATTTTTAATTCTTTTTAGTATATCGCTATGTCACACTATCAAATATGGATATTTTAGAACTGTAATTTTACAAACCCAATAAAATATTTTTCCTCGGGCTTCTTTTAAGACACTTTTGCAAGAATAATTTCTTCCCCTCAGTTGAGCTGCCGGATGAATAACTGGCTTGCCTTCTTTTAACCCCAGACAGTTGTCTACAAGAAAAAACTGTAATTCTTTTCAGCACGCAGCAACCAAACATGAATTAAAATGGAATTCTAGTCAAAGTTTAGGAGCCAATGACAATGGTACACGTGTGGAAGAAACTGAAATTTTATTACTTGCTCACTTCAAAAAAGATAATATATGACATCAATGACAAACAAAAACGCAAGTGTAAATTTTTAAAAATGGCATGTCTAGTAAAATAAGAAGATAAAGAATATGCATTTTTAAAAGCTGTTGAAGTCTTGAGTCGTTATAATTGAACCCAAGACCATGGGTGTTTAGTTGATTTTATCAGCCATAGCGAGATTTGCTGCAACTTTGGGTTCTCAGTGAATGGATATTCTCTGATTTGTTTTATTGGTGGTGCTGGTTTTCAGGATAATGTGAAGGAAACAGAGACAAAGAGAGAGAAAGAGACACACAGTCTTCCAGACCTTGCTGCAATCAATGTATTTTCTTTCTGCTGTGCTACTGCAAATGATCCCCTGCCCTTACTGCCTATCCATAACATCATACCTCCCCAATGACTTCCACCCCACCCTTCTGAAAGCTTCCACACTATCACTTACCTCTGGCCTGGGTCACTTAGCAAATCTGATTGTCGACAGGGTGTCACCTGCCTGCTGGCTAATACTGGTCGCCAGAGTGTTCCTCACTGGCTCTTCAGCTTGTGACCGAGATCCTATCATCTTCATAAAATTATCACACCGGGAAGAAAAAACAAGTCAAACTGTTGAATGACAAATAGCAGTCCAAGTTGTTTCCTATACCTAAGAATAGTGCTCCAGCATTCCATATACAGGTTGTTCTGCTTTAATGCACGTTTTATTAACACAAATTAGCTATAACACGGTTGACCAATTGGGAACACTGTTTCTAAAGCGCAAAGTTTTAAAGCGTGTACAGTACAACCTTGGTTATCCAAATATCAATTTTCTGAATTTTGGATTGTCCGAACGATTTCTCAAGGTCCTATAAAAATGTTGCATCAAAGAGATAAATGAATTCGGATTACTTGTACTGAAAAACATGTGAAAACACTGGCAAAAACAAAGAAACACAAGCATCTCAACCAACCCTTTTTTACATAAGGGTTACTTACATAGCCCTTTGCAAAAGTAATTCCTTTATTCCTGTCACTTTACTGGGCCATTCATGAACAAAAATGGAAGAGAAAGTAAACGCATGCATGAGGCAGTGCTTCTGTCTTTCTATCGCAACACTGAGTTCGGCAGAAACTGATAGATGCTAGAAACTGTTCGGGACCTTGTTTAATGCTGGGATTTCCATATTTATGAGATGGTAAGGGTTTAGTCCTTCTCAGTTTAACCTACAATTTGCAGAATGCAAAGATTAGTTTGTTTAAGTAGCAGACTCATCAAAATTATAGATTTGAACAAACTCTCCGGTAGAGCACAGCGTTAGATCAGTATGGCTTCCTTTGTTTATGATCAGATCAGTTATCCAAATAAAATACTCCCCACCCGTGTTGTTCAGATAATTGAGGTTGTGCTGTATTCTTATTTTTATAGGACATTTTTATAGGACCACAATTCTGGCCCCATTAGTTTAAATATTGATGCTATTACATAATTTTCTTAGAACACGGGATTGCAAAAGAATGGAACTGACTGCATTACTGTTAGTTTTTACTGTTTTTTTCCTTCTGGACAATAAGTTCATAGGCATACTGTGCACCACCTAGTTTCTCTATGAATACCTGTAACAAAAGGAATTCAATTTTCTGCAACTATAGCTATGCAGGTTTCACAGTCTTTGCCCCAAAAGTTACGAAGAGCTGAATCATTCAATCATTAGTTTCAAGCTTCTTTATTGATCAAAATGAAAAGAGGGTTTTACTGTTACATCAGTAATGTTTCAGCAACAGATCGATGTACCACATTCACATTTTACTTATCTATTTAGTTTTAGTCATTCTTCCTAAGTGGCATTTCTTATCTCAGTGACATTTTCGGCTTTGTGAGCCCATGGAATAAATTTAATTTTATACTGTGCAGCATAAGCAATAACATTATAAAAGATATACTTTTTAACTACGTATCTTTTTATTTTACCAAATGCAGATCATCAAAACTCTGAACCATGAAGCCTTGCAGATGCAGTCATGTGGCCTTTCTGCTCAGGAAAGCCTCCCCTTCCATTTCAACGTACAAATGGTGTGTGGCCACTTTGTTGCCATGATTCCAACTAAACTCTTGCCTGCTGAAGATGCAGCGTTGAGTCCTGGTGACTCAGAAGAGGAAAAGAATGAGACTGGGCCAGATGCTGAGTCAGAAATCCCTGAAACCCAGCCAGATGACGATACAGCACAAAGGCCTCAAGGTGTGATCATTACACAGGAGGTTCCCTACCAAACCATGGCAGAATTTGTAAAAGATTCAGAGGCTCTCCATGAGTCCCAGGCTGATGTCTATGAACGTCAAATATGCCTTCTCCTTCTGCAGTTGTGTCTAGGGTTGGAACACTTGAAAAATCATAACATTACGCATTGTGACCTCCGTCTGGAAAACCTGCTGTTGGTTAAAGTGGCTGAGCCAGGAGGCAAAGAACAAAGTACTAATCCTCAGCTGCTGAGACTTATCATCAGCAACTTCTCCAAAGCTAAGCAAAAGAGTACAGCAATTGATCAAAAACTGCACCCAGACCAGGTTCGGTTAGCACCTGAAATGATGTCTGCATCCCAGTACAAAAAGGTTGATGAGTTTCAATTGGGCATTTTGATCTATGAGGTGCTGCACATGTCAAACCCTATTGAAAGCTTTTCAAGTCAAAAGTATTATGAAGAATATAGTACAGGAGACCTGCCTCAGATTCGCCTGTTATCTGTTTATTCTGAAAGGCTTCAACATCTTGCCCATTTACTCTTGTGTGCAGATCCTAATAAAAGAATACATATCAGTGAAGCAAAACACATCTTACAGGCCTTACTCTGGGGTCCAGACCAGAATGTGTTCAGTCTGAACACTGGATTGAAAGACCCACCTCTGTTGCTGAAAAACTGGTTGGATGTGAAACGTATTTTGCTGATGCTGAATTATGGGGAAAGGTTTCTAAATGATGAGAAGCCAGTAAAACTGGAAGACTGGCTTTGCTGCCAGTACTTTGCATTCGCTACTCCTGACTCAGTGTTTCAAGCAGTATGGGGGCTACAGATTCTACTGGAAGAAGGGTGTTGAATAAGAAAATGAAGCCAATACAAGTATCCATTGATGAATGAGGTTTATACGGCAAATAATAAATTGTCATTTTCTCTTGCACTAGAACAAAAACAACTTATAGTTATACTGTGTCAAGCTATATAACATATTATAGGCAGATTGAATTTGATTAAACTGCCTCAAGCTTTATTTTGACACTTATGTTCTATGAAACAGGAATTGACTTATTGTGAGTGATGAAATGTAACTATCACACATTAATCTATAAAAAAGTAGTTCCCAAAAAATTCCAATCTTTCCCTAACAGATGAGTAGATTAAACTCACCATCCTGTGAGGCACTTATCTATGTAGCTCTCCACTTCCAAAACTATGGGCTATGTTTAATTGATCTCTGTTAGGACTTTATTCAAGTCATGCTACGAGCCCTCAAAAGGATAGGATAAGATCGGGCGACATTCTCAGTGCTGATAGCCGTTGACAAAATTTGCTGTGAATTCAAAGCATATGTATATTGGCTAGTGGCAGATGCAGTTGTGATGCCTCCTACAGGCAATTGGCCTAACAGCATTCACTCAATGGATCCCAATACAGTATTAACAAATAATTATTTACATGCGTGATTAGAAAGCTGCCAGTATTCATTTGACTAAGTGTGCCAAATGAATGTACATGCATTCTTAAAAAGAGTGAAGCTGGAGAGCGCATTTCTTTCCAAACCTTCAGGTTTGTTTAAGTTACAGTACATAATCAAGTATATCGTTGGTTAAGCCACAATAATTCTTTGAACCTCTGCCAATATCAAAGGTTAAGAGTGTAAATGCTCACTACTGTTATTCCCTACTAAGCATCAATAAAAAATGTAATTATATAAAATGATCAAGTCTTCTCGTGCATTCAGTAATTTCCATTTTAGCTTGCTGCACCTGGATAGTAACTATAGTCAGATATTTGCACAATAAGTAATTGCACTATCAGGCATCTTGAACCCCATCACAACTAATCACTGCAAAATCAAGATAAATGATGAGTAAAGTCTTGATTGAAAAGGCTTAGTCAATCTGTTCCACAGTTCTTCAACTTGTGGTTTCCAACAACTTTCAAATTTTCTTTTATGCACATTCATTGGATGTGAACATTGCTGGTGAGGACAGGATTTGAGAGCCTATCCTTAGTTTGTGAGAAGATTTGTAGCTCGGGTGCCCGTTGTTGTGGTTCTGTTCGCCGAGCTGGGAATTCATGTTGCAGACGTTTCGTCCCCTGTCTAGGTGACATCCTCAGTGCTTGGGACCCTCCTGTGAAGCGCTTCTGTGATCTTTCCTCCAGCATTTATGGTGGTTTGAATCTGCCGCTTCCAGTTGTCAGTTCCAGCGGTCCGTTGCAGTGGCCGGTATATTGGGTCCAGGTCGATGTGTTTGTTGATAGAGTCTGTGAATGAGTGCCATGCCTCTAGAAATTCACTGGCTGTTCTCTGTTTGGCTTGTCCTATAATAGTTGTGTTGTCCCAGTCAAACTCATGTTGCTTGTCATCCGCGTGTGTGGCTACTAAGGATGAATGAATGTACATGCTGGTGTACAGACACACACACCCCGACACACACACAGAGACAGACACACACCGACACACACACACACAGACACAGACACACGCACACAGAGGCACACACACCGAGAGACACACACCGACATGCACACACACAGAGACACACGCACCCTGACACACACACAGAGACAGACACACACACACGGACACACACACACACACAGACACAGACACACACCATGTACATGCTGGTCATGTCGTTTCGTGGCTAGTTGGTGTTCATGGATACGGATCGTTAGCTGTCTTCCTGTTTGTCCTATGTAGTGTTTTGTGCAGTCCTTGCATGGGATTTTGTACACTACGTTGGTTTTGCTCATGCTGGGTATTGGGTCCTAAGGGAAAGACAACGGAATGAGGATATGCCACAACCCAAAGGAATAGCCATACATCAAGAACATTTCCAAACTGACTGCCAGACTACTACGGCCACTAGGACTCATAACAGCACACAAACCAACAGCCACTCTCAGACAACAACTCACCAGGAGAAAGGACCCGATACCCAGCATGAGCAAAACCAACGTAGTGTACAAAATCCCATGCAAGGACTGCACAAAACACTACATAGGACAAACAGGAAGACAGCTAACGATCCGTATCCATGAACACCAACTAGCCACGAAACAACATGACCAGCTATCCTTAGTAGCCACACACGCAGATGACAAGCAACATGAGTTCAACTGGAACAACACTACTATTATAGGACAAGCCAAACAGAGAACAGCCAGGGAATTCCTAGAGGCATGGCACTCATCCACAGATTCTACCAACAAACACATCGACCTGGACCCAATGTACCAGCCACTGCAGCGGACAGCTGGAACTGACAACCGGAAGCGGCAGATTCAAACCACTATAAATGCCAGAGGAAACATCACAGAAGCGCTTCACAGGAGGCTCCCAAGCACTGAGGATGTCACCTAGACAGGGGACGAAACGTCTGCAACACAAATTCCTAGCTCGGCGAACAGAACCACAACAGCCTATCCTTATTTACCCTTGGTGATGAGCCACCTTGTTACACTGCTACGGAGCTGTTAGGAAGAGAGTTTAGGATTTTCACCTAGTGACAGTGAAGGAATTCATGATGTTGTACGGAGTACTTGATGGAGGTCTTGCTCCATGTGTCTGCATTCTGCCGTTGTTCAAAGTGGTAGAGATGCACCTCCTAGATGCAATGTCTGTGCACAATGTGGGGAGTGAATGCTTAAAGTGGCTTTTTGGGTGCCAAAAGTGAGCTGCTTTGTATTGGATGGTGTCAAACTTCCTGAATGTTGTTGAAGCTGCACTCATCCAGACAAGTAGAGATATTCATCACCCTCCTGCCTTGCAGATGACAAAGAGGCTCTGGATACTCTGGAGGTCAGTTACTCACTACAAAGTTCCCAACCTTTGCTCTGGTTGGTCTTTCATGAGTTCTAACAGAACTGATTTTTAAAAATTAATCATAACATTCCCATCACAATTCAGCTACCCAGCTGCAGACAGTGGGGGGACCCTCATTAGTTATTCTACGATTTATATTTAAATTGCAGGCATTTGTACAGCACTGTTTTCAAAACAATATATTTTTCTTGTTATAAACTAGATCTGCTAACTGTTTTAAAAATTGCAATTGTTGATTATCATAAAAATGTCTTTAACAACTGAATTTCCAATCAGACAATGGCATCCAGTGTTTTTAACAATTACACATGCTAAGATTTGCTCAGTGAACCTCAGTAGGGAATGCCCTGAACGAAGGGATGGTGGAGTTGAATGAGATTCGATAAGGGAATTGGATAACCACTTGAGAAAATCACAGGGGGCAACGGGCAAAGAGCAAGGGAGTGAGACTCACTGGATATCTCTTTCAAAGAGCTGACACAAACATGATAGGTCAAATGGCCTCATTCTGTGTTATTTATGATTATAAAATTCTCAAATGGCAATTTTGTTTAGTTCTACCGCCAGTGAGTATATCTGGACACCAAACACTCCACAGGAACAATCTCTCTGACAAACATAACTATAATATGAGCAGTTTTGCAGAATTGGGGAGCACCTGGATCCTGCTGAATATTCAGTATTCATCTGACCAGAAATATCAATATTAGGGCCAATTCTTAAGGAGTTGCAATAACCTTAACCCAACCTTGAAATTCAGGGTTAGAAAGTTAGAAAGACAGACTAGCTAACGTGGGTCACAAGGAAAATGAATCAGGTATCAGAAGTCAATCATTTTTTTAAAATCAACTGCAATTTGAAACGTTCCAAAAAATGTCCGCAGTACAACAATTTTTTGCTCAATCTGTTTCATTAGTTATGCTGTAAATTAGATTGCTGGTGTCACTGTCTTCATCGATTTCAAATAAAGGTCACAAATGATTATTTAAGAATATACTACAATTTTATTTGTTTTTGCTTCAGTCTATGTGGAATGGAGAGAGAAGCAAATTAATTATCTCAGGATCTCTGTTTTATTAAATTTGATTTCAGAAATAATATCTGAGTGACTTCTTATATTGGAGGATACACAACATCACTGCTTCAGTCACTGATAGTCTAGCTACATGATGCAATCTGAAGATACGTGGGTCTATTCTTGTTGCTATGCCATCCTATTTTGGCACAGCTCTGAATTTCGGTTTACCCTGGAGATTCATTGCGGGCCCTTGGAGCAGTGCCATTTACAAAGCAGAGCTGGGTGTATTCTTGGGATTGAACCAATTTTGAGGGCGTATATGGCAATAGCATGCCTCAGGCTCCTTCCATAGCAGTAAAATGATGCCTGATTTAGGGAAACCTTTCTCTTAAGTCACACTAGTGGGCCCTATGAACAGACACTGCAAAATCAACTTGAGAGCCCCCTCATTGATGACAGATAGTAATAGGTAGCTCCAGCATTCATCACTTATAGCGTGCAGGTGACGAGAAACATAAGTTTCCTTATCTTGCGAGTCCTTAACAGGAGCATATGGGAGAGGATGTATACCCTATCCCAACAAGCACACCGTCAATGTCTCCCCACCCCACCTACCAGGGGGTAAACTGGAATCAGTGACATAACAGAACATATCCAAATTGCTTTTTTCCGACTGGCTATCTCTCATGCACAATTAGAAGGGGCAGAATGTGAATGACAAAACTCTGACACTGACTTCAGTCAAGAACAGACAAGTTCAAATATATATGTATAAATGTCATATTTGGATGGGGAGAGCACGCTAATCACAATTCAGCATTAGTAATTCTGTCTTAAATACAATGAAAAGGCAATCTTTGTTTTGAATTGAATTAATTGATCTCTGCTTGATCAAAATGGGATGCAACCATTGATCTCATGATCTCTCAATTACGACCAAGTAAAATCATCAAGGTTTCATTTCCTAATCACTGTCCATTAACATCAGAGGAAAGGCACAGATATTGGATTAAGATTGGATTGCACTGTGATCCACAATTCAGGATAATTACAATCATTGAGTTATTGCACCAGAGATTTACCAGCTTCCAGAGAGCCAAATCTAGTGTCATGCTCAGAATTTATTTGCTTCATTGTTCATGATCAAAAAGTATTTATGTGTGAAATGTGTGTACTTTCTTACTATCATGATAACTTGTTCTAATTGAATTAATTTCCAGCAGCAAGCAGACTTGTGAATTTAAAAATAAAGCACATTATTTATTACCATATACATCATAGAGTCATACAGCATAGAAACTGACCCTTCAGTCCAGTCCATCCACACTGACCATATTCCTAAACTAAACATGGCCCACCTGCCTGATTTTGGCCCATATCCCTTCCCTTCCTATTCATGCACTTACCCAAACGTCTTTTAAACATTGTAACTGTACCTGCATCTACCACTTCCTCTCGCAGTTCATTCCACACACGAATCACTCTCTTTGTAAAAAGGTTGCCCCTCATGTCCTTTTTAAATCTGTCTCCTCTCAACCTAAAAATAAGCACCCTGGTTTTGCAGTTCCCCTGCCTTAGGGAAAAGACCTTTACTATTCATTTTACCCATGCCCCTCATAGAGGTTTATAAAATCAAAAGGTCACCCTTCAACCCCCTACACCCCAGTGAAAAAATTCCCATCCTCTCCAGCCTATTTTTATAACACAAACCACCATTCCCAGCAATATCCTGGAAAATCTTTTCTGAACTGTCTCCAGTTTAATAATGTCTTTTCTATAACAGGGTAGCCAAAACTGAACACAGTATTCCAGAAGAGGCCTAACCACTGTCCTGTATAACCTCAACATGACATCCCAACTCCTATACTCAAAAGTCTGTGCAATGAAGGCAAGCGTGTAAAATGCCTTCTTAACCAACCTGTCTACCTGTGATGCACAGTTCAAAGAATAATGTACGTGAACCCCTAGGTCTCTCTGTTCTACCACATTACCAAGAGCCTTACCATTAATTGTATAAGTCCAGCCCTTGTTTGTTTTACCAAAATGCAATACTTCACATTTATCCAAATTAAATTTCATCTGTCACTCCTCCAAATAATCAAGATCTCTTTGTAATCTTAGATAACCTCTTTTGTCCTCGAAGTTATTTTTAAAATATGACATCTCACACATTACCATGCAGATAATTATATACAAATGAAAAGAAAGATTACAATCGTATGTTATAACGAGTTCAATCTCATATGTAACCACTTTGTAGTTTCTTAGTTAAATTAATTCTTCAACCAACGTGTAGGGTTTGGTAAAATGTTTTTCAATAAGCTGTGAGGTTTCTGGTAGTTGAATTCTCAGGAGGTTGGCTTTCAGTTGAATTTGTCGATGGAACTGATTGGTAAAGGTGATCATTTTTTCTGACTTTTCAGCTGGTCTTTCAGATGAAATTTCTCATAATGTTTCATTGTTCAAAGTGAATATCCACAATTTGTCAATGGCTGTGGCAGTAGAGGCAGCAGGAAATGGCGGCTGGAAATGGCTACACATATGCCGATGATGTCACCGCATTCCATATACATGCACTGCTGATGAGGAGCTGTGGAAGCGAGGCTGGGATTAGGGGCTTGGCAAAACTAGGACAAAGACTGTCATCGGGTGAATGAGTGGACAGGGTAGGGGAGGCCTGCACTAAGAACTAGCCTCCTTGTGACCTGTGAGCACGAGGAAAGCCGGGGGATGGGAGGGGATAGGGATGCTGCAGGGGAGTGAGTGGAAGATTGGATGGCTGTTGGGAAGCAGGAAAGTGATATTGCAAAGAAGAGCAATCAACTTCAAAACAAGATAGAATTTTTTTTGTACAGGAGACTTTATTTTACATTCTGCGGCACCATCTTTAAATAGTCAGCTGCTTCCTGTGGCTAAACAATGATATCGGCTTTTCTTCTGCTCTTATTACCACTTAAGGTGGCATTCATAGGATGCTCTGCCATTATTGTTAAAGGCAGATCACAAACATGGGTGGCTTAACGATGCGATCCTCTTACCAGTCCAAAGCCCTTCTTCCATAACATATCATGCGTTGGGCCAATGCACATTCTTTGTGGTGGTCTTCCATTCTTTGAGACACAGCTAGGGTGTGTCTCACTTCCCACTTAGTTCAAATAATCCTTTGATGTTCTTTCATAAAAGCTATGATGTGGAGGTGCCAGTGTTGGACTGGAGCAGACAAAGTTAAAAATCACACAATACCAGGACTTTCATAAAACAACATTGAGTTTTGAAGAATCTGTGGTTCAATGGAACAAGTTGGCTGATTTATAAAAGTCTTGATCTGTTTACAGTTCATCCTTAACAAAAGGCCTTATGAGTTTTAATGTGTATTTGATTTTGAGTTTCAGGTGATGTCTGGAGTTGATATTGCCAAAATCATCTGATGTGCTGTCAACTAACTTTTGTCCATTTCAGTTAAAATTTATAATATCCTCTTGCCTGTTCTGACCATGACACAAGCATGAGTCACTGCCTTTAACACAGGAAAGTGAGAGAAAAAAAATCACAGTGCAGGAAATGCTAAGCTTAGTATGTTATAGTCTGGTCATTTTAGTAGTAACTGACAAGATTGGAAATTAAATCAACCTTTTTACAAACCAGAAAATGGAATTTGCCTCATTGGAAAAAGTTTTAGTCAGCTTTGGAAGAGAAAATATGTGCATTATGATCTTTTGCTGCTACAAACCATAACACAGAGATGGCCAGGAGAGATGGCGGGCCAGAGGTTTCCCACTTCTCAACAACTGTCTCACACCTAAGTAACCAGCATTTGTTTGTGAAACTTAATCATGTCTACATGACTCAGTCCCTTTCTATTTTAAATACAACTAATTGTTGTTTGGCAATGCAGAACTTGCACACTGCTGAAGATGCAGTAAATGATAAAATTTATCCTCATATGCAAGTATGTATGGGCTGCCCAAGACATTCAAAAGTGATCTCCCTTTATACCCTATCTTATACATGACTGGTTCTGCAAATTATGAATTGACTAAATGATTGAGGGCAATTGTTGCAATCAGTTCAAAGCAGGTTTTTCATTGTCATGGTAACGGTTCGAAACGCATTAACAATTTCTGACTTCCATCATCTGATTTTGATGCCTGGGATTTCCCTAGACTGAAATGGAATAAAGAGGAAAAAACACTGACTTTCAGCCAAAATTACCTAATGTGCTGACAGCCAACTTTTGTCATTTCAGCTAAAGTTTATAATATCATCTTGATTGTTTTGACCATGACACAAGCATGAGTTGCCTCCATCAACAGAGGAAAATAAGCAAAAAAATAGAGTGCGGGAAATGCTAAACACTAGCCACAATGATTACCTGATCGATGAGCCAAACTTCACGAAATCAACAATAAACAAGAACCAGCCTGAACTGAAATTAACGTGTCATTGTAGAAAATGAAAATGGTAAACCAGATTCTCATGTTTCATGTACATCTTTTTGGAAAGTTCATATGTTGGAGATGTTAAAAATGGCCGACAATTAACCAGCTTGAAAGGAAGAAACTTAAACATTGGAATACACAAACCAGCTGTATTTCAGGGAGCTTTTTTTGACAGTGCAGGGAGATGGATCTGGAACTACAGAAGTTTCTTTCTCTTTCCCTATTCCCACTTGGCCTGTCAATGGACAAAAACCCAGATAATAATGCAAACTGTTGCGAAATTCTGATCACCAAAATCTCAAAGCTATTCACGGCTGCCATTGATTCGGGACATATCTAACCAACCATGATCACAGTTAAAACCTAATAACTCAGGAACATCCTGAGGACTTTAAACTGCATATTATTTTAAATTCCTTTTGATACTTGACATTATCCCCTTTCAAATTTTGTAACTGTGTTTATGTTTGATTTTGTTTTGTTATTATTTTTCTCAGGGTCAGTCATTAGATTGTTACTGCTTTTCACTCAAGAAAATATAACTGATGTCTTAATTGTTTCTGGTAAATTAGCTCAGCACATCTTTATTGAAGCAAAATATAGCTATGTTGTGACCAAACAAAGAGGGAAGCCAATTCATTCCTTCCCACCTAGTCATAACATCATACAACACTGAAGGATTCCTTTGACTTTGTAATGCCTTTATAGGACTGGTCTGTCAATAGCAATATCATGTTCATGTGCTTAGTTGACATTGTTAACCTTTTTAATTGAAGTACCACTCAAGGCAGCAATAGACATTTGCACAATATCACCATATCAGTGGCTAGATCTATTGTCTGAATTTGTACTGATTGAACTATTGAATTCATAAACTTAGCAACTTGTGGAGCTGAGTTCATTTTTAATGATAGCATGTATATCTAAATAGATGGTGTTGCCATGGCCCTCATGCTAACTCTCACTAACATCTTCATCAGTTTTCATGAGAAATATATTACAATGGAATGACCCCTAACTTCCTACCCCTTGCATAGTTCCAATGCATAAATGATGCATTTGTTATATTTCAATGCAGAATTATACAAGAACTTCCTTACCTACCTTAATGAGCCCCATCCTGTGCTCAAATTCAACTTTAAAATGGAGAAGTCAACTGAGCTTCTTTTTCTCAAAATGCTCATAGAGAAATCTGCTAAAGGGTTTTCTATTCTTGTCAACACATGTTTATCTTCACTTGTCAGTACATGCATTGGGATTCCTACAGTTCTACAAGTCCTAACATTGGCTTTATCAACAACTTAGTAAATAGGACCCAAGTCAGTTGCTCAGCATGCAAAACTGATGGCAAAATAGGGTGCATCAAAGCTATCCCCAGGTTTGGGGAACAGCCATTCCCTGGTGCATTCCCCATGGCAATGCCTTGACTAATCAGAATCAACTTGCCTGCTTTGAATTGAAGCAAACATTTGGCAGGTCATTGTTCCTGGGTGTGTTTTCCATGACAATGGCTCTACCAACCAGAATCAAAGCAATCAGTACCCACTTCTCTTGCAGTATAAATAATTATTCCCTTTGAGATTTGGTATCCTTGCACTTCTACTAGAGATATGCAAGTCCACAAGCTTGCACGGCATATGTTGCCTTTGAGCATAAAACTGATTTGTCTCTAAACTTAATCTAACAAAAGTATACTTTAATCATATAATTTGCAAAGGTACAATATATAACAGCTCAAATTTGACCTTTACGTAAAGTCCTGGACAGATCAGTGTTGTTCAATACAGTAAATAACATACCTCATGACACTTGCCATTACAAGATATATTGTCAGTGTAAAATTGCATTTCATGTCAAACATTTTCTGGTCCAAGTGTTTTTATATTTTCTCCAACCCCTCAGTATACCACAGCGGAAAGGCCCTGGACAATGGCCGGTTTACACTGAACCTTTGGTACAGTTGTCCAAGGTTTAATGTAACCCTCAGCACATATTGTTGGACCTTCTCTTGTCTACAACATTCAATTGTGGATTACTTCCAGCCCCATTTGCATTCTACTAACAATCTATTCATGTAAAAATGAATGTAAATAACTAACTGGCTGACTGCAGGCAGATCATTATCATGTAGCTCAATGTTGTAACTGCGAGAAATTATGTCAGGAGGAGGCAGGAGCCAGAGTAAGCCATTTTGGGGCTGAAAATGAATGGTGCAGTTGACAGCAAATGACCAGCATAGCTTTAAGAGTCCTGGAAGAGTGTGCCTAGTTTTCCTGGTTGCGTTAGGAAAACTTTTCATACAGCTTTATATGCGCTTTGAAAGTGCATATATAAAAAGTGCATTACTTTATACAGCTTTATATTCTTCCCCACCAACCTCTTCATCCTAATGGCTTTTATTTTAAGGTAGAATCCTTATTTTTCTGACTTTTATACCTGTGAAATGCCTTAAGTTTTTTTTATTGTTGTTGTTATTTCTGACTCTGGCCATTGAGCCAACTCAAAATTCATTGCCACAGATTACCACTAAGTCCATTAAATTCTATTATATATTTCTTTATCAAAGGTTTTCTGAAATCTAGGCAGATGGTGTCTGATGATTGCCGTCAACCACTTGGCTGATGGGTTTCTTCTAAAGACTCAATGAAATTGGTAAAATGAAAGAAAAGGAAAACTTTAATTATGCAGAAGCGAAAACAGAAATTGCTGGTGAACTGCAGCAGGTCTGGCAGTACCTATGTAGAGAAAGCAAAAGGTGGGACACTTGCCCGTTTACTTCTTCCCTCCTAACTATCCAAGGCTGCAGACAGACCTTCCAGGTGAAGCAGCAATTTACCTGCACTTCAATTAATCTAATCTCCTCTACACTGTGCAGACGAAATGTAGACTGGACGACCACTTTGCAGAACATCTATGTTTTGTCCACCAAAATGACCCTGAGCTTCCCACTGCTTACCACTTCAACATATCACTGTGTTCCCTGGCCAAACCGTCTGTCTCAGGCTTGCTGCAGCAAAACTCAGTGCAAACTAGAAAAACAACACCTCATTTTCTTCTTGGGGAACCTGCAGCCTTCGGGGCTCAATTTTAAGTTCAATAATTTTAGGGCCAGAGCACATTCTCCCACGTCCTTACCCCAACCCTCGCACACACGCCATGTCATCACATGAGCTGCTAACACACACAACCCATTGTCAGCCACTAATGGGTCCAACTAGCAGCTATAATTGCCCCACACTGACCTTTATCTGTTTCTCTGTATGTCCAACCAATAGTTAAAAATCACACAATACCAGGTTACATTTGGAAGGTTTTTTAGAAGCACTAGCTTTTGGAGCACTGCTCGTTCATCAGGTAGTTGTGGAGCAGGACCATAAGACATAGAATTTATAGCAAAAGATTATGTTGTCATGTAAATATAATGAAATGATATATTGAACAAACCTACATTGTTGTTAATTCTTTCATCATTTAGAATGGGTTGCAGGTATCAATTCATTAATATGTAAATTCCAGAACTCCTTTTAAGTCACTTTCTTGAAATAACTTAAGGTTTAATGTCCAACCATTGTTCTCTTTCTCTGGGCTCCTCCTCCAACTGTGTTTTACTTGTCCTCCCTCTCCCTACCCCATCTTCAACAGATACACCAACCTTACCCTAGCTACAATCGGTTCTGAGGAAAGGTCATGGGACCTGAAACATTCAGTCTGCTTTGTCACCACAGATCCTGCCAGATCTTAGCTGGCCTGGTGGCTCAGTGGTTAGCACTGCTGCCTCACAGTGCCAGGGACCCAGGTTTGATTCCACCTCAGACAACTGTCTGTGTGGAGTTTGCATATTCTCGCTGTGTCTGCATTGGTTTCCTCTGGATGCGCTAGTTTCCTCCCACAATCCAACAGTCCAAAGATGTGCAGGTTGGATGGATTAGCCATGCTAAATTGCCAATAGCAGCCAGGGATGTGCAGACTGGTGGGTAAGCTATGGGAAATGCAGTGTTACAGGAAAATGGAGGGTAGGTCTGGGTGGGATGCTCTTTGAAGGGTTAGTATGGACTTGATGGGTTGAATGGCATGCTTCCATACTGTAGGGATTCTATGATTTACTGAGTTTTCACAGCAATTTCTGTTTTTGTTTCAATTTCCCACATTTACAGTCCTTTTTTTAAATTATAAGCAGCCTCTCACTGCCGTCAGATATCCTAAAGTGCTTTATACCCTGTTAAGTACTTTTGCAGAGCAGTCACCATTGTGATATAGAAATCCCCGAACGCAGGGAAAAGACTTTGTCTATTTATCCTAGCTATGTCCCTCATAATTTTGTAAACCTCTATAAGGCCACCCCTCAGCATCCGTCGCTCCAGGGAAAACAGCCCCAGTCTGCTCAGCCTCTCCCTGTAGCTCAGATCCTCCAACCCTGGCAACATCCTTGTAATTCTTTTCTGAACCCTTTCAAGTTTCACAACATCTTTCCGATAGGAAGGAGACCAGAATTGCACTCAATATTCCAACAGTGGCCTAACCAATGTCCTGTACAGCCGCAACATGACCTCCCAACTCCTGTACTCAATACTCTGACCAATAAAGGAAAGCATACCAAACCCCTTCTTCACTATCCCTTCTACCTGCGACTCCACTTTCAAGGAGCTATGAACCTGCACTCCAAGGTCTCTTTGTTCAGCAACACTCCCTAGGACCTTATCATTAAGTGTATAAGTCCTGCTAAGATTTGCTTTCCCAAAATGCAGCACCTCACATTTATCTGAATTAAACTCCATCTGCCACTGTAATCTGAGGTAACCCTCTTCGCTGTCCACTACACCTCCAATTTTGGTGTCATCTGCAAACTTACTAACTGTACCTCTTATGCTCACATCCAAATCATTTATGTAAATGACAAAAAGTAGAGGGTCCAGCACCGATCCTTGTGGCACTCCAATGGTCACAGGCCTCCAGTCTGAAAAACAACCCTCCACCACCACGCTCTGCCTTCTACCTTTGAGCCAGTTCTGTATCCAAATGGGTAGTTCTCCCTGTATTCCATGAGATCTAACCTTGCAAATCAGTCTCCCATGGGGAACCTTGTTGAACACCTTACTGAAGTCCATATAGATCACATCTACTGCTCTGCCCTCATCAATCTTCTTTGTTACTTCTTCAAAATACTCAATCAAGTTTGTGAGACATGATTTCCCACGCACAAAGCCATGTTGACTATCCCGAATCATTCCTTGCCTTTCCAAATACATGTACATCCTGTCCCTCAGGATTCCCTCCAACAACTTGCCCACCACTGAGGTCAGGCTCACCGGTCTATAGTTCCCTGGCTTGTCTTTACCGCCCTTCTTAAACAATGGCACACAAAAGGTTCCTGAAAAGGTAATGTAATAACTGCCAGATTACCTGTTTCATGATGTTAGGTAAATCTCACTCTTCATTTTGGAAATCTCTTATGTCAGTGTCCTTTCTATATCTTGTTCATAAAGTTGTTAACTGCCTTCAAGATCTGGAATTACTGCCACACTAACATCTATATATAAAGTTGTGTGTTCAAAGCAAGCTTCCAACAACTGTAGGTTCAAATGCTAATCACTGGTTCTCACATTGTGCTGGGATGCACCACGAGCATTTGGGAATCGGTGTAACCTTTGTAAACGTATGAAATCTCAATGCTCTTTATGTGCTAGCAGGAAAGGGGTCACATAACAGGATGTCAGAAGGCACATGGAATGAGGGCTTTGTAATGTTCAGGTTGCTGCTTTAGTTTCCCAGGTCTCTAATCTTGGCCAGATTTAACATGCAGGGTAGTAAATGAGAGGAGCCTCCAGGTCAGGCTTAGTTATCTACAATGCAATTATAATTTGCACAAATAGCCATGTTGAGCCAGATGCAGCAGCTTATTTGCAGTAGATTCAACTGAGGCTGCTATCACCACATCTATCCCGCCTTGTTGAAATGTAAGGAAATTGCAGTTATCTGTAAGAATAACAGGGTGGTTATGGTTGGGGATTTTAACTTTCCAAATATAGACTGGGACTGCCATGGTGTTAAGGGTTTAGATGGAAAGGAATTTGTTAAGTGTGCACAAGAAACTTTTCTGATTCAGTACGTGGATGTACCTACTAGAGAAGATGCAAAACCTGATGTACTCTTGGGAAATAAGGCAGGGCAGATGACTGAGGTGTCAGTGGGGCAGCACTTTTAGGCCAGTGACCATATTTGTATTCGTTTTAAAATAGTGATGGAAAAGGATAGATCAGATATAAAAGTTGAAGTTCTAAACTGGAGGAAGGCAAATTTTGACAATTAGGCAAGAACTTTCAAAAGCTGATTGGGCACAAATGTTTGCAAGTAAAGGGACAGCTGGAAAATGGGAAGCCTTCAGAAATAAGATAATGTAAGTCCAGAGACAGTATATTCCTGTGAGGGTAAAAGGAAAGGCTGGTAGATATAGGGGAAGGTGGATGACTAAAGAAATTGAGGGTTTGGTTAAGTAAAAGAAGGAAGCATATGTCAGGTATAGACAGGATAGATCGAGTGAATCCTTAGAAGAGTATAAAGGCAGTAGGAGTATACTTAAGAGGGAAATCAGAAGGGTAAAAAGGGGACATGAGATAGCTTTGGCAAATAAGGTTAAGGAGAATCCAAAGGGCTTTTACAACTACATTAAGGACAAAAGAGTAACTAGGGAGAGAATAGAGATCAGCAAGATGGCCTTTGTGCGAAGCCGCAGGACATGAGGGAAATACTAAATGAGTATTTTAGTTTAACATTTACAGTGGAGAAGAACATGGAAGATATAGAACATAGAAAAATAGATGATGACGTCTTGAAAAATGTTCATATTAAAGAGGTGTTTTTAAATGCATTAAGGTGGATAAACCCCCAGGACCTGATCAGGTATACCCCAGAACTCTGTGGGAATCTAGGGAGGAGATTGCTGGGACCCTTGCTAAGATATTTGTATCATTATTAGTCACAGGTGAGGTGCCGGAAGACTGGAGGTTGGCTAACTTGGTACCACTATTTAAGAAAGTTGGTAAGGAAAAACCAGGGAACTATAGACCGGTAAGCCTGACGTCAGTGGTGGGCAAGTTGTTGGAGGGACAGGATTTACACGTTTTTGGAAAGACAAGGACTAGTTAGTGATAGTTAACATGGCTTTCTGTGTGGGAAATCATGTTTCACAAGCTTGATTGAGTTTTTCAAAGAAGTAACAAAGAGGATTGATTTGAATACAGAACTGGCTCAAAGGTAGAAGACAGAGAGTGGTGGTGGAGGGTTGCTTTTCAAACTGGAGGCCTGTGACCAGTGGTGTGCCACAAGGATCGGTGCTGGGTTCACAACTTTTCATTATTTATATAAATAATTTGGATGTGAACATAGGAGGTATGATTAGTAAGTTTGCAGATGACGCCAAAATTGGACAGCGAAGAAGGTTACCTCAGAATACAATGGGATCTTGATCAGATGGGCCAATGGGCTGAGTAGTGGCAAATGAAGTTTAATTTAGATAAATGAGAGGTGTTGCATTTTGGAAAAGCAATTCAGAGCAGGACTTAGACACTTAATGGTAAAGGCCTGGGGAGTGCTGCTGAACAAAGAGACCTTGGAGTCCAGGTTCATATCTCCTTGAATGTAGGGTTGCAGGGAGACAGGACAGTGAAGAAGGCATTTGGTATGCTTTCCTTTATTGGTCATAGCATTGAGTACAGGAGTTGGGAGATCATGTTGCGGCTGTACAAGACAGTGGTTAGACCATTTTTGGAATATCACATGCAATTCTGGTCTCCTTCCTATCAGAAGAATGTTGCGAAACTTGAAAGGGTTCAGAAAATATTTACAAGGATGTTGCCAGGGTTGGAGGATTTGAGCTATAGGGAGAGGCTGAACAGGCTGGGACTGTTTTCTCTGGAGCACTGGAGGCTGAGAGGCTTATAAAATCATGAGGGGCATGGATAAGTTGAATAGACAAAGTCTTTTCCCTGTGGGGGTGTGTCCAAAACTAGATTTAGGGTGAGAGGGAAAAGATATAAAGAGACCTAAGGGGCAACTTTTTCATGCAGAGGTTGGTGCATGTATGGTAAGAGCTGCCAGAGGAAGTGGTGAAGGCTGGTACAGTTGCAACATTTAAACGGCATCTGGATGGGTATATGAGTAGGAAGGGTTTGGAGACATATGGGCCAAGTGCTGGCAAATGAGACCAGATTAGTTTAGGATATCTGGTCGGCATGGATGGGCTGTACATCTCTATGACTCTATTATCAAGTTGTGGAGGACATAAAAGATACTAAGCAGTCACAGCAGCATCAGGCACAGCAAGAGTCAGATCATGACTGGTGAAAAGGAGATACAGGTGCACTTCCATTGAAAGAGGCAACCCAACAGGCAACAGCCTCACTTGCCACTTTAATTTAAGTAGAACCTAAAAGGAAAATTCTATGAATGTTTCCTTTGCAAAGTCAGATGTTGTGAGAGGTAATTTCGGTTTGCAATTTTAAGATGTGCCTAGACCACAGACTGATCTATAATAAAAGATAAAACTTTTGCTTCTTTTCTAAAACATTAGACTTTTGCTTTCTTAAAACATTTTGTATACTCAAAAGTAGAATAGTTTAAAATAGTGCAGTTTGTGAGCAGAGTAAAACAAACAGTCCCTTGATTGATGAAACCATAAACACAGGCAGGGAAGGATGAGTCCTTGACTGATAAAGACTGCAGGACAGGGAAACGACTCGAGAGACATCTGCTACAGATTGATACAGAGACATCTGCTACAGCACAGACAGAGAAGAATAAGTCTTTGACTGATAAGACTACAGGGGGAGAAAAAATAACACCTCTAGGGTCTGGAGGCATTTGTTGCAGACTTTGTGATAAGGATGCAAGTTGGAGAATAATGATGTTTTTAAGAATGTGAACCTCATGGCTCGTTAGAACCAAGGAGGGGAGGGACTTGTACTGTATATAATGAGAAACTTTGTAAGCCTCAGCGCGCCTTTTACTCAGAAGGCTGCCCATCTCTGCAGACTTGCTAATAAAGCTTTGTTTTCCTGAATTTGTCTAGAGCGATTATTAAGAAGCAATTTTCGTTTCTAACAGATGTCCTCAGATATATGAAGATAGCTGAGTAAAGGTAGCAAATGTCTGGCCTTGCTCATCACTCTTCACACTTTTTCTTCATCCAATGTTAGATCAAGAGGGAGAACCCAGAGTATTTGCTTTTTAACATCTTCAGGTTTGCCCTAAACTGCTGAAGCTAGCCAACTAGGAACTGCAACACTGAGGCCTAGTTAAAGCAATGCTCTAGATTTACCATGTTATGGACCAGGCCAGACCCCTCAAAGCATTTCAATAAAGTAGCATGAACCCTAACATGGTGAGTTGTTTTAAGCAGGTATAATGTGGATATTCCAAGAGTGGTGCAGCTGGCCCAACCACTTAGTTTTAAACAAAACAGAATTTATTTGCAAGATTACCGAATGAAACACAAACAAAAGAGAGGAAATATAGAATAACTTAACCTATCCAAAAACCCAACAGACTATCTCAACTTAATGATGCTCTTCCAAATTCCTGAAATAATCCCCATAAACACTACTTGGCAAAAAAAGATAAAATCAAACACAGGGTCTTACAGGAGAGATGTCAGAGGGAGGGGACCAGCATGGAACTGTTCCTTTGACCAACTGCCTCAAAAACTGACTGACTGCTTCCTCTGTACAGCCAGACTGCTAAAACCCAAACCAACCCAAGCCAGAGAAAAGCTGAGCTGGGAGAACTTGCCACTCTCCTTTCATTGTGCAAGTTGTTTTTAAACTTAAGAGTTTCTTCAAGTGCATCAAGCCAAAGATTTTGGAATCTGTGTCTCAGAAAACACTTTTGAAAAAACCAAGGACAACACAACCTTGTTAAAGAAGCTTTTATGGAACCCAGAGCATCTGACCAAGAAGTAGCAACATTTTATATGGCACCAAAATATTATTTCTTAGACACTTTTTTTCAAGACTGAATGCATGGAGATTGTTGTTTCTCAAGTATTTCCTCACTTTTGATAAGGAAATCAATCTTGCGACTCTCTAGTGTATTAATACCAAACCTGACTGCTTCCCTTGAGTCTGAGAGAACAGAACTAGATACGTTTTGAATATAACAACATTCATTTTTTTTGTCACAGCAATTCAATGTTCCACAGGTTTTGTGGCTTGCTGCTCAGCATTGGTTACATATGCTGCACAATGGGTACATGACATATGCTGATCCATTTTCAATATCACCTGCCATCCAACATGGTTCACGCAGTGTGTCATCCATTTTCCCACCCTATATACAGTTCGTATGCCTAATCATATTAAATCCATGTATTTTCGTGAGTGGTTGTCCCTCAGAAAGAGGAAAACACTTACACATGACAATGATCCTGCACATGGAATATTTTAACATGGGAGATTAAGCAGGAGACTGTCCACTCCTGCAATAGGTGTATCAGAAGGAATTACAGGTTGATAGCCAGTCTGTTTGACCACATTTCAGCAATCATCTGTTAGCCACCAAGATCTGAGTGTGAAGTTGAACCTGGAGATTCTGGCCCAGCGTAGGGCCATTATTACTGCACTAAAAGAGCTCCAAAAAATAAATTTAATTCTGTTGTTTTATCTATTTACATATTTTCTCCTGCTCATTTTGTGATTTACAAGCTGCACTGTTTGATTGCACTGACTACCCCCAGCTTGGTATCATTTCACAAGGTTGTTTTGAGTTCCCATTCATTGATGTAAGTTTTGGGATCAAAGCTGGACTCGAGATCAATTTTAGAATATTCTAATCTTTACTTGCCAATATCTTGACACAATTTCACCCAATATATGCATTTTTTCTACCCATCAGCAAAGTTCTCATTCATTCTTAAGATTTTTCATAGATTCCTGTAGCTTTAATATCTAACTAAGAGTCTTTCCTGTAAACTTGCTCAAATTTGCTTCTGGATGTCTACATTATATTACATATATTCATATAGAGCAACAAGTAAGGGAGTGCTGACATTTAAAGTAATCTCAGTGCTTTTATGACTACAGAGCTAAGACCACCACGTATGTGAGAAAGATAATGATACAGACAGCTGAGTCATATAAAGAAAACTGCAGAGGAGACGAGAACATTTTGGAAAAAGAAGATGAGATGCAGGCATTGGAGATATTTGCATAAAAAATGAGCACAGAACAGGAAAGATGATAATGATTGCTAGGAAAAGGCAGGGTAGAACCAAGATCACAAGGGGATTCTTAGTGACAGCATAGAAATTACTTCATTTTTCTTAAGAACTGAGTGTTGGTCTTTAGTACCATCTACAGGCACACTCAGTTGTGTAATATTTCCTGAAGAAGATACTAAATTGCTCTTTGTGACATCTTTGATATTATTTCAAAGGAAATTCAAATTTCTTTACTAGAACTATACTGACATAATAGTTCATTTTACTCAGAATTAATTTTCCAAAGTAGAATAAATTCCAGTGTACATTCTGTGCCAAAAGTTTATGAGTTTAAGTCGCATTCAGGGACTTGAAACCATGATCTAGGTTGAGGGGTTACTGCACTGTATTACATTCGAGTTTTTAGATGAGTTATTGAAGTAAGACCCTATCTGCTCCCTTAGAGGGTGTTAAAGAACCCATGGCACTATTTGAGAAAGAGTTTTCTTGGTGTCCTGACTAATGTGCATCTCTTATGATTAACTCATTGCTGTTTGGGAGATCTTTAGGCGGCACGGTGGCACAGTGGTTAGCACTGCTGCCTCACAGCGCCAGAGATCCGGGTTCAATTCCCGCCTCAGGTGACTAACTGTGTGGAGTTTGCACGTTCTTCCCGTGTCTGCGTGGGTTTCCTCCGGGTGCTCCGGTTTCCTCCCACAGTCCAAGGATGTGCAGGTCAGGTGAATTGGCCATGCTAAATTGCCCGTAGTGTTAGGTAAGGGGTAAATGTAGGGGTATGGGTGGGTTGCACTTCGGCGGGGCGGTGTGGACTTGTTGGGCCGAAGGGCCTGTTTCCACACTGTAAGTAATCTAATCTTGGATTTATCTACATAGCAAAACTGTGCACAATTCTGAAGTTTTATTTGTTGCCATCACTTGTTGTTCCTCAATTCAAGGACGACATCTCCTCAGGGTGACGAGTTCAGCTGTGGGTCCTCACAAGACTGAACTGCCCAATTCTCAACCTGAAGATTACTGGGTACATGCAGCAGGATGTCACACAAGGTAGTGGGATCCAGAGTGCAGCATTTGCTGTCTTTGCTTTCCTTCTCTGCTGCCATGCAACCTCCTCTTTAAGGTATTTCCACTCAAACCCTGAAGCAGCTTGATGTACAGGTTGTCACCATTTTGAACAGTTCTTAGCAAGTTGTTGCTAGTCATTGACATCAATGCTGCCTCTTTCAAGGAAATCTTCAAGAAGTTTGTGTAATTTTGTTTTGTCCACCTCGGAACTTTTGGCCATTTGAGAGTTTAGGAAACATGATGTTGTGGGAAGGCACTATTCAGTCATCCCAGCCCAGTGTCCAGGCCATCATATTTGGTTTTGACAGGAATTTGTCTGAATATTTGCAAAGCTGGCTTAGAAAGACATTTGTTCAATGGTCCCCTACTGAACCTGGAGAATGCAAAAGAAATACTATTGATGGAATTTATGTAGTACTGAGAAATAGTTAATTATAAAATAATTATGGGCATCCTGAGATTGTGAAAAGTGCTATATAAATACAAGTAAGTTCTTTCAGTTTGACATTTCTTTTTCCACACTGTGTGTGAGGAAGGCACTTTTAATTATGAATACTTGGAAACAGCACCGTAATACCTGCAAATGAAGAGGTTATTTTTCTAACCAGACCAGCTTCCTTATCAGTGATGGTTGATGTTTTAAAATGTTGAGCAAACCTAAAATCTTCGGGTCAAGACACTTCAAGAAGACCAGAGTTGAGTATGCTCTTAAAGAGGTTTATCTAAAGATAAGTGAACAGATTCATGTCACAAATTTCCCACGTCATCAGAGTAGGGGATGAAACAGAAAGCTGAGAAAGAAAATGTGGTTTCTGAAACAGGCATATGAGAACTGCACATTGAAAAGGTAATTGACCTGTAGATAACTTAGAGAATAAGCAAATAGTAAAACTGTGCCCCAGAAAAAAAGATGATTCCCTAGAACAGTTTCCTTTTTTAAAATGTTGAGGGCAGAAAAGTTAATTTAACAAATTCATCTATATTTGGGAAATTGAATTTGAGAAGTATACCTCTATAGGCAGTCCCAGAGGATCAAGGCTGACTTTCTTCCTGATGAAGGGCTTTTGCCCGAAACGTCGATTTCGCTGCTCCTTGGATGCTGCCTGAACTGCTGTGCTCTTCCAGCACCACTAATCCAGTATTTGGTTTTCAGCATCTACAGTCATTGTTTTTACCTTTCTTCCACTCTGGTTCAATGGGTTCTAAGATGGCTGATAAATCCCATGTGCAAACGGCAAACTCTGCCATATCGCTGAACTTGATTTCACCCTTACACGCTCACAACAATGTCTCTAGATTTTTGCTTCCTGAGTTAACCTTCTCTACTTTGTTGTGTACGCGCATGTGTAGAACAGGCTATTTGACCTATCAAATCTGTGTCAGTGATGATCTCAATGTTCCTAATAATGCATCTGTAACCTTCTCACTACATCTCTGGACAGAAGATTAATTTATTCTGTCACTTTGTCCTGAGATAACCTAGAAGAACATTATTATTTAGAAACTGAGAATGTATTGATGGCCAACACCATTGATGTATAAATGCCACCATGATAGGGGCCTTTTCACAGAGGAGGAAAAATTTTTCAATGTATTTCTGTCAAATGTCAGCTTCTTTAATCATATTTGTAATGCAATTTAACAGACATAGTTAATAGCAGAAGTTCAACAGTAGCTGCTTCAAAAATCTTCACTTACAGAAAGATAATTTGTGGGACACAAAATTGTACCAGGAGGCCGAAAGGTACAACTAGAACAAACTAGATTTGGCAAAAGGAAATGTGGGATCTTTCTGGATGGAGGAATTAAATTGATCCAAAGTGTTGTAAGATCCAATGATTTTGGTGACACCTGGAAGGAATTTTGGCCACTGTTAAAAATGACAATAGACATTGCAGTTTCCAAGTGAGTATATGCATTGGTTATTGCTTCTGGTTAGCACCTGCTTTCTCACAATTCTTGCAAGTTCCTGAACAGAAATTTCCTGTATTGGCAGGAAAGCTTCAGTGTGGCAACAATTTAGTTTAGTTGCAAAGGGACATGTATAATGAAGTGTCACACATTAGTTTAGGAACTAATTTTACATTGCCTCAGCTGGTTTTACCTGGAACTACTGGATCTCCAATAGACAGATACCATCTTTATTAATTAATTATGGGTGACATCACTGACAAGGTCAGTTGAGGTGAGTCATAACCACTGCAGTTTAATAAAATTTGGATGCTTATGAGGCCACTTCACAAAGATGCTGGTAAAGAGTTAGATTCAATAGTTTTGTGTTACACTTAAACCAGACCAGGTAAGGACCACGGTTATTAAAATCTATAAAAGTCATCAGGGAACAAATTGGATTTTTATGACAAAAGTAATTGAAAGTTTCATGGCTGCATTTTATGGTGACCGAACGTAGTCCTTTTTTTTATTAAATTCCTCATTGATTCAACAATTTGCTCAAAAGTAGGTCAAACGTAGAGCTGTAGAGCCACACAGCATGGAAACACACACTTTGTTCCAACTCTCCATGCCGACTATGGTTCCCAAATTAAACTAGTCCTATTTGCCTATGTTTGGCCCACATCCTACTAAACCTTTCCTATTTGTGTACCTTTCCAAATGTCTTTTAAAGGTTGTAACTGTACCAGCAGCTAGCTGGCAGTCATTCCACATAGAGAACACCCTCTGTGTGAAAACATTGTCCCTCAAGTCCCTTTTAAATCTTTCTCTTCTCACCTTAAAAATATGCCCCTTAGTTTTGAATTCACTCATCCTCGGAATAAATCTTTGCTATTCACCTTATCTATGCCTTCATGATTTTATAAACCTCTATAAGTCACCCCCAAAATTGCTATGCTCCAGTGAAAGAAGTCCCAGCCTATTCTTATCACTCAAACTGTCCAGTCCCAGCAGTTAAGAGTTAACCATATCGCTGTGGATCTGGAGTCACATGCAGGCCAGACCAGGTTAAGATGGCAATTTTCTTCCCTAACGGACACTGCTGAACCAGATGGGTCTTTACACCAATAGACAATATTATCATGATCACCATTAGAGCCTTAACTTCTTAATTACTGAATCCAAATTCCATCATATGTCATGGCAGCATTTAAACTCAGGTCAGGCTCCCAAAGGGGAAGTGGTGGGGTGGGAGCACTGAAAGCTACCCTTCCCCCTTCTATTGATGCTCCTCACTTGTCCATCACCCTGCAACCAGTGCCATCCACCCAACCTCCAAAGTTATCGCTCACTTGGTTCCGTCTCTGGTCAGAAGCCTCAGGTAGTATTGGCAGTAGCCCCTAGCCACAAGGATGCCTTCCTTGAAGAAGCTCTCTTCCTCCCTCTACAAGGTCTTACAAAGTAGCCACTAGCCGCCAAGTAGTGCTGCTGAATACAGTGGATCTGCCAGCCTTTTCTCATATGGTGAACAAGACTTCTGTCCATTGCATTCTTCATCCACACCACTGGACTGTTAGTGGTGCGCCTTCTTAAAAGCAGATGATGTAAGGGTTCCCACTGAACATTCAACCAGCAGCCAAGATACCGTTTCCTCCATAAGATTCTGCTCTCCACTAGGATGGAATACAAACAAGATTAAATGACAAAAACAAAAACAAACCTAAACGGGATGGCAATGAGATAAATAAACAAACAGAAAATGGGTCTATCTGTGGTGAGGTGTCATAGCCAAATCATTACCAAGAGCTGCCAACAGCTCAATAGTGATTAGACTGGAAACTGATTAACTCACTGATGTGTTGAGACTGTGAGGTACCTAATCCAAAGATAAAGTATTGTACCTCAAGCTTCCATTGAGCTGCATTCAAATAGTGCCAGAGGTCAATGATATAGAAGTCAGAATGGGAATGGGGCGGATACAATAATTTGAATTGCTTCCTTCCATGCTATAAATTTCCATAATTCTAAAGTCATCCTCTAAATGGGAGCAGTCCAGCTGCAATTTAGTGAGTTCAATTGAACAGAAAAATACAAACACTTCCTCAGCATTTAAAATGGTGCACTACATTGCATGATCACTAAACTGCTGAGCACCATAAGTGTACCTCACAAACTGTAGCACACTTCCTGACTTGAGGCAGTCTGGAACTAAATAGTTCATCTTAACTAGTACATTGTCAGGCATTTTAAAAAGACTATAAAAACACTGATAGTCAAACTGTTTTGAAATATTGACTCTTACTGAAGTAAGGGAAGATTTGTGAATGGTTAGACAGGTTTCCCCTGCTCTCCGAAAGTAGATCATTCCCATGAAACCTTTCATAAGCTGAAATGGTGTAAAGCAAATAAGCATTAACTTGGATGGGAAAAGTTTTGCCTTTCTTTGTAAAAGCAAAAATCCTCTTTGAATTTCTTTTGATTAGCAAAAACAGGTACTATAGTAGGTCTTTCATAAAAGTGAAGTGGCATAAAACAAACTTTCGAAAAGCGGAGGATACCTGTATCTAATGACACTACATTGTACAGGTTTGAAGCCAGAGAAAGGTACTCTTAGCTACTGTCATTAACCTTACAGAACCATTGAAAAGATAACAGCAGAGAAGGTCCGACAGCCCATTGTGCCTGAGAGTTATTGAGCCAAATCCCAGCTCTTTTGTGGCTAACTCCCAACTAAAAGCAACACTTACAAACAGATATATGCAAAATTATATTTATAAGTTATAACTAATTCTAAAAATATAACTACATATAGTTACCTAACAAAAGATATAATGATTCATAGATTAGATTTAGATTTAGATCTTGTCAAGTGTTCTCAAATACAGAAGTACAGGAGTACAGTGAAAAGTGCATAACGTAGTCACACAAGGCGCCATTTTAGGTACCAAGGTAACTAGGAACAAAAAACTTTGTTTCTCTTACTACTTTGTACATGAGTTAAAAAGGTAAGCATTACTTCATAGAATAAGGAGAAAAATAAAGAAATATGGAAATTCTTAACGTTAAGAGCATTTCTTAATTTAAACTAAGAAACTAAAACAATGTTAAAAGTTCATCTGTCTCTGATGAGTCCTCCACTTATCTCAGTCTCCGAGAGACCTCAGCTGCCTGTTATTAATGCTGCTGCTTCAGATACCATCACCCTGCTGATGCCGCTGCTTCTCCAATCTGCCCTGGTGCCTCAGGAACATGCCCGGGCAAACCCACTCGCACCGCAAGCCGGAGAAACACATATAAATTTTGCAAAGCTCATGCTTTGTGCAACACCACACAATGGGTAGAATTCTCTCAATTCAATTATTGTGAGTGTAGAGGTCGGAAGGGCTAGATAAAACAGACAGGAATTGTATCAAGACAGTTCTGTAGTGTATTATGATCACTAGGGAGGCTTCCCACCTGGGTGGGTGAGGACCAAATCAGATTTCTGCATCATGGAGATGAGCAATTAAGCTAACCATGGACCCAATTAGATTCAATTTCGGGATGGCAATGGAAGCAACCCTCCTGCACTAACCTGAAAGTCCATCAGAATCGAAGGCTCCATCCACTGAAGCAAAGTCTGAATCCTTGGCCTTGAAGACACTCCCCTCCACTTCCAATGGTTTTGCCCCTAATAAATTTTGTTTTAAATAAATGTCTCAGAGGGCACCTCCTATGTTCAGTCCTTAACCTGTCTCATTAGCACCCAACTCTTCTGAGGGGCATTGATGTTCCTTTGATTGGGTCAGCAGTCCTGAGAGCTCACTGGACTTCCTTAAGAGAGCCTCAAGCTGACCAACAAAGAAGCTGTCTCGAGGAAGTGTGTGTAATTGAGCATACTGCTACTTCCAAATGCAAATCCAAGACACTCCTCGGCTCCCAACTTTTGGAGTTCTGAAGCGTGAGAGAAAACTCTAGCCGATAAAGTTTGACTCTGAAGTATAATCTGTTATCCTAGAGAAAAATGGTATATCTAGGATTTCATTCTTAGTTCCAGATGTCTTTCCTCGATTATGTGGTGTGAAAGCAACCCATTCCAAAGATAGCACCTTTTAATTCACTACTTTTAGAATCCCTATAAAACAGTAAAATAATTTCAAATTAGTTTACTTTCATTTCCCTACATTTCAATAGTTATGCTTTCCATTTTCTAGGAGGAATATTCTTAGTGAGCTAATTGTATGCTTTGACTTTGTGGTTTCTGATGGAATTTAAACACTGACCTATTCCTGGTTTTCAGACTCAGGCAGGCATAGTTAAAGGAATACCACATTCACTTTTTCACCTGTAAAGCACTTCTAAAACAGACACACTTTGGTCAATACCAGTCATTACTAGTTAGTTACATGTTTCAACAACATCAAATAGCACTCTGGAGTTTATAGAACATGCATCGCTATTACAAAGGACATCTTTGCAAATATCAAGTGATACTTTTCTGTAAAAATCTCTCTAATCTTGCTGCATATCCAAACATGTGAGGCATGGGCTCAGTAGAATCAACTGCATTTCCTTTATTTTGCGTTCAAGACTTTAAAGCCGATACTGTAAAGGGCAGTAAAAGGCAACAGGATGGATCAACTTATGTGCAATAACGTAAAATTAAGAATAGGAAGTAGGCAGCCTGTTATACATCTTGCTCAATACAATAATAATATACAGCACAGGAACATGCCTGTCAGCCCACCAAGCCTGTGCCAATTCCTAGTCCTTATTTAGACCTGATAATTATTGCCCATACCCAGTTTCTGTCCCTCTGTTTGCTTCCCATTTATGTGTCTATCAAAATACACCTTAAACATTGCTAATGTGTCTGATTCCACCACCTCTACTGGAAATGTTTTCCAGGCACCTACTACCCTCCCTGTGAAAACTTTTCCCTGCACTTCTCCCTCTCTCACCTTGAACCTGTGCCCTCTTGTAGTTGACATTCCCACCCTGGGAAAAAGCCACTGATTATCAGACTTATCTTTGCCTTTTGGCTTTGAGATTGAGACCTGGACATCCCAAAAAGACCATTCACTTGAATGAGATTTATCTGATGAAGAATAGACTTGTGTTTCTATCTTGCTCTCCTGTTTTGGGTTTTTTGTTTTGTTTGTCAACTTTTGTATTCGAAATGCCAGCCAATAAAGGTCACCTTATCCACCTTGTTATCACTTTTAGGGATCTGTGAACTAGTATGCCCAGATCTTTCTGTATGTCAACATTGTTAGGCGTTCCACCATTTATTATATAATTCACATCTGAACTTTGATCTTCTATAATTCATCACCTCGCATTTGTCCAGATTAAACTCTGCCTGCCATTTTTCTGTCCAAATCTGCAATATATCCTGCTCTGTCCTTTGACAATCCTCCTCACGATCTGCGACTCTGCCAGTTTTGGTGTCATCTGCAAACTTTCTAATCAAGCCAGTTACATTTTCCTCCAGATCATTATTACATAATACAAATAATAAAAGTCCTAGCACTGATCCCTGCAGAACACTAGTTACTGATTTCCATTCCGAAAAGTACCCTTCCACTGTTACTGCTGTCTTCTATGCCCAAGTCAGTTTTGTATCCATTTAGGCAGCTCACTCCAAAATCCATGAGACTCTACCTTTTGTACTAATCTGCCATGAGGTACATTATTGAATGCTTTACTAAAGTCCAAGTAGACTTTCCGTTCCGTCAGTCATTCTTGTTGCTTCCTCAAAAAAACTCAAGTTGGTGAGACATGACCATCTTCACACAAAGCTATGCTGCCTATCACTAACAAGTCCATTTGCTTCCAAATGTGAATTAATCTTGTCTCCCAGTATCTTCTCCAACAACTTCCCCACCACTGACGTCAAGCTTAATAGCCTGTAATTAGTTAGAATATTTGTTTTCCTTCTTAAACAAAGAAACAATATTGGCCATTCTCCAGTCCTTTGGAACCTCGTGTGAGGCCGAACAGAATGCCTCCCTTGCCTCCCATAGTATTCTGGATTAGATCCCTTCCAGCCCTGGGCACTTGTTTACCTTAATGTATTTCAAGACACTCAACACTTCCTCCTTCATTGTGTTGACCAACTTGACCATATTCACACACCTTTCCCTAACCTCAACATCCCTCACAGCCCTCTCTTTGGTGAATATTGATGTAAAATATTTATTATAGATCACACACATTTTGTGTAGCTCACAAATAACCCCCCCTCCTTTGTCCTTGAGTGGGCCTACTCTTTCCCTTCCTACCCTTTAGCTGCTAACATATGTGTGAAATGCATTGAGATTCTCCTTAACCCTGCTGACCAATGACATTTCATAGCTCCTTTTAGACTTCCTAACTCCCCATTTGAGCTTCTTTCTACTTTTTTAATATTATTCAAGAATTTTGTTTCTAGTTGCCTTGACATTAGGTATGTTTCCTTTTTTTTGACTAAGTTGATAATTTGCCAACATCCAAGTTCCTAAATCCTGTCATTCCTGTCCTTATTTTCATAGGAACATGCCTATCCTGCACTCAACTGATCTTTAAAAGACTCCCACATGTCAGATGTGGATTTATCCTCAAACAGCCTCTCTCTCTCAATCCACATTCTCTAATTCTTGGCTGATTCAGTTATAGTTGGCCTACTCCCAAATTAATACCTTCATCCAAAGTTCACACTGGTCCTCATCTATAAGTGTCCAAACCTTTATGAAATTATAGCCAGTATTCTCAAAATGCTTCCCCACTGAAATTTTGATCACCTGGCCTGCCTCATTTCCCAATACCAGGTCCAGTATGCTTGATTTTAATTCCATCAAAGTCATAGCATAAAAATTGCTATATTATTTGTATTACACAATCGCATAATCTCAATCCACCCCAATAAGTGAAATAAAAAAAGGTTAGGAACTGCCTCAAGAACTGAATAAAAGAATTAATTGTTTCTAAATATAGAAAATACTCACTTGTAAGTGTAAAAGAGATAACATCAGAAAGCTGTTGTCTTTGACAATAAATCGTTCCATAAACAAATAAGTGGAAGAAAACACAACCAATAATGCAGTAATAACTTTACAGAGCTAATTTCGATAGCAATTGAAAATGAAAAATGGCACAAAATAGGAAACACCAGCTGGTGGAATTTTAATTCAGCTAATAATCTGGAATTGAAATATAGTGTCAATAATGGTGGTGACCATGAAACATTTGTCACAAAATCCATCCGGTTCACTAATGTCCTCCCAGTCTAGACTAATATAACTCCTGAACCACAGAAATTCAGGTGATACTTACCTGCCCTCTGAAATGGCCTACCAAATCATTCAATTCAAGGATGCAATTAAGGATGGTCAACTAAAGTTGCCCTTACCAGCAATATGCACATTCGTCTCGTGAAATGATTTGTTTTGTAAAGAATGACCTTAATGTGGTACTGCAAGAAGCTCAATAACTTCACCAGTCTTCTGGACTGAAAACATTAAGTCAACTAAGATGAGATTTACTAATGACTTAAGTAAAAAAAGAGATGACAAAAACAAAACCTAATGGTTAAAAAAAACTAAGATCGGTATATGTCACAATAGGAGGTTCAAGTTTTTATACCCAGTGGTGAGTCTTGTTTTAAACTATAGTTTTAGACAATAACATCTCCTGTTATTCCAAATGGATTATGGTCAACTGCTAATGATTTGGGTGATCATCCTTTCCACTTTGAAGTAGATTGAGTACTTATAACTTTCTTCTTTTAAAATCTGCCTCAAATCACAATAGTTTGGTACCACAGCTGTATATAAAAAAAAATGATCAAGCACTCCATGGGTTTTCTCAGGAAAATCCCTGGAGAACTCCAGAGAGAATGTGTAGTAAGTGATGAGAAACTGTAAATCTTCAGTGCTCCCTTCTGTCCCGACAGCAATTTGGTTCCATGCTCTGCATTCCTGACTCTACTGCTGTTACTGTGCATGCTGACACCTACAATGATTTCCAGATTTTAGCATGCCATTACTTGAACCCCACAAATGACAGGTACTGATTTGTGCTCCACAAAAATAAGCATTTAAGAAATGTTTCAAATGTCAGTAAATATTAGCAATTCCTCTTTGTTTGAGAAATGTCAGCTTCAATGGTTAGGTCAGCATTTGTTGTCCACATCAAACTTCCCAGAGTTAAGGGTCAACCGCTTTTCTGTGGATCTGGAAGCATGTCAGCCAGACAAGGATGGTAGATTTCTTTCCCTGAAGGACATCAATGAGCTTTCACAACAATTAATAGTGGTTACATGGTTCCATCAGACCAGTCCTTTATTCCAGATTTTGTCAAATTTATTCAAACTTCATTACAATGGGACTCAAACCTATGGTCCCAAAATTTCAAATTGCTCATTAGGGAAAGTGTATTCTATTTAACATTAAGACAGTCCACAGTGAATAATACAACTGTAAGCAGATAGAATGAAAACTGCAGCAATGACATTCTGTCTAAGGCTGGATGAAGAAAAATGGAGATATAAGTTTCACACAGCTGGGAAATTGCATCAAAAGTTGCAGAGATTGCAAGTAACAGAGAAGTACCGCACATTCATTTCATTAAGGCTATTTCAGTGCTGTGTCCAGGGTGAAATTTTGATTAGAAATTGAAGCATTTATATGCAGAAGTAGACAACTAAATTCTAAATTCAAAAAGTGAAGAATTTTTTTTAAAGAAAAATAATTGAGAGGCAACTTCCTCAAACATCAACTGACATGGAAACAAGTCAAGCAAGTTGGATGCTCAAAAGGTTAGGGTGAATGGGATCAGACTGGAGGTCATAGGGTTCACAGATAAGCATGGAAAAAATGTTAAATGCCACGTTCTGGAATGAATCTTTAACAGACATCAGAGAACAAATACCTAAAAGAAAAAGTGAAGAATGTTAGTTTTAAAGCACTATAGTCTTTAAAATCCAAGACGGTTGTAAGTTGGTAATTGACATCTATCATCCAATAAAAACAAACTCCCATTTGTTTGAATCATTTTTTGGCAATTTGTTGTCCTGTTTGATTGGATAAGTGACATTAACAACTTTGCAAACTCAGTGCTCAGCACCTTACTTTTGAGGTGGGTCCTATCATGTCATATAAATGTGGTACTTTCCACAAATTTCAGGTATGGCAAAACACTATCATGAGACAGCATTTTTTAAAAAAGGTTTCTACACTATAACCCATTGCCAGATGACATGATACACAAAACGTTCAAATTCATCTCAACTTATTCCTGGCAACCATTATTCTATACAAGTTTGTCAAAGCTACTTCATTTGGATTTTAGCCCAAGTCACTCCATTGTATTTAATTCAAAGCACAATTCACTCTAAACTGCCATTTAGATTTTATCCTGTAACTGACCATTATTCAGATTAATGCCAAAATCCTCAATTAGATTATGCTGTACCACATTCAGTACCTGCTGAAACATGCCCTTTATTTGTCTGATGGAGCTAAATTTACAGCAAATGCTTACTCGAAGGATACAAATATGAGTAGGCTCACGTTTGCAGTAAGAGGGGAATCTAGATGGATAATGTTGATGAATAGATTATGTATTGAAGATGGAGAAAGTGAGGGACTGTAAATGTTGGAAATCAGAGTCAAAAAGTGTGGCATTGGGAAAGCACAGCAAGTCAGGCAGCATCCAAGGAGCAGGAAAGTCAATGTTACAGGCATAAGCCATTCATCAGGAAGGGAGGTACAGTGGGCAGGGGGGTGGGGGGGGGGGGGGGGGGGCCGTGGCCAGGTGACTGAGAAAAAAGTGGGAGAGGTTTGGCCTGGGGGAAGGCAGCTCAGAAGGCAAGAGGTAGATAAAGGTGGGGGAGTGATGGTGATAGGCTGGAGTGGACAGGTAGCTCAAGAGGCAGATCGGAGTTCGAGGGTTGGATCTGGGATACAGTGGGGGGAGGGAAAGATGAGGAAACTGGTGAAATCAACGTTGATGCCATGTGGTTGGAGGGTCCCAAGGCAGAAGATACAGCATTCTTCCTCCAGGCTTCGATTTGGTGGTGGACACGGCCCAGGTCCATGTCCTTGGCAGAGTGGAAGGGGGAGTTGGAAGTGTTCGGCCACAGGATGGTAGGGTTATTGGGTGTGGATGTCTTGGAGAAGTTCTCTGAACTGTTCCGCAACTTGGCGTCCTGTCTCCCCGCTCTAGAGGAGACCACCTCAAGAGCAACAGGCACAGTAGAGGTGGTATTTGGATATGCAGCAAGTGGAAGGATCCTTTAGGGCTTTGGATGGAGGTGAGGGGGAAGGTGTGGGTGCAGGTGCAGATTTTACATTTCTTGCAGCGGCAAGGTTATGCCAGAAGATTGGATTGGCAGGGGGGCATAGACCTAAAAAGGGAGTCGAGGAAGGAATGTTCTCTGCAAAATGCTGATGGAATGGGGAAGGGAAATATTTCTGGTGGTGGGGCTGACCGTAGGTAGTGGAAACGGCGATGGACAATACATCGTATCTGCATATTGGTGGGGTGGGAAGTGAGGATCAGGATAAAAAAACCCTCGTCCTCCCTTCATACACCCCACCAACCCACCCTCCACTCCCAGCATCTTCCCTTGTCACCACGAGGTGTAAAGTCTGTACTCACACCTGCACCCAAGATCCCAAAGGATCCTTCCACAGCAGGCAGATTTTCCTGCACACCCAAATGCCTCATCTACTGTGTCAGTTGCTCTCAACGTGGTCTCCTCTACACTAGGGAGACAGGACACCAACTTGCAAAACAGTTCAGAGAACATCTCCAGAACATATACACCCAACAACCCCACTGCCATGGCCAAACACTTCAACTCCCCCTCTGCCAAAGACCTGCAAGTCCTGGGCTACCTCCACTGCAAAAATCAAAGTCACCCAACACCTACCTGGAAGAGCTCATCTTCCATCTTGGGACCCTTCAACAACACAGCAATGTCATTTTACCAATTTCCTCATCTCCCCTCCATTCATCTTCTCCCAGATTCAACATACTCAGCTCCATCCTCTTGAACTATTCTACCTGTCCATCTTGCCTCCCACCTGCACCCATCACCACCCACCTTCATCTCCCTATCACCTTCCAAGCTACTTTACCCAGCCCCACTCACTCCCATTTATTGCTCAGCCTCACACCCAACATTCCTGACAAAGGGCTTATGCCAGAGGTTGACTCTCCTGCACCTTGAGTGCAGCCTGACTTGCTGTGCTTTTCTAGTGCCACACATTGAAGATATCTTGATGTAGGTAGACATAACAGCTCAAGAGAATAGCCACTTTGAAAAACAGGCACATTTGCTTGTAAATCCATTTGATATAATTAATGAACATTCATTATCAACAAAGCCAGGAGAATAGACAAAGTCAAGCTTCCTCAATTTTCAAGCACTTGTTTATATTCACCTGAAAATGTTTCAAGTGTCATGCAATAATTTAAACAAACACTATCATATTCTTGTTTGTTGCCCATTAATCAAAGGCCATTATTGCTCTGATGTTTTCTACATGTGTCAGTTTCAAAGTTAACCAAAAAATTTTAATTTGGAAGATAAATTAATGTCAGGTGCTAGAAATCAGTCTTGCCACTTTGTGCTAAAATAAATTGGAGTAGCCCACTCCTCCACCTTTGAGGAATTCAGTTTAAGATAAAACTAACTATGCAACTGTTGTGTACAGTTGCTAAATTTAAATGAGAAATCTCCCATATTCCTATGTACTTAAGATGTGCAATATCAACCGGGAGCAATGGCAATATTGTGACCATACCTGACTGAGGGAAACTGAACCAATACCAACACATTCCGTAAGAGTAAGCAATTTTGTTTGCAATACTGACCCAAATTTTAAGTTCAACTACTGGCCCCATTCCACTGGTACTGGAATCTCTTCAAAAGGGAGAGAAGGGGTGGAGAGGTTGAAGGGATAGATTAAGCCTTGCGGCCTGAAACAATGATGGTCAAACTTTTTTATTCACTCCAAACTAAGCACTTCAACAGTAAAAATACATTTTATTTAAGATGAATGCAACATGTCAACCAAAACTAAAACGTGTATGCAGTTAATTTCATGGTGAGCAATTTATTTGTTATAATCATAACATGCAAACTGAGATACAGTACAAGTGAAATTATCCAACCAATCACCACTGAACCTGAAGATTCTCCTGAGGCTGCAATGCTAGATAAGACAGAATTTCACCAATATACCTTCACAGATGAGACAAACAAAACAAAAAAACCCAAAACAGGAGAGCAAGATAAAAGCACAAGTTTATTCTTCATCAGATGAGTCTCTTTCAAATGTATACACCATGAAGAAAGCATCTGGTCTTTTCGGGACAAGGGGATGTCCAGGTCTCACAATCTCAAAGCCAAGAAAGCTAAATGTGCGAAGCAGTGAAGCTGGAATTTAAAAACAAGAGTTAATACTTCCATGCAAGTAATAATTTCTTCAGCCTAACTTGTACTAAAGACAAAGCTGACAATATTCACCATTACTCAGCAAATGTTCGCATACACAAACATGGAAATTTTTTAGTTGTACTCAAATATATCCCACTTCAGTGAATGATCCAGTTAGAAATAAATCACTGATTCAACTCAAACCTCCACTCTTTATGCCAGTTTTTACGAAAAGGTTATGCTGTGGTAAAGTGCAATTTCCTTCAAAAATGTTTGTTTAGTACATTTTAAACAGTCAAGACTGAAAATCAAATTTCTCTATTCCATAGAATCCAAAATTATAGTTTCATCTTCAACTTCAATATTAATCGCCTACACATGTCCCTAGACGATAAAACAGGAAGTAAAAATCGGTTTGTTACTTCTTGGTTTGCTCGCAACTGTTCAGAAGCCCTCCCCCACTAATTTTGTTCATGTGGTCCTTGAGGGCTGTGTGGTGATAATTTCCATAAGCAGAAGTGAGTACAGCAAGCTGTTGACATGTCGACCACTATGCTCAGAGCCTCGTAGCAGCTGCATAGCTTAGAGAGGTCATTTCAGTTTAGTTTATGTGATGACACTGCTGGTCAAAGATGCTGGTCCATCTATATAAATTTTCAATGATGGAGAATATTCAAGAAAGCTTTATAATCTACCTCTACTATTCAATTTCTTTCTATTCTCACCACAATCTAATCTCAGCCAATGACTTTGGATCCCTTGTTACAATACATGAACTAAAAGCTATCTACTCTGCAAGTTTTCAGAAAACTGCAAACATTTCGTAAACTAGCTGATTGAAATAGTCACAGTTTAATCATTAATTAAACTGCAAGTTTCAAAATTAGAAACACTGAAGTTAGCTCGGAGCACAATATTCTAGGTCTTTATGTAGAAGGTGCTTTACAAAGCCATGACTAATTTAGAGAATCCAGGCAATCTTAAGGATTTCTTCTAGTCAAATGCAATTTTAAAAAGGCAAAGATGGTTAAAAGCATACACAAATTCTACTTAACCCAGCTCAGTAATTTCCTTTGAAGGCTGAATAAGGAAACTTTTAAAACCATAAGTTCAACACTCACGATGAGCAACTAGAGTGTGTGTATGACCCATTTCAGATGACAAACCAGACAAGATGCAGTCATCCAAGAGCAATGACACTACATTACTGAGTTGAAGCTGTTGTGCCAAATTTGACAGTGGTCTTTCTGTCCAAATCAGAAGTCTAATTTATTCAGATCTGTCCACCAAGAACTTTTTTTTTAAAAATAGGAGTTTCAAATAAAAGCCACATTCTGGTAACTTTACAAATAATTTATGCCCTAACCTTAATGTAAAATTGTTATATTCAATGAATACCTATCCTTCAGATGAAGATAGTTAACAGTTTGACATTTTAGAGTTAGAGTTTTAGGTAGTGAAAACAGACACCTGATGCACTCCAATTAGAGCAGATTTTATTTTGTATTATTTGAAATCAAATTCTAATGTCCAAAATCTCTACACTGAAGATTCTGCTTGAGCTCTCGCATTGTAGATTTTTTTAAAACAAGGGTGTTACAGATTATCCTTTTAACCAATCACATTCCACTGCACATCAAACAGCCAAGCAGTTTTCCATTTCTGCACACAATGGTGGACAGAAGAACCACCACTAATTTCAATTTTGAACTTAAATCACTGGAACTACTATTGCAAGACAATGCTAAGGAAGCCGCCCAGACCTTACTTGTATTGCTAATGCACCTTTCTCTTCATACTACAGGTATTCTACTACAATGTAGATTTCATCAGTGCAATTGGCTATAACATGACTGATGAATTTAGAACGCTGCTCAGATAACAGATTTTCTACTGAACCAATATAGCAATTTCCTGTTAGTGATATTATACAGAGAGATTTTCTAAAGCAGCTTTCCATAATGTAATTTTCTACAGCTTGTGGTTGGAGAAAAACTGTCACATTATAGCAGAATGATCTGTATGTACAACTATGGTCATTGACCAAGAAGAAAAGTTCTGCAATACAGTCTACAGGTTGATGGAAAATGGCATACTGCAAGGAAGTGAATGAGTGCAGTTGTTTGTCTGGACATTTGGAATCATGGTCACGAGCTATCAATTCTAAAATTGCGCAGTTTCGCCTTAGACCAATAAGCTGGCACTAATCAGTGAAGACTGCAGATAAAATGGAAATGTAAGCTTCGAATCTGGAAAGTGCACTTGGATTTTTACAGCATCAAAAGATGAGATTTTCAGCTAGTTCAACATTGTTGCGTCACTGAAACATTTGAATAAAAGAATATTTGTTCTCACAACAACCAATGGCTTCTCCAAACACCCCAAAAGTAAAAGCTACCCAATCAAAGTTAAAACTTAATTTGGGACGTGCAGTTGCAAAGGTTAATTGCTAACTTCAGTATTTCATCTCAAGAAACTTTAGTCTGACCGTCAATTAAAGGTATCATCTGAATCAAAACGATAGAAGGGGTCACACGTTCAAAGATAAAAAGTGCCTTATGAATTCCTTTCCACAAAAGACTGGATGCAAAATCTAAATAATATTAAGGCAAAGGTAAACTGATTTTAGATTAGGGGTACACAGGCATGTACAGTTGATGTTGAAATCAGATCAGCCATGATCTTACTGAATGGTGGAGCACATCTGAAGGGCAAAGCGGCCTACTCTTGTCGCTTGTTCATGGATAAAATCTGAGACAAAATTTCAACTCCATGTTAAGCTAACAATGGGAGGAGGATACAGAGAACGGTCTGGATTTCCAGCTAAGTGAATGAGAAACCCATGACAACACTAGAATAATGTTGCCATATTAGACAGACTGCTTACTTATGGGGCTAACTCAAATGGTTGCCATACGAAAATGCACATTAAGGGCCACAGATGCTATCAACACTGTTCAATTACCTCGATCATCCCTGTTCTTGTGGAAGCAAATGAACACATGCTCAGCTTGAAGATGTTCTTCTGCAAATTCAAGCAGGATGGCAAAACTGGAAAAAAACAGTAAAATGCTGGATTTATTCTTCAATAAAGAAACACCAACAGGAAAAGGTTTGAATTACTTTAACATTATATTAGCATTTACATTACATAAATAGTGCTTGAAAATACCCACTGGTTTTTAAGGGTAAAGCTGCCATTACCCTACTGGATCATGGGGATACTCTCTCATTAAAGAACGGGGAGAGGCTTAACAAGATGGTTACCACACCTCAAGCAAGGGGAGAGAGCAAAGAGTTCTTCACGGTAGCCTTAGCAGTGCTGAAATTGAAGTCACACTGTTGGGATCATTCTGCATCATAAACCAGCTGTGTAGCCAACTAGCTAACTGACGCCAGACCTGTGTGTAATCATGATGTCCTGTCTGAGACTAGAACTTCAACTCAAGGTAGAGGTTCCACTGAAATTTGTGGTAAGATAATCAGCATAAAACAAACTGAATAACTAATGACGTAGCCTATTTTTAGCTCTAAGGAGTGATCGAAAATACACGTATTACTGGTTTATTACAATGACAACTGGTTAGTAAAAGAGCCACTTAACTCAACACAACACCCAATGCTTAACCATAGAATATTTGACCCAGCAAATACTAAACAGGAAACTTTCATACATGATCAATTTGCTGAGCTAATGATGTACAGTACCACATACCTTTCTTTGCTTCCTTCTGGCAAGACTCCACCTGGGAGTTCAATGTACAGATTGTTGTTATTCAGTACTGCTCTCCAGTGAGCAATTCTTGCATCAGTAAGCTTGGACTGAAAGTGGAGAATTTTAGTCCTGCCATTTGCACTCAAATCTTCTGTTACACTCAGCCGATTATCCTGGGGAATATGATAAATATTTTATAACAATGTTTAAAGATGTTGGATTGCTGGGAGCCATTACAATCATATGTAGATCAACTGTCAAATACGCAAAAGCAGCACTTGCAGTCATCCTCTAATTAGCCTGCAGTCAAAGAACACATGAGGTGACCTTAGAGGTTTACAAAATTATGAGAGGCATGGATAGGGTAAGTAAGCAAAGTCTTTTCCTTGGGGTGGGGGAGTCCAGAACTAGAGGGCATAGGTTTAGGGTGAGAGGGGAAAGATAAAAGAGACCTAAGGGGCAACATTTTCACACAGAAGGTGGTACGTGTATGGAATGAGCTGCCAAAGGATGTGGAGGAGGCTTGGACAATTGCAATATTTAAGAGGCATTTGGATGGGTATATGAATAGGAAGGGTTTGGAGGGATATGGGCCGAGTGCTGGCAGGAGAGTGTGGATTGGAATATCTGGTCGGCATGGACAGGTTGGACCGAAAGGTCTGTTTCCATGCTGTACATCTCTGACTCTGTTAAAAGGTACAAACTACCAGCATTCAAATTTCATATGCTTTCTTGGCAATTACAACTGATCTATTCCATCAACTTAAGCTACAAATATACCCAAGCCAAAAAGCTCTTCAAGCTCAATTCCAATCTCAACCCATAAAAATCATCCCTTACTTTCAAACTCCTACTCTCGTAGCAACTTCCCTTAATTAGACATACAGAATAGATAACTGCACCTGGAGAAGAATTCAAAGTTTAGCTGTCAATTTTGCAGCTTAGTAGCTCAATACTTACTGAATACAGTATGTTAGCTGCAAGATTGTGATCCCTTTGACCATTCCCTCGCCCACCTGGGATCTTCAAGGGTGGGTGAGGGACATCAGGAACACCACAGAGGCCCCGGACCAGGGTTACGACAGCAACTGGATGACAGCCTGGGACTAAAATAAAACCGGGTTTAGTGCAATTTCACCATATGAATTCAAAAAACAAAAACTAGAAATTCATGTTCCTGTAACAAACTATCTATACCAAATATCAATTCAGTCTGAACACAAAGCAGCTCAACTACAACTAGTTACAAACAGTTTGATTTAGACAATCTTCCTTTTTTGCTTCAAGTATAATCACATTGCTGTTTTTTTCTCAGCAAAGAGGAATGATGCATGGCATTAAGAGTCAGCATAAGTTTGAACAAGTCGATCCAAAAGGAGCAACCAATTTTTACACACCCAATTCTGTTGTATTAGAGCAAATAAAGGTGGCAGAAACAAAATCATTGAAATTACAACAAACTACTAAATTACTGTGCTGATATAGAGCTGAAATAACCAATTTGGCCTTGTAGATCAGCCAACTATCTTAACATTTTATTTGGGTAATTTTTACCCAACTGTCCAAAATAAAAAGGTCCTATTTTTAAAAAAGTGGAAGAAAGTATCAAGATGGACATTAATGCTACTGCTCTTCTATCCTTCTATTTCTCCCAAATGGCACTGTAGTGGTGCAGAGGGGGACGTGGTGAAAAGCGTGGCTGAGGCCTCCTGCGATCTGGCAGCAATGGGCAGGCGCTGAGAGAAAGAGAGAGAGAGAGAGAAAGTGCAAACTTCCTGTTGCATTCCCAGTCTCCAACCATCAGAGGCACCACGTCGACTCAGCAGAGTTACATCCTCCGGGGAATTTCCCAACCTCTTATTTATCTGTCCACAGCTTGACGAGTGAGAGAGAAAAAAAAATCAACCCTAGGCCCTGTTCCCCCCTCTTAATAAACCCAGTCGCCATTTTACGAACCTTACACTTCGCGTCCACCCATTAACTTTGCTCCTTGATGATTAGAAATAACTGATCGAGATTATAGAATTTTTTTTTGGGGGGGGGGGGGTGGTGGAGGTTGTGATAGGCTTTCGTTTCTGTGGAGGAAATGTCTATGGATTTAAATTCGTATAATAGACACGGGTAGGGGGAAAAAAAAATCAAGAACTCCGTCGACGCAAAACCACTTTCTTAACCGCATTGTTGTGCGAAAATTTGGCTTATTACACCTGGTGTACAGAAATCGCGGGTATTTAATCTGGAGGAGAGAGAAGAGCTTAAAGAAAAAGGGTGTGAAAGAAAGTGAAGCCAATCTCGCCTCGCGTTTGTCTTTTTTTTTGTTATTCGAAGCGGAGAAAACCCCCTACCTTTCGGTACTAGTATTACTACTAAACGTCATGGATGGCATTTTGTTTCCTTCTTTCTCTCTAGCAAAACAGTGACTATTCAAAATGCGCTGAAGGGAGGTCTTGACCATCCGGCCTTAAAGGGGTTTCCTCCACGGGACACCAGGTGAAAGGCTCTGCCGTGCCGGACACGCTGGTCTGGAAATTTTTTTTGTGGAAAAAAAGAGAGAGCGAGCGAGCTACTGCCTCACACGCAGCGTCTGGCAGTCGGACCGACTGTGACGCAGCAATCGGTGGGGCGGGGCTATTTATAGACGACGGCCGGGGAGGCCGCACCGCCTCATGGGAAAAGGTCCTTCACGCCCCCGCCTCCCCTCCCCCACCCCCAATCTACAGTTTAACGGCTTTTTCCTTCACCTCCCCCCCCCCCCCGACCAAAAAAAATTCAAATCCAACCGACCGACTCTGCCGCAGAATTTTTTTAAATTCTAATTTTTTTTTAAAAAACGTAGTCGTTCATCGTTGGGATTGCAGGGTGTTTATTTAAGTTTCAATTCTATTTTTTAAAATGTATATACCGATATATTGTCTCAAACGTTAACGACTGCCGACAGTTTAAATTATTTTAAGTGTCGTCGTTGGTTGTCGACGGAAGTGAAGTTTTATCGGAGTCTGCGGCCTTTGTTTTTGTAGTTTTCGTGGGTTGGAGTGAAATGGCGGAAGGGAGGAAGAGGCAATGAGGGACTGGAGTTCCAGTGTGGTCGCCCGACTCTTAGATCTCTTATTTATTACCGACTGTCAGAAAATAGCTTCAGCCTCTAACTGTCCAAAGCATCAGGCTGGGTGCTTGCTGTTTTTCCATGAATTCAATATTCCAGTGGGTGAACTCAGAGATTCACTCTGGTCAGTGTTTCTCCCTGTCTTGTAATCGTTATTATCCACACCACCAAATGGACAAATTAATCCACCTTCAACTTACTTCATTTCAGGGAAAAAAATCACAGCAGTCCAAACAGAAATCTCGAGCTCCCTGCACCTTTTAACAAGGTCGTGGCTCATCTTCAAGCTCAACACCGTGCTCAATTTTCTGATGAAAGGTCACACACCTCAGGATTAAAGGTTACAGCACCTTAATTGAAATATTTAACTCAGATGCTGCCAGAGCGCTGAATATTTCCAGGGTTTTCTGTTTGTTCCTGATTTGCAGCATCCTTTGTATTTTGCCTTTGTGCTCTTTTTCATGAATTTATGGAACTCAGTGAGTATACTTGATCATTTGTACTCAGGAAAGAGGAAGTTTCATAGACTTCTGGATGAAAAAATCTATCCTCACCTCAGTCCTAAATGGTGTGTGATTAAACTGAAATTGTGTCCTGAGTTCGAGATATTCACTCAGCCAGTGAAAATACCCTCTTCCCAGCTTTAACCTGCTAATTACATATTCAAAAACATTTATTCAGTAAGTTTGAAATATTTCCATTCTTCCAGTAACTTGCCACTGTCAAGCTCAGTTTTATCCTCCATTCCGAAGGGACCAGACCATCTGTGTTCCCAGCTCACGGGCGAGTATTTTGTCTCTACATCCACAACTTAGTTGGAAAATATAATTTGTTGCATCTGATGTTGAGAAAGGCTTTGCATGACATCTCATGCAATTCTCACAAATTGTCACCATATCCCAAATCATTCCAAGGTCTTGGGAAGATTTCACCCATAGAAAATATTGTATCACATCTGCATATTTCTGAGGTATAAAACACATTGCGCAATACCAATTGTCATCTGCTTCTAGTGACCATCCCCTGCACTGATTTCCTTTGTACTCAATCTATTGGGGTACCTGTTTTATACTCAAAAGCTTACCTGAAAAATATAATCAGCCAATACTTCAAAATCTATGAAAATGTTGCTAGCAGCCATACAAGTAAGGAAAACAATACAAACCCATGTCTTCAACTGGATATCTTAACCTAACTACTCATTTGGAATAAATTGTAAGGAATAACGAGGAATCTTTTTTTCCAAGGATGTAACTGACAACTCAGCACATTTCAGCTGTTTTTTTTAATTAAATCATTCAAATCCTGACCGAAAGAGTGAAACTCAGTATTATCAACAACAAGTACCCTACATTCAATCACTTCTATAAGAAGAAAAATAAAACGAATTTATAAATTACTGAGGAAGAATGTAATTGCTACAGACAAGAGAATTATTTTGGATCTCAAGGCAGAAAGATGTAGTGTTGACATTTTATGAGTAATTACAGGTATTTGTCAAAAATTGTACCTGAATCAATACAGAATGTTAATTGTCCAACATGACTTAACAGGTTTACTGGTGACAGGTCTTGTGTGTGGTTGTAGTGTCCCTATAGGTGTGAATTCAACTGCTACTTACCCTGGAATTTTATCAAGACATGACTGAACATGTTGGTTTGAAAAAAATTCTAGGATTAAAAGCTGCCTTCTATGCTTTAAAGTCAAGAGTTTTCTGCTTTGGCTGTAACATTAGCTGAGTGAAGAGCTGACACAGATATAGCGTTGTCAAAGTTATAGAGTCATAAAATATGGAAACAGACCTTTCAGTCAAACTTGTCTGCGCCAACCAAACATCCCAATCTGACCTAGTCCCATTTGCCAGCATTTGGCCCAAATCCCTCCGAACCGTTCCTATTCAAATACCTATCCAGATGCCTTTTAAATTTGTAATTGTACCCGCCACCACCACTTCTGGCAGATCATTCCATACGTACACCACCCTCTGTGTGAAAAAGTTACCCCTCAGGTGTTTTTAAAATTTTTCAGCTCTGATTTTAAAACTATGCCCTTTAGTTTTGGAATCCCCCAACCTAGGAAAAAGACCTTGGCTATTCACCCTATCATGCCAGTCATGATTTTATAAACCTCTATAAGGTCAGCCCTCAGACTCTGACAAAAGCCTCAGTGTATTCATCCTCTCCCTATAGCTCAAACCCTCAAGTCTTGCAACATTCTTGTAAATCTTTTCTCCATCCTCTCAGGTTTAATATCTTGCCTATAGAAGGGTGACCAGACTTGTAGGAAGTATTCTAAGAGTGAGTTCACCAATAACATCTTAAAAATAATTGTTTTTATTAACCTGTTTTTCTAAACAAGCCATTCAAGGATGATAGTACACACCTGGAGTGGGTGGGACTTGAACCTGGGCCTTCCTGATCTGGAGCACAGAAGCTACCACTGCACCACATGACATCCAAACTTCCACACTTGAATATTCTGATCAATGAAAACAAGGATGCCAAATATCTTCCTCATCACCCTGTTTACATGCTACTCCACTTTCAAGGAATCTGCATCCCAAGGTCTCTTTGTTTTGGCAATATTCCCCAGAACTCTACCATTAACTATAAAAGTCCTGCCTTGGTTTGCCTTACAAAAATGTAACATCGCACATGTACATTAAAATCCATCTGATCAAAGTCCCGTTGTACTCTGTGATAATCTTCTTCACTGTCCACTATATCACCTATTTTGGTATTATCTGCAAACGTATTGACTATACCTCCTATATTCGCATCCAAATCCTTCATATAAATGATGAAAATCATTGGACCCAACACAGATCCTTGTGGCACACCATTGGTCACAGGCCTCTAGTCTGAAAATCAACCTTCTAGCACCACTCTCTGTCTCCTACCTTCAAGCCAATTTTGGAACCATATTGAATGCTTTGCTGAAGTCCATATAGACAAAAATGCCAAGTTAACGAGACACGATTTCCCACACACAAAGCCATGTTGACTATCTCTAATCAGTCCTTGCCTTTCTAAATATGTGTAAATCCAGTCACTCAGAATCCCCTCCAACAATTTACACACCAATGACATAAGGCTCACCAATCTATCGTTCTTGGCTTCTCCTTACAGCCAGTCTTAAATATAGACACAACACTAACCAAGTGTCTTCTAGTACCTCACCCGTGGCTGTTGATGTTATAAATATTTCGGCAAGGAACCCAGCAATCCCTTTCCTAGCTCCCCATAAAGTTCTAGGAAACACCTGATCAGGTCCCGGGGATTTAACTACATTTATCATTTTTAAGACCTCCAGCATCGTTTCTTTAATATGAACAGTTTTCAAGATAAGTTATTTATTTCCCCAAATTTCCTCACCTCTATGTGCTTTTCCAAAATAAATACTTCTGAAAAGCTAATTTTTATACCTATGGAAAATATTCCCATCACAACTTTTGCAATCAAACAAAGCAACTAACATTTCATTACAACCTAAAAACATCCAAGACTTTGAAGCAACATCCAGAGATAGTTATCATTTATGTTACGCCATAACTATTTGTCATCACTTCTATACATCCTGTATATATTTTCATTGTGTAAGACAACAACGTTTGAAGTTGTTCGGACTTGCAATAACACGTTCTACTGTTTTTCAAAGTACCATATTATAGCAATGGTCTAAAATGTAAGGCCACTTAAATGGATCACCTATGTAGACATACACCTGATAAATTTACTTTACCCAGTAGAAGCAGATGGTAATTGGTATTGCTTGATGTGTTTTATCTCTCAGAAATGTGCAGAGGTGATAGGACACTTTCTACCAGTGAAATCTGAATGATATGGGATATGGTGGCAGATTTCCTAAAATTGCATGAGATGTCATGTGAGGCCTTTCTCAACATTAAGAGCAAAAAGTCATATTTTCTAACTAAGTTCTGCAGGTTGAAACAAGTGAATGGTGACAGGCCTCTTAGTGGAGATTATAATTTCATTATTACTTAATGTTGTCTCATTAACATGCCCTTTCCCATTACACTATTATAGATGGTACATGGCGCAAGAATTTACAAGATGACAGTCTTTGCAGGTTCTTGGCAACACCAACTTGCCACTTGTTCCTCCAGATCTTGAACCTAGACACCTGGCACCAACATCTTGTGCATGCTCATAGGCAGTGACTGCATGTACTCCACATTCACAGACACTGGCATCCCACACATGTCAGCCTGTTTACACCATCATGGCACCTCTCCAGTCCATTACAATATGCTCTGCACTGTCATGCTGCATTGTGGTGTGCACAGCAATAACTGGGATGCTACTGCAAAGATGCTATGTGCTGAACAGGCATCCTGTTAGCACAGATTGTACCAGGTTTCATCTCCGGGCTTCTTTCTTTTTTTAGCACTAATTCATTAATGTCTACTTGAATATTTGCAGTAACCCCACCTTGCCTTTTAGCACTTTATCCCACGTCCTCCCCCCCCCCCCCTCCCCAAGTTGTCAGCAGTCATCAGTTAAGATGATCATAAGAACATAACATAAGAAATGGGAACAGGAATAGGCCATCCAGCCCCTCAGGCCTGCTCTGCCATTCAATAAGATCATGGCTAATCTTTTCATGGACTCATCAGCTCACCATAACACTTAATTCCTTTACTGTTCAAAAATCTATCTTTGCCTTAAAAGTTACAATCCTTCAGAGGTCTTCATGGTGCTGGCATGCTGAGTGTGGCCGTGCAACTGCACAGCTGTGAAGGAATATTAGTGATCAGTCAAGAGAGTGACCATGTTGCTGCACAGTACACACAACATCAATACAACACCCACAACATGTGTCAGCAACTCACACAGCAAACCCATCAAATGGCTGTGTCTCAAAGTTAAAAGTGAGTAGTACTCAGTTAAAAACAAAGAGAGCGGCTGTCAGTCAGAGTTGAGTCAGGCTGGGGAGTGGGGGGAGGTGTGGTGGTGGCTGCGGGTGGCCAGTACAGTTAGTCAAGATCAGTTTAGGATCTGTCAAGGGATTTTCGTATGTTTAGATGTCCCAACGGGGCCATCTGGGTCAGGGGTTTCATTCATCTCCTGACTGGGGAGTGGACCACAGATTCAGTGGAGCCAATCAGGGGCTCAGCAGATTGTTAGTTGGGGAGATGTACATAGATTGGACAGGGGCCGAACAGTCTACATTCAGGGCTATATGTCCAGGTCAGTCAGTGTGGGGAGCATAGGGAACAGAGTCCTGGGGACCAGAGGAATGAATTTCATGGGTGGATATCTGGGTACCTGCTACAGTAGGAAGTTGGGGTGACTCAATGCTGGGGACTCAAGGCAGCAACCTGGAATATGGAGAGTACAAGGACAGTGAAATGGGGATATCGATGCGTAAGTAGGATGAGCTGGTGGGATGTATAGTGGGATGTATGTGGGATGCTGTGGGATGTATAGTGATAGGCAATTGCCACCACTGCGGCTCATCAAGGGGATTGTGCTGCATGATAGTGGGCGTGATAAATTGTAGGGATGTGAAGGATAAGAATTGGAGTGATAGTTAAGGTAGTAGGTGGGAACATAATAGGGTTCAGTACATATGGGCTGTCCAGGAACTGCTAGATAAAAAGGAACATGTGGGGTTTGGAGGGAACCTGACGTCGAGGCTGAGTCTATTACACTATTGAGCACAACTACGTTGTATTCGATGATCTGTCAAGTGCTAAATGCAACCTATAAATGAAATATGGCTGTGGTCACACTCCTGGAGTAGTGAGGATTCTCTGTCTGTTTCCTGGCCAAAACTGTGTGCTTCATTTCTAAGTGACAGAAGGCTCTTCAACGGACAGTTGTATTAGTTTTGCATTTGCAATCATATGATAGTGCATGTGAAATACATGAGTAGACAAGTAAACTGTTCATAAACAATGTTGACTATGTTATTGACCTTTGCAAATTGGAGAGACATTTCTGTGAAGCAGAAGTAATCACCAATTACCTTAAAATGAACACACCAAATGCAAGGGCCCTTCTGGGGTGCATAGAGTTATGGAACTGTCGCCATCTCAATAGAATCAAGTACAAGCTTTTCTTATCCCTTCCATGAGTGATGTGGGACGAGGAGGAAAAGTATTCAGTACTGATGTATCATTTGCACTCTCCTATTATGTCTTTACCTCAGGATTTGTAGTGTATTAATCATAATAAAGTTCAATATCAAATTGCCAACTGTCATTCAAATAAAAGCAAAATGCTGCAGAGCTGGAAATCTGAAATAAAAACAGAAAACCTCAGTAGGTCTGGCAACATCTGTGAAGAGAAATAGAGTTAATGTTTCAATTCCAGTATGATGCTTCCTCAGAACTGAGAAGAGCTTGAAAGTGATGGTTTTTTACCATGTTCAAAGAGGGAGGAGAAGAGAGTGGAATAGATGGTGATGGTGCCAAAACCAAACTATGAAGAGTACCAATTGTGGTAAAGGACAGATAGAGATGTAAAATAGATATAAATGATTTGTATCAAAGGGAGAAAATTGGTCCTTTCTGCTGAAAGCAAAGCCAACAAAGCCCAAACAGGGCATGAGTCATTCCTGATGAAGGGCTAATGCCCGACATGTTGACTGTCCTGATCCTCGGATGCTGCATAACCTGCTATGCTTTTTCCAGTGCAATGCTTTTCGACGCTCCAACATCTGCAATCCTCTCCTCCTAACAAGCCATGGCCTGTATGAAGGAACAGGTAGTAGTCAAACTGGACAGAGGTCAAGTTCTGAAGTTGTGGAACTTAATGTAGAGTTCTGAAGGCTAAAATGCCTTAATGAAAACTGGGATGTTATTTTACCATACTTGCATCGAGCTTTGTTGGAACAGTGTAGCATCCCAGGATGAAATCCCAGTTCTGAGGAAGCATCATACTGGAATTGAAACATTAACTCTATTTCTCTTCACAGATGTTGCCAGACCTACTGAGTTTTTCTGTTTTTATTTCAGATTTCCAGCTCTGCAGCATTTTGCTTTTATTTGAATGACAGTTGGCAATTTGATATTGAACTTTATTATGATTAATGGTTTGTTAAAATAGTAAGTAACTAGAATTATCAGGGTCACTGTTACAAAGCGGAGGTATTTCATAAAGTGGTCACTCAGTCTGTGTTTGGTCTTTCCTCAATGAGGAGGAAATGAGTGAAAACACAGGTTTTATGCCTTCTGCTAATGTTTGGGAAGATGCAATGGTGTATGAGGAGTAATGGAGGAGTCAAATAGGGTTTGGTAGAGAGATTCTGAGTGGAGGGGAGGGGAAGATAATTTGATGATGGTAAGTCTGGGACAATAGCGTGAGGAAATGGGCTAGGCTTCTTGGACGGGGGTTATGTTTTTGCAAGTAGGGTTTCTAAGATCCATGTATTATATTTAAATAAACTGCATGCTATGCATTATTACATTTAATCTGTTATGTAATGTACACTTTGGACATAAAACAAGTGTATTTTTGGAATAACAAATCAGATAGGCATTAATTATTATTTTAAGAATGCCCTCCACTAGCATCTGCTTGGTTTGTCTCTGTTATTGTAAATTGTGTTTCACTAGTCCAAGGTTAAAACAGGAAACAATTCTCTCCTATTGTTCACTGTTTTTTTTAAAGATTGTTCAGTTGTGGTATGTTTACATTTTCTATGCCAGCAGAGTCTGAAGAGGGAGACCTGAAGTATGATGGACACTTTTAAGACCTTTATATAAATAGATCATGTCTTCACATTCTGAATGGAATCACGCGATGAAAACAACTTGAAGTGTAAACAAATATTCAGGAGTAAATAATCTCTCTCAATTGACAAATGATTACTCCTCCATCTTGAACAACACTTGGAGAAAACAAGAAGCAAAGGCACAGAATGTACTGAGTGGGAGAATTCAATTTGCTGACCAAGTCCTCTGTTACAATTGGATTCATACTCACCTCTTTGCTAATTTTGGTGGAAAGGACAAAAATGCATTAAAAGGTTGATTACTTTTCATTCGTATTATCTAAGTCCAGAATTTTCACAGAACTGTTATGGTACAGAAGGAGACCATTTGATCCATTGTGCCTTCTCTAGTTCTACAAATGAGTGTCATGACTTAGTGTCATTTTGGTCTAAATGAATTAATTTGCAATAATTTTGGAGCTTTACCAAATATACTATGAAGAGTATCCAAAATTTGCTATCTGGTTTTGATTGAAAAGAGAATCGAAATGGAAAATAGATTCAAAACCACATTATATAATGCTATTAATTGAATTATTTCAATTAGTCCCATGTCGTGATGGCTAGAATAACAGATTTTGACTTTGAGCTTCAGAAATTTCTGGAAATATTTTGTAACAATTTCAGAATGAGCTCATCACATTAACCCTAGAAGAGAGAAAAGAGAATTAAAATTAAAAAATATATAGTAAAGTAACATCTAGTGATTTTCTTATTGTGAACTGTTCCAAAGGATGATAGAATTCAAGATCATAATGCCAATAATACATACTTCAATCCCAGGCCATTCCAAGTCCTACCCGTCAATTCTAGAGTTACTTTCATTAGTGACTGTGTTGTAGATGATTATCACACAGGATTGGCTGATATTTTGATTCTACCGGAGCTGGCACCTGTTGCTTCTCATCAGTCCCAGACTGAGACAGAGAAGAACGAGAGGGGCAGCTCGAGACCTCAGCACCACATAAAATCAGGACTTTTATATAGAACTGCCTTACTTCTGAAAGATATCAAGTGAGTCACTTTTGATGAAGTATTTATTTGACATTCACATATGAATTTAATAGTTAATCTTGTTCGTCCTTTTTCATTTTTATGGCCCCTGGGTTCTGTTGCTATTTCTGGACGAGTTGCGATATAAGAGTGGAGTCTGCAGATCTGGTGAATTATTGCTTCCTTAAAACAATTGTCAAATAGAAGAAGGCAATTAAAATAATGGAAATTTATTATTTTTGTGACTTTGAATAATTTTGTTGTATTTCACATGAGAATAACATTTTATATGTGTGCTTATGTGTATGTATGTGTGAAAAGAATGAGGACTGTAGCTAAAATAAACTTAGTCTTGGTCAAGGCAGTATGATTATTTTAGCAAAATTAAATAATGAAAATAACTCTTTAAAATAAATCTCTCTATAGACTAAAATATTCTTATTTTAAATATTTTCCCTTAAGCATTATTGTCAATTATTTAGTCAAACTAGAAAACAATAACCTCCATAAGAGTCTAAGGCCATTCACTAGTGTTCTTAAGTTAGTAAAACGGTGTGTTGGTGAGGTGGTATCAATGTAGAAATCATATGGATTATGTAAATTAAATCATCCTATGAATGTGCTGTCCTTTTTAAAGCTAACCTGCTAGTGCATTCTTTTGCAGTCTTACTTGTTTCCTTCCTACTCTCCATTTATGATGAGGACATATGTATCTATATTTTCACCTGTTGTATGGTATGTTTTACATGTATGTTTTATTTGCTTTCTTGAATGTGAACTTAGTATTTCCATCTTTTGTATTTCTCTTTACTTTCCTTGAACACTGTTGTGTCCTCCTTATTGTCTAGTCATGCCTCCTTTCATGTCTCTCGTCTAAGGTACTTTACCAAATCTAAATCAATGGTGCAGCCTTTTACTTTTCTTATAACATTCTGTTCTTGTGCTGATGTCTCAAGTTTTACTTCATTTAGATAAGCCCACTTCCATCTGTGCGTCTCCTCAAATTCCTAAGAGTCCTCCAAGGCACTCATCCCTACCTCCTCACGTGCAAATATCCAAATGCTGTATCCTCTTCTTTCACCAACTTTCCCACATACCTCATCTCCTGGGGACTAATTTTGCCAAGCTCTAACCAGTTCTGCTTAACCCCGTCTACCAATTAGTCTCTACTTGGATTCTACTAGCTGAATCTTTTGCAATATGTTATTTTCCCGAGTTCTACACCATTACTTGCACTTGGCCATCCATCGTTGTAATTCCTTCTTTGTCTTGGTCTCATGTTTGATCATGCTCCTGTGAAGCATTTAGGACCTTTTAGCAGATTGTGCCAACATTTATTAGAGTATATATTTGGGAAAATCCACATATCTGCAGTATCAACATGTTCATCTGAAGATTACAATGAAAACATTTATTTTAATTTAATACTATTTTATACTTTACACTGATTAAATGTTTCAGATACCATAAAATGCTATTTGGTTTTCCTACTGTCCATATTTATTGAACAACTATTTCTTCAAAACACATTTACCAACAAAATTATTAAAAGTGCTACAAAATGCTGGTTGTTAAATGTTAACTGCTAATAGTGTTATTAATGCTTCCAAAATGGCGTGGACAGAGTAGATGTTGGGAAGATGTTTCCATTGGTAGGAGAGGATAGGTCCCAAGGGACCCTTAGAGTAAAGAAAAGACCTTTTAGAATGGAGATAAGGCAAAACTTCTTCTGTCAGTTAATGGTGAATCTATGGAATTCATTGGCACAGAATGTTGTGAACGCCAAGTCATTGAGTATGCTTAAAACTGAGATAGACAGATTCTTGAATATCAAGGGGAGAAAGCAGGAGAATGTGTTGGAGAAACTTAGCAGCCATGATTGAATGGTGGAGCAGACTCAGTGGGCTGAATGCCTAAATTCTAATCCTATGTCTTAAAGTCTTGAAATGTATTTTAAAATTTCATCCTATGAGCAACACTTCAAAATACGTATCAATAAGTTCCAGTGGCTGGCTGGTTGATATGCTTGCATGCTTTACCAAAGAGAAGTTATATGTGGGTTTATTTCCCGAAGTTCCACTTAGAAGCTATGAATTCATGATCCTAACACAAGAAACAAGGTGAGTTCAAGCTCCAAGGAATTGATGAAACGTGTGAAAATCAAAGATTAGGAAGGCAATATTAATACCAGAAGTAATCTTAGATTATTTGTCATCGTGACCTTGTAGTTGCTATGTTCTTTATTTGTAATCAGTATTGCACTATGAAAACCCCAAAAAAGTTATGAATTTTTCCGTAATCCAATTAATAACCATTAAGCTATAAATCCTCAGCTGCAATGTTCATTATGCAGTAACAATTGTACTGTAAAATCTTTAACTGGAGTCAATAAAATACTGTTAATGACAAATTGAAGTAACTATGTATATTTAGAAGGAATGTGGAACAACATAAACCAAGAGAGATGAGAGGAAAGGTCAAACTGATACAGGCGATAATGTCCTATGTTGTAACAGTGATTACACTTCAAAATACTTCATTGGCTGCAAAGCATTTTAGAATTCCCTGAAAGGCATTATATGATTTCAATTTATTTCTTTTTGTGTTCATTTTGTTGGTATATGTGTTTTGAAGAAACAGTTGTTCAATAAATATAGATAGGTAGGAAAATCAAATAGTATTTTATGGTAATGAAACATTTAATCAGTGTAAAGTATAAAATAGTATTAAAATTAAAATGAATGTTTTCATTGTAATCTTCAGATGAACGTGATGATATTGCAGATATGTAGATTTTCCCAAATATGTGCTGTAATAAGTGTTGGCATAATCTACTGCAATCTGTAAATGAGCTCTAGATTAAAATTGGTACAGAATTTATTCTCTTATAACAAACAGATGTGACCTCAAAATCCCTCAAGTGTTTATTCTGGGAGTTGCTAGAATTTAAAAATAAATGCAGTTTATTTTATTACTTTGCCAAATGATCAGTTAATTCAGAAACATGTGGTACAATAAGCTGGTATAGCAGCGTCCTGTGTCACACGGGTTGTTTTAGAAAGAGTTGCTTAAAGCAACTTTTGTAGTCATAGGTCAATATTAGAGATGAGATATGCAAGGGTGCTTTATACCACAACCTGTAATCAGATTCATTTAAATAGTGGAAAGCCCTAGGAACATGTTATTTGAATGCCATCTTGCTTAGGCAATAATCTAGAGTACCACATGTAAGATAGTTTGAGATTGAAAAGGGTGAAAAACATATTTTGAATAGAATGAAAAGAATGGCATGGTGTTAAAGCACACCAGAACTCTGTGCTGTAGATAAATTCGCAATAATAATTCTGTGGAGTGGCACAGTGGTTAGCACTGTTGCCCCACAGCACCAGGGACCTGAGTTTCGATTCCAACCTTGGGTGACTGTGTAGAGTTTGCATGTTCTCCCTGTATCTGCGTTGGTTTCCTCCAGGTGCTCTGGTTTCCCCCCATAATCCAAAGATTAGATTAGATTACTTACAGCGTGATGTGCAGTTTAGGTGAATTGGCCATGCTAAATTGCCCACAGTGTTAGGTGCATTAGTCAGGGTAAATACAGGGTAGGGGAATGGGTCTGGGTGGGTTACTCATCAGAGGGTCAGTGTGAACTTGCTGGGCTGAAGGGCCTGTTTCCACACTGTAGGGAATCTAATCAAAAAAAGGTTAACAGATTGCAATTGTTACACAAGTCGAGACTTAGTCTAATGTCATCAACACCAAGATTGAGATGACATCAACACCAAGATTGTAAACCAGTCTTATTTTCTCCTGGTTGCTGAACAATCATTCATAACAGTAACAGGAAATTCTGCCAGATTAATCAATATTATTGCTTTGGGAGCAGTTGACTATGCCTTTTTTCACTCAAATGAATAGAAAATCAGGAAAAGGCCAATCATCCTGGATGCTACTTTAACAACAAGATAGTGATACGAGTGAAGGATTGGTACCTGTGAGAGACTACTCAAAGTGCCATACACTATTTCATTATAGTTTGTAAGTGTTCAAATTTGTTTAAAATTCCTGCAGTTGTTCTGCAATTACATTATAATTAATATTATCACTTTACTTCTTTCTGATAACATATTGTGAAAAGGCATTTTGCTTTGAAAAGATAAATAATCATATCCTAAAATTTTGCATATTTGCACATTTGAGTATGTGTAAAATACTGCAAATTATTAGTAGAATTACTTTAGAAAGTTCTTCTCTATGATAATTCAGTTGGTGATCTGATTTTTCATTATTCATGTTTAAATCCTCTGAATCACTTATCAGTGACAAATGTCAGCTTATCGAAATAACAAAAGAAATTTAATACCCTGCATAAATATACACAGGTTTTTGAAACAATATTTTACAAAACTCTTCAAGTAAGAAGGAAAAATTATGCTTATTTTCAAGATTCCATGATTAAGTATGTTATCTAAGCTGAAACTTGCTGCAGTTTTAAAGAAAAGAAAGTTTTATTGTTATTTGAGTGAAATGTTGAACCAATGCTGTATCTACCTGTTCAGTTGGACATAAATATAATACGACATTTTTCAAAGAGTTTCATCCTATGTCCACCCAGCCCTTAAATACTGAAGATAAAATAGCCCATAAGTCATCTCAGTGCTATGTATAAATTGCAAAATAACCCATCCACAGAGTTAGTATCAATAATCTACTGATTTTCCAATTCACTTAAAATCTTTGTTTCGCAGCTGCATTTAATGTTCTTGCCCTTTAGATTTTGTGCATATGTAACATAATTTTTTTAAAACTTGCATTTGTGAACCAAAAATCTGACTAACATTGTAGATTGTAAAAATAGCAAGACTTGCGATGATAGCTGACATGATGGAACAATAACTTTCATTACATATATTAAAACCTGATTTTAATGTATTTCCTGCTTTATAACTAAATGGTCTCTAAATTTGGAATCGGTTTTCTATTCTCTGGCTTTGCATTCGCAAATTAATTGAAACTGGAACATAATGCTCATAAAGTAGAACTAGCAAGGGAATATCCTCATGCTCTGTCATCCCCAAAGATTCACACATTCCTTTTCACTGTGAGATACAGAATCATAGAATCTAACAGCACAGAACAAAGCCATTTGGTCTAGTAAGTGTGTGTCTACACTTTAGAAGAACAGTCCAGTTAGTATCTCTCTTCTATTCCTACCCCAGACCCCTGTAATTTTGATCTATTTCAAGTAACAATGTTTGTGAGTAGTCAAATACATGGAGACTTTGTGTAAGACTACTTTTCTTTGACGTGTTTAGTTATTAAATCCTGATTGATCGCACATTCAAAAAAAGCATTAAAATACTGCAAAATATTTGGAAGGATTATTTTAGAGAGTTCTTCTCTTTAATAATTCAGTTGGTGGCATGATTCTTCTTCATTCATGCTTTAAGCCTGAGAAGCAGTTTTTCGATGATAGAGGTCACTTTATTCATTACATTCTCTTTTGAAGGCAATGATTTTGTATTCATTCCCCTGTCAAAAAGTCAATTCCAAATCCTAAGTATTCATGTGTAAAAGATTTTTATCTCCCTGTTGTCTCATGTTTTGGACATGAGAATATACAGCAGTAATGTCCCTGAAACAAAAGTACATTCTTTATCTTTTGCCTGATAGTTGTTTAGTCATTTAGGATGTTTCATTTTGTTTTCAACTTCAAGAATTGGACTAGATTATGATTTTTAGAAGTTGCTGATTATTTGTTGTTGCAATTAGTCCATTGCTCATCAAGATAGTCACATACTTGATATTTTTAAATTACAGATCTGCAGCACATTCATTAGAATGTCATTAAAATGCTTGAAACAAGCCAATTGGAAGTGACCAAATGTATGAAGCATGTTTCTGCAGTTAATTTCTCTGAGGAATAAACTGACATTCAATGGAAAAGGTCCCTAACATGTTGAACAATTAAGTTCAAAATCAATGGGTCAGTTTCAGCTCACTGCCACGGCTATAAATAAAAGTGATGATAAAGAAACCTCACTGCTATTGCAATCCATGGATGTTATGAAGCACTGAAGTATTTTTGAAGCAAAGTCACTGTTGTCATGTAGGAAACTAAATAGCCAAATTACACACAGCAAGTTCCCACAAGTAGCAACGTGATAATAATCAAATAATCTGTTCTTGTGTTATTGACTATAGGATTTTTTTAATTAAGCATTGATGGCAAGTAAATAATCTCAGGTTACGTCCTTCCACACTATTAGTTGGTGGAAATCAATTAGTTTATTCTGCTATTTAAAAAAAAGTTTGTTGACACTTGAAAAGAATCCCACCATGACATTAGGAAAATTGTAAATAGTGTAACATTCATGATTGTTGATGCACCTTTTGTAGTATATGGCACACACTGAAATGCACAGGCATGAGATATTTCCATTGTTGCTATTTGTACTCAAAGCTTAAAAGTACGTTGAAAGGGCATGCTTATAATTTTTTCTGTGAGTACTGCCCAAATGAACACATACATGAATTGAACAATGAGTCATGTTCATAATATACTTAAGTCCTGTCCATAGTATATCAATAAAGTCTTGTTTTCAATTATCTTTGTCATTTTTAGTGTCATTGTTTTCCTCATTGTAAATGATTATATTACATTTACAATAGAACTATTTCACTGCACTGAAAGTACATTCTCCCACATATGACAATGTCGTGCTAAAAGGAATTTTTGCTGCCATATGCAAAACTATTAATGTTCATATTCACACACGCGTCTTATTTAACTATGAGGAAATTCACCCCATTATCAGTGAGAAATTTTGCTGTTCATACAAATTTAGACCATTGCATTACCTTAGCCATAATTATTTTTGACTGTTTACTATGTATCGTTGTTGACTGAAAACTTGGTTGCCAATTCTACAAAATGTAATGTCAAACTGTTTGTTTTTTCCTTTAAGTGTTTACCTTTAAATCCAGAGCCACTACCTCTTTGAAATCTCTTGCTAAAGGCAGACTACCGCAAGCTGTCACATTGTGCTTCTTAAAAATCTCAAATCTATTGCATTCCCCATCCCTTAGTCCTGCATACTTATGAAAATTTAACATTTTAAGAGGATGGAGAGACAAATTGCCTCTGTAATTTTAACATAATTGATTTTTGTCTTCTAACTTTCCACACCAATATCAATATAACCTCTTTAAATTTCTTTAGTGAAGAAATCAGCTGTGCTTTCTTAATTGATAATCTACTTAATAACAATGGTATTTCACTGAACACAACATATGTGCACTAATAAAATGATTGATTCTGGCTATTTTACAAGGAATAATCACTTTTCAATGATTTTGGTATGTTATCATACCCACTTGCATGTACTGTAGCCATGAAACTACTGTCTCATACAGCACAACAGAAAGACTCTGTCACCAACTTATTCATCACTTGGCCGAAGATTGTTGAGACCAAAACAATGTCCTCTTTTGATATGGATCTCATCATCATCTTAATTTTACATTTCATTTTTAGTACTGAATACTCTATTACAGCATTTGGGATAAATCATGGCTTAATGGTACTTTGACTTTAACCTGGAATATCATTCGTCTACACTCTGGGCATTTTTGAGGTTCATTCTCTTTATTCTCAAAATTATCAATAGCATTTCTGACCTAATTTCTATTAGTTACAGTTCTCCTTTCACACGCTTGCTTCCATTTCATATTTAGACAGTCTTGTTAATATTAAGTCCTCAATTTTTTGCCTTCATCCTGATTGCCACCTTTGTGCTACAAATACTTCGGGAAAGGAATGTATTCCTAAGTTTTTTTAAAAATGTTTCCAACATTCGTTCTAGCAATTTGTTTATCTGCAAATTTAGCACACATCAAAATCGGAAGTCTATCCATACTCAATACTTTGACACTGATCAAAAACTTAAATGTCAGCCCAGATTGTAGAAACTCCAAATGTTACTTTTGCATTCTTTCAAACAATGTACAGAATTCCATTATGTAATCTTGCATGATACTATCCTCAGTCTTCCTAAATATTTCAAAATCCAACAACATTTCATAAACAATCAGGAAGCCATCTTTATGGTAAATTTTATCAAACATTCAATCTGCATTCAAATCATCTGGCTGCAATTCCATTATAAAAAAGACTTTTTTCTTCCATATTGCTTCTTCAGTAAACAAGTCGCCCCGATCCACATAATTATTTAATTCTTCCATTGGTCATAAGATTCACTCTCAGAGATAGCTAATCTTTTCACTTTTCCAAGCTTTTCATTTTGACTCAATCTTCCTGTCCTACCACTGATGTACATTTGATAAATGTTTTTGGACAGTGTCCACACTTATTTCAGCTAACCACCCTCCAAAAAACTGAACACTACTGATTACTAGCTCCCTGCATTTAAATAATCAATTCTCACTCAATTAATTTATCCATCACATATTCCTTTGTTCTCAGGAATCCCTTCAGACTTGAATAGATGATAACTTAAGGGCTAACCTGAGCAACGTAAGACCCATTATTAGATGCTACATTGGTACAGTTCCAAGATGTCCGTGCATTTCCAATGTAAAGTGTACTAAGTGCCGTCTTGGTCAAGAGGTTTGCATATGGGTGGTGAGCTGCATGAAGAAGGATTCCAGTTCCTCAGTGTGCAGCTGCTATGTAATATAGGCAGTGCATTATGCAAATAAATACTTCCTATGTTGACAGCAGTCACAGTTCCTTCATTCTGCTGCAGTCCTCTATGCCACTGTGTTTGACCCACCACAACAAGTCAAAGGTAGGCGACTCGACAAAAAGTGTTACCTACATGAGTAGCTGATGACTCCTGTTTGAAAACCACACACATGCAAACAAGAGCAATGGTGAGAGCCATAATACCACAAGGAATATTGCAGAACATTCTGCTTTCTTCAGCAATGCTTCTGCTGCCTGTTTCGTTCTGAATATAGATCTGAATGTGAATCAGTTTTAATCCAAATCTGAATGTGAATCAGTTTTAATCCAAAACTGAATCAGGAGGTGGAGCCTTGCAATACCCACCTAAGTGGATTTCAAACATTGGAATAATTTTGTACATGCCACACAAAATCGTGATTATGAGGGAACAGCTCTTACCACAGCTATCAAACTAGAAGCAGCAAGGGCAGAAAAAAGCAAGCAAACAGAAGCCAAAGAGGGGAGATACAAACATCCCCTCAAGCTTAATCTACTGTTCAATCAGGTCATTGTTAATCTTTGAAATTCTCTTTTCCATAGAACAATGGAGGCTAGATTATTGAATATATTGAAGACCGAGTTTATCAGAATTATGATCGACACAGGGATCAAGGCTTATTCTCTTTTGGGGGTTGGAGCTGGCACCGGCAGAAAAATGGCCACAATCAGATCAGCAATGATTTTACTGAATGGCACAGCAGGTTCATTGGAGCAAATTACTTACTCTTGCCCTTATTTCTTATTTCTTATGTTTTTATGATCCATTTCAACTTGAGGCAGGATTACTCCTTCCCTCATCCATAGAGATGGAGAGAGAGGCAGTGAGAAGAGGAAATAATTTGGCAATTTGATCTTGATGAGATATTCACCTCCTTCTCGCCACGTCACTAATGAGACTCTCTGTAGCCTAACAAATTTTCAATCTCACCCTCTGGTGAACTTCCATCTGACAAATCTTTTTGCTCTGGCTCCTGCATAGTTGAATCTCAGTACATTCTAATCTCTCTGTTCTAATCTCTAAAGTTTCAGTCAGTGTACAGTTAATCCCAGCATCCCTGTTGACTGGCTTTTCAACACAAAATCAAGAGAGCCTGGCAGGTGTTAAGTTAGCCTACAGTTGGTGGCATCAATTGTATAGATGCAGGCCACTGTAAACCTTGGAACCCTTCCTTTAGAGTACTGCAGGGCACTTCCAGAGCAACAAGTCTTGTTTCAGCATGCCAATGGTCTCCTCCATCGCATAGCTTTCATTGTATGCATACTGCAAACCTGAATGTTTGTGAGTTGCACATTGGAGCCATGAGCCAAGTCATCGGTGAATTGCTTTTGTTAGGGAGAAGCCATCCTTTGGTCTGCAATAGTAGCTCAATGACAATGGATGTGATTTGGCTGCTGCCAGCATACTGCACATTGATCTACATTCTCTCAGTATGGTCAGATAACAGCTGAGGAAATAGAATCCTTTTCAGTTCCAATAGACCTCAGAATATGTGCAGCACCCGCAAAGTGATGTGACTCTCTACACTGGAGTAGTCTGAAATCCTTGCAAAGCTCCTTGTTTTTTCTTCTGGCTGCTCTCTGTCAAGACAGAACAGAACTGTAATAAGTTTTCTTTAGACAGTTTCAATGAACTTCCATTATACAGCATGTGGATGTCAAATTGCAAAATGCCACAATTCCTACAACCACAACATGAAAGAAGCACCAGTCATAGAAGTTTGTTGTCTTTTACAGCCACTGGCAATGAGATCACTTCCTGTATTCTGAAGCTGCATGTGACAGATTTTAGTGGATCATTTAGAATCATAGAATCCCTGCAGTGTGGGAGCAGGACATTCAGCCCATCAAGTGCACACCGACCATCCGAAGAGCATCCCACCCAGACCCACTCCTACTCTATCCCTGTAACCCTGCATTTCCCATGGCTAATCCATCTAGTCTACACATCCCTGAACACAATGGAGAATTTAGCATGGCTAATCCACCATGGCCAAGTTATTTTGTGAAATGCAGAATTCTCAGATTTTTCACTGTTCCTTCTTAACATTCAGCTGGGAGAATGCTCCCTTAGCACCATGATAGATATGGTTTCCTGCTGACAACTTAATCTCCTCCTCCTGCCCTTCTCTGCATTCTTTCTGTCTGTATTCCTAGTCATGCTATCAACCAAGGAACATATTTGTTACTCCAACCATTCCAGGGAGAAATTGATTTGTGCAAGAACTTTGAAGTCAGGAAAAATCCTTCAACACATACCACTCTCTGTGCACTTTAACAGCTTTAAAGCGCTCTGAAAATCATCACATACTTGCACAATTGCAGCAACAGCTAGTTGAAATTAATCAACAATTAACTTGAAAGAGATTATGATCCGTTTAACTATAACGGCTAGGATATCAGCAGTTCAGGGTGTTAAGCTGTAAGGGTGTTAAGGGAGGGTATTAGGAGGGGTCTACATCTCCAAAATGGCAGCTCTTAGGCCAGAACAACATTACACATTAATTGAAATCAAAATCTATCAGCTCTGTATATTTGCAGTAGTTTTCATTTTGCCTTCTCTAAGACTTTGACCTTAATGGGATTATGGATGGCTCATACCTGAAATGGATGCCCTCAGCAGATAAAAAGGAAATTTCTAGCATCCAAATAAAGGGCAGTATGGATTTAAGTTTTGTACTTTATGGCTTTAAAATGTAGACTGAGTTACATCTGTGCATAGCAGGTTCAATTCCACATCACCCACACATCCTCTAACTCCGCTTAATTGGAGTACAACACTTGGTTTTGACTTCATCTGTGCAACTTTGTGGAAGATGTGTTATATTTGCATTGAATAAAGAAATGGATTAACTTACTGTCCTAATATGTAATCAAAATGAAAAAGTCACTCCCTTGAGCAAGTTTCTGAGAAGAGTTAAAATGTAGTTACTCAATGAGATTTTATTTATTTGTCAATAATTCCAAACCCAATCCTTTAACATGTGTCTTATTAGATAGGCAATTTTTCTAATTTGTTACCAAAAATGAATATATAGCATGAATCATCAAACACAATTATTTTTATGGGAACAATATCCAAGGACTCTGAACAAGGCAGTACATCACCAATATTGTAGAACACTTTGACCTTTGAGACAGTATTGAGCACCAAACAGTTACCCTGTGATTGTTCAGACATTATATTTAGCCCAGAAAAGATTAGTCTAGTCTAGAATGATCAACTGTAATTAGAATACAAATTTTGCATCATGCAGCACAGTGTAAAGTAACATGTATTAATTTCTATCATTTAATTTTGATTACCTTCAAAGCAACTTTAATCTGTGAATGGAAATCAAATCTTAATTCCTACATAATTGTTTTGGATAAAATAAGCAAGCTATCTGCTGGGAGCTGAACCTTGAGTACTCAGAGTCCTCAGAACTAAGATTACTAATAATAATCATTGAACTTACTGAGTTACCTTAGCAACTATGATATAGGCCTCTCCCCTCGTGGTTTGATCCTAAATTCTCTGTGAAGTCCAAAATGGGGAACCGATTATTGAAAGTTACAGCGTAAATGCTCTGGGATGTTGTGATTTGAAGAATTCTTTTTGTCCCCTTTCAGCATCAGCACCATGATGACATTTCCCCCTACATTTTGAAAATATGTATAACTACATCTTGTAGTCTTACATTAATGAAATGAATCATTAAATTAAGGCCCTGTCTGCTCTCAGGTATGCATAAAAGATCTCACAACATCATTCTGAAGAAAAGCTGGGGAATTATCATCATCCCTTAGTCAACATTATTAAAAACAAAATTATATGGTTATTATCACACTGCAGTTTGCAGGAGCCTGGGTATACAAATTGGTTGCTGCTTTTCCTACATTAATGACTGCATTCCAAAGCACTTTATTAGCTCTAAAGAGCTTTGGTAGGAGCTACATAAATGCAAGTTTTTCTATATTTTATTTCCTTCCTGCTGTATAAGCACAGATGCAGTATATAATGTCTGCATAATATGCATATACCACCATATAATAAATATATATCAGTAACATTGAATCAAAGGTGGAATTTTACATTCCACCAGCTGTGATTTTAAAGGCAATGTGGTTCTCATAAAATACAATGTATGTCTTGTCCCCCTGTTTTCCATTTGATGTGGGAGGGGAACTGTAGAGGATTTAGAAGTGCCACCCACTCTTTGTCTTACTGAGGCCCTTTAGTGGCCAATTAAAGGGCATTTATGTACCTTATTCTGCCCCATTGATATTTTACCCAGGGCAGATAGAGGCCTATTGCTAAGCAGGTAACTTGACAGCTTTAGCAAGGGGTGATCTTTGGAGATTCTCTATGCCCTTCAGAAACATGCCCACAAGGGGGCGGATTATATTACATCTCCCCACCCAAAATTCACACTCACATTTAACATTACTCATTGTTTTTAATAATGTTGACTAAGGGACTATAAAATGCCTATCTACGATGCAAGTAAGCTCAAGGTTTGAATTATAAATGATGCTAATGAATCTTCACTATTTTTAAATCTATGTTTTTGTAGATGATTTCAAAGTGAAACAATTGCATGCCATTTGCAAAAATAAATCTGTAAAAAATGCATGGGAGGAAAAGCATATAGCATCATAGAGTCATAGAGATGTACAGCATGGAAACAGACCCTTCAGTCCAACTCATCCATGCTGACCAGATATCCTAACCTAATCTGGTCCCATTTAGCAGCACTTGGCCCATTTCCCTTTAAACTTTCCTATTCATGTACCCATCCAGATATCTTTTAAATGTTGTAATTGTACCAGCATCCATCACCTCCTCTGGCAGCTCATTCATTACAAGTTCCACCCTGTGTGTAAAAAAGTTGTCCCTTAGATCCCTTTTAAATGTTTCCCCTGTCACTCTAAACCTCTGCCCTCTAGTTGTGGAATCCTCCACCCCAGAAAAAAACCTTGTCTATTTATCTTATCTGTGTCCCTCATAATTTTATAAACCTCTATAGGGTCATCCCTCAGCCTCCGATGCTCCAGGAAAAACAGCCCCAGCTGATTCAGCATCTCCCTATAGCTCAAATTCTCCAACTGTGGCAACATCCTTGTAAATCTTTTCTGAATCCTTTCAAGTTTCGCATCATGCTTCAGATAGGAGGGAGACCAAAATTGTAGGCAATATTCCAAAAGTGGTCTAATCAATGTCCTGGACAGCTGCAACATGATCTCCCAACTCCTATACTCAATGCTCTGACCTATAAAGGAAAGCATACCAAACACCTTCTTCACTATTCTATCTACCTGTGACTTCACTTTCAAGGAACTATGAACCTGCACTCCAAGGTCTCTTTGTTCAGCAACACTCCCCAGGACTTTCCCATTAAGTGCATAAGTCCTGCTCTGATTTATCTAAATTAAACTCCATCTGCCACTCCTCAGCTCATTAGCCCATCTGATCAAGATCCTGTTCTTCTCTGAGGTAACCTTCTTCGCTGTCAACTGACCTCCAAATTTGGTGTAATCTGCAAACTTACTAACTACGCCCCATGTACACATGCAAACCATTTATATAAATGATGAAAAACAATGGACCCAGCACCAATCCTTGTGGCACTCCACTGGTCACTCCAGTCTGAAAAGCAACCCTCCACCACCACCCTCTGTCTTCTACCTTTGAGCCAGTTCTGTATCCAAATGGATAATTTTCCCTGTATTCAATGAGATCCAACCTTGCGAAACCAATCTCCCATGAGGAACCTTGTCGAATGCCTTACTGAAGTCCAGAAGGATCACATTCACCACTCTGCCCTTGTCAATCCTCATCATTATTTCTTCGTGATTTCTCACGCACAAAGCCATGCTGACTGTCCCTAATCAGTCCTTGCCTTTCTAAATACATGTTAATCCTGTCCTTCAGGAATCCCTCCAATAACTTGACTACCATCTTTTGTAAATAGTGGCACCACGTTAGCCAACCTCCAGACTTCTGGCACCTCACATGTGACTATCAACAAGGAGCCCAGCAATCACTTCCCTAGATTTTCACAGAGTTGTAGGGTACACCTGATCAGCTTCTGGGAATTTATTCACTTTTATGCATTTCAAGACTTCCAGCACCACCTCCTCTGCAATATGAACATTTTTCAAGATGTCACCATCAATTTTCCCACATTTTATATCTTCCATGTCCTTCTTCACAGTAAACACTGATGCAAAATACTCATTTGGTATCTCCCCATCTCCTGCAGCTCCATACATGGGCTGCCTTGCTGATCATTGAGGGGAGAAAGTGAGGACTGCAGATGCTGGGGATCAGAGCTTAAAAATGTGTTGCTGGAAAAGCGCAGCAGGTCAGGCAGCATCAAAGGAGAAGGAGAATCGACGTTTCGGCATAAGCCTGAAGAAGGGCTTATGCCCGAAACATCAATTCTCCTTCTCCTTTGATGCTGCCTGACCTGCTGCGCTTTTCCAGCAACACATTTTTAAGCTCTGATCATTGAGGGGCCCAATTCTCTCCTTAGTTACCCTTTTGTCCTTAATGTATTTATAAAATTCTTTTGGATTCTCTTTAATCGTTTTTTGCCAAAGCTATCTCATGTCCCCTTTTTGTCCTCCTGATTTCCCTCTTAAATATTCTCCTCCAACCTTATACACTTCTAAGCATTCACTTGATTTCTGCTGTCTATACCTCACATATGCTTCCTTATTTTTCTTAACCAAATCCTGAATTTCTCCAGTCAGTCAGCATTCCCTATACTTACCAGTCTTTCCTTTCATCCTAACAGGAATATACTGTCTCTGGACTCTTGTTATTTCATTTCTGAAGGTTACCCATTTGCCAGCTGTCCCTTTACCTATGAACATCTGCCCCCCCAATCAGCTTTTGAAAGTTCTTGCCTAATACTATCAAAATTACTTCATCCAATTTAGAACTTCAACTTTTAGATCCGATATATCCTTTTCCATCGCTATTTTAAAACTAATGGAATTATGGTCGCTGGCCTCAAAGTGTTTCCCCACTGACAACACAGTCACTTGCCCTGCCTCATTTCCCAAGAATAGGTCAAGTTTTGCACCTTCTCTAGTAGGTATATCCACATACTGAATCAAAAGTTTTCTTGTACACACTTAACAAATTCTTCTCCATCTGAACCCTTGATACTATGGCACTCCGAGTCTATGTTTAGAAACTTAAAACCCCTACCAAAACCACCCTAGTATTCTTACAGATAACTGAAATCTCCTTACAAATTTGTTTCTAAATTTCCCATTGACCACTAGGGAGTCTATAATACAATCCCAATAAGGTGATCATCCCTTTCCTATTTCTCAGTTCAGTCCGAATAACTTCCCTGGATATATTCCGAGGAATATCGTCCCTAAGTACAGCAATAATGCTATCCCTTATCAAAATTATTCCCCCTCCTCTCTTGCCACCCCCCCCACCCCACCTTTCTAGCCTTATAGCATTTGTATCCTACAACATTAAGCTGCCAGTCCTGTCCATCCCTGAGCCATATCTCTGTATTTGCTATCATAGCCCAGTCCCATTTCCCTAACCATGCCCTGAGTTCATCTGCCTTCCCTGTTAGGCCCCTTGCATTGAAATAAATGCAGTTGAATTTATCAGCCTTACCTTGTTCTCTGCTTTATCCCTGCCTTCCCTGACTGTTTGACTCGATTCTTTCCTTAATTGTGCCAGTCTAACATTGATCTCTTTCCTTGCTATCCTCCTGGGCCCCAACCCAAACTTACTAGTTTAAACCCTCCCGAGTAGCTCGAACAAATCTTCCTGCCAACATATTAGTTCCCTTGCAATTCAGGTGTAATCCATCCTTCTTGTACAGGTCACGTCTACCTCAGAAGAGATTCCAATGATCCAAAAATGTGAATCCTTATCCCCCCTCACCAGCTCCTCAGCCACACATTAATTTGCTTGATCCTCCGATTCCTACCCTCACTAGTTCATAGCACTGGGAGTAATCCAGATATTATTAACCTTGAGGACCTCCTTTGTAAATTCCTGCCTAACTTTCTATATTCTCCATTCAGAATCCCACCCTTTTTCCTTCCCATGTCATTAGTTCCAATGCACACATCGATCTACTGCTGGTCCCTCTCCCCTTTGAAAACCTTCTGCACCATCTCCAAGATATCCTTGATCCCGGCACCAGGGAGGCAATACACTATTCTGATTTTTCGCTGCTAGCCACAGGAATGTCTGTCTGTGCCTCTGACTACAGAGTTCCCCTATCACAATTGATCACTTGGAACCAGATATATCCCTCATTACATTAGAGCCATTCTCGGTACCAGAAACTTGGCTGTTTATAGTACATTCCCCTGAGAGTCCATCACCTCCTACAATTTCCAACACAGCATACATGTTTGAGATGGAGATAGCCACAGAAGACCCCTGCATTACCTGCCTATCCCTCCTATATTTCCTGGAGTTAACCCATCTACCTGTACCTACGGCTTTTCTCCCTTCCTATAATTGCCATCCATCACCTAGCTCTTGTAAAGTCCTCATTGCCTCTAAATGCCGCTCCAATTGATCTATGCAATCTGATAGGATTCGCAACCAAAGATACTTCCTGCAGACATAGTCATCAGTAACATGAAAACTCTCCCTAATCTCCCACATCCAACAGGAAAAGCATATCACTCTACTAAAGGCCATCTTTGCTCCTTCACAAAATATAGACCCAGAACATAGCACTGTCTTGTTCCTCTAAAAAAAAATCAGTGTTCCAGCCTAACTTCGTACTTATGGTTTATATTTTTAAAATGTAACCAAGAGACAGATCTCAATAAAACATTTAATCAAGAAAGAACTCATTCTACTCACTACTGTAGACTTCCAGAAAAGTTCATAGAGTCATAGAAATGTACACCATGGAAACAGACCCTTCGGTCCAACCTGTCTATGCCAAACAGATATCCCAACCCAATCTAGTCCCACCTTCCAGCACCCGGCCGATATCTTCTAAACCCTTCCTATTCATATACCCATCGAAATGCCTCTTAAATGTTGCAGTTGTACCAGTCTCCACTATTTCCTCTGGCAGCTCATTCCATACACGTACCACCATCTGCGTGAAAAATCTGCCCTGTAGGTCTCTTTTATATCTTTCCCCTCTCACCCTAAACCTATGCCCCCTAGTTCTGGACTCCCCCACCCCAGGGAAAGACTTTCTCTATTTATCCTACTCATGTCCCTCATAATTTTGTAAACCTCTATAAGGTCACCCCTCAGCCTCCGACGCTCCTGGGATAACAGCACCAGCCTGTTCAGCCTCTCCCTATAGCTTAAATCCTCCAACCCTGGCAACATCTTTGTAAATCTTTTCTGAATCCTTTCAAATTTCACAGCATCTTTCCAATAGGAAGGAGACAAGAATTGCACGCAATATTCCAACAGTGGCCTAACCCAATGTCCTGTACAGCCGCAACATGACCTCCCAACTCCTGTACTCACTACTCTGACCAATAAAGGAAAGCATACCAAATGCCTTCTTCACTATCCTATCTACTGTGACTCTGTCTTCAAGGAACTATGAAGGTCTCTGTGTTCAGCACAGACCTTGCCATGAACTGTATAAGTCCTGCTAAGATTTGCTTTCCCAAAATGCAACATCTCGCATTTATCTGAATTAAACTCCATCTGCCACTTCTCTGCCCATTGGCCCATCTGATCAAGATCCTGTTGTAATCTGACTGTTCGCTACATCTCCAATTTTGGTGTCATCTGCAAACTTATTAACTGTACCTCTTATGCTCACATCCAAATCATTTACATAAATGATGAAAAGTAGTGGACCCAGCACCGATCCTTGTGGCACTCCACTGGTCACAGGCCTCCAGTCTGAAAAACTTACTGGGCGGCACGGTGGCACAGTGGTTAGCACTGCTGCCTCACAGCGCCAGAGATCCAGGTTCAATTCCCGCCTCAGACGACTGACTGTGTGGAGTTTGCACGTTCTCCCCGTGTCTGCGTGGGTTTCCTCCGGGTGCTCCGGTTTCCTCCCACAGTCCAAAGATGTGCAGGTCAGGTGAATTGGCCATGCTAAATTGCCCATAGTGTTAGGTAAGGGGTAGATGTAGGGGTATGGCTGGGTTGCGCTTCAGCGGGGCGTTGTGGACTTGTTGGGCCGAAGGGCCTGTTTCCACACTGTAAGTAATCCAATCTAACGCTCCACCACCACCCTCTGTCTTCTACCTTTGAGACAGTTATGTATCAAAATGGCTAGTTCTTACACGTAAAAACTATGCATTTATCTGTTCCTATGCTGTGAGTACTTCCACGTAGGTTCCTCCAAGGTGAGCTGTGAATTTTGCTTTGTTCATTTTTCCTAGACGCACTCTTGATGTCCGGAGATACAACTATGCAGATTCACTGCTGCGTCAGTTAGCAGGAGAGGTCTCTTTCTTTCTCTCTCTCCCTCACTGACCATACAGTCGCTGCATTTGTCTGTCTTCCTCCTAAAAGTGCCGTTCTTTTGATTTCTTTCCCCAAAGTTCCAAAACAATGCAACAGCATATAAAACAGTAATTGCTGTTCCTGGAATTCGCGGAAACCACCTCCAATACCTAGAATACCTCAAAAAAGGAGCAGCTCTGACAGCCACAATTTTTTCCCATCCTCTATCTTGGATATATATAAACTCCAAATTTGGGGAGGAACAAGTCTCTCTAAAACTTATGATTCAAAGTACTGAGTAATCGTGTTTTATGCAGGTAACAATTGAATGAAAGTTGAAAGTTACCAATGCATCTAAATTGCCTTTTACAAACATCAGGATTTGGAATATTTGCTTCATATCAAAGACTTACATCTTTGCAATAACTTTTCTACGTACATAGTAGATTGTAAGATATTTTGGCTTTTTTTCCTTTGAAAGCCATCGGAAGAAAAGTAAAGGGTTGAAATTAGATAATAATTCTCCCATTAATTCTGCAACTTCACTGCAACAGCCATGTACATCTTGGAAAAACAACAGCTAAGTGGGAAAATCCCTGTGAAATTCAGACCATAGCTTTAATACTTGTATATTTTTCAATACTTCATTACTTTTAAAAGTAGTACATATTCTGAACAATTTCAAAGGAAGCTACTTAATTGAAAGGTATAAAATATGCTAATGGAAAGTTGCTTCTCCCAGAGACTGCACAATAAATGATCTACTTGTTTGTCTAATTATTTGGAAAGTCATTTCTCATTACTCTGTTGAAAAATACTTTGATCTACATCAGCCTGTAAAAGCAGCATGATTTTGACATGATTTGCAGGGCGTTTAGAACAGAGTAGTAACAACAAGGAATGCAATCAAGGTTGTGGAACAGGGAAGTGGTTGGGCACACTACAACAAGTTGCAAAAGACAGGAGGGACAATTGTCATGCCCTTGGCAGTGGGAGAAGGGGCAGAAGGATTCTTAAGTTTATGTTAATTGATAGGACTTGAACTAGACGTAGTGTAACATGTTCTTTATTTTGTATCGTGTATCATAAATGTGAATTGTACTAATTGAACTAAGAAAATGCTCATGGATTGTTCGTGGCATTTATTTGCAGGAAATGATTTCTGCTGTTTACTATGTTTTAAGTATAATGAATATATTTGATACTGAAGTAATAAATTTAATTTCACAATAGGATGCTTGTTCCTATGATTTTGGGTTTTAGACATTTTTAATGAACCTTCATGGTATTCTTCATTTGCTAGGAGACAGTGAAGACTGCAGATGCTGGAGATCAGAGCAGATATGTTTTTTATGGGGTTTCACTCACACAGCCATTTGCGTGATAAAATATCCTGAGAATGTAATAATATCATCCTGTTGTCAAGTGGACTGGATTAAATGTGTACCTCCTCAATCTCTCTGATGGCAGACCACGTTAATAGATAATGAGACAATATCTGGTTCCAATCTTCCAATCACTGTCAATATTATGGCAAATCTGCTGCCTCCATAGATTCCTACAATAAAATCATTTGCACAATTTCAGCCAGTGTTTCCAATCTTGACTGAAGTATAGATGGTTCAGAACAGTATTGAAAAGGAAATGCAGAGGAGAAGACCAGCAAAGCAAGAACATACTGCATTTTACATTAGCTGCCGTCTTCTTGAGTCTCAAGGAGCAGATGAGATGTAACACAGGCTTTTGAGACAGGTAAGGGTGGGGGAGATATCAGAAAGCTGTCGGGCATTGCATTTGGGGAGAGCTAACAAGGCAAGAGGTTACACTGTGACTGGTAGGAACCTGGATAGTACTGAAGATCAGAGGGGATCTTGGCGTGCAGAACCACAAATCCCACAAAGTGATAGGGCAGGTAGATAAGGTGGTTAAGAAAACACATGGAATACTTGCCTTTGTTAGCGTAGGCATAGAATACAAGATCCAGGAATTTATGCTGGAACTGAAAAACACTGGTGAAGCTACAACTGAAGGACTGTGTACAGTTCTGTTCCTCACATTGTAGGAAGCATGTGATTGCACGAGAGATTTACCAGGATACTGCTTTCACTGGAAAGTCTCAGTTATAAGGAAAGATTGAATAGGCTGGGATTATTTTCATAAAAACCCTGAAGACTGAGAGAGGACATTGTGGAGGTGTATATGATTATGTGGACTTAGAGTAGATAGGAAACCACATTTTGCAATAGTACTGGGGTTAATAAGCTCAAGGGGGGTGTAATTGAGGTGTATGAGACAACAAAGAACAAAGGAAATTACAGCATAGGAACAGGCCCTTCAGCCCTCCAAGCCTGTGCTAATCCAGATCTTTTATTTAAACCTGTTACCTATTTTCTAAGGATCTGCGTCCCTCTGCTCCCTGCCCAAATGATAGGGTTTCAGTTTAATAGTTAGTCAGGGGTTTGATTGGATAGTTAATAGACTAACTTTTCCTGAGTAACTGTTCACATAAATGCAAACTCTCAAATTTAAATGGATATTTTCAGAGGATTTGAAGTGTAAGACAATTGTTCAGTGGAAGCTTCAATTTTCTGAGCATTTCCTTTAGAGTCTGCTGTAATAAACGTTTTGTTGGGTCCCCATGTGCAACTCCCATCCGTCACAAAGCTAGTCCCTTTTTCTTTTCTAAAACTGTTCCTTGGCTCAAGGACACTCTGTCCTTGATTTTCTTCGGAGGGGCAATAAACCCGGCTGGGCTCCGAAAAGTCTGGTTTGATACAGAGATGAAAAGGATTTTGAGAGGCCTTTTGTTTATACATAAACAGATGATACTTCAGGCCAAAGTGGTCATGTTTTAGAAGTGACTTGTATAATGAAAGGAGAATGGTCAGCTCTCTAGCTGTAAGCATGTGTTCCATTTATACTGGTTTTTAAAGGGAGTTTGCAATTGAGTTTGTCTATTTGGAACAGCACAATGAAGTCTAGTTTGGATCATCTGAGTTCTGTAGGGGTTCTTTATTCTGTTCTTTGTGTTTCATTGTGTATTTTTATGAATAAATTTTTGTCTGTTTTAAAATCTAGTAGTCAACCTGGCTATCTTACTCCAGGTAATTTTCACTGTACACTTGCCAAACAAATTGCAAAGTTATTGTCTGGGGCTGCCTGCTTAAGAATGTTTGAGTGGTCTGGCCTACTCCATAACACATACAAGTGTAAGAAATCACTGACTCAATGGAAATTGGAAAATCAAAACCCTTATCCAACTTATCTGTACTATATCTTGTTGTCACATTCTTGTCATATAATTTGGGTCCTAAATTGTTATAAATTGCCCTATTTTCATTATTGTCTTAAATGCTTAATCACTGTGTCATATGGCCACTGAACTTCAACAATTATCAAAATACTTTCTGCATACTTTTCTGAAACCTTTCTTGTTTTAAAGTTGACATTTGTATCTCTCAGTAGCATCTAAAATAATGGTTTGACTACGGAAATCCTATTTTCATAATAACATTTTAAATGTATTTGTCACATTGTCTTTCATTTTCTGTAGTGCCTTCCTAAAACGCCTGAACTTTGACATGCGGCTTTTACAACTCACTGAGGAGAAGTGAATCGGATGTGATTTTTCATTCTCCGTGATTGGTCACAACCAACATTCAGTTCTCTTTCACAAATAGCTCTACCTTTCTCCAATTAAAAGAAGTGAACTGTTTTCACCAAAAAATGTTAAAGTGCCAATTACAATGTTTTCTTGAGTGAATGAAATGAAGTTTCATTACATGCTAACCCCAAGAAAAATAATAAAGATGTGCTGTCAACCATATGGCCTCTGTGAAAACACATAGGCATACACAAAGTTAAAAGAGAATAGCAGTCAGTACAAAAGGAAGAGAAAAGGAAAAATGTTAGGATCCCTTGAGTGTTCTTGAGATGTAAGGGTATAAATTAAGATGACAGTTAGTCCATTAATTTCTGGGACCACCAGAAGGAAAGCATATTACAGTTTTTCTTTGCATTCTTAGAGTTCTAACATTTCTCTCTAATTGGTATTTTCACTGATTTCTTTTTCTTCTTCATAAACAGAGAGAGACTTCTCAGTCTGTGTTGTGTGCTGCATCCTTAGTTTCATCTCTCTGTCTCTCTATTTCTCTCAAAAACAATATCCTTGAAATGACAACTTTGTTGTGTACTCTATGTTTGCAGCAGGTAAAGTCCTACCTCCAACAATGTGAACATTCCCATAAAAGTAGAAATCAAAATAAGAGATATGGGTATTTTCTAGTTCACTACACAGCAGCTGGCTTCCTTGTCTTTGGATAAGTTGTTAATTTCAGCTCAACTGACTGTTGCTTAATCCTTTGGTGTTCGAAAACCTGGTCACTTGTGAGGTCAGATGATGTCCATGACCATTTTATATCTGTGTTTTAGTTTATTTATCAAATGATTTCCATCTATAAAAGTGCTAGGTATTAAACTGGATGATGGAATTCAAAGATCAATAGTCCATGTTTTATATATTTATGGCATGGCCTGAAATTTGATAGTGTGCCCAGGTGAGGAGAGATAAATCAGCTCCCTTCTTTTTAACCCCTTGTTTGGCCACAAAGATTTTTAATTCTTTTTAGTATTCATTCTTCCATTAAAAGGTAGTTGGCTAGATCAAAATTAAATGTCCTCAAGAAAAGTAATAAATTGCAACATCAGGCACATACAAACACAGTTTTTTAAGAGAAGAATATCTTGTATAAAAATGAAGATCAAGAATAGGCAGTTTAAAATATCCTTAAGAGTCAGATTCTAACTTGACCCCACTGTTGTTTCATTGATTATCTGTATCCTCAGGAGTAACAAAATTTGTGAGACTTTTGAGTTCTCAGTGAACAAATGTCTCTCTAATTTGCTTTTCACTGAGTATTGTCTAATAAGAGGCTAAGAGAAAACAGCGATAGAGTCTTCCAGTTCTGTTGTTACAAATCCAAAGTTTTCTCTCTCTTGTCTGCCTGAAAACAATTGTTTGAAATACAGTTCATTTGTATAGTTTGCACAGTGATCAGTTATTGCACTTGACTAGCCATATCAATACTGTGGTTACATAATCAGATCAGAGTCTAGGAACCCTGCAGTACCATAGAGTCATAGAGATGTACAGCATGGAAACAGACCCTTTGGTCCAATCTGTCCATGCCGACCAGATATCCCAACCCAATCCATCTCTAAGATGCACCACAGAAGTTCACCAAAGATCCTTAGACACCACTTTTCAAATACATTACCATTTCTGGTTAGAAGGACAAGGACAGTAAATACATGACAATACCACTACCTGCAAGTTCCTCTCCAAGCCATTCGCAATTGTGATTTGTAAATAAAGAGCCATTCTTTCACTGTCACTGGGTCAAGATCCTGGAAATCCCTTTCTAATGGTATTTTGTGACTACCTACACCAAATGGACTGCCCCAGTTCAAGAAGGCAGCTCACCATCACCCTCTCAAAGGCAACTAGAGATGGGCATTAAATACTGGGCAAACTAGCATCACCCACATCCTATAAATGTGCAAAGAACTGTTTTAAAGTGGTTTGCAAATGCAAATAGTGTTTGAGATTCTGCCCTGCAATATCAGTCAAAGCAGTTCTACAATGCAGAGGAACCAGTCATAGAGTCATAGAGATGTACAGCACAGAAACAGACCCTTCGGTCTAACTCCACCATGCCAACCAGATAAGCTACCAAAAGAAGTAACTTTGTTAAAAAATATTTACCTGAAAGTAAGCAGGTAGTTGCAGGAGATATGTATTGAAATTACAAGCTGCTGTCAGTAGTTAAGTCAAATTGATGATAATGAAAGCAGTAAATTGGGCCTCACATCTATTCTGACAGACAAATTCCCTGTTTACCTTCACTACAAACAAACTTATCAAACAATGCTTTTCCTCAGAGCTTTAACACGAAGTGAGTTTGATTGTGCATGTTGAACAATTTCCCTACTACATCAGTAGCAGCCAGTGCTGGACATCTTCTTTATCTTTAATTCTAGTCGTTTTTGTACAAAATGTTTCTGAATTGTATGCAGGAAAGCTGAAGGATAACTGTCAACGTTTTACTGAGGTGAGATGCATAGAGTTGCAAGAGTAGGATGAATGATAGCAGAATGAAGGAGTGGAAAGACTATAGTTGAGTAAATCAGTTAAAGATGATCAAGCGTAGGTTTTGGTGAGACTGTGATAGGAAGGAGTATGATGGTAAAAGGGTTAAGGATGGTGAGGGATTTGGGAGCATGTTTGATTGTTGGAATGAATAGGGCATTGCTGTGCTTAGGACCATCATTTCCCTGTAATTTCCATGATAAAGGTGCAGCTATTAATGGCCCCCTGTCCTTAGTACACCAAGTGATACTATCCATTAAATCCACCCTGAAAGGAAAGTAGAAAAGTAAATAGAGCAGAAAGCTAAAAAGAGTTAAGGAATTAGAAGCAGCAAATAAGAGCAAGACAGAACCAGAGAAGGAAAGACAAAAAAAAGCAAAGACGGGTATGTGTAGAGGGCAACCATATTCACTAACTCACTATGTTTAACTCCACAAGAGATTCACATCAGTACACTCAAAAATGCTTTTTCAACTTTACCAAGTTAATGTCCCCATATACAGACCGTGTAAACTTCTTGTGCTGTACCAATTGTCCAACCTGTACGATCGTCATTAATAGTAGGGTTTAGTTACAACATAATGAGTTTGTATTTCCCTTACAAATATGCACATTGGAATTTAAAGTGGTAAAATAAAAATATGGACAGAATACATGACTTTAAGATGTTAATTGAATTGCTTTGGTTCCATTGTTCACCACTCACTAACCCAGCTGGACTTGAAATCTAAATTCATTGATGTACAACAAGGATTAGACCCTGCTCATATGAGCTGACATATGGTATGTATTAATTCATATACCCACAGTATCACCAATGCCAAAACCAAATCTCTTAACCAGTTGGTTTACCATATTGGAAAGTATTTTACATACTAACACGTTCTAGCTGATTTGATGTAGCCAGAGTTTGAAGCCTTCCTTTCTAATTAGTATTTCAGTTCTTTGTCAGGGTAACCTTGAAACAGTCTTTGAAACGGCCACAAGTTCCAAGTTGTCAACTTGAAAGAATTGAGGTATCTAATGATGAACAAAGTGACATTAATACATAATTTTGACCCCAATTAACCCTAGGTGCAACAGTTCAAGCTACATTGTGACAAGTGGGCCATTAGAGTAAAAGGAGGTTTAAGATTGTAACCTTTAGAGTGCCAAATATTTTTACAACAAAAAAAGAATAGAAAGACATCTGAATACAAGAACAATTTAGAACAAATGAGAAGCCTTAAATTTAGACCCAATCTCTTTAAATGAAATGTCGATAGGTGCAATTTATAATCTTCTAGAAAGAAATACATTAACCATAGAGGCAAAATAGTCTTACCAGACCATATGGCTGCACTCTCATTAGTGAACATGATGACCAGTGGTGGTTGAACTTGAGGGTAACCATGCCTCAGACAAGGGGAGAATTTGAGAAGAGAGTTCTTCATCATAACCTCAGCCAGAGTGGAAATTGAAACAAAGTTGCTGTCATGCTGCAGCACAAACCAGCCAGCGGAGCTAACCCACCACAACAATGTCTGTACATGGCAGAGAAAAGATGCTTCTCTACACCCATGGTTAACAGCTTCCTTTCAGGAATTAATTGGTTTAGGAGGTATTTTGGTTGAGGTCAAACTGACTAGAAGGGTCCAGTTTTGATCCCTAATCTGCTGCACTGGTCTGGGTAATGGTGAAATGTTTAATTGAGTCTCAGAATTCTTGGGTTACTTTGCTGAAGTCCTAGAAATATGAAAAAAAATATAAAATATGTAGAACTTTAACTGTTAACTGTTAGAAATACCTTAGGCGTTAGGTTCATGTGGTCTTAAAAGAGGAAGTGATGAACGTGACTTTTATTTATAATCTAGTGTATCAGATGATGTTAAATCTTACATCCTTCAAATCCAAAGGGTGAATTTATTTGAAAGTTACAGTTATTAAATTTATTTCAAAGACAATGTAATTAAGCTATTTTCTTTATCTCTGTGTATGAATGAAGTTATACTCTATGATGCAGATCTCTAGGAAACCCCTTTCAGTGGAGCAATTATTATTGTTATTGTTAATTCATGGGATATGGCTGTTGTTGGCAGCATTTTTTGCCCATCTCTTGTACTTGACAAGATGATAGTGAGCCTTCTTTTTGAGCCCTATGGTAAAGGCCTCTCTTCAATAATATTTAAAGGAAGGCGTTTCTAGCATTTTTGACCAATGATATTGAAGGAATGGTGATAAATATCCAAGTCAGTGTGCTGTGTGTTTGGGTGGGATAACTTGGGAGTAATGTTATTTCCATGCATATAATACCCTGTATAATGGACAATATAACAGGTTTAGTAATTATGTCTAATTTGCAAATGTAACTTGTACCTATTGTTCCTATGCAATAAATTACATCTTGTTAAGACAAATTCCTCTTCTTGATAAGACTCACAAGTTTTCAATATCTGTTGCTATTAATCAACCAGGTTGATAGATCCAGTATATAAAGGAAGGCTGGGTTTCTGTTAATCATTACTTTGTATTTTTGTTACATCAGGGGCTATTTAACCTATTTGTTAGTTTCAAGGTTAAATGAGAAGAGAGGAAGATTAGTGGCAACACTGCACCCCAACCATGAAGTGGTAGTGGTTGGTTCTACTTCACATGCAACTCCCTTGTCTTTCCAATTAATTGGTTTAGGAGGTATTTTGGTTGGGGTCAGACTGAATAGAAAGGTCCAGCTTTGATCCCTAATCTGCTGTACTGGTTTGGGTTATGGTGGGATCTTTTCATTGGGTCTCAGAATGATTGGGTTCTACAGGACACATTCAGTTCAGCTTCCACTTCTTGACTACTTTCTGTTGTATATATGCAGCATTGGACACTGCTATGATGCTAACAATGATTGAATGTCCCATCGATGCCAACTATCTAGGTTTGCACATGAAGATGGGAGGCATGAAATGGTTGCTACCATTCAAGTTAAAGTGTATGATAAATCTGACAGTAAAAATGAATTAGCCCATTTTTCTTCCAAAGTTTATGGAACAAGATAGTCAAATACTAACAATTGCAAAATCTTTATAAAGCATCTTCAAAATGCAATGAATCCTATGATGCTTTATAAAAGATAACTAACAAACAAATGCTGTGTCAAAAAGAGTAAGAAAGATGTCTAAAAAGAGATAAAATTATAAAATAGCAAAATTTCTAGCAACAATTGGAAATGGTTCAGTCTTCCTGATGTTCAGCTAAAGGAAGTTACAACTTAACTAAGATTCAATGTTTATCAGGTGGTCTAATATCATGGAAGTGTTTATGGAATCAGAATATGTGTTGAATAGATCGACATGAATATCATCAGTGTAGATGTGCATATGGATCTATTAATGGCAGTTAAGAACAAAGAACAATGCAGCACAGGAACAGGCCCTTAGGCCTTCTAAATCTGCACCAATACATTTTCCTTTTCCACACTAAAACTGTCTTCACTCACAGGATCCATATCCCTCTATCACCTTGCTATTTATGTGTTCATCCAGGTGCTTCTTGAATGCTGCTATTGTGTCTGCTTCCACCACTTCCTCTGGCAGTGCATTCCAAGCACTCACCACTTGCCTTGTGCATCACTTTTAAACTTCCTCCCCCCCGCACCACCCCCCACCACCCCTACACCTTGAACCTGTATCCCCTAGTAATTGACCCCACCACCCAGGGAAGTAGCCTCATACTTTCCATTCTATCCATGCCATTCAATTAGGATAGTGAAGAAGGTGCTTGGTATGCTTTCTTTGATTAGTCAGAGTATTGAGTACAGGAGTTGGGAGTTATTTTCACTGGAACACAAGAGGTTGAGGGACGATCTGAAAGAAGTTTATAAGATTATAGAGTCATATGTTGCAGCTGTACAGGATATTGGTTAGGCCACTGTTGGAATATTGCGTGCAATTCTGGTCTCCTTCCTATTGGAAAGATGTTGTGAAACTTGAAAGGGTTCAGAAAAGATTTACAAAGATGTTGCCAGGATTGGAGGATTTGAACTATAGGGAGAGGCTGAACAGGCTGCGGCTGTTTTCCCTGGAGCTTTGGAGGCTGAGGGGTGACCTTATAGAGGTTTGTAAAATCAAGAGGGACATGCATAGGATAAATAGACAAAGTATTTTCCCTGGGGTCAGGGAGTCCAGAACTAGAGGGCATAGGTTTAGGGTGAGAGGGGAAAGATATAAAAGTGACGTAAAGGGTAACTTTTTTTACACAAAGGGTAGTACATGTATGGAATGAGCTGCCAGAGGATGTGGTGGAGGCTGGTACAATTGCACCATTTAAAAGGCATTTGGATGGGTACATGAATGGGAAAGGTTTGGAGGGATATGGGCCGGGTGCTGGCAGGTAGGACTAGATTGGGTTGGAATATCTGGTCAGCATGGACAGGTTGGACCGAAGGATCTCTTTCCATGCTGTACATCTCTATGACTCTATAATCTTATAAACTTCTTTCAGATCGTCCCTCAACCTCTTGTGTTCTAGTGAAAATAAACCCAGTCTATCCAACCTTTCTTCATACTAATTTCTCCATACCAGCAACATCTTTCTGATAGTGTGGTGACCAGATCTGTGTGCAATAAAGATGTTTGAAAAGGCAAAGGAAGTGTCCAAAAATAGTTCCTTGGGAAAATCCAAAGGAAACAATGTTGGGGAAGGAAGGGAAGCATAGCTAAAGATATGCTGATTTTGTTCAGACAGGTGAGTTGAACCACCCAAGGGCAAATTTGCAGGCCTGAACAGCAAAACAAATAGCTGATGGTGAAGAATGGCATGATCAGTTTAATCAAACACTGCAGCGAAGCTAAGGAAGGAAATGCACTATCATTATCACAGAGTCTTGAACTGATTGCTATTCTCAGATAAACTGAACTGAATTACGGGAATTTCAATACAGTCTTGCAAGAAAGATAGGCGTCTGCATGTTTGAATCTTAATTATAAAGGTTTATATTTTTTTTTCCCTTATAGTTACCATTGGACTGCAGTTTTTACATTCTAAAGTTATGGTAAAGGAAATAATGATCTCTCTTAAAGTTAGTCATGTTATCAACATCAACAGATGTTGTGTTGTCATACCACACCATAACATTTCGCATCAAATACTAATGTGTTTATAGGAGTTCAGACATCATGTTGTGGCTGTAGAGGACATTGATGAGGCCACATTTAGTAGATTGCATACAATTCTGCTTGCCCTTCTTTTGGAAGGATGTTGTGAAACTTGAGAGGGTACAGAAAAGATTTACAAGAATGTTGCTGGCTCTGGAGGGTTTGAGTTATAGAGACAGGCTGAATAGGCTGGGCTTTTTTCCCTGGAACGTCAGAGGTTGGGGGGGTGACCTTATAGAGGTTTATAAAATCATGAGGGGCATGAATAGGGTGAATAGCCAAAGTCTTTTTCTGAGGGTGAGGGAATCCAAAACTACAGGGTATAGGTTTAAGATGAGAGGGGAAAGATTTAATAAGGGTCTAAGGGGTAAATATTTCATACAGAGGGTGATGCATGTATAGAATGAGCTGCCAAAGGAAGTTGTGGAGGTGGGCACAATTACACATTTAAACGGCATCTGGATGGGTATATGGATAGGCAGTGTTTAGAGGGATATGGCCAACTGCTGGCAAATGGGACGAGGTCAGATTGGGGTGTCTAATCGGTGCAGATGATTTCGACCAAAAGGTCTGTTTCTGTGTTGTATGTCAATGACTCCATGTCAATGTGAGTTTTGCTGGGCCTTTCTGTTCTGGAAATATTGATTTAAATTTTACTTATTTTACTTCCCTGTCTGTTTCTAGTTATGTTCATGAACAACACCTGAAAAACAATGGAATTTTCAACAAGAGTCCCGTTGTGTGCTAACTGTGGCTCAGATAGAAACATCTTCAGCTCCATAATGGAAGGCTCTGGTTTCAATTCCCTCTGTAGGACATGACCTGTAACAAACTAGTGAGTGAATGGTGTCCTGTCAGAGATGGTGCCTTTTGGATCAAACATTAAACTAATGTTCTGCGTCTTCTCTCAGGTGGATATAAAAGGTCCCAAGGCCCTATTTCAAGGAGTGCTCTGGCCAATATTTATCCCTCAATCAATCACAAAAAAAGGTCTAATCCTTATCACATTGTTGTTTGTGGGAGCTTGCCATCCACAAATTAGCTGCCATATTTCGTAAATTGCACAGTGACTGAAATTACTTTATTAGTTGTAAAATGCTTTGATCATCCAGTAGTCATGTAAAGGGCCATATATAATGTAAGCCTTTCCTTTATGACAGCAACAGTACCAAATTTCTACTAAAATGATTCTGATTTAACAAGATTACCAAAACATTTGCAAAATGTAAACATCAAAATTCAGTATTATCAATACACAGACTTCCTCCAACGCTTACTCTTCTGTTCATAGTTTGATGACAGTTCCTATGGACAGATCAAATACTCTATGAACCAGAACCTAAATCTTCATTTCCCAATGAGTGGGTTAGCATGTCCATGTTTAACAGTTAGTCCCTCGAAAGTGCGTATCACTAACTGGAGAATACATAAAATGTCTAACTCATCCTCTATCATTTGGAATACAGGCTAAAATTAAAGTGTTCACATTTGTTTACAGGTGAAGTAGAATACAGAAACAAATAAATGCAACAATCTACCAAAATAGCCAACCAACTAGAATCAGTTAATTGATCCTTTTAACAGGGCTTTTTTATTTAACGATCTCTGACAAGTATCAGATCCTTTCGAGGAGATAACTGATTTTGTCTCTTTCACAGACATTTAAGAGATCTTGTACATAAACTATAAGCATTCCAGTTCACCCAGTAGGAACATTAAAACTGGCCTTTGGTTTTCTGCAGTGAGACTATTGTCATGTTACAGTCAGTTTCCTTGAAATAAGTAGAGATGGTAACAGTCAGTATGTGTTGGGGGCAAGGTGCTAGTTCCCCTAGATGTGTATATTTATATATTTCCCTCTGGAATGTGTTGTAGTTATACACTAGGCATGTCATTGAGCGGAGTTGGCTCTGTTAATTCATGTTAAACAGTACGTTTGCACAATTGCTCCTCAGCCAACCAGATCAAAGGGATTTTTTTAATCAAAATCTGTTTTGCTGCTGCTGTGACTTTAGGGCTATGGTGGCATAGTAATCTGTATTTTAGGTGTGTATATTTTAAAAACGTGAAATAAAACATGTTTCTGTGATCTGTGTGTTTTTTCATGAAATGCTGTAAAATAATCCTCAACAGAGATTACAACAAAATTAAGCAATTTCTTTTAATCTTTTTAAAGAACTAACATGGAGGAAGACATTTTCAAATCAGTCGAGGAAGATCTCGCGGATGCAATACAAGAAATAGTACCTCAAGAAAAGCCCCTGCTAAATCAAGGTGTATGAAAGTCAAAACATTGTAATATCACATTTTACAACAACACCCTAAAAAGGGTTCTGCTTTTTAACTTTGAGTTAATTTAGAAGCATGACCAGGTATAAGTTTATTGTGGCAGTGTTTGGAAGACATACTATTCTGTTAGTTTCATCTGTTTTCTCCAACATTACTTTCTCTTTCACAACAGACTATATTTGTATCAGTGCTCAATTCAAATATGCAATGGGATGCGAGGGCGATTGCTGGGGATAATTTACTACCAATGATTCCCTTCCAATAAAAAATCTTCCTTTGCTTTCCCCTCTCCCACTGTTGAGGTAGCTCAGTTTGAGAACTTTTGTGAGTAATTATACGTGTGAAGCCATGTTGTTCCATTTGTTGCTGCATTTGTGTGCTTCACCATAGCATTTTTCTTATTTTGTATGCTCATATTCACACTCCTCGTTGCCCTCATTCAATATTCTTCCATGTTTACTTATCACTTCAATTTACTAATCAAACTATCATGGCATTGACCAGTGATGTTACAGTCTTCAGATGAAGAAGAATTAGAGAACTGTTGAAATAGGGCCACAAATACAACTCCAACTTGTTTTTCATAATATTTGATTTGACAATATTTGGTATTGAGTATGAAAATGAGAGAATTTAGGAGGCTGGGAAATAGAATTGTATGGCAATGATGCTTCTCTACGATGCAAACTGGTACTTACAAAACTGAAACATCATACTGCCACTGCTGGCAAATGATTGCAATTACAGTACTGAATAACAAGTCAACAAGTAGATTTTATTACAAATGTGGACACGGAAATTTATGAAGATACAAAATATGACAGCAAGAAGAGAGGTTAATAAATAAATGTTTGTGCCAATGGAAGAACTATTAGCACATGATAACTCTTTATTTTGATCTTTTATAGATTCCCACCTCAAATTCTGTTGCCTTTCCATTTTGTCACGAAGTTGTCAGTTAATAATTAGATCATTGTAATCTTTTTCTCACATTCATTTATTTTTGTACTTTTCCATTTTCTTTGTCCACATAATTGTAACAATTGCAATGAAGTGTAGATTCTCACAAAGGATAGGCTCAGCAGTGAGCTATCTTGGAATTGTCTAACGTTTGATTCTTTCACTACAGATGTTCCTATATTGAAGAAAAGTAAAAAGATCAGTGAAAAATCAGACGTAAGTGCTCATTGTTTGTATTTAAGAATGTTATTTAATACTGAATTATGACACTGAGCACATGATAGAAATAGTTTTTAAGATTAGATATTTGTTCATGAATAGAACTTATCATATAATTTCTTCTCAACCCATCATCACTGACCCCAGGATTTCCCATGATGCCATAATCACTAAAACCTTTCAATCTCCCCCAGTTCCCTCAATCTCCCTTTTCCCACCACATGATCAGTGCCACCCAATTATTCCCACCATTTCACCCTTACAATTCTTATCCTCAACAACTATAAAACATAACCATCTCTGGGTAGTGGCCTCTTCTGGACAGTTACCTGCCCAAACGTTGGCCAGACCAGTTTCTCAATCTGGATTTCAGATGAGGAATCTATTTGAAAAGGATCATGGAGTTCAGAATTTCCTGATCGTAAACCCTGTCCACAGCAAATCACTAGATTAAGTGACAGCTAGATTAATAAGGACATTTAAAAAATAACAAGTAAAGCACTCAGAAAATTTTTGAGAAGAATGGAATAGTATAGCAGAGAGGTTATATTAAATATATGCAGAAATTTGTTAGAATTGTGTGAGAATTAGAATGTTGTTAACAGTTCTGGTTTTCATATTATAGAATGGATGGAGAACACCGGATAGTTTTAAAAATACTGGGAAGATACAGAAACTGAAAAGTCATATCTATCAGGAAATATTGAATAAATAGGTGGGAGAAAATTTCTTTTGGAAACAAGAAACCTGTGACATGTCTGATGAAGGTCTTTATGATTATTGAAGAGTTTGAAAGGATAAACATAGAAAAAATGTTATCCCTTGTGAGAGAGGCTAGAACTAAGAGTCATCAATATTACTAATAGATCAACTAAGAAAGGCAAGCGCAGCATTGTTCTGAGAGGCTAAAATGTGAAATTAGCTACTACAAGGAGTAGTTAAAACAGTGCTTTCCAATGTTTTCCAAGTGTGACCCTGTTGAGAAGGTTGAAAATGGTTGTGACTCCTTGGTGAGAATTGAAAATAAGGAAGGTGAAGGGGTAAGGCCTATGAAAGCACTTTGAGGTGAGGGGATGGTCCTAGATGGGCAATTGTCCCCTCAGAATTTGTAATTCCTAAAGTTCAGCTCGCAGCACCATTTGGGGCCCTGAATCACACTTTAGGAAGCCCCTAAGCTAAAGTGACCAGCATACATGCAATTATGAGGAAAGTACATAATCATATGAAGGATAAAGGTATACGAAGGAAGATTGATGATGAAGGATAGGAAGGGCCAGCTGTGAGGCATAAATAATGGCGTTGACTTGTTTGATCCAACAGCGTGTTGTCATGCTGTAAATATAACGTAATATAATGGAAGTCACAAGTCTGTTGTCCAAATCTTCCGCAATAATGTAACAAACCAGTTTTACACAGAATATATGGGAGATAGTGATGTAATGTTGTGAAACTAGTTATCAAAAGTTGCATGCTAATGCTCTCTAGATGTGGATTCAACTCCTACAGCAGATGGTAGCATTTAAGTTCATTTAATTCAAAAATCTGGAATTGTAATCCAGTTTAAGTAATGGAAGTAATGCTAACCATGAAGCTATCATTAATCATCATTTTGAAGTATCTAGCTTGCTAATGTCCCTTTTAGGAAGGAAATCTGCTATCGTTTTCACTCCAGGTCCACAGCAATGTGGTAAACTGTTAATTAGCCTCTGAAATTCTGAATTAGTGGTGCTGGAAGAGCACAGCAGTTCAGACAGCATCCGAGGAACAGTAAAATCGATGTTTCGGGCAAAAGCCCTTTTTTACTGCTCCTCAGATGCTGCCTGAACTGCTGTGCTCTTCCAGCACCACTAATCCAGAATCTGGTTTCCAGCATCTGCAGTCATTGTTTTTACCCTCTGAAATTGCCTAGCAGGCCACTTAGTTCAAGGGCAATTAGAAAAGGGCAGCTAAAGCTGGACTTGTCAGTGATACTGAATCTCCTAAAAGAATCAGTAAGAAAATATATAATGGTATAAAGTGTTTCTTAATATCTTGTCCAGGACAGCATGATTTGAGAATGGATGTTAGAGATACATCAAGTAAATTATTAAGAAAATAATCAAGCAGCTTAATTTTCAGAAAGAGCATTCATACTTGGCAAATGTATTATATGTTGGCAAACTGTAATTATGGAATGCCACAGGGATAAGCATTGGGGTCTCAGCTATTTACAATCTATACTAATGACTTGGTTGGAGGAATCAAGTGCATTGAATCCATATTTGCTGATGATACAAAGTCAGGTGGAAAAATAAGTTGTGAGGAAGTTAAATGAATGAGTAGTGATTTAGCTGATAGTGTAAGTATAGTGTGGAATATGTGACATCATCCATAGTGGTAGGAAAAATAGACAAGAAAATATTACTTAAATAGTAATTGCAGTTTGCTGCAGTAGAGAGGAATCTGATACCCTCAAATATGAGACACACAACTTTAGAATGGCTTAAGAGCGAGTAACTAAGAAGGCAAATAGAACACTCACCTTTAGATGTCATGTCCAAACTTTGTTGTCAGATTCGTAACTCTAAAAATGGACTGTATTTGGTATAGAATTAGCTGGATTTGTCTTCTTAAAAAAAAGTCTCAAAACCTATTTCTCCATAGACTGGCTCAGGTTTATTCCTGATGAAGGGCTTTTGCCCGAAACGTCGATTTCACTGCTCGTTGGATGCTGCCTGAACTGCTGTGCTCTTCCAGCACCACTAATCCAGTATTTGCTTTCCAGCATCTGCAGTCATTGTTTTTACCTCAGGTTTCCAGAAAGACCTAATTAATTTGCTTTGGGCGGGTTCCCCTTTAAATTTACATATCAAGAGAAGGTTCATTTGTGAAATTTACACTTGTAATTATTTATGGACTTACCCTAAACTCAGAATCAACGTACTTTCAGACTCAGATAAGAGAGCTACAGAAACCTGTTCACTATAAATAGGTGTGAATGCCATCATCCATTCTTTATTTTCTAGAACTAGCCTCCAAATTTAGGATAATGCGTGATTTGAGAATGGATGTTCAAGATGCATCAAGTAAATTATTACGAAAGTGGTAACAACGCATTTAGAAAATCATAATATATTCAGGCAGATTAATTTTTAGAAAGAGCAATCATGGTTAACAAATGTATTAGGCAAAAGTAAGGACTGCAGATGCTGGAGATTAGAGTCAAGGTTAGAGTGTTGCTGGAAAAGCACAGCAGGTCAGGCAGCATCCAAAGAGCAGGAAAATCGACGTTTCAGGCCGGAGCCCTTCATCAGGAATGTATTAGTCAGTATTAATCATCTAACTAAAACTGGCTACAAATAATGAATCCTATTACTCCAGAACTGGGACAGGGATGCTGGAGGATCCAGTTAATCTTTGAAAAACAGCAAAATTATCATTTGAAATGATATGCCCCTTTACGAAATCTGCAATGCATATTTTTACTAAGATGAACCAAACATATGAATTAAGAGTAATTCTTTTGTTTATAACTTGTAAAAGTGCATTATTCTCTTGAGCTGTATTTTTCTCAAGTGTTTGTGCCCATATATGAGTGAATGACATAGCATTACATTTTCATGGTAAATGTGTGAACAAGTAATCTTCCTTATTTAAACCCAAGAAAGCTTGCTGTTAGTTAAAAATTGATCACATGCTCGGGGCTTAACTAATAATGACATCTTCCAAAGATGTGCAGGTCAAGTGAATTGGCCATGCTAAATTGCCCATAGTTTAGGTAAGGGGTCGATGTAGATGTATGGGTGGGTTACGCTTTGGCGGGGCGATGTGGACTTGTTGGGCCGAAGGGCCTGTTTCCACACTGTAAGTAATCTAATCTAATCTAATCTTCCTTTTCAAAAAGTTATGAAGAATTAGGGTAGGGTTACAGTTCTGACTCCTCCTTGTCCATAACAATGGCAAATGGGATGCAGTATGAAAGTTGGGAAGTCTTGTTACAACTTTACATATGTTAGTAAGATCGCACACTTGTACTGCATTTAGCACTAGTCTTTTTATTTAAGGAGGGATACTTGCATTTAAGGCAAGTTTTACTTAGTTGATTACAGGGATGATTGAGCTGTCAAAATTATGAAGTATCAGTTAGTTCTGCCTATGCTAATTAATGAGAATGAAAGGTGACCTTTTCGAAATATATAAAATTCTTGATAGGATAGACCCTGAGAAGGAAGAGTCGAGGACTGGTAGACAAAGTTTCAGAATAAGGGGTTGCCCATTTAAGATGGCGATGAAGGGAAGTACTTTCTGTCAGAAGGTGGTGAATCTTTTAAGTTGTCTACCCCAAGGACCCGTGGATATTGAATAAATCCAAGGTTGATGGAGACCAGTTCTTCAGATTATATGTTCAAGCCTCTAGAGTGACATTTGAAGCTGCAATTTTCTTCCTCCAAGACAGGAGTTATAGCATTGAGCCAAGATTGATATCTAGTACTCAAGTAAAACTGATGTCGCTCATCTACTTTCTCTCTATATCATGCTAGTACTAATGGATAATGCCAACATGGAATAAGATATTTGTGCTCATAAGAAGTTCTTCTTTTGGCCTTGCCCAACAAGGTTTTATGATATAATTATGTACTTTTTTGCAGGACACAGAAAAGGAAGAAGATGAGTTACAAATTGAGGAAGTAAAGGCAGAAAAATATAAGGGTGCACGTGATAGACAAATGGCCAGACAAAAATCAAGTACTGAAGCACAAAAGGATAGAAAACTGAGCAGTAAGAAGCCAGAGGAAGGTAATGCAAAGAAAGACCACCTTATGATTCACTGTTAAAAACAGAAGGGAAAGAATATTGCATTAAAAAAGTTGTTACATGCTAAGTTTAAGTACAAGTTGAACTCCAAGTTGTAAATTTTCTGAACTGTGCCAATTAGGACCTGATTGAAATTGTTATGCTCTCTTTTAATGAAAACGATTCTTTGATGATCAGGGAGAGCAAGACCTTTTGGAGAGTAATCATTTCATACAGCAGTCTCTAAAAAGAGCCAATTGATTTATCAAGGAAGGCTGCATTAAAGACCACTGCCTGCACAGTCCACGCAGCAATCTTCATCCTTCTCAATGATGTGCACTGTGCAAACTACTCAGGTAGCAACAATGGCACTCGAAGGGACTCTGATGAAATCTCAATGTTTTCATCCCCACTATATGATGGTTTTACTGACAGGGAAGCCAAATTTACATCAAATAACGCATACAGATTAAAACAATAGTAATAATTATATTATATAGAATATGTATTGGCCAGAGGAAAAAAACTTCTAAATTAACTTATTTACATAAATCTTACTTTTGATATTTGAAACTGTCTAACAGTAGCTTACCCACTGACATCTTTAATATTTAAATATGTAGTTGTTTGCCAGCTGGAAATTCTTTGTATCATAACACTTTTAGAGCTACATGTAAAATTTTCTATGAAGTGCTTCCAATAGAATTTTCAAATATTCAGTCACAAATTCTTAATTGTTAGACCTTTAATATAAATGCCCTACAAACTTAATGATGTAGACTGATTTTGAACAGCTGTACTTCCTGTGGTTTAAATTTAAAAAAATAACAAAGTGAACAGTGTATACTCTAAAATCATAACATGACTGGGAACTTTCAGGCTTGTGATCTCATCTCATAGTTCAGCAACTCATGACTACAACTTCCGTTTGAGAACTATAACATAATTTCTTCTCAACTGAACTCAATCTTGGAATCACAACCAGAACTGAGGCAAAGGAAGTGGATTTAAACATTTAACTGAACATTGCTCCTCTGACATTACCAACCCAATGGTATATGTTGGCTGGAAATGGGTTTGCAGTGGATGCCAGTCCAATGATCTCAAGTCCCATTTAATCAGTTCTGGGTAACTACATAGCTGCGTATGTATGTATTGGTAGAATACTGATAGGTGAGCACAGATTCAGTTTGATGCAACAGCTTATTTTGCTGTACAGTCTTTTCTCTTCTTCCTCCAAGAAGCACAAGACAAATGGCACTCTTAAATTCCCATTAAAACAGGAAAGGAAATAGAAAAAACAGGTTCATAGATATCACAAAAGGCTGCTACAAGTCTTATTGCAAAAACATTAAATTCATTTTCATGAAGAAATACCAATATCATCAGTGCAGTGACATGATTGAGCACTGTACCAATAAAAGCAAATTACTGCGGACGCTGGAATCTGAAACCAAAAGAGAAAGGGTCAGTTAGAAAGGGTGCTTTGTCAAAGGGCCAGTTAGACTCAAAACGTCAGCTCTTTTCTCTGCTTACAGATGCTGCCAGACCTGCTGAGATTTTCCAGCATTTTCTCTTTTGGTGAGCACTGTATCAATGTAGACACTGGGAAATTACCTTAATATCTAATTATTAAGAAATATGCTTTTTAATAGAAAATCCTGATGGTACAAAAACAGTAATTTGCTTTATGTGAAATTAATTCTAGATTTTCTGTTAACCATCGAATCTGAACATTTAATTGCAACCAGAAATTTTGGCAAACTATTTATATACAATTAAATGCTTTATCACCATTTCTCAATACATAGGGATTGTGTGATGTGATTTATGAACATCAGACTTCAAAGTTTTAATTTTCTTTACAATAAATGGGTATAATTTTAACTGTAGCAAAACAATTATAAATAAGTTGGATTTTAGTATAATTAACCATAAACTGGTGAGTCTTTACCTTGCCAGTTCAAAGCATAGTCAGGAAATTGAATAGGCCTTTAAAATTAAGTGGGTGTCATAAATAACAAATTGTGTGACCACTTTTCAAACCCAATGTTAACTGCAAACCAAAAAAAATCTACCTGGGAAAGTTCCAAGTCAATTCTGGAGCTTTGAATTTCTTATGATTTTGCATGGATATATCTAACTTTTTCCATGTATTTTATACAAACTATTTGTTGTGAGCAGATTTCTTTTCTCTGATTCATTTTCTTTCTACTACCACTAACTCATGAAAGGAAGCAATGAGAAAGCACAGTGACCAAAAATAGGGAGGGAAGTAAACATTTATTTTTGTCCTTCCTTTGTCAGTGAAGTTGCAAAAAGAGGCTGTTGAAAGAATTCAAGCAAAGCAGATTGCTGAAGAGGACCCTTGGGCACAAATCACCTTAAATCGATGCATTATAGTTGCTGCAGCATTTGTGGTGTTCAGCATGGGTGTCCAGTTGATTGTAGGTAAGCGTTCCATGATATTTTTAAAATTTTGAATCTTCTGAGTGGATAGAATAATTCAAACTCCAGGTTACACAGTCATGAATGTAGTGATATAAAAACACAAGTTGTTCAATATATGATATAGAGAATCCTACAGTGTGGAAACAGACCATTCAACCCATACCAACTCTTTGAAGAGCATTCCACCCAGACCCATCTTTTAACCTCACATTTCCCATGGCTAATCCACATAGCCTGTACATCCCTAGACACTATGGACAATTTAGCATGGCCAATCCACCTAACCTTCACATCTTTGGAGGATCAGGGTATAGGTAGTGATGGAAAACACCTCTTGCCTTTCCCCCCATCTCTCTTGAATCCACTCCCCCCCACCACCTCCCTCCACCACCTTCCCCCCACCACTTACCCTCCCCCCCCCCCCCCACCTCCCCGCCCCACTCCTGGAAGCTTCCCCCATCACTGAAAATGGTTCTGTCCCTTGTTGACTGAGGTGAAGCCAGCAACTTCCTTGACTAAAGGAGCACACTGCTGACCACAGCACCTGCTGGTCTCTGACTGATCAAGTAAGGCAGGACATTGTTCCCTGAGGACATGACATGCTGAAAAGCCCACAGAGTGAGCACTTACGTGCCTGATTGGCACATGATCTAGTGGGCTTTCTTGACTTGGTGATAGGGTTTTCCTGTGATTACATGTTGAAAACAAATTGTAAAGTCTTGCCCCTATTGTTTTGTAAGTAGCGACATCCACGTGGACCAGAAGCATGTCCAGCTTTCTCTTCAATGAATTCAGCTCAACCTGTGACCTAATACCATCATAAAAACACACATGAAGGGTTAATCTTTTTAAAGAGAAAATAATAGGTGAAATGATGGGAATGGCTTTCCCGTGGATTGAATGTTGCACTTGGACCTCGACATAAGATTCTGTCTAAATGAAACGAAAATAGAAAAGGCTGAATAAATTCAACTGTATTTGTGGAGAGAGAAACAGTTAACATTTTACATCCAATATGACCCTTCTTCAGATTTGCATGTTCTGCTTCAAATTTCCAACATTCACAGTATTTTGCTTTTATTACATTGTTTAGATGGTTGTCTCACACAGACTATTTTCACAGGTGTTTTTGAAGTAGACGATATGTTGGTGTATTCTGACAGTGACTTTCTTGATAATGAAGATTTGAAATTGGTAAGAAGGCTTCTTTAAAATGTACAAAAATGTATGATATCCATTTTAAAATGATCTTGAAATATTATATCATATTTTGCATTTTCCTATAAAGGCAGAAGTGAATATCATAATTGCTGTGAACCCATTAGTAGATATGACAATCCAATATTATTTAGTGATTGTATTATTGTATTTGGCTGCATGTTTTACTAGAAAATTGACCGTCTGGCTTCCCTTGAACAAATGTTAAATATAGTTTCTCTGTCAGCGTTTTTGAATTTTAATATTAAATTTGTAGCTATCAATAATTCCAACCTATTTACATGTGAACAAAAGATTGTAAATCGCCTTCAAAATATTGGAACTTTTTGAAGTCTGTTAATGAAACTAGAAATAATAATCTTTAACTCCTCTTACCATCAGAAAATCTGTTGATTAATATGTTGATTCAGTTTCTAAATTTATTGATAAATACCATAACTTTGATGATAAAACTGTGAGTGAAGCATCCCCCTACCGTCATATTATCTAGTAAATTAGTCAGGACAATCAACTTTGTTGCTACTATGATTTCTCGCAATAGCATCTGTGACATATGAACATTGGTATTCGAAGTGTTTAATGTTAGTCAATTTATTAAACTGAATTTGGGTTTAAGGAGGGAAATCTACTGGGTTGTGTTGAGCAGTTGACAAAGGTGTGAAATTATAAATAGGGAATAAAAAGATTGAATAAGAAGTATAGACTCTTAGTGAAGAGGAAAAACACAAACCAGGGAAGATAAAGGATGACACTATAAAGCAAAAGAACTATAGGTAGAAAAAGCAGATAACAAATATTAAACAAGAGTGGACTCAATAAAGGATCAAAATTTGTACTAGGTCAAAGCTGGGTAAAAACAAGATTTACCAGATTGAGGATTAAACCAAGAATTAATAATTATGGGCCAACTTAGATTTTAGCTGCCTGGCGGGAATGATGCAGCCAAAGAGAGGGGTTTGGGTTTAAGATACTGTTGTGTAGCAAAGCTGTGCTACAACTGTGCATGATGCACAGAAGGAGTCCACTGCAAAAATCCTCCCATCTTAATTCAGCAGCAAAACCTTCCTAAGTCTGTAGTGGTTCTTACAATAGTTACCCTTATAGGCACATGTGCCTTATGGTGGTCCTCTCCTGTGAGTCGAGTCAGTCTTGGTGATGGAACAGAAGGCTGGTCATCCATATGCTACCAAGGGTGAGCTGCTTTACAAAGTATAAGTTCATCATCACAACTTTCAAAATTTCTGGCATTGAAACAGGAATCTTTACACATGTTGGCACACTCAATCTCTTCATTCTACAATAGAACCCCTCTCTGTGGTGGAAGTTAACAGGATCAGAATGAATAATCTGTAGATGAAACTGGCTAGAGGTTGGGGTAATTGGAAAATGGCACACAGATAGAATTCACTCTCTCTTTCATGGCAGTCCAACATACATAAATATTAGTAAACATTTGTCTGTTTCAATATTACCACTATATTTAAGGCAATTACTAGAGTACAGATATTTTTCATCTCTGTTAGTGTGATGTATAAGGTGGTGACTGACACATCATACCCTCTGATGAAATAATTCTCTGTACGACACACCAATCAGCTCATTACAAACTAATAGGCAGCACATAGCAAGCTTCTTGCCCTATCAGACACTTTGATACTGGTGTCAAGTTGCCAGAAGATGTCAGCCAATTAGTTTCTATACCCTAAGGACCATGATTCAAGACCTACTCTGAGGGAATCCAGTGATGAGATGGTAAGGCATTTTCTCTTTGTGTTGTTGGATGCGGCACATAGGGTTGGAGACAAGGGTCAGAGGTGATTCTGAGAGACCATCCATCTTTGACCCCTATCCTTGCCTCTGACTTTCCCAGATTTGGGGTAATTGGCAGCGAAAATTAATAGGCAGGTCAACCTGATTTTCAGATCATGAAACTAGCCACCTTTCCTACCATCCACCAGGGAGACAGGTATTTCGGGGAGATGGTGAATTGAAACTATTCAGTAGCCATCAATTGATCACTTAAGGTGAGTGGTGAGTCAAGAAAGTCATCCATTTTCAGTAGCATTTAATGGTAGAGTTGATGAGAAGGGAGCAAGTTTCTATCCATGTCAAATTCATCCAATTATTTCTTCATCTTTCCACCTTTCTTGATATCTCTAAGGAAAGAAAAATACCACCCATATTACCTGTCAGAAAATGCTGAAATAGTCAGATCAGCTGTTATCTGTGGAGAGGGAAATGTATCAGACATGATCCACTGACTATTGCCAATATTTTGCATTTTTATTCCAAATTTTCAGCATCAGTGGTGTACTCTATCCTTGGTTCTGTGTGCACATAGGGTTGGAGACAAGGGTCAGAGGTGATTCTGAGAGACCATCCATCTTTGACCCCTATCCTTGCCTCTGACTTTCCCAGATTTGGGGTAATTGGCAGCGAAAATTAATAGGCAGGTCAACCTGATTTTCAGATCATGAAACTAGCCACCTTTCCTACCATCCACCAGGGAGACAGGTATTTCGGGGAGATGGTGAATTGAAACTATTCAGTAGCCATCAATTGATCACTTAAGGTGAGTGGTGAGTCAAGAAAGTCATCCATTTTCAGTAGCATTTAATGGTAGAGTTGATGAGAAGGGAGCAAGTTTCTATCCATGTCAAATTCATCCAATTATTTCTTCATCTTTCCACCTTTCTTGATATCTCTAAGGAAAGAAAAATACCACCCATATTACCTGTCAGAAAATGCTGAAATAGTCAGATCAGCTGTTATCTGTGGAGAGGGAAATGTATCAGACATGATCCACTGACTATTGCCAATATTTTGCATTTTTATTCCAAATTTTCAGCATCAGTGGTGTACTCTATCCTTGGTTCTGTGTAAAAATCTGATTTTATAGCAGTGATTAGTTAACTAGCAAAGTTTGTGACAACTTTAGAAGGTGAAATGGCCAGTGCAACAAATTTTCTCCACCTTCCAAGCTAGGAAACATGAAACAGAAGAACTCTAGTGACATCAGTGGCAGAGCATGAAATTACAATAGTTGTTTAACAGCCAAAAGGTTAAGATAGTGATTAACAATGGGAAAATCTGACATGGGAAAATGACAAAATATGACTGCAGGACGTAATATTTTCTACATAGATGTTGCATGCTAAGATATCAGATTGTTTGATTTGTTATTTTTAAACTCTTGAAATGTTGGCCACTAGTTGCTACAGTAACAATAAAGTAAACATTATTCCAGGCAACTGCTTTGATTTTTAATATTTAAATGTAGAACTTGCAAATGTCTGCACTTTAGTAATTATCCTAAATATAGTGGTAACATTGAAACAGACAATTTTGACTAAAATTTATGTATGTTGAACTTCCATGATCACAATCATTTTTGTGAAGAAAATGCTTCCCTAAACAGAAAGATATAGCATATATTGTCTTGAAATCAGCATGTTAATACAAGTAAACCTTCTAAGTTTACTCAGTGATCACTTTTATTTTCAATGTATTTATCACCTTGATTATATCTGTATTGATTTTTAATCTTTGTGATTCTGTCCACTCATGAACATTTCAGAGGACCTTCTGTAATTCTTTAATTAGTTTCGATATTCCCTAAACTCATTCACCCTCAGTTTAGGGTCATTTGCAATGCTCACCAACATTTAGTGCATTTCTGATTCCAGGTAATTCAAATAGATCAGAAATGTTAGGCACTCCAATACCGGCCTTAGTACGTTCCATTCATTTTAACTGATTCATTTGCCAAATTACAACTTACGTTTCCTATTCCTTCAAACTATGTGTCAGTCTTTCGTGTTGACCCAATGCTTTCAAAAAGTCTAAACATAAAATATTATAGCAATTTCAATGCACACTAGAGAAGTCAGTTCTGAAAAAATATAAAGGAGATTAATGTTGTATGTAAGGAGAAAAGGTTAGCACTCTGCTTGATAAGGATCGCAGGGGTTCACGTGACTTTACAACACACAAATCATTAAGGCATTACCATCTGCTTACTGGCATCTAATTGTATTGGGGGTCCTCTTGTCATGCAGTGGTAGTGTCCCTACCCCTGGACTGGGAGTCTGGGGTTCAAGACCTACCTGCTCCAGATGAATGTAATAACATCATGAATAGGTTGATTAGAAAAGTAGGTTAAAGTAAAAAAAAAGTCAGGGGAACTTTCCCTCTTTTGCTCTAAATAATATAAAATTTTATATTGTATGAAATTGCTTTCAGCAAAACATGCTGTTATGGAATGCATATGATCCTAATGTCCCTTTATCTAGGGGACTTGAATACAAATAAACAGACATCATACTGTAGTCATACAAATAGTTAAACTTGCACCAGTTCAATTCTGGACACTGCACATGAGGAAGGATATATTAATGTATGAGGGACTGCAATGACCAGAATGATACATAGATTTCAAGCATTAAATTAGGAAAGATTACACAAACTAGAGATTCCTGGAATTTAGTTTTCAAAACGTAAAGAGAACTAACAGGGTAGATAGAGATAAACAATTTTGGCTGAAAATTAGAAGACTCTAAGACATGGTGTAGAAACAGAGCCAGGCCTCTCAGCAGTGAAATTGACTCATAGAATCCCTATAGTGTGGAAGCAGACCATTGAGTCCACACCAACCCTCTGGAGAGCATTCCACCCAGACCCATCCTATCCCTGCGTTCCTATGGCCAATCCACCTAACCAGTACATCTTTGGACTATGGGAGGAAACTGGAGCACACCCATGCAAACACAGGGAGAAACTCCACATAGACATTGGCCAAAGGTTGGAATCAAGCCCGTGTCCCTGGTACCGTGAGGCAGCAATGCTAACCACTGAGTCACCATACCAATGAAAATTTGGACCATACTTCCAAATAGCGTTGTTGCTGGATCAATTGTTTATTCTAAATGGGGGATTGAGTTTAAGAGATGGATCAAGTTTAAGAGCCGCGAGGTTTTGCTACAGGTCTACAAGTCCCTGGTGAGACCACACTTGGAATATTGTGTCCAGTTCTGCTCGCCCTATTATAGGAAAGATACAGGGACTTATGAGAGGGTGCAAAGACGGTTTACCAGGATGCTGCCTGGACTGGAGGGCTTGTCTTATGAAGACAGGTTGACTAAACTTGGACTTTTCTCTCTAGAGAGAAAGAGGAAGAGAGGTGACCTGATTGAGGTATACAAGGAAATTAGTCCAACACCGGCATCTCCAAATCAAGGAAATGAGAGTCAATAGCCAGAGACTTTTCCCCAGGGCAGGATTGACTGACACAAGGAGTCATAGTTTTAAGATATTAGGAGAAAGGTATAGAGGGGATGTCAGAGTTAGGTTCTTTATGCAGAGAGTTGTGAATGCATGGGATGCGTTGCCAGTGGTGGTGGTGGAAGCAGAGTCATTAGGGACATTTAAGCAACTGCTGGACATGCACATGGACAGCAATGAATTGAGGGATGCGAAGGTTAGGTTAGGTTATTTTACATTAGGATTAATCCTCTGCACAACATCATGGGTCGAAGGGCCTGTTCTGTGCTGTACTTTTCTATGTTCTAAATCTTAGATTGACATGTTTCAGTTAACCAAGGTTATTAAGTGATATTGGGGATATCTGGGTACAGGTATTTGGACTTAGATTACAGATCAGCCATGTTTTAATTGAATGCCAGAATGGACTCAAGGTGCTGAATGGTCTCCTCCTGATCTTATTTTCCTGACTGGCTTATACTGAGTGATAACAAGATATATGTGACATATGAGAGGATCCAGGCCAAAATGAAACTGTGAATTTATTCTTGGTCTTACAAGTATGTTCCTCTGTTCAGCACCTTCCCCCTTCAGCTGCCTGTGATTTTTTTAAAACGTCTTGCCTTTTATTATATCTTTCACAATCTCAGTGTTCCCAAATTGCTTTACAGCCCATTAAATAGTTTTGAATGGTGGTCACCGTTGTAATGTAGGAAACACAGCAGCTAATTTGTGCTCAGTAAGCTCTTAGAAACAACAACATGTAAAGACAAACTAAGTTGTTTTACTGATGTTAATTGGTGGATAAATATTGGTCAGACCACTGGATGGTAACATTTCTTCAGAGCATTTTTTTTTTCTCACCAGGCAGAAAGGACTATGCTAGAGGATCAGATAGCGATCACAGAAACTGAGAAAGCCATCAATGAACTTGAGAAGAAGCTTCCTCCTCAAACTCCTGTCAGAACAGATTTGAAAAAGACATGTACCACCCTGAAAGGAAAGCCAGGAGGCTGCAAGGTTGAGGCAGCTGATAAAAAACAGATCTCTGCATACATTAAGGAGATCAAAAGCATTAAAAGTGGATATAAGCCAAAAGATAAAGACTCAGAAACCAGGTCCAGTAAGGACAGAAAAGATCACAAGCCTGAATTTGAAAAGAAAGATGATAAGTACTTCAAAAAGGAACACAAGGAGGAAAAACACAGGGGCCACCAGGGCTATCAAGAGCAGCACTTCAAAGAAGGTGATGGCAAGAAGCTTTCCAAGGGCAAAGAAGAGGGATGCGATAAGGGGAGTAAATTTAATCAGGTCGATTTTCCAAGAAGACATGAGAAAAATGTGAAACAAGGAACATACAACAAACACCAAGGCCATTATAAAGACTTTGAGAAGCACAAGTATTTCATTAAGCAAGATGACAACAAAAAACATGATTATAAAGTGCATAAAGAATATAGTAAGTACAGAGTATTCAAACGCAGTAAGCATTATGGAGGTGAAAGCATTTACAAGAAGGGTGGCATGGGAAAACACTTCGGTAAAAATAAATTCAAAGAAAGTAGAAAACATGACTAATTAGGTTCAAGTTCCAACTTAGATGTATTTGTGATGAGTTGCAATGACTAGAAAATATTTCCACCTTGTCTGAAATGACTAAACAGAAATGTTAGTTTATATCAGTGAAGTGCAATGTTTCTAAATAAAATTACAGCTATTATTGCACCAAATAAAAATCTCCTTGTGTCAAAAAGGATTATTTATTTGTGTGTGAAGTTAACATTTTTAACACTGCCTCACAGGCACTCAAATTATCTAAACCAAGTACAGCTGTATAATGAGGCAGTGGTGTGTAACTCAGTAATTTCCACACCGGAGCAAGGAATTGTCGAGAGCAAATGGTATATTCACTTTGAGATTCCTGTTTGTTGAATTACACACCCGAGTATACTGCACTGTGTGTTTCAAATTCTCTTAGTCTGTCAGTGGATTAGACATGCCTTATTTGTGTGTCATTTTCTAGTCTCCAAGAAACTAGGTGGTGCAAATTCGTGTCACAGAAATTAAAGTGGGTACTCAGATCTGCAGCTGTGGTAAATATTCTGGCTAAAACTGTCTTAATTTCTTATCCCAACTAATAGGCCCTCTATCAAATACCCTCAGACAGTAACATTGTAGCTTCAGTATTATAGCACTGCACAGCCCAGCTCTGGCCTTCAATTTTTATTTTGGTGGCAGTAAATATTTGTGGGCGGCACGGTGGCACAGTGGTTAGCACTGCTGCCTCACAGCGCTGGAGACCCGGGTTCAATTCCCGCCTCAGGCGACTGACTGTGTGGAGTTTGCACGTTCTTCCCGTGTCTGCGTGGGTTTCCTCCAGGTGCTCCGGTTTCCTCCCACAGTCCAAAGATGTGCAGGTCAGGTGAATTGGCCGTGCTAAATTGTCTGTAGTGTTAGGTAAGGGGTAGATGTAGATGTAGGGGTATGGGTGGGTTACGCTTCGGCGGGGCGGTGTGGACTTGTTGGGCCGAAGGGCCTGTTTCCACACTGTAAGTAATCTAATCTAATCTAATCTAATCTAAATATGTATGTTCACAATACTGGGATGAATAGATGTAATGAATATCAGGGTTTCTTTCTTTATTATTGTTATATTAGGATCTGCTGAAGCTGAATCCATTATTTATGTGCTTTTATGCTCTCTCTTTATGGATTATATAGTTTAAACTCTGTTTATGGTCCATGGATGGAATTTTCCCCTTTTCCCTGGTGTGATGTGAGCAATGATGTGAGAATGAAAAATTCAGAGTCTTGACATTGAGAAAGGGTTTTATGATTTTCCATTCAAGCTTATAGCAATTTCATGATCACAGAATCCATACATAGAAGCTCATCAAGTCTGCAACAACCCTCCAAATACCCTAATCCTCTAAACCTGCATTTCCCATGGCTAATCCATCTAGCCTGCAAATCCCTGGAGATGATGGGCAATTTAGAATGGCCAATCCATCTAACCTGCACATCTTTGAACTGTGGGAGGAAACCAGAGCATTCAGAGAAAACCCACACAAACACGGGGAGAATGTGCAAACTCCGCACAGATGGTCGACCAAGGGTGGAATCAAACCGGGTCCCTGGTGCTGTGAGGCAGCAGCGCTAACCACTGAGCTACAATGCCATCCTTTGAAAATGAACACCTTACTTCCTGAATTTGTATCTAATTATGGCCCCAACATGCCTTATTTGTGTGTCATTTTCTATTCTCCGAGAAACTAGGTGGTGCAAATTCGTGACGCAGAAATCAAAGTGGGTACTCAGATCTGCAGCTGCAGCTCAATGAATGGTTTCCCCTGACACGATCCGACTGCTTCTTCACAACAATGTCCCTGCATGCTCAAATAAAAGTAAAATGTTTCGGATGCTGGAAATCTGAAAGACAAATAACAGAAAGTGCTGGAGAAACACAGCAACTGTGTAGAGAGAAATAGCATTAAAGATTTTGAGCTCAATGTTTTGGAATCATGCATGCTCCATGGACTCCATCCTCCTCAGCATTTTGTTCACATTTGCCTTTGGCAAATCATCAGTCACATCACTTCATTGTGCCTGCTGTCAGTCCAACACATACACACCATTTCAATCCTTTAACACTTTGCTTTGGGGCTCACAAGCACCACGACTTGCATACTTCTGCCAAGCAACATTCCCTGTAAGCTGTGCAGCCACTGGGAGGATCCCCATACACCAATTGGTTTGCTGATGCACTGACTTCCACTTCCAGAAGCTGCTACTATGCGCTGATCTTAGAGGTCTGCGCAGCAGAAAAAAAATTAGGGAAACCTTTGCTGCCAGATTACCATTCATGCAGGGCCACACAGAATGCATCTACCACACACTTACACAGGATATATCATATGGCTTTTAGCTTTCTTTCTTAGTGCCCACTCACTTGTAGCTGCTAGCCACTGTCTGGTTCACATTGTTTTCTTAGTATATGTTCAACATCTTCAGCACTGACTTATTGGCTGTCAGCCTATATGTGGTCAACATTGCTTTCTGAGAACACAAGACACTCTGTGTGCTGTTACAGGCTGCCATCCTCTGTGCATGAATTTCTCTTCAGTGCAGATGGAGAGGCAGGCAGCTTGTGTCACTGGGGTGTTTACACAGTCAAGGGTGTGAACATGTCACAGTGCTTCACTGTTATGTTAACCTCACACCTTTAACATGAGCCAGTAATTTACACAACAAACACTCTGCATGAGCTTCAAGCAAATGATTGTGTTTGAAAGTCAAAGCAGAGTAATCCATTGTGGAGAAAAAGGGAATTATAGATGGTCTGGGGATGTCATCAGAGTCAGTCAAAGGGGCTCATCAGTTATCAGCCAAAAGTATTGGCCTAGGTCAGTCAGGGCAGTTAGTCTTAGCAAAATCTGAGCATCTATGTTCTTCTAGTCTGGGGTTTGGGCATGATCAGACCTTCAGGCCAAGTGCAAGCAGTCTGAGCATTGGGAGCTGTGGAGACATCAGTCCCAGCTGGGTCAGTTTATCCTGAAATGAGACAGGAGTCTGATTGAAGTGAATAGAACTGGATTTAGTGGGAATGCATGAACGTAAGAAGTGGTGAGGTGTCCCCAGTGACAGAGTGGGAAGTTCAGAAGGCAGCAAGGCTAATGGTTTCAGAGGACATGGTGGGTGAGAACTGTTGAATTAATATGATGCTTGCAATAGCGAGAATTGTAATCTAGAAACCTTGCAAGAGGTATGTGTAGAGGCAGAACTAGTGGCTCAGTGAGTGTGAAGGTTCTGAGAAATGATGATGGCATTTACCATTATGGGACACAGAAGATCATTGATTGCTTTTCTGCACTAAAGTTGTCCCACTTCACCCAAACGCAGCTATGACCAAGGCTGCAGTTTAGGTTTGGCTTAATTTGGTGGTGAGGCCTACAATGACAGTCCATAGGAAAAAGGGCTGCTCTCTTCTCCACCAGTTTGTCCATCAACACTTCCAGGTATCTGTCCAAAGTGCAGGGAGCAAGCTTTCCCATACTCTGGGCCATGTCCTCAGTGATAACAGTTAAGTATCACAGTGTGAGTGGTAATTCTAGGCTTGCAGCATTTGTCGTTGTGTACAACTGGGCTTTAAATGTGACAAAGTTGGCAGGAATGCCAGAAGCTCCCAACAGTGCTAAGAACTCCTGTCTCTCCATCTATTTGATTCCATGCAAAGGGCTCAAGAGTGTCTCAGCATAATTCATGAGAAGATTGTTTGAGAAATGTCATTCAGAGCCATGTCAGTACTCCATGAATCTCACATGATAAACCAGGTTAAGTAAAAATGGAAAACTTCCATCTTATGCCCTTTTTGGTTTAAAAATTTCTGCAAAATGCATTGTTGTCAATAATTGCTTCATCAGGCTGTTGCCCACAGGGAAAACTGGAATCAATTGCTCCTGAATGATAGGCCACTTTCAAAGTAAATTAACATATCCACAAAAGAAGGTTTACCCTTTAAGCACCTTATAAAAATTCTAAATCTAAGCAATCTGAAATATGGTTAAAAATCACACAACACCAGGTTAAAGTCCAACAGGTTTATTTGGAAGCACTAGCTTTCAGAGTGCTGCTACAACCACCTGATGAAGGAGCAGCACTCTGAAAGTGAGTGCTTCCAAATAAACCTATTGGACTATAACCTGGTATTGTGTGATTGTTAACTTTGTCCACCCCAGTCCAACACCGGCACTTCCAAGTCAATCTGAAACATGTCCTGCTTATCTTACTTGTCTGTCCATCCTTCTGCCCTCTTTCTGGTATATCTATCTCACCTCTATCCAAGGCCCTAAAGGGACCTTCCACATCCATCAAAGTTTCACCTGCACATCTACCAATATCATTTATTGTATCCGTTGCTCCCGATGTGGTCTCCTCTACATTGGGGAGACTGGGCACCTCCTAGCAGAGCGCTTTAGGGAACATCTCCGAGACACCCGCACCAATCAACCAAACCGCCCCGTGGCCCAACATTTCAACTCCCCCTCCCACTCTGCCGAGGACATGGAGGTCCTGGGCCTCCTTCACCGCCGCTCCCTCACCACCCGCGCCTGGAGGAAGAACGCCTCATCTTCCGCCTCGGAACACTTCAACCCCAGGGCATCAATGTGGACTTCAACAGCTTCCTCATTTCCCCTTCCCCCACCTCATCCTAGTTTCAAACTTGCAGCTCAGTTACTGTCTCCTTGACTTGTCCGACCTGCCTATCTTCTTTTCCACCTATCCACTCCACCCTCTCCTCCTTGACCTATCACCTTCATCTCCTCCCCCACTCACCCATTGTACTCTATGCTACTCTCTCCCCACCCCTACCCTCCTCTAGCTTATCTCTCCATGCTTCAGGCTCACTGCCTTTATTCCTGATGAAGGGCTTTTGCCCGAAACGTTGATTTCGCTGCTCGTTGGATGCTGCCTGAACTGCTGTGCTCTTCCAGCACCACTAATCCAGTATCTATTGTTATTGCCATGTGTCTGCCTATCTGCCTCTGCTTTTCCCATTGTCTGTTGTCCCCATGTTTTATTTCCCTTATAGATGTTTATAATAATTGTCAAGTTTTGAACCTATTAACAGCCTAGATTCTTATTCCACACTGTATGGTGCTGGAAAGAATATAAATTACTGGCTGCTCTAAAATACATGAAGTATTTAAAGTATTGATATTTTTGTTAATTGAATAATAACATCTGTCTACAATGATTTCTGCTTTTTTTTTATGGTGCTCATCATTCCCAGAATGTGAATTGTTCTGAATGACATGAATTCTCATGTAGCCAGACCTAAGCAATTGAGAATTAATGCATAAATGTGTTCCTCTGAGACAGGCAAGAAGGGGTAAGATAAAGGAACCTTGGATGACGAGAGCAGAGGAGCTTCTCGTCAAAAGAAAGAAGGCAGCTTACGTAAGGTGGAGCAAGGAAAGGGTTTTGCTCAGCTCTAGACGATTACAGGCAGGCAAAGAAGGAGCTCAAAAATGGTCTGAGGAGAGCCAGGAGGGGGCACGAGAAAGGCTTGGCAGGAAGGATTAGGGAGAATCCAAAGGCATTTTACACGTATGTGAGGAATAAGAGAATGATCAAAGAAAGAGTAGGGCAGATCAGGGATAGCATAGGGAACTTGTGTATAGAGTCTGAAGAGGTAGGGGAAGCCCTAAATGAGTTTTTTGCTTCTGTCTTTACTAAAGAAAAGGACCTTGTAGTGAATGAAACCATTGAGGAGCAGGTAAGCATGCTGCAATGGATAGAGATTGAGGAAGCTGATGTGTTGAAAATTTTGACAAATATTAAGATTGACAAGTCGCCAGGGCCAGACCAGACTTGTCCTCGGCTGCTTTGGAAAGCGAGAAATGTGACTGCTTCGCCGCTTGCGAAAATCTTTGCATCCTCATTCTCCACCGGAGTCGTACCGAAGGACTGGAGGGAGGCAAAATGTAATTCCTCTCTTCAAGAAAGGAAATAGGGAAATCCCTGTCAATTACAGACCAGTCAGTCTCACGTCTGTTGCAAAGTGTTAGAAAGGACTCTGAGGGATAGGATTTATGACCATCTGGAAGAGCACGGCTTGATTAAATGCAGTCAGCACGGCTTTGTGAGGAGCAGGTCATGCCTCACAAATCTTATTGAGTTCTTTGAGGATGTTACTAGACAAGTTGATGATGGTCAAGTGGTGGATGTTGTGTATATGGACTTCAGTAAGGCATTTGATAAGGTTCCCCATGGTAGACTTGTTCAAAAGGTCAGGAGGAATAGGATACAGGGAAATTTAGCTGTCTGGATACAGAATTGGCTGGTCGACAGGAGACAGCGAGTGGTAGTGGAAGAAAAATATTCTGCCTGGAAGTCAGTGGTGAGTGGTGTTCCACAGGGCTCTGTTCTTGGGTCTCTACTCTTTGTAATTTTTATTAATGACTTGGATGAGTAGATTGAAGGATGGGTTCGCAAATTTGCAGATGACACAAAGCTTGGAGGTGTCGTTGACAGTATAGAGGACTGTTGTAGGCTGCAGCGTGACATTGACAGGATGCAGAGATGGGCTGAGAGGTGGCAAATGGAGTTCAACCTGGATAAATGCGAGGTGATGCATTTTGGAAGGTCGAACTTGAAAGTTGAGTACAGGTTTAAAGACAGGATTCTTGGCAGTGTGGAGGAACAGCGGGATCTTGGTGTGCAGGTACATAGATCCCTTAAAATTGCCACCCAGGTGGACAGGGTTGTTAAGAAAGCATATGGTGTTTTGGCTTTCATTAACAGGGGGATTGAGTTTAAGAGCCGTGAGATCTTGTTGCAGCTCTATAAAACTTTGGTAGGACCGCACTTGGAATACTGCGTCCAGTTCTGGTGGCCCTATTATAGGAAAGATGTGGATGCTTTGGAGAGGGTTCAGAGGAGGTTTACCAGGATGCTGCCTGGAATGGAGGCTTATCTTACGAAGAGAGGTTGACTGAGCTCAGACTTTTTTCATTGGAAAAAAAGAAGAGAGGGGACCTAATTGAGGTTTACAAGATAATGAGAGGTATAGATAGAGTTGATAGCCAGAAGCTTTTTTCCAGGGCAGAAATTGTTAACACGAGGGGTCATAGTTTTAAGCGGTTTAGCAGAAAGTGTAGAGGGGATGTCAGAGGAGGGTTCTTTACACAGAGAGTTGTGAAATCATGGAATGCGATGCCAGCAGCAATTGTGGAAGCGAGGTCACTGGGGATATTTAAGAGACTGCTGGACATGCATAGTGTCACAGAAATGTGAGGGTTCGTACATTAGGTTTACCTCACATGAGGATCAATGGTCGGCACAACATCGTGGGCTGAATGGCCTGTTCTGTGCTATACTGTTCTATGTTCTATGGTCTAATTCCATTTTGATCTATTCCAATTTGAACCAATCATTGGTGCAGAACTTTAACAATGGAAAGGGATGAGGATTATTGAAGCAAATTATTCATTTCAATAATTCTCATCCCTTTCCATTGTTAAAGTTCTGCACCAATGATTGGTTCAAATTGGAATTAATTCTCACTTGCTTAGATCTGGCTACATGAGAATTCATGTCATTCAGAACAATTCACATTCTGGGAATGATGAGCACCATTAAAAAAAAGCCAAAATCATTGTAGACAGATGTTATTATACTGATGTTTTTGTCATGATTCTTGTTAAGTTTTCTGTTCATGTATTCACGTGAAACTTTGCTGCAACTTAAGCATATATTCTCTCAGTGGAAGAAGTCTAGTCATCAGGAGTATTGACAACCTGAGTCATGATGCTCTAGATTCTTAATATAAACTTCTATTATTAACTGGCTTGAAACTGCTGTTCTGATTTCAATGTAATTGCTGAATTTATTGAAAAAGTACAATTACTTTCAATGGTATTATTGCATAGCATCATGGGCTGATGAAAGGTTAAGGCATTGATTTCACATACGAAAAGTCACTGGTATTAATGTAAAAATAGTGAGAATTTAATATGTGTTATTGTGCAAAGACAAAAGAAAAAATACCTGAAATTATAAGAGCAAATATAATACTTAAAAAGTAATTCCAGAAAAGAATATGTCAGTATCTCAGATGCTTTGATCAGAGAGGGGAAAAGCTACAGAGATTTCTTCTAGAGGATAGAATGGAAGGAACGGAAAGAAGGGTCAGCCAAGGCCTGGTTGAATGGCAAATGTCACAATGGTTGAAGATGAGCTACGGTGGACGTGTGAGTATGACACACATCTGATCTCCTGACAGGAGTAGCTACAAGCAACAGCACGTTGTTTACATTAACTTTGAGATAAGAGTTTGCCTGTTAATTATTTATCCTAGTCACTTGGACTAATGGTGTTTATTCAATTCTAAATGACTTCACAGAACAATGCCACACATGTAAGTAAGGTTTTATTGTTACTCTTTGCAAAATAATATAAAATACAGAGTAAAGATATAATAATAAAGAACTGGTGACTTTCCAGATTCATTATAAATTTAACAATTTTTCCATAGAATCTTTGAAAAGAAACTTGTCCTCATTTTAAACTATTATCATCTCAAGTGATGAAACGATTATTGGGAAGCATGAAAGAGCAATATTAATTTTTCAGTTTTAATGGAAAGCATCTAGCTTCTGTTTGCTGCCTTCCCTTCAATACACAACAGGATTTACTACCATAATTCCATCTCATGCAACCCTTCTTCATATCCAACAGCAAATCAAAAAGTCAAAAGCATTTTCTTACATAGGAGACAATTAAAATAAAACATAAATGTATATTGAAAAATAAAGCCATTAAAATTGAATGCTTAATTTATAGAAAATCCTTTAAGAATGCTGCAGAACTTGCCTATCAATCAATATATTTCATAAAAGGTCACACAATATACAGGTAAATAATCTGTTTACATTTGTGTTCAGTTATACTTTTACCAACAGATGGGGGCCAGAATCTTGTGTTGTTTCTTAAATGCATGGAAGACCACGTCCACTGTAGCTTTATATGCACTGAAGGAATCCACTCATCTCAGTTCAAGTGTATAGAAATTTCCTTTCTTCACTTTGACATATTATCCACCACAGTGACAAGGAAGGTTTTCCTCACACTATTGAAGATTTCCAAAAAAGCATTCATAATGTAGGGCTAAAGGATTTCAACAGACTGAGGAAGAGAGTCTTTAGAACCAGAGGACAGGGCCTAATGTGTAAGCTTGCTCTCTCTCCCCTCCCCTCACCCCCACATCTCTATGCACCCACCACCCCCATTTCTAATGTTTTCCAATAGAGGAAGGAGGGTGGGACATGATTTGCCCAGGGAATTCAAACTTAGTGCTGCATTCGCACAAATCCAGTTTTTGCTGGTCAAGAGCTTTATGCCAAAGTGCAGGAGTCATGAATTGGTAGAGTCAACGTAAACACATTTTAAACTTGAGTAAGGTTGATACAAATATCATGATATCCTGGTTTTGAAATGCCCTGCTTGTTAAACATTAAAAATGGCTCAAGCTATCCATGAGAATTCAAACAAAAATTGTACTCAACTGCTTCAATTGACATTATGAATGCTTGATGGAGTCCCAAAGGCTGGAATTCTGAGCTCAGAGTTTTAGTGATAATCTAAGGATTTTATTAAAAATCCTAGATAAGGCTATTGATTAGATTAGATTCCCTACAGTGTGGAAACAGGCCCTTTGGCCCAACAAGTCCACACCAACCCTCCAAAGAGCAAGTATTGGATAGAAGTTGGTTGTATTCAGAAGTGATTAATACATATTGAATTGTTAAAAAAAAAGATTTTTTTCCTGAAATCTGCTCATGGTGGATACAGGTTAAGTGGCCCTGGAAGTGACTTGAATTGAATAAGGGCACGAGTTGGCATGGCTGTATGAGAGGCCATAGAGTGTGAATTAAGGGAGTCAAGAGGTAAATAAGCTGAGGGATGAAAGGACAAACAATTTCTAAAATAACTGGAACAAAATCCAGAAGAATTGAAGCGCAGTCTGTACAGTCTCCCTCAGCGCTCAATAGCCCCACGGCCACCTATCATCTGCTTCCAGTGTTGGTGGGCACAATTCAATCTCAAGTGGACCATCCCCACAACCCCCAAAACTCCTACCACCCTAATGAAAATTGTGCACATGGGATGCTCTTTTAATTAGGCCCATCTTGCAAATCAGAAAATTTCCCAACTCGAGCTATCCAACTCAGCAATCAAATCCAGTCCATTATGTTAGAGGGGGAAATTCTTGAAACAGCTTTTGTGTATGAAGGAGCTTTTGTATAAGGATACTTAAATAAAAATACATTCAGGTCTTCAGTAATGTCTAGAGAATTGAGTTTCCAGCTGCTACTATCAATTTATTTTTCTATCTTTGTGCAAACAGGAATGGAGAGATTGATTCCCATTGGCTTGGGGTCAACTTTAATAAATTCAAATTAGCTTTCTGTTAATGTGATTATGAATATCTTATTTCATCTCCACTGTGTTTTTCACCTAAAGCAAGTTGTTTCTAAGGAAAATTTTAAGTATTATAAAAGTTAAATGAAAGGCAATGAATTTAATTTCAAAATTAGTGTCAGTATTTGGGGAGTGGGGATGTGAAATATTTATATTTTTCGTTTCTGGTCTATTCTGGAAACTGATTAGCAAATCATGATCCTAACTTGATTGACTGAAAACATCATCTCGGTTCCCGAATTAATATATGGAGAACTGTAAGAAAATACTCATCTTGGTTGAGAGAACGTGCCACCAAAGCTGTTCATGAGCAAGTTAGTATTTTCAGTCAATATTATAAAGTGTGCCAAAATGCCTGGGTCATCTACACTTACATTCTTCTGCCACCATGTTCTTATACACAGTAATCATGCTGCTTTGTTCACTGACAACAGCCAAGAGCAGCTCAGAATACTCAACTGGGACACAACATGGCTCTCGTTTTGTGGGAAGACCCTGCTCCTGCATTTTAATAAGTAAGACAACATGATTAGATACATTTCCCATTAATGGAATTCTGCAAGATCCAACACAATTGTATATATTGTACAATTTCGGAACCAAAATCCAATCATAAGACAAACGATCAAAGTCAATGCTGAGCTCCTCCAATTTGCAGATTGACCGGTTGGTTGCACTTCTGTTTTGCCTGAAGAGCTTTTGTCTCTTATCCCAAAATGTCTTAACCGTTTGCAATGTCTTCAGCAACAAAAATGTATAATATGTCTTTTGTGTGTGGTTTTGTTTCTTCAGGCTGTCCTGTGGAGAGATACTGACCTGAGGGAACTGAGGCAGGGGTAAGGGATAATTACACTCATTCAGTAGGTGAATGAGATGTTCCAAAACATTTTCATCCTGGAAAATGGGAAATTCCAAAACTCTTCTGATTGTGTTCTGAAGTTTAGTGACGAGAAGTTGCTGCATCTTTTCCTCACTTTGTCCAGCATTTTCATTTTCTCTTATTTGTGTCAAAAAGTTTGCTGCATTCTCTGGCAGTAAAAATATCAAGGGCTCATCTGACTGCACCAACAGCTCTAAGACATAGGCATTTGATATATTCATCGATTGGTGTGGAAGACTTTCAATGGTTTGCTTGTCAAGATGAAGCACAGGTCTGGAATTGTGGTCAGTGGAGTAACCTAATACCATGTTCAAAAATCTACTGAGATGTCGTAGAAATTCACGTGGAGACCCATGCATTGAGGATGGCATGTTAACCGAAGAATCCAATGTTTCCAAATAATCACTTTCTCTCCTTTTAACTGTTTTAGCAGCCTCTCTAAAAGTAGGATTGACTAGATTAGGGCTATATTCAATAATCATATTAATAAACATATCAGTGAATATCTTTCATATTGCTCATACACAAAAGTTAAAAACATTCACTTTAAAAATTTTTTCTGATTGTCTCACTCTGAAATTCATTCTATCTCCCTTTAACTATGTTGTCTTTTTTTTCCCCTCTATGAGTCTCATATTCTCCAGTCTGTCTCTGTCTCTTAAAACTACATTCTCTTCGAAGAGGCACTTTTAACACAACATTGCTGTATTCTATTAGAGTTATTACAGCCATCACTTTGACTTTGCTACAAAGGAGTTTAAAATGAGCAGGTAAATCAATCAAATCTACTATTTTATCAAGCCTAATTGCTAGATATTTTTCTTAATGAGCTAAGTTTTCCAACTACTTAACTGGATCAGCTGTTTATTGCAGGTAAATATTAGCTCACATGCAAAATTATATCACCTGACCTTATTGCTGAGACAGGGCTCAGAGCTGGAGCAGGGGTCACTTTTGTCAATTTTACTCAGATGTATAACTATGTACAGGATATCCACACCTTTGATGTAATATGCCACCATAATACGATGAAAAAATGGAAAAGAGTTAGTGGACAGTGAGTGAGTGAGTGAAGTAAACCATTCTAATGAAGAATAATTGATCTGAAGAGTTAACCTGATTCCCTTGCCCACCCCTCTGATGTTCCCTAACTGTTGAATATTTTCTGCATTATCTGCTCTTAACACAAGTAATCTATAACCTAACTGACTGCATATATGGGCCTCTGGAAGTGGAGAAAGCAGAGAAATGTAATAATATTCTTCAGTTTGATGAATTTCAGACATATTTTTACAAAGTAATATTTGTTTAAAATTGCTTGAATAAACAAATGATTGGATGGTCTTTACAAAACTATATTGAATTTAGACTAATTGATTAATATGGACTAAATTGCATTTTTCTGCTACTCTTCCTCAATGCTTTCTAAATTAATAGACTAAATAAGACCACAAGATATAGAAGTAAAATTAAGCTGTTCAACCGTTGAGTCTGTTTCACCATTCGATTATGGCTGACATGTTACTCAGTCCCATTTTTCTGCCAGCTCCCCATAACTCTTGACTGATCAAGAACCTATCTATCTATCTCTGTCTTAAATGCACTCAATGACTTGGCCCCAACAACCTTCTGTGACAATGAGTTCCACAAATTCACTACCGTCTGGCTGAAGAAATTCTCTCCTCTTTGGACTAATGGGTCGATCCTTCAGTCTGAGGCTGTAACCTTGGGTCCCAGTCTCTCCAACTGGTGGAAGCATCTTTTTCATGTCCGCTGCATCCAGGCCTATCAGTATGCTGTAAGCTTCAATCAGATCATTCCTTAACCTTCTAAACACCATCAAATACAAACCACGAGTCCTCAACTGCTTCTCATATGACAAGCACTTCATCCTTCAAAACCTCTTCTGGAATCCCTCCAAAACCAGCACACAATTCTTTAGTTTCGAGACTCAAAACTGCTCAAGATTCCAAATGCAGTCTGAACACAGCCTTATTTAGCCTCAGCAGCACATTTCTGCTCTTTAATTCTATACCAAGTCTGATCAAGTAGCTGTATCAAGTAACGCAAGGCCACAAGAAGACATGGCTAAAGAAAAACATGCACTTATCTAACATCTTAATAATGTCTCAAAAAATAATTTTGATGCATAGTTTAATATGCAGCAGAAGAACTTGCAACACAAGTATTTATAAACAGACATTGGATGAATACAAGTTTATCTGTTTTGAAAGTCTTGATCAAGAGATGGTTGGCAGCTTAAGACACCTGGAGTTCCATCTGCTCTTTTCCAAATAGTGTCATGAGATTTTTATATTCCAAATGAAATGCCAAGGCAACTATCTCTGGCTCAAAGTCTGCAATGGAGTTTTAATTCCCAACATGACTCCGAGGCAGGAATGCCAACAACTTGTGCTTGTCTGACATTAGATACGTTTAGGTGTATAATTACACAATTATAGTTTAATAGTGAGAATGTCATCTCTGAATGAGCTTCCTCAAAGCAGATTAGCCTAGATGGCACAAAGTTTTAGACATCCAATTTTTAATACTTTTACAGTCCAGGCATTACAATCTCACATATGGCCAGTGATTTACCACAGTGATATAACCTGTGGTTGTGATGATGGAAGCAGGCCATTTGGCCCATTGAGTCCATACTGTTCCTCCAAAGAGCATCAGTCCCAGATCCACTCCCTACCCTATCTCTGTAAACCTGTATTTTCCATGGCTAACCCACCTAGCCTATACATCCCCTGGACACTATGCATAATTTGGGATGGCCAATCAACCTAACCTGAACATTTTGGAGCATGTGGGAGGAAATCAGAACACCTAGAGGAAATCCACGCAGACACAGGGAGAATGTGCAAACTCCACACACAGGCAGTTGTCCGAGGCTGGAATTGAATTGGGTCCCTGACACTGAGGCATCAGTGCTAACCTGATATCCTGATACAGTCTGGTTTCCCTTATTGATATGTTTATCACACTATCGGTTTAGTTTATGTATAAGTCTCAGTGTTACTTGGTGCTGTTTTTCTCTCCTCCCAAGGAAACAAAATTATACTTAAGAACCTAATGAAGTTTATGACTTTTTAAAGAAATGTATTTATAACTGTAATTAAGGAGTGTCTATGCTTTAAATACATACTTTTCCCTGTATTCCATGTGATCTAACTTTGCTAACCAATCGACCACGAGGAACTTTGTCAAACACCTTACTGAAGTCCATATAGATCACGTCCAACATTCCATCCTCAATCCACTTTGTTACTTCTTCAAAAAACTCAATCAAGTTAGAGAGACATGATTTCCCACATATCAAGCCATATTGACCATCCCTAATCAGGCCTTGCCTTTCCACATACATGTAAATACAGTCCTGCAGGATTCTGTCCTACAATTTGTCCACCAGTGATATCAAGCTGACTGGTCTATAGTTCCCTGGCCTTTCCTTACCACTTTTCTTAAATAGTGGGACCATGTTAGCCAACACCCAATCTTCCAGCACCTCGCCTGTGGCTATCAATGATATAAATATCCCAGCAAGGGGAAGAGTTCTAGGATATGCCTGATCAGGTCCTAGGATTTATCCACTTTTATGCATTTTAAAATGTCCGGCACCTTCTCCTCTGTTATATGGACATTTTCAAGATGTTGCTATTTATTTCCACAAGTTCTTTATCTTCCATATTCTTCTCCACAGTAAACACTGATGCAAAATATTCATTTAGCATCTCTCTCATCTCCTGCATTCCACACATAGATAACTTTGCTGATTTTTAAGGGGCCCTATTCTCTCCCTTGTTACTCTATTGTGCTTCACGTATTTGTAGAAATTCTTTGCATTCGCCTTAACTCTATTAGTGAAAGCTATCTCATGTCAACATTTTTGCCTTCTTGACTTCCCTCTGAAGTATATTCCTAATGCCTTTATACTCATTTAGGTATTCACTCAATCCCTCCTGTCTATATCTGACATATGCTTCCTTCCTTTTCTTGACCAAAATCTCAATTTCTCTATTCATCCAGCATTCCCAACACCTACTAGCCTTGCCCTTCACCCTAACTGGAACATATTGTCTCTGGACTCTTGTTATCTCAGTTTTGAAGGCTTCCCATTTTCCAGTTGTCCTTTTATCTGCAAACATCTGCTACCAGTCAACTTTTGACAGTTCTTGCCTAAGACCATCAAATTTGGCCATTTGAACAGGTTGATTAAGAATGTCTAACACTACCGTTATGCCAATCTCAGCATTATCTTTCCACTAGATTTTGTAACAACAACAACAATCATTGGAAGAGTATATATGTCTCAAAATTTTAACTTCTCAATAAATATCTCTAATATAGCCATCAACATACTGCCTCAAAGTCCTGAGTTTATAGGCAATACTTACTTGTGTTTAGGAGGTGGAGGCAGTGAGTCCTGTATGTTGCTACAGGACGGCTGCATTACTTTGTTCTTCAACTCTTTGATGCGAAAGAACAAGGCTGGAGTCATCCTGGTGAAGCGCTTTTCATCAAAGCCAAACAACAACCGCTGGATCTCGTCTTTCTTCATTCGAACTCCTGTTTAAATCATTAAACGAGAACAAATCCATGTCAATATCACATGAATACTAATGAAGCAACACAGTTCTTCATGAGCAAGGTGTTTGCAGCAGCCTGAAACAGACCTGTAGCCAGCGACATTGAAAACAGAGAGAAAAACAGATCAGAGTCAGAAGATGAAAAGATTTGGCATTGGAGTTGGAGGAGGGCAGGCTGTCGTAGGTGGGACCAAGAGGAAATTTGGAAGTTGGTGTCAGATACATTCCCACTTCTGGGAAAACTTCCCAGAGGTGGGCCATCAACTGCGGAGGCTACATGCTGGTATCATTGGGCAATCTGTCTGATCATGATCATTGTGGGCTGATTAGAGCTCTCCCAATGAAGATCAGGCACATCAATTATCGAGGGGCAAGCTTCTTGCACATGACTCAAGGACCAAACTCGGGCATTGTGGTGGTTGGGATTCTACAATTGGTCACACATTGTTAAGCTTAGAAAAATCAAGCCATCTGTCCCAATTCCATTTTCCATCACCATGCTCAATCAATAAAACATTAATGGACATCAGGCGCAAACAGGATCAAACTCAGCTGTGAGTTTTTCAACATTATTTGGCAGGTGATGTTTACAGCTCAAGCTCACATGTGAGAATTGAGGATTCATTCGGGTAAAGTTCAAGATAACTTTGTACCTTCATGTCAAGAGAGAAGACAAACTGGAGTCACGTAGATACTAATGTTTGAAACAATAAAAAAAAGGATTCAACACATTTAATTGTGTCTTGCTTGTTTATCACAAATATAACATTGACTTAGTAACAGTTGTCTTCAGTCCTAGCTACGATCTCTAGTAACTACGAACTCTGGTCCCTATTTACTGATGTCCTTCAACTGTCAAAGGCTAACCCAGGCCTATTCACATCCTTCGTGTTATATTTCACCCTGGGATAAATTTTCAACCACACATCAGAAACAGACAGTCCAATTATGTCCCGTGTCAGCCCTTGCGTCAGCTCATCTACTCCTGAAACCCTCATCCATGCCTTTGTTACCTCTGGACATGATAATCCCAATGCACTCCAGGCTGATCTCCTATATTCTACCCTCATAAACTTGAAGCCATCTTAAATTCTGGAGCTCTATTATTACATATACAGCTTAATCATATTCTTCTTCAATAAGTTATGAATTAGTTGCAAATGGAGAGAATCCAATTTACACAACTTGTATAAATTCCAGAATGAATTTTAGTACACCTACCATCTCATTGGCTGACATTAGCTACCGAATGTAGAGTAGGAATCTAACCTGGCATTCGCTTCACTATATGGTTCTCCTCTACTCACTGGATACTTTCAGAGCCATAGGTAAAGAGCCAGCACCAAAAATATGATTGATAGCATGACCCATCCTAAAGAATCTGTCTGTTGGTAAGTGTAAATAATGAAGCATTTTTCATTGAAAAATGACCTGGGTGTTGCATATAGCCTACAGGAATTAAGGAGTTAAAGTTCCAACTCATTTTCAATTTGCATTGAGTAGAATTAATTTTTGAGTTTCTTTGTCACCCTTCTGACATATAGAGTCATGGTCATAGATTTGTACAGCAATGAAAGAGACCCTTCAGTCCAACTCGTCTATGCTGACTAGATATCCAAAATTAATCTAATCCCATTTGCCAGCATTTGATCCATATCCTTCTAAACCCTTCCTATTCATATACCCATCCAGATGCCAATGTTGTAATTGTACCAGCCACCATCACTTCCTCTGGCAGTTCATTCCATACACGTACCACCCTCTATCTAAAAATATTTCCCCACAAATCTCTTTTAAATCTTTCCCTTCTCACTTTAAACCTATGTCTTCTAGTTTTGGACTCCCCTACCCTGGGGAAAAGACCTCGGTTATTCACTCTATCCATGTCTCTCATGATTTTAAAAATCCTCAATATGGTCACCCCTCAGCCTCTGACTCTCCTGGGAAAATAGTCTCAACCTATTCAACCTTTCCCTGTGGCTCAAACTCTTGGCAACATCCTTGTAAATCTTTTTGGAACCCATTCAAGTTTAACAACAACAGGGAGACCAGAATTGAATGCAGTATTCCAAAAGTGGTCTCACCAATGTCCTGTACAGTCACAACATGACATCCTAATTCTTGTACTCAATGCACTGGCCATTAAGACAAGTGTACCCAACACCTTCTTCATCACCCTGTTTACTTGTGACTTTCAAGGAACTATGAACCTGTACCCCAAGGTCTCTTTGTTCGGCAACACTTCCCAGCATCCTCCATTAAGTGTATACCTCCTGTCCTGATTTGCCTTAGCAAAATGCAATACCTCACATTTATCTAAACTAAACTCTGTCTACCACTCCTTGACTCCTTGGCGTGTTGGCCCATCTGATAAGGTCCCGTGGAACTCTGAGATAACGTCTTTCACTGTTGACTACCCCACTGATTTTGATGTATTCTGCAAACTTACTAACCATACCTCCTATATTCACATGGAATTCATTTATATAAAAATATATTAATATAGTGCCAGCTATCCAATGATTCATAGTGAGCTTATGTTAAGCAAAAACCATGTAGCATCTCTGTCATTAACTGCTAATTGGCTTCTTAAAATAGAAGCTTTCGTCAATTGGATTTATTACCAATGTAAGACTTTACTTGGATTACTGTGATCTAGGTTCACTTTCAGTGTTACAAAGATCTGTTTTGGAAATATCCTCCGAATTTCTTCTGAATCACCATGTAATTTTGATAGAAACCCCAAAAAGAGGCATGTTAGATTTTTAGCCAATCTTCCACTGAATTTACAACAGTCAATTGAAGGTATCGCAGAAAAATGCCCCAGGGGCAGGGGCAATGGGGAGAAATCAACAGGAGTAGACATTTCTCAGTCTTAAAAGGCAGCCTAAGGAAACTAAGTGAAGAGACACTATAATGATGAATGAACCAGAATTACTTAATAAAACAATGGTGTATGGAAAATTATCCTTGTGGCAATCACAGTATTATGGAATTCACTACTCTGTTTGAAAGAGAGTAACACAAAAGAGCTACTGGGATTCTGGATTTTAGTAAGTCAGACTTCAATAAGATGAGACCAAGGCTGCACCCAGTAATCTGGGCCCATTTGTCAATGGGTATACCAATAGATCAGTGAAAGGTGTTCACCAAAGAATTTAATGTGATATAGGACAGTATAAACCTGTAAAAGGCAGCAGTTTCACTGCCAAAAGAAATAACCATGGAAGACTAAAGGGATAAAAGCATAAAATTAAAGGAAAAAACATAAAGGAATGGAAAAACTAGCACAGATCCTGATGAATGAGAAAGAGAGAACACAGTAAAGGATAATAAAATCATTGGTATGAGCTACAAAAAGGAATATGAAAAGAAGCTTGCAAGATGCAATACAAGCATTTACCATTATATTAGGGTGGAGAGCATGATCCAATTAATCTGGGCCTCTGAAGAATGAAAATAATTATAAGTCAAAATGAGGAAATGGTTCACTTGTTAATAATTACTTTGCATCAGTATTTACAGTCACGAAGAGGGTAAGATGCTGAATCACACAGGAGGCTAGTGCTGAATTAGGAGCAAGAACTCATCACAATTAATTCAAGTATTTTTAGTCCTGAAGAAAATTATGGAAATAAGGAGTAAAAGCCCAAAGAACATGATTTACTCCGGACTGATAGTGGGTGTGAACACTGCAAAATTCCCTCAATTCAAGGGCTGTACTTTTAGACTAAAAAACTGCATATACCATTCATCTACTTAAGAAAATTGAGAAAAGGAGAGCAGGACATTGTAGATCAGTTCAATAATCAACAGTTAAAGAGGACCTTGTTTCAAAAGATCAGGATGTAGAATTAGTTTGGGTGGAGTTGAAGAATAGAGGAGAAGTAAGTGACCAGTAGAAGAAGTCTACAGCCCCATAACAATAGCCGTAATGTGGATTAGAATAAACAAGCAGAAATAATACATGTTTGTGATAAAAGGTCTTAAAAGAGATTGCTCATGAGTTAGATGCGTTGGTGCTAATTTTCCTAAATTTGGTAGATTCAGGAAAAGTCCCATTGGACTGGAAAAAAGCAGAGATAACAACTTGATTTAAGAAGGAATAGGGGTGACAGAATAGAGGAAATTAGAGGCGAGTTAGTTTGATGACTATCGTGGCGAAGGTATTAGAATCGGTCATTAAAGAGATTGTAGCTGCACACTTAGAAACATTCGAGGTAATCAGGAAGAGTCAGCATGATTTTGTTAAAATTGAATCATATTTAACAAATTTATTTGATGGAGTAACATGTGATTAGGTCAAGGCAGGTAAACATTCTATATTTAAATTTCTAGAAGGCATTTGAAAAGGTGTCCAATCAAATGTTATTGTGGAAAATTATTACCCATGTGTAGTGCGTAACATAGCATAGATAGAAGAGTGGCTGGCTGGTAGAAAACAGAGAGTATGCATAAATGGATTTTTGCCTGATTGTCTGATATAATGAGGAGTCTGTGCTGGGGCCTCAACGTTTTTACCATTTATATCAATGATTTCACGAGAGGGATTGAGGCATGCCAGCTGAATTCACAGACAACACCAAGATAAGTAGGAAAGCATGTTATGAAGAAAACATAAAGAAGCTACAGATGGATCTAGATAGTTGAATGAGTGGGCAAAACTGACAGATGGAGGATAATTTGAGAAAATGCAAAGTTCACTTTGGTAGGAAGAATAAAAACAAACAGTGTGCAATGATTTTAGAATGCGAAGATGCAGAGGGTTGCTCTGATGCATAAGTCACATCATGTTAGTATGCAGGTTCATCACATAATCAAGAAGGCTAAGAGATGCTATCCATGCTTGTGAAAAGAATTGAATATAAAGTTAAGAGTGTTATACTTCACTTATACAGCATTGGCGAGACCATATGTCTAAACTATGTGCAATTTTGGTCTCTTTTCTCAAGGAAAGATGGAACAGCACTGGGGAGAGTCCAAAGGCAGTTACTCAGTTAATACCTGTAATTAGTGGGTTAGGTTAGTCAGATTAGGCTTGTTTTCACTAGAACATAGAGGAGTGAGAAATGTCTTCATTGATGTGTAAGATCCTGAATGGTCTTGATAAAGTAGTTGAAGGAAGGATGTTTCCTCTTGTTGGTCAGTCCAGAACGATCAGATGTTATACTAAAATTAGGGTTTGCCCTTTCAGGACAGAGATGAAGAATGTTTATTTCTCTCTGCAGGATGTGTGACTTTGTAGCTCTTTGCCTCAGAAGCTGGTGGAGGCTGGGTCATCAAATATTTTTTAAGACTTAAGCCAACAGAGGCAGGGGAAGGAGAATGAAAGGTTTATGTGATAGATGGGAATGTGGAATTCAAAACACAAACAGATCCGCCATGATTTTATTGAATGGCTCAAAAGACCAAGTGGTTTACTGCTGCTCCAGTTTAGTACATATGTATGGCTCATGCACCCAGATTTTACGCTGTGCAGAGAAAGACTGGGGTGATCAGTTCAACAGGTAGATGAAGGCACCAGGGAGTATATTGGCCACCCACTATAAACCCTGCTTATTGAAGTGGAAAATTAAGTGAGGCATTTACCAGGGTGTCAATCCACTGTTGCTTGATTAGGTGCCCTGGAGCATACATCTGGTAAGTAAGCTTGCTGCATATCTGTTGTTTTGTCTGAAAATATCATTTCAAAGTATGGTAGCACAAGGCTCTCTGATCACAGAGCAGACACTGATAAGTACTGCATTTCTTTTCAAAGAAAATTTGCCTGCCAGATGGATTTCTTTCAAAACACACCAAGAACAATCTTACATCAGCTCATTTTCTATCAATAGCAAGAACAACCTCTATTAATACCCAGAACAAAATCTATTAATACAAGAACACGTGTTTCAGTCTAGCACCATGCACACCACAGCTGCTGAGATCCTTATTAATCCAAATGCATAAATTTCAAAGTGCAAGTGAACAGTCCTAGATTAAACAAAGGGCTGGAGAAGATCACAGAGATAATGAGGATGAGGGCATGGTAGAAATTAAGCACAAGGGCTTGAATTTTAATTAAGCCATCAGAAGCCCATATTAGTCAACAAGCCAACAGTGGAGATAAGGGCGATTTGGATTTGAATGGGATACAGGCTGCAGAAATGTGGATGAGCTGAAGTTTACAGATGACAGAGAACAGGAAGTCAGCCAGCAGAGCTTTGGAACAATTAAATCTTAAAAATGCAAATGTTAATTTCAGCAGCAGATGACTGGAGCTGGGACAGAAGTAGAGGCAGGTGATAGTTTGAAGACAGATGCAAACAAATATACAGTTAGAAACTCAGTTAAAAAAAACACAATCAAAAAGGACGTCAATGTAACCACCAATCTGGATCAGCCAGAGGGCAAGTTCAGGAAAGTGGCCATAATCAATAAGGAGTCTCTGGTGGGGCTGGAAATGTTCCTTAATTGTGACACATATGGTTTTACAACTGAATACATTTTGTAAATTTTAATATTCATAGAAAAAAAGTTAATAGGTAGTAGCAAATGACTCACCATTGGAAAGATGCCTGATTTTTAAAGATACATCAATGCACAGTTGCCCATCTGCACACTTTCCAGGGATTCCTTGAATACTCAGAATAACATACTTTGTCTCTTCATTAAAGCAAACAGTCTAAACAGAAAAATTCAATGTTATGACTTGACAGATAACTTCTACCAAATATCCTCTCCGCCCTTCACTACTTCAAATAGTAGTATTTATTTCTTGCAGATATGGGAGGCTACGCTGGCACCAAAGGTATCAAAGGAGTAAAAGATAGCTGAAAGAAACCTCCAGATAGTAGACAAAATAAATAAATGAACCTATCTTATTCATGTTTACCCTTGCTCAGGGTTTGTCCAGTGGTAATGGAGATTATGAGCTTTAAGTGATTGGAAGATAAATACATTTCATATTAAATATAATGTGTGTATGTAATATGAAAGCTATATGACAAGGCTAGCATTCACGATGTTCAGGTTACAATCATGAGGAAAACAAACCTGAGAACTTACCAAAACTCGATCTGGAAGCAGAAGTTGTGCCCCAACTGTGAACACAATCGAATACTGTTGGCGCACTCATATATAAGCTGTCAGTAGTTTTACAAACTCAAATGTATAAGTTTATATTTGATTACTTCTGCCACAACAACCATCTAAAAGTGTCAGGTAAAAGGATAACAGGCACAAAATCAGCCAATCATTATGTCTATCATATGACATGGCTGAAAAGACAGGTAATATGGAAAAACAAGAGTTGTTGTTCTAATGGAAAATTATATACATTGCAGATTTCAGCATGAGGCTTTTTAACTTGTGGTGGAAATTCATTATCTTGAATCCATATTTTTGTTATATCTGAAATTTTCTGCTCAAATTAATCATTTATTTTCTCATATCATCATTAAACTTTCACAATCATATTTGGCCACTCTTCCTTATCTCACATGAGAGAGAGGGAGGGAGGATTCAAAGGTTTAATTTTTAACAGACTTAGCTCTCCTGACAGAAAAGAATAATTTATTAATTAATACATCTTTGTACCTAGTGTTTGCAAATATGCAATGATTGAATACAAAATAAAGAAAATAAAGGAAAGTTCTAAGATTATTTTGAATGTAACTATAATGTAGAGCACCAGAGCCTAGAGCATGTACCAGCTATGCCAAATATATACACATTTTCAAACATACTCTAGATTTCAGTGGCATGTATATTTGGCTCCAAAGACAGATTAAAGGGGAAAAAAAGCAATAACCCAGAAATTCCACTATTTACACAATGATTACACTTGACTCAAGCTTCAAGAAACAAGAGACAGGTTGCCAAACCAGTAAGTTGTTAATTCCACTAACTTTGGTTCAATCAGATTTGACTGGGTTGATTAGAAAATTCATTTCTTAGCAAGTTAATAACAAACTGAGTCTGCTTTTCAGCAGCTTCAGACATAGAAGTTTTTAAAATTCCATCTTTCCACAATGGAGTCCAAACAATGATGTCCCCAAAAAGCACTCTATATATATAGTGCATCTGTAAAGTGTAGCAAATGCATTTGCAGAAAGAGCAAATAAAAAATGGCATAATTCTAAATACAGCAATCCATCAATACATTTCCATTTCACAATATTGGTTTAAATATTTTGCTGCTGCTACGTTAGACTGACATTAGCTATCACATGGTTTGTCTCTCTTGTCAGGAGGGTAAGAGCTTGTAGGTAGGTAATTAGACATTGTTTCCAAAGTGCCATAGACATCTAACTCTATTAGATAGAGACAATTGGTCTTACAGCTTAAGGAGCTTCATTCCATCTCTAGCATGAGTCTAAGGTGGCAAGCTTGCATAAACAACTTAATGACCTGTATTAACACCAGTCCATATCTGGCAAGTATAGGTGTGAATCACACTGAGCTATTTCATTACATCATTCACAACTATTAAATAAATAATAAAACAAAGACGATGTAATTTAAGTTTAAAATATATTTTCAATGATACCCAAGTATCTATCTTAATCAGCATATAACAAACAGTTCATATTATTTTCTGTAACAAATTGTAATTTTGTTTTGATATTTATGACAGAACTACTGTGTAGCTTGTCAATGATTAACTTGAAAGAAAATAGAAAAATTGATATGAAATGACCGTGATTTTAAAAAATGTGGGTCTTGTACTTGCTCTCTGTCTCTTTCTCTCTCTGTTGAAAATTAATACTGGTTTGAGGCACCAATGGTTTATTTCTGTTCAAAGTTTCAGCTTCACAGCTTAGTATAATAAAGCCCTTAGGAGCTGAGACTTCATTACCCCTGAAACAAAAGGGTAATCAAATTTGGATCAAGTGCAAATGAACAGAATGAGTTTTAAAAATAAAGTCATGAGGGAAAACACTACTCAACTCAGGCTGCCTAGTAGCCTAGATATGAGCTAAAAATAAATCCAAGGCAGCTGCTATCTAATGTTACAGTGAATAGGGAGAAGGTAGTGGGAGCAATGATCTAAATACTCGAAGAACAGTGAGAGACTAAAAGGATCCAGATTTAAATGGGGACAATAACGATTTGCTGAATGTGACAATTTTTACTTTTGTTTATGGAAAGCTCACTACAGACCCTAATAAGACACTTTTTTGGTGCCCTTCCTACAAATAGTCTAATTAGGCCAATATGAAAATGTGGTAAATCATAGTATGTTGAAATAAATACATTTTGCCATAAAGTGAAGCTTTCATGCCATTTTTGTTTACATTTCATTGATTATTTGAATAAGTAGAAAAATCACCTGATATTCCTCCAATTGAATTTCATTAAATCTGAATCCTCCTTCGCTTCCAAAGAAATAGTCTTGGCTTCGTCCAAGGTAAAACACCAGCAAAGACATCTCTGAGTCATCTATCAGCCGATGTAAATCCCTTTCATACGTTGCCTTAAATTGTAGTTGTAGGTTGTACTCTTTCCAGTTCACTGTTTAGAAAGGGAAATGGGTAATTGTATTTGTATATTGATGAAACAAATATAAAGCAGAGATTTGGCAATGGCTTAGAGGAAATCATTAATATAAAACATGATCCAGAACAATAAAAATTACACTGGGTTATTTTTTGTATTGAAAATCATGATGGAGTCTTGAAAAAAAATTGGACAACAAATAATATTGAGGCATAATCATTCAATTTTCAAAACAAAAGACAATATTTATGGGATATTTGATGTCATTGGTTCTTCATTTTTAAATAATTTCATCAGAGAATCCTAACAATATTGAAGGCAATTCTGCATTCGTTTCTCAGGAAAATCTCATCAGTTTTAGAGAAAAAGAAGACTAGGTCTTGTTTTGTAATAAAATCAGATTAAATTATTATAAACCCATAACGTATGGTGTGTTGCATATTGTTATTATTGGGGAACTTGGATTTAAAAATAGAGGAAAAAGGTATTTTTGTTTTTATTATCAGAGGTCAGAAATCCACTTTTAAACAGTGAGTTCAGACAGCTTTTCCAAGAAAGCATGTGGTCCAATCTAAATGACTAAAGTAAACTACCTGGGGAAGGTGTCAATTAAATGTTTACTGAATTAAATTTATGAAATGTAAAAAGACAGGCCAAGGACAATAATCAGGTTTCAGTTGGTAAGAACAGTTTCTTTCTAGCAGATGAGCAGTTTGTATGTGGACATCCACATCTTCAAGGCTGGAAAGACATTTTAAAATGTTTTAGCAGTTTACATAGACAAGGTATGGAATTGCTGGTGTTGGACTGGGGTAATCAAAGTCAGAAGTCACATGACAAAGGTTATTATCTCAGGTTTATTTAAAATCACAAGCTTTCGGAGCTCTATTCCTTCATCAGGTGAAGTCAGGCTTGACCTGGCATAGGAACAGTGCTCCAAAAGCTTGTCATCTTAAGTAAACCTGTTGGACTATAACCTCTTGTCATGTGAATTCTGACAAAATAGACAAGGGCTTCTCTTAAAGTTCAATTCGATAAAGAACAGTCAGTAGCTATTGTCTGTATATCTCAGGAAAGACAGCAAGTGAAAAAGTCACAGTAACAACCTTATCAGGTAACCAAAAAATTAAAGTTTAGATAGGATTGATACCCTAGTGGACTGAGTATCTGTCAAGGATATTGCTGAGAAAAGGACTAAACTTTTCTTTCATCACTGTCTATGTTGCAATCTTTTTACTTTGTCATATATGCATCAACTGGCCACCTTGGTAACCAAACTGAAAAAATAAAACTTATCTATGAAACCAGGTTTCACTATGCGATAGAGTCATAGGGTTGTACGGCATGGAAACAGACCCTTTGATCTAACTCATCCATGCTGACCAGATGTCCTAAATAAATCTAGTCCCATTTGCTAGCATTAGGCACATATTTCCTTAAACTCTTCCTCTTCCTCTTCCTGATACCCATCCAGATGCCTTTTAAATGTTGCAATTGTACCAGTCTCCACCACTTCCTCTGGCAGTTCATTCCATTCACACATAACCCTCTGTGTGAAAAAATTGCCCCTTAGGTCAATTTTAAATCATCCCTCTCTCACCTTAAACCAATGCCCTCTAGATATGACTTATCCTGTATTATCATTGGCTAAGATCATAACAATACCATCTAAATCCAGGACAGGGCAGATTTGGATTGAGGACTTAAAAAATAGTGGTATAGATAAAATTCACTGAGATGCAAGAGAGGTAAAATAAGACTCTGTTCCAGTCTAGGCCACGCTCATATGTACCTCAGTCAATGCAGTCTTAATAACACAGAATCAGGCTTGTTTCAATGGACTCCATATCGTATAGGACCACAAAATAATGTTTCACTATGTTCTGATACTATATGCATATTATACTGTGCCACATAGTACATCATACAGTAATGGCAAACAAGACACCTTGGACTTGATGCTTCTTTTCAAGTGAAAATGTGGATTAATAAGCTTATGCTGTATTAACTCCCATTATCTTGCATAAATGAATGCCAGATTTGTATTGGATTTTCATCCACCTGCCAGGACCAGAATTGGAGGTAGATGAACACTAAATCCACTGACCAACATAGTAATTCCTTGGCTTCATGCCACCTCCACACCTTTATTGTGTAGGTGGCAACACTCCTGTAAAGAGCCACATTGTGGCCAATTGGAAATTTTCAGTCATTCTGCAGATCCCCGCGGTATGTTGACACACATGGCCAGATTAAGGTGGGGTACATCTCTCTAAGCAGGCCGTAAGGAGCTCTTTGGGTCCTTGGGTACAGGAGCATCTATCGGCCACTGCTTAATTGGGATCCCCGACCTCCATTATTCCCCACCATCCTCCCCTATTCACCACACACCTCAGTTGAGCTGCTGAATCTATTTATTACTTACAGATTTAAAAAATGTTGGAAAGAGGATGTCCCTGTGTCAAAACTGTGTTTCTTTCTTATTGTTCTTCCATGGCAATCTGATGCTTCCTTCAAGCTGCAAGGCCTCTGAGCTCCCTCTAGCCTGAAGAACCCATCTGCTTCCCTCAATTGAATGGCACATTTGCCCTTTAACCATTAATTGGTCACCCCAGGGAAAATCACAGATAAATGGCTGCTCCCCCAGGGTAGACTCAGACCTCTGTTTACCACTCCTAGAGGAAAATCCATCCCAGAATATTTGTTAATTGAGTTGTAGGGGGTACAATTTTTGACCAAACATAATCAAGCTTAAATATTTTTAAACCATTCAACAAATACAAATACAGCCCAAGAGCCCACAAATGCACGAATATGTTGGTGTTTGTAACTGTTTGCTTTGGTTATTGCTTTTCAAAGGATGGTCATTGTGATACACCATGAATGTTACCACTGGTGCAATCCCTTTTTAATTACATGGAAGATGAAAGATGTATCTACGTTGATTTGTTACTGCATCCAAAGCACAAAGTGGCTTTCTTCTTTGTTCTCCCAATTCAGTTATTTAGTGTCATTCAGAATTGGAGGGTGTTCAATAGATTTCAGCCTCTTGGTGCTCAGGGAAAGACACAATGATGGGAGAGCTTTAGCTTGTAGTCATTTCCCATTTGGCTTTTGTAGAAATCTTCCACATTTATTTCAAGCCCAATGAATGTAACACCTAAGGACGAGAACTTGTAGAAGCCACTGTTTTTGCCAGCTGCATAGCCAGTGAGAGAACTGCATTGCCAAACTGAGGAAGGTCACCAAGTCACAAGCCAAGCAGAAAGTAAGGAGATCACACATGCAGGTCTTCTATAGGATCAGGACCCCAGGGTATGGGAAGACCTGCTTACCAAGAGCAAAGGAGCAATCAGAGATTGGTAGCTCTGCCACTGGAAAGAAATGCATTGGAGGCCCATGATTGAGCAGTGACATAAGCCTGAGGTTAAAAAAATAGTGGAGAAGGTTTCATGGGGGTCACAGAGAAGCTGGGGTCAGCTGCAACAGCAGGACATTGGCTGTCAGCCACCCTCCCTTCCCAGTGCAAAGTCCCCTCAGTCAGATACAGAGGGTAGTCAACCTGTGGAATTTTTTACCACAGAGGCTGTCAAGGCTGCTGAAATAGATAAGTTTTTTTTAAGCAGTAAGGGAATCAAGTGTTATGGGGGAAAAGGCAGGGAAGCGACATTGAGGATTATCAACTCAGTCACGATCTCACCAAGCAGCAGAGGAGACTCAATTGGCTGAATGGCTCCTGTAGGTAAAAACAATGACTGCAGATGCTGGAAACCAGATTCTGGATTAGAGTGGTACTGGAAAAGCACAGCAGTTCAGGCAGCATCCGAGGAGCAGAAAAATCGATGTTTCATCAGGAATACAGGCAGAGTGCCTGAAGGGTGGAGAGGAGGGTGGGGGTAGGGAGAAAGTAGCATAGAGTACTATAGGTGACTGGGGGTGGGGATAAAGGTGATAGGTCAGGGAGGAGGGTGGGGGAAGGTTGCAAAGAGTACAATGGGTAGATGGGGGTGGAATGAAGGTGATAGGTCAGAGAGGAGGGTGGAGTGGATAGGTGGAAAGGAAGATAGGCAGGTAGGACAAGACATGGGGACAGTGCTGAGCTGGAAGTTTGGAACTAGGGTGAGGTGGGGGAAGGGGAAGTGAGGAAACTAGTGAAGTCCACATTGATGCACTGGGGTTGAAGTGTTCCGAGGTGGAAGATGAGGCGTTTTTCCTCCGGGCGTCGGGTAGTGAGGGAGCAGCGATAAAGGAAGCCCAGGCCCTCCATGTCCTCAGCTGAGTGGGAGAGGGAGTTGAAATGTTGGGCCACAGGGCGGTGTAGTTGATTGGTGCGGGTGTCCCAGAGATGTTCCCTAAAGTGCTCTGCTAGGAGGCGTCCAGTCTCCCCAATGTAGAGGAGACCTCATCGGGAGCAACGGATACAATAAATGACATTGGTGGATGTGCAGGTAAAACTTTGATGGATGTTGAAGGCTCCTTTGGGGCCTTGGATGGAGGTGCCAGGACGGGAGGGTGGTTGTTGGGGGGGTGTGGACCTGACCAGGTAGTCACGGAGGGAACAGTCTTTGCAGAAGGTGGAAAGGAGTGGGGAGGGAAATATATCGCTGGTGATGGGGTCCGTTTGGAGGTAGCAGTAATAACGTCGGATGATTTGGTTTATGCAAAGGTTGGTAGGGTGGAAGGTGAGCATTAGGGGGGTTCTGTCCTTGATACGGTTGGAGGGGTGGGGTCTGAGGGCAGAGTGGCGGGATGTGGACGAGATGCATTGGAGGGCATCTTTAACCACATGGGAAGGGAAATTGCGATCTCTAAAGAAGGAGGCCATCTGGTGTGTTCTGTGGTAGAACTGGTCCTCCTGGGAGCAGATACGGCGGAGCCGGAGGAATTGGGAATATGGGATGGCACTTTTGCAGGAGGTAGGATGGGAAAAGGTATAATCCAGGTCGCTGTGGGAGTTGGTGGGTTTGTAAAGAATGTCCGTGTCAAGTCGATGTTAGGTGTTGGAATGGATGGTGTGGCCAATCATTTTAAAGGCTGCAGTCAGAATGAAGAGGGAGAGATTGGGTATCGAATGAAACAAAGAGAGGGAAAGAAAGATTGGATCAAGATGTGCAGAGGAGTAAAACGAAACAATTAAAACATAAGCTATTATTTAAAAACCCAGCACAGTTGAATGAGAAGAATAAAGTGATATTTCAGAAGCAATATTAAATTGTAGAATTATCTACTTTCATGCTTCTGCAATATATCAGAAAGTGGCCTGTGTAGTGGGGGAGTAGACCATTGAGGTATGTGGCATCATCTCCCATATAACTGATGTAAGTGAGCTGAGGCTACACCTCAACCTTCAACTGACCGCATTCATTCCAACTGTATCTACATGCAGTCCTTAGTTACACATTCAGTAAAAGTATCTCTCAAGAATGCTATTTTTTACATTTTTACAGAAGCTTTCAGCTCCGCATTTCAAGATATCTTGATAGCTAGCTGCAACTCACTCAAGTGAGTGCTACAAACAATCAACAGGGAGGAGACTTGGTACAAGTTAGCTCATGGGCAGCAGAAGATTTGATGTTCGCAAGTCTGCCAGAGTTATGTATTCTGTGCAATTTGCCAACTGGCTATGCAGATGTCCATAAAAGATTCCCTTCAATCAAAGGAGTAGTTAACAGCATGGCAACAGAGAAAGAATGTGAAGTTAAAAAAACTGAAAGGGGTAAAACAGCAGGAAAATGCACTAAGTGTGTACTTAATAGAATTGCAAACTAAAGCATTAATGGAAGAATCAAAGTGAACAAAATGGGTTCTTCCTGTGGTTGCCTCAACAATTGCTTGCTATAGAAACTGATCTTCATCATGGTAGACTGAACACAGCAAATAGCCAATTATCCCTGCAACACTTCATGAAACATGGTCACAATCTCTCAGGTGAGTCCAGCGCTCTTTGTTCATTGAAACAAAAGTGGAATGTTGTAGATCTGAAAAAAACACAGAAAGTGCTGGAGAAACCCAGATTTTTCTTCATGAATTGATTCTCAACTTTGACCGGAAGTTGCCTTTGTTGTGATACACTCTACCTGAGATAGTACTTGCTGTGAATCATGTGCTTTCTAGAGTCATAGTCATAGAGATGTAAAGTACGGAAACAGATCCTTCGGTCCAAATCGTCCATGCCAACCAGATAGCCCAACTCAATCTAGTCCCACCTGCCAGCACCCAGCCCATATTCCTCCAAACTCTTCCTGTTCATAATACCCATCCAGATGCCTTTTAAATGCTGCAATTGTAATAGCCTATACCACATCCTCTGGCAGCCCATTCCACACAAGCACCACCCCCTGCATGAAAAGGTTGCCCCTTAGGTCTCTTTTATATCTTTCCCCCTCACCCTAAACCTAGGTCTCTCTAGTTCTGGACTCCCCCAACCCAGGGAAACGATCTTGTCTATTTATCCCATCCATGACCCTCATGATTTTATAAACCTCTGTAATGTCACCCTCAGCCTCCAATGCTCCAGGGAAAACAGCCCCAGCCTATTCAACATCTCCCTATAGCTCAAATCCGCCAACACTTGCTACATTCTTGTAAATCTTTTCAGAACCCTTTCAAGTTTCACAACATCCTCCCAAATAGGATGGAGGTCAGAATTGCACGCAATATTCCAAAAGTGGCCTAACCGATGTCCTGTACAGCCGCAACATAACCTCCCAAGTCCTGTACTCAATACTCTGACCAATAAAGAAAAGCATACCAAACACCTTCTTCACTATCCTATCTACCTGCAACTCTACTTTCAAGGAGCTATGAACCTGCACTCCAAGGTCTCTTTGTTCAGCAACACTCCATAGGACCTTACCATTAAGTGTCTAAGTCCTGCTAAGATTTGCTTTCCCAAAATGCAGCATCTCACGTTTATCTATATTAAACTTCATCTGCCACTTCTCAGCCCAATGGCACATCTGATCAAGATTCCATTGCACTCTGAGGTAACCTTCTTTGCTGTCCACTACACCTCCAATTTTGGTGTCATCTGCAAACTTACTAACTGTACCTCTTATGCTCGCATCCAAATCGTTTATATAAATGACAAAAAGTAGAGGGCCCAGCACTGATCCTTGTGGCACTCCACTGGTCACAGGCCTCCAGTCTGAAAAACAACCCTCCACCCACCACCCTCTGTCTTCTACCTTTGAGCCAGTTCTGCATCCAAATGGCTAGTTCTCCCTGTATTCCATGAGATCTAACCTTACTGACCAGTCTCCCACTGGGAACCTTGTCAAGCACCTTACTGAAGTCCATATAGATCACATCTACCTCTCTGCCCTCATCAATCCTCTTTGTCACTTCTTCAAAAAACTCAATCAAGTTTATGAGACATGATTTCCCACGCACAAAGCCATGTTGACTATCCCTAATCAATCCTTGCCTTTCCAAATACATGTACATCCCGTCCCTCAGGATTCCCTCCAACATCGTGCCCACCACCAAGGTCAGGCTCACCGTTCTATAGTTCCCTGGCTTGTCCTTACAACCCTTCTTAAACAGTGGCACCACATTAGCCAAGCTCCAATCTTCCAGCACCTCACCTGTGACTTTCGATAATACAAATATCTCAGCAAGAGGCCCAGCAATCACTTCTCTAGCTTCCCACAGAGTTCTAGGCTACGCCTGATCAGGTTCTGGGGTTTTATGGACTTTTGTGCATTTGAAGACATCCCGCGCCTCCTCCAATGTATTATGGACATTTTTAAGTTGTCACCATCTATTTGCCTACATTCTATATCTTCCATGTCCTTTTCCACAGTAAACACCGATGCAAATACTCATTTAGTATCTCCCCTAACTCCTGCGGCACCACACTAAGGCCACCTTGCTGATCTCTGAGGGGCCATATTCTCTCCCTAGTTACCCTTTTGCCCTTTATGTATTTGTAAAAACCCTTTGCATTCTCCTTAACTGTATTTGCCAAAGCTATCTCATGTTCCCCTTTTGCCTTCCTAATTTCCCTCTTAAGTATATTCCTACTGCCTTTATACTCTTCTAAAGATTCGCTCAATCTATCCTGTCTATACCTTACTTATGCTTCCTTCTTTTTCTTAACCAAACCCTCAATTTCTTTAGTCATCCAGCATTCCCTATACCTACCAGCCTTCCCTTTCACCCTGACAGGAAATATACTGTCTCTGTACTCTCGTTATCTCATTTCTGAAGGCTTCCCCATTTTCCAGCCGTCCCTTTACCTGTGAACATCTGCTCCCAATCAGCTTTTGAAAGTTCTTGCCTAACACCATCAAAATTGGCCTTTCTCCAAGTTAGAATTTTAACTTTTAGATCTGGACTATCTTTTTCCATCACTATTTTAAAACTAATAGAATTATGGTCGCTGGCCCCAAAGTGCTCCCACACTGACACCTCAGTCACCTTATTTCCCAAGAGTAGGTCAAACCTTCTCTAGTCAGTACATCCATATACTGAATCAGAATGTTTTCTTATACATGCTTAACAAATTCCTGTCCATCTTAACCCATAACACTATGGCAATCCCAGTCTATGTTTGGAAAGTTAAAATCCCCTACCATAACCATACTATTATTCTTACAGATAACTTAGATCTCCTTAAAAATTTGTTTCTCAATTTCTCTCTGACTCTTAGGGAATCTATAACACAATCCCAGTAAGGTGATTATCCCTTTCTTATTTCTCAGTTCCATTCAAATAATTTCTCTGGATGTATTTCTGGGAATACCTTCCCTCAGTACAGCTGTAATGCTATTCCTTATCAAAATGCCACTCCCCCTCCTCTCTTGCCTCTCTTTCTGTCCTTTCTGTAGCATTTGTATCCTGGAACATTAAGCTGCCAGTCTTATCCATCCCTAAGCCACTTTTCTGTAATTGCTATGATATCCCAGTCCCATGTTCCTAACCATGCCCTGAATTCATCTGCCTTCCCCGTTAGGCCCCTTGCATTAAAATAAGTGCAGTTTAATTTATCAGTCCTACCTTGTTCTCTGTTTTGTCCCTCCCTGCTCTAATTGTTTGGCTTGCTCCTTTTCTCAACTGTACCAGTCTCAGATTGATCTCTTCCCTCACTATCTCCCTGAGTCTAACCCCCCTGACCTTACTAGTTTAAATCCTCCCAAGCAGCTCTAGCAAATCTCCCTGCCAGTATATTAATCCCCTTCCAATTCGGGTGCAATCTGTCCTTCTTGTACAGATCACTTCTACCCCAGAAGAGATTCTAGTGATCCAAAAATGTGAATCCTTCTCCCATACACCAGCTCCTATGCCATGCATTCATCTGCTCTACCGTCCTGTTCCTATCCTCACTAGCTTGTAGCACTGGGAGTAATCCAGATATTACTACTCTCGAGGACCTCTTTTGCTGCCTAACTCTCTGTATTCTCCTTTCAGAATCTCAACTTTTTCCTTTCCTATATCATTGCTTCCAATGTGTACAATGACCTCCTCCTGGTCCCTCTCCCCCTTGAGAACATTCTGCACCCTCTCTGAGACATCCTTGATCCTGGCACCAGGGAGGCAACACACCATTCTGATTTTTTGCTGCTGGCCACAGAGACGTCTGTCTGTACCTCAGACTAGAGAGTCCCCTAACACAATCGATCTCTTGAAACAAGACATACCCCTCATTGCATTAGAGCCAGTCTCAGTACCAAAAACTTGGCTGTTCATGTGACATTCCCCTGAGAATCCATCACCCCCAACATTTTCCAAAACAGCATACTTGTTTGAAATGGGGATAGCCACAGAAGACTCCTGCACTACCTGCCTACCCCTTTTACTCTTCCTAGAGTTAATTCATCTATGTGACTGTATCTGTGACTTTTCTCCCTTCCTATAACTGCCATCCATCACACCCCCTTGCTCTTGTAAATTCCTCATTGCCTCTAACCATCACTCCAACCTTTCCATTTGATCTGATAGGATTCACAACCAACATTTATTGCAGATAAAATCCTCAGTAACACGTAAACTCTCCCTAAACACCCACACTTGATAAGAGTATATCACTCTACTAAGGGCCATTTTTGCTTCTTCCAATCTGCAGACCCAGAAAATAGCACCATCTAATTCCTCTACAAAGCTCTGCTCCAGGCTAACTTAACACTTATTACTTATATTTTTAAGTTTAATCAAGAGACATATCTCAATAAGACATACAATCAAGAAAGAACCCACTCTATTCACTACTGCAGACTTACAGCAAGGCCCCAAGACCACACTTAAAACAATTCACTTATGTGTCTCTATACTGTGACCTCTCCCAACAGGTTCCTCCAAGATCAGTTGTGAATTTCACTGTTAATTTTCCCAGATGCATTCCAATGTCCAGCGATACATGAATTCAACAGCAAGGACAGTAACTGCGCAGGTTCACTGCTGTGTCGGTTAGCAGTGTGGGGTTCTTTCTCTCTCTCTCCCTCTCCTGCTTTGACCTCACTATGTGCTGCCTTTGTCTGTTCCTCTCCCTTTTAAAAGTGCTATTGTTTTGAATTTTTTTTCTACAAAGTTCCAAAACAATGCAACAGCATATAAAACAGTAATTGCTGCTCCTGGAATTTAAGGAAATCACCTCCAACACCTAAAATACCTCAAAAAAGAAGCAGCCTGTTACAGCCAGAAGTTTTCCCTGTCCTCCATCTTGGATTTCTAGTCTCAAGTTCTCCTATTCTTCCCTCATCTTCTATTTCTCCAATGTTAAATACCCACCGGTAACCAGGCACTTGAATTGGAAGTTCATTTTTACCATTCACTTCTGTCTGTTGTGGTGAAATGTCTGTAAAATATTCACTTGTATATTTTGCAACGCAGCTGATAACCATCACACAAACTTTTATCAGTGACTCTCAACACAGCTTAAAAGTAAATATCAGACTTTTTACATATGCCTTCATTCTTCTTTAAAAGATGACTGGTTGTAGACAGCAATTGAATTTTAGAAAGAAGTTAAGGGCAATCATGAAGGAGCAAAGCAATCACCAAATCACCCTGAACTTGGCAGTGTTAATGACAAGGCTATTTTAACTTCCAGGTCTAAGCTCTTTGACCCAATGTAGTAAATTGTCCACCTGAAAATAGTCAACCTCATCAGCTGGTCCTCAGAAGAGAATATTCATAACTATCTTGCAAGAAGTCACCAGGAAGTGCATGGTTTGGAAAAAATGTCAGGCTCATGTTTGGGGAGTCTGGTGCAGCACAGGCCTCTATTATCCTTACAGAGCCTGTTCATAAGCAATCTTGACCACAAAGATTCCTTCTTAAACTTACCTGTTTGGAATTTTTCTGGTCCCAGATCTATTTCCTCCTAAGTCGCCCTTGCGTTTTCATTGGAAGAGCACTTTTATGTGGAAGACAAAGGACATCAAGGAACGAAATTTATAAATTTCCCTATACAGACTTAACTGCTTGCTTATTGCTTATTACACACACACACACACAGCTGTTTTCTGAGAAGAAGATAATAATTTGTTCAGAGTATTGCAGTTACACTTGTAACATAACCATGCATCAATATCATTCATGGATTCTTCTTATTCAAATAAGGCATAAATGATACTACATATAATAACTAATTGCAGTTTTCTTAAAGAAATTGATTCTAATTACAGGGTTTATAGGGGTTTACTCTGAAGAATAAACTTAGCTGGAGAGTAAGTTTCAACAGAAAAATTTTAAACCAAATTGCACAATAACTATACTGGGATTCACACTAGAGGAGCTTCCAACTGCATTGCAGCCAATTCATAATTATTTGTGCATGAAACTCATCTTTCAGTTTTCTGCCTAAGTTTCCTTTAGGTTTAGCATTCGCAAAATTAATTGTACTGTTCTTGGATGATAAACCACAGTCCTACTTCTTTTGTCATCTTTATACCCAACATTTTTAAAAAAATTTAGTAGTGTGTATAAAGACCAACCTCATCAGCATTAGGTCATATATCTTCAACTAGTCCTTTTGAATATAAATAATTAACTTCCTACCTTCAGAAAGGTGTAGCGCCATTAATCTCACCATTTCTGCATCAGCTTTTATATGAAGTGCCAGGCTTCGAAGAAAGAGAAATGCTGTATGCCTTTTTTGTGAACCAGAACAAATTCCAAACTTAGCCATATGATTGTCACTGTATAAAACCACATCTTCAATAAACCTATGTTCATATCCAGTAATGGCACCAAACACTTCAAAATAATTAAAGCTTTCTTCATCTCTTTGCAGCCTACACACCGGATCTTTAAAAGCATGTGGATTTTTCTGATTAGAGATTGTGTACAATTCTTGACTTCTGTTAGCAAATGGAGATTCTCTTTGTACCTCGTTAGGGGAGGATATGTTCATGGCAACCTTATCACCTTCATTTGATGACTGTAATAGTTTTGCTGCTGTTCCTTGTGCAGAAAATGATTTTGTATTGCACACAGATTCACTGTCCACAGAGCAGTTTTCTTGTGCTTCTGCTGAATGGAGATCAGGAATTTTTTTTGGCTGGTTGATGGCTGATTCCTCCACATTTTCATGGCCTTTCCTGATGTTCTGTTCTACAGGAAGAGCGTGAATTAGTAAAATGGATAAGTGAAAAACCACAAGAATTGAAACAGCTTCCATAATTGATCTGGCTTTGTTGAAGACTGAAGAATATAGTGCAAGCGTTGGCTTTGTCTTTGTGGAGATAAGCCTTGTTGATTGTGTTGCATTAAAGCCGGTGAAGGAGTGTTTAGTAGATATTTTTAGAACAAAAGCAGACCTTGTATTTTCTTTCACGGATATCATACAATGGAAAATGTGCCAAAAAGCTCTGGATTCCTTTTTATGCTACAGTATTAGCTGCACAGGAATTATGTTACATTGAAAACACGGGATAAACAAGGATATTATAATTGGATTTGAATATAATATGGTTGATAGCATCATTACTTAATGCTTAAGGGGAGCATGGATCCAGTAACAGTCATTTCAAGATAATGCTCGAAATCAGAACTAAGGTTACCATAATCACATAGTAATACTTTACAATACCTGCCAACATCTGAATTAAAGATTTTCAGCAAAAAACTAATTGGCAGAAAAAATAGAAATTAGGGGGATATCGTGACTGATAAATTTACAATATTCCTTTGAGGAGGGAACAAGCAGAATAAATAAAGGTAAAGCAGTTGATGTTGTATGCTTGGATTTTCAGAGCATATTTCATAAGGTACCACATATTAAGCTACTTAAGAACCCAGACTATTGGACATGGTATATTAATGTGGATAGATGTTTGACTAACTAACAGAAAACAGAGCATTGAAATAAAGGGGCATCTTCAGCATAACAACCTGTAACTTGTGGAGTGCCACAGAAAACAGTGTTGGGACAACAGTTATTTACAATATATATCAATCACTTCTATGAAGAAAGTGAATGTATTTTTGTAGTAGTTTGCAAATAACTGTGTGGTAAGGTAACTGGTGAATTTGCAAAGAGATTATGCAGGTTAAGCAAATGGGCAAACACATGGCAGGAGGAATATCATGTGAGGTTATGCACTTTGACAGGAAGAATAGAGGAAATGAATATGATATAAATGGAGAAAGACTGCAGAAAGCTACAGAACATAGGGTTTTGGAAGTGTTCATCCATGAGTCACAAGAAGTTCAGTGATATAAAGGGTAAATGGAACTTGGACCTTTATTTAAAAGGGAATGGTATATAAAACCCCAAAATTGTCAAAGACATTAGTCAGATCACAGTTAGAATACTATGAACAATTTTGATCTCATCTCTAAGGAAACATATACTGGCATTTTTGGAAGCAGTCCAGATAAGGTTTGCTTAGCTTACACCAAGTATGAAGGGACTGTCTTATGAGGAAATATTGAATACAGTAGGTTGGTGTCGGAGAGTCGGCCAATTACAAATAGAAACCACACACAGATCTTGTGAAATTGACAAATACTGGTTTATTTCTCACAATATCATGGGGAAGAGAAATTGACAGGACTGGTACAGAACGGACACTCTGCAAAGTCAAGAATTCTCTTCCCCGAGTTGCAGATAGAGACAATTTTTATAGTGTTACAGTAGTGTAGTGTTAATAACAGTTGGTTATCTGGTAGTAGCAATCAAGAAATAATTGTAAAAGGAGGTTCCGTTCCTCTGTTAGAACAGGTGTTAATGTCCAGTGTCCTGATTTCAATGGATCTGCAGGGTGGTGTGCATTCTTGTCAGGTATCTGGGTGCCACTCAGTCTAGGTAGGCTTTGTGGGGTTTCAGTACTTGAGGACACTGGGGATGAGCTCAGGACTGCAGGAGTGGTGATGCTATTGTGAGGTAGGAAATCTGTTATCAGATCATCTGAGTGTATTCCTTCAGTCTGGAAACTATTTAGATAATGTCTTGTTTTGCTGTTTAGTTCCTGAGCTGGTTGTGATCAAGTTGAGGTATTATGGATAGGTCCTGTTTAGCTAAGAACAGATATGGTTTCTGTGAACAAGTAGTGAGCAGGCAGTATGGTTTTTATTTCCTCTCACAATTGGGCCTACACTCATTAGAATGTAGAAGAATGACAGGTGACTATTGAAACAGGCAAGATTTTTAAGGGACTTGACAGGTTAGACACTGAAAGGTTCCTGCCCCTTGTGGGAAGGTCCTAGGACCTGAAAGCATAACTTCAGAATAAAGGATTTTACATTTAAGATAGAGATGAGGAGAAATTTCTTCTCTCCTGGCATATGTATCTGTGAAATTCTTGACCACAGACAGGTATAGAGGCAAGGTCATTAAGTATATTCAAAGCTGAGATAGACATTTTTAATCAGTAAAGGAATCAAGGATATAGGGAGAAAAGCAGAAAAGTTGAATTGAGGATTGTCAGATCAACCATGATCTCATTGAATTTCAGAATATACCTGGCTGGCTGAATGGTCTACATCTGCTCCTATACCTATGGATTTTGGCTGATGATGTGCCAGTACTATTCCAATCTTAAGCAATGCCCTAGCACTGACTGGTTTGCACTTAAAATAGCTCCTTTTGCAGATTCATAAACAGTGGCAATCTTGGCACAATAAATTTTGTCCACTTTCCCCATTAACCATCTCTGCAATAGCAGTGTCCAGCAATGAACTGGTTATTTTAAATGCTGTGTTAACCTTTTAAACAAATGGGGTGTCCACCTATTCTTCATCAAATTTAAGGATAAAATGGTCAAACTTGATTATTTTAGCTCTCAAGTCCAAGTCAGGTGTTGTTCACTCACCAGATCTGCCCTCCGTCTTCCTTCTCAGTTCAAGATGTATCAATTTAAACGAGCTTTTGCTTTCACTTTTCTCTCTTTCTTGTAATTATTTTCTATTTCTTGAGTTGATTTGATTTATTATTGTCATATGTACCTAGGTAGTGAAAAGTTTTGTTTTGCATACAGTACAGGCAGATCATCCCAAAGTGCATTAGGGTAACAAAACAAAGGAAGGAATATAATACAGAGCACATGCGCAATGAGCAAGATTAACATTTAAGTTTAAAAGATCCATTCAGAAGTCTGATAATAGTGGGAAAAAGGCTATTGAATCTTTTGATATTTGCATTTAAACTTTTGTACCTTCTGCCTGATGGAAGATGTTGGAAGAGACTGAACTAGGGTGGGAGGAATCTTTGATTATGTTAACTGCCTTTCTGAGACAGTGAGAAGCACAGATGAACTCAACGGGTGGAAAGTTGGCTCGCATGATGGACTAGACTGTGTTCACAACTCTTTGTAGTTTGTTAGGGTGCTGGGTAGAGCAGTTGCCATACCAAGTTGTGATGCATCTGGATAAAATATTTTCTGTGGTGCATCTATGGACATGCCAAATTTCCTTAGCCTCTTGACAAAGTAGTGGTACTGTTGTGTTCTCCTAACACAACGTGGATCAAAGTGGATGGACGAGGACGGATTGGTGATCACACTTTTAGGAACTTGATGCTCATGACCATATGCTATTCTCTTAGCTGACCCAATTTTATGTTTCATTATCTTTAGTTTCTAGCTCTAGCTAGTTTGCAATTTCTGTTCTACTAGCGTTTGACTGAAACCTCACCTCGAATTGACCTTTAATTCTTCCAAGGAACGGGCTTTCAGCGTGTCCTACATTATGTCATTCTCCTGTATGAATGCAATAACATTAACTGTGGACAGCTTTGTATTTTTAAATTGTAGAAACTCTCAAAAACGTTTTGAACAAATAATTTGTTTCTCCACTCTGCCGCTAGTATTTGCATGTAGAAAAAGAAAAATGACACAAACATGCACACATTAGTGTTCTAAAGCGGAGGTTGCCCCCCCACCCACCCACCTCGAGAACCAAATCCAAAACACCTGAGAAGCACCTTGCCCTATAATCTGTAAAAAGGATGTGAAAAGTGGTATAACCTACCTTTCAGAAACTTCTAGTAGTTTAATAAAATAAACCCTTGACACTCACTTTAAAATCAACAAGTAACACTTATCTAACTCTAACAGTGAACAAATTAACTAAAATATTAACAAACAGAATAAATCCCTTCTGACGACTAACTATTCCCAAATAAAGCAAGATTCGAATGGTATGCAGTTCTAATAAAGACAAGTCCCACTCATATATATAAAAAAAAATTTTGTCGCTCAAAATTACAGCCAGGTTGTCTCTCTTCTGGAATGTTCTGTGCCTTCTCCGTCAATTCTCCTGTTAGGAATACCTTCTCCATCGTTGGTACCCTTTGTTGTTTAGATGGCGCTTTCTCTAAGACATAGATAAGACAGCGATTCTCTCGAGAACTGAGGGCTGTTAATGCTGGCAGATGGCAGCTAGGTCTGGGGTCTTTTCCAACAGCCCCCTTCTTTCATACCCTTGATGACATAACAATATTTGGTAAAATCAGATTGATCCTATGTTAATAAAACCATCAGATTTAAATTTAATAGGTTTTGGTATCTAAGTTGATTGGCTAAATTCAAAAGCCCATTGTCTTGGTAAAAACTGCAGCTTGGTCTGCTAACTGTACAGCCTTTCAATACAAATGTTTCAGTTCAGGCTCTCTCTGTGTTTGTAAACTTTCAAACTGCTACTCAAACATCCAATTCAAATCTCTAAGCACTGAAAAAGTGCCATCGTTTAAAGGCACCATGCAATGCTTTCTCCATTTTACAAACACCAAATTCTAACATTCTGCCGCCAATCTACTCTACCCAACTTCGCAACACTAGTAATGAGCCTGAAAAGGAGGGAAGGTATCTAATGCAGGCAGGAAGGTAAAGTTAAGTGGAGTTTAAAGTTCTTGAATCTCGAGTTCAAAGAATACCCATCTCTTGACATTCAGCTGTGTTTCCTTTCTTCAGCAGTGACAATATTTGCAGGTATCAAGTGAATGGCTTTTTTCTTTTTTTTCCCTTGGGTTTTTTTTCATAAATTAATACATTAAAGTTCTGGTTCAGCAGTAAAAATCAAAGAAAGTCAGTGAATATTTTAAATAATTGCAAGAGTTGTACGAGTCAAATGAAACTTGAATGTAATAAAAACCAGACCCACACTTAAAAATGTTGAAAAATGTCTTTAATGAAAGATGAAGTACAGCAAAGTACTATACACTGGAAAGAAATATGGCTACACAAAATTAAAAACAAAATTACTTTCTGTAAAAATTGCATTATGTTGAAAACACAAAATTCTTTGAAAAAAGGTCAGTTAGTAGGAGGAGGAGGAACACGTGGTGGTGGGAGGGGTGTTGGTGCTGCAGATACTGGCACAGAATCACTGGGCAGTGGAGGCCTAATCATAGATGGAACTGAATTAGGGGGAGGACCCTGTGGGGCTGGTGGAGGGAGACCTTGAGGAGTCGGCGGAGGGGGGAGACCTTGGGGAGTCGGTGGAGGGGGGAGACCTTGAGGAGTCGGCGGAGGGGGGAGACCTTGAGGAGTCGGCGGAGGGGGGAGACCTTGAGGAGTCGGCGGAGGGGGGAGACCTTGAGGTGTTGGCGGAGGGGGGAGACCTTGAGGAGTCGGCGGAGGGGGGAGACCTTGAGGAGTCGGCGGAGGGGGGAGACCTTGAGGAGTCGGCGGAGGGGGGAGACCTTGAGGAGTCGGTGGAGGGGGGAGACCTTGAGGAGTCGGCGGAGGGGGGAGACCTTGAGGAGTCGGCGGAGGGGGGAGACCTTGAGGAGTCGGCGGAGGGGGGAGACCTTGAGGAGTTGGCGGAGGACCTTGTGGAGTTGGTGGGAGGCCCTGTGGGGTCGGAGGAGGACCTTGCGGAGTTGGAGGAGGACCCTGCGGAGTCGGAGGAGGACCCTGTGGCGTTGGTGGTGGTCCCTGTGGAGTTGGTGGTGGTCCCTGTGGAGCCGGAGGAAGCTGTGGTGGACCAGGCGGCACTGGGCCAGATGGTGGCATTGGTGGCATGGGCATGCCTGCTGGTCTTGGAGGTGGCAGAGCATCTGGTGGCATGGGGGCTCTTGGTGGTATACCATTCATGAGTGGTGGTGGTGGTGGTCTGTTCTTTATCCCAGGTGGTCCAATTGGCAAGGTTGGTGGTTGCAATGGTTTTTCCATCTTGAAATGGAACTGAAGAAAAAACTAGGAAGAAACAGCAGGAGGTCAAACAGTTCTGAAGAAAAATCAGATTGGACTCAAAGCATTAATTTTGTTTCTCACTCCATAGATGCTGCCAGGCCTACTGAGTTTCTCCAACACACACTGTTTTTATTTAAGGTCAAACTAATCATGTCACATTACCTTTGTACAAACATCCTGAAGCCAGATTTTGCCAGTGATCAAATAAATCTGTGGACATTTGGCTATTGATATGTAAATGTGTTATCTTTAACCACATTTTCCATAGAAATGATGAATGTGTCAAGCATGCTGTTAAAACTTTAACATACCTCAAGATGGCAATATATATCACTTTTAAGATTACAATAGAATCCTTGCACATTCCATCCCCAAATAGACATGCAACACAGGGTTGATCAGGATGTGATAGAATCAAGCTCATTTCATTTCTCACACTGTTTTGCCTCGAGCCACCACGCATAGCCTTAGTGAAGATTTTTTAAAATCTATTCTCAATGTACACTATGTTTTACTTTAAATTTACAATGTTTAGCTATTGATTTGGCAGGAATCATAAAACCATTGAGCACAGCAGATGACCATTTTCGCCATCGTGTATGACTAACATTTTGACAGGTTACCAATTAGATCCAACATTTCATGCTTTTCCCCCACAGCCTGGCATACTTTTTTCCCTTTAAATAGCTAGGTAAATTTGTTTTTAAAGTTATTGATGAATCTGCTTCCTATACTCGTTTCTATTTCTGATATTTTTCCTCACCCTCATTGGTGGCCATTACTTCTCAGCAATTTGCCACTTAAGTCTTGGCCAAATTGACATCTTGGAATGTCTTTTGATTCTTTTATGCTCATAAGGACTTTTGTCTGGCTATCTCTCTGTTAACAATCCTTCGTTTTTAAAACATAAAATCAGTTGCCAGCAATTTTCTGGTCTCATTTTAGGCTACCTCCCTATATAACAGGTGGCAGCTCAGAAACATATAATAGGTGCCAGGATTCAGAATATGGCTGTTTTTTGGTATAGAGGAATCTATTCAATTATGTTCTAATGTGTTAATACAAGTAACAATAGATAGGGTTAAAAGCCAAGATCTTTTTCCCATGATTTGGGGAATCCAAAACAAGAGAACCTAAGTATAAGGTGAGAGGGGAAAGATTTAAAAGGGAACCAAGAGGCAACGTTTTCATGCAAAGGGTGGTGTGTGTACAGAATGAACTGCCGGAGACAGTGGTGTTGCCGGATACAATTATGACATTTAAAAAGCATCTGGATAGGTACATGAATAGGAAGGGTTTCGAGGGATATGGGTGAAATGCTGGCAAATAGGATTAGTTTAATTTAGAATATCTGGTCATCACAGACGAATTGAATCAAATTAATTTTGTTTCAATTTTGTTAAAAATTCAATCAAATTAATTAATTCCATGCTGTACAGCTCTATGACACTCTATAACTCAATGACACCATTTCCTGTCAATGCACTTAACAGCAAATCAGTGCACTGGCATCATCATTGGTTCCCTCATCCCATTTGAACAGGAAGTTGGTGCCACTGATACCAGTGTTGGGCACCTAATGGTACTATGTCTTATTCAACACTCTGCTCTCTGCTTCACTCACTGCTACATACTCTCCCTTGCTTGTTGCTTCACTTAGAATGGAGGAGGATAGTGAGTGAAGCAATGAGTGTTCAAGGACTGGGAACAGGGCAGTGATCTAAGAGATGTTGAAAATGTTTTTTTTTGTTGTACGCAGCAACCTATGGTCTCACTGCAATACTAGGCACTGAATGAGTGGTGAATATAAAATTGTGATGGCAGTCTTGAATTAGATGTACTAAACACGTTCTCCACCTAAACTTATTTTGTGTGGATAGTGAGTGTTACCGATTTTTGAGAAGATTTGTAGCTCAGGCTGATAAGTATGTAAGTTAGCTCACTGAGCTTGAAGGTTTGTTTTCAGACATTTCATAACCATACTGGGTAACACCAGTGAGAGTATTTGTTGAAGCGCTGGTGGTATGTCCCGCCTCTCTATTTATAGGTCTTGGTTTCTTAAGATAGGTGATGTCATTTCCGGTACTTTTTTCAAGGGAAGGTAGATAGAATCTAAATCAACGTGTTTATTGATAGAGTCTGGTTAAATTCAATTCTCTAAGAATTCTCGTACGTGTCTTTGTTTCGTCTGTCCTAGAAAGTGCGTGTTGTCCCAGTCAAAGCGATGTCCTTCTTTGTCTGTACGTATGGAAACTAGTGAGAGTAGATCGTGTCTTTTAGTGGCCAGTTGGTGTTCATGAGTCCTGGTGGTAAGTTTCCTGCTAGTTTGTCTGATGTAGTGTTTTTTTTAAACAGTTCTTGCATGGTATCTTGTAGATGGCATTAGGTTTGCTGGTGGTTTCTAATGGATCTTTTAGGTTCATTAGTCACTGTTTAAGTGTATTGGTAGGTTTGTGAGTTCTACTACGTTGTTGTGTGATCTCTTGCAGGGATTTTAAAGGATTCTGTTATCCGGAGATCTTAAAAAAACACAACAGCATTGCTGAACAGGAGCAAGATATAAGAATGAACACATTGCTGTATATCAATCAAACAGAAAACAGACAAAAAAAAAGAAACTTTTGATTACCTGTTTTGTTTCTCTATTCCAGTGGGTCCAAAACTTCCCTTCAACTTTATCAATTTCTCTACTTGGTACCTAAATGCAATTAAAGATGTGAACAGCTATCTAGTTTGTTGAATACATTCAATCTACAATAGATAATTCAGTATTCCATCTATTTCCCTTAATAATCTGAACAAAATATGCAGAGTCCAAGATGTGCTTAACATTCACTTAAGACATGTTTTTAACAATAAAATGAAATGCAAGAAATCTGACCAAGCACTATTTAAAAATTCATTTATTCAGAAGTCCACAAGAAATATTGTTTTATTTTTTCCTCAGCTTCCCTTTATCCATTTTGTAAAAGGTTTCCATCAATAACACAAAAAAATTTCCCATTTGTTTTCTTTTCTCTTGCTAACCATCTATGATTGCCAATACTTCTGTCTCAGAGTATCATAATAAATACAAGCAGATCCAAGCGATTCCTGTTACAATGCACAATTTAACTGTCTAATTGTTATATGCAAGCTGGGAGTTGGTTAGTTTGGTGAGGTGGACAGCTGGTTTGCAATACAAAGTGACACCAACAGAACGGGTTCATTTCCAAAACTGGCTGATTTGGAAGGTCACACTTTCTCAACTTCACCACTCACTGCACAGGGATGCTGACCTCAGGTTAAACCACCACCAATTGTTTCTCTCTAATCAGAGACCTATGGTCCTCTGGAATTATGGCAACTTTACCTATATGTAACCAAACTAGTACCAGTATTTTATTTTACACCAACTTTACTATATGTTCTCGACATAAAACAGCATGCTTTTTAAATTCAAAACCATCTAACTCAAATTAGATAATAATATAGCTTCTAAATCTCAAATTTCTAGTATGTAATTTAAATCAACAAGGTCATCAAATAATTCAGATTTTCATTGCAAGAAGCCCAGTTTGAATGATCAGGAATAGCAAGTGTGTGGAAACAACATTAAGTTATTTTGCCTGTCACAAAGCTGGTCCTTTTTTTCTAAAAACTGTTCCTTTTCTCAAGGATACTGTGTCCTTGGTCTTTCTCAGAGGGGTCTTAAAACAGTCCGGGCTCAGAATCGACTGGCTTGGTACAGAGATGAAAATGTTTACTGAGAGGCGTTTTTGTTTATACGTAAGCAGATGAGACTTTAGGCCAAAGGTTTTATGTTTTTGAAGTGACCTGTATAATGAAAGGGGAGTGGTCAGTCCTAAAAGCTGAAGTCTTGTTTGAGTCAGTTCAGCAGTGGGCTGTGTGGAACAGGCTGCTAAACTCTCTCTCCAGCTGTACTTCTAACCTCGACCTGTAAGCCTTTGTTTCATTTTTATTCTATGTTTGTTTATCGAGACGGTTGTGTATTTTTAGAACAGCATAATCAAGTCTAGTTTGGATTGAGTTCTGTGGGTATTCTATAGTCTGTTCTTTATGATTCATTCTGTAATTCTGTGAATCAATTTTAGTCTGTTTTAAAATCTGGTAGTCAACCTAACTAACTTACTCCGGGTAATTTTCATGTATACTTGCCGAAACAAATAGCAAAATTACGGTCTGGGCTGCCTGTTTAAGAATGTTTTGAGTGGTCTGGCCTAGTCCATAATATGCCTCTCATAGAAAACAAACTTATCTGTCTCTCCAGGTTGTCCAACAATCCATAAGCATACAGTACCTTAAAAGAAATGGTTTCATATGGCTCTGCTGCAAACAATAGGTACTGCCAACGTCTGTCTGGTGGTTCAATTCGTTGCTCATATGCAGACATAAACCGATGGCGTGGGATTACACCTTCCGCAATTTCAGGATAATCAATCTAAGGAGATAAAAAATGATTATTTTTAACAAATAAACAATTGTACTAAAAATACGTTCAGCTAGCATAAGCTACTATATATGTTGATGTGGAAAACAAAGTTGGCTACTTAACCTGGTATGTGCTTAGGATTAACATCAGTACCCCAGCAACAGTATGGGGAAAACACATTTTGATATATTGTTGATGATATATTAGATTCTTCCTTGCAGGTCATAACAGTTACAGGTTCAAACTGTTCCTGTTGGCTGCCTCTATGAAGTATAGACAAAACACATTGCAGATATGTGTGGTTCAACTTTTACCACAACATTTTAATGAGTACTTGGATCAGACCATTCAAAGTGCTTTGGTTTGATCAATGTACCTACCTTCCTGTAAAATTCACTATTAAGTATCCCATGGAACTGAAAGTAGCAAAGGGAATATTTTTTTTTTGGCTGAGACAGTGTCAAAGAAGTTTGGAAAGTCTTCTTGGGTGATGAAAGCAAAACTGAAAAATGTGTTGCTGGAAAAGTATAGCAGGTCAGGCAGCATCCAAGGAGCAGGAGAATCGACGTTTTGGGCATAAGCAAAAGGCATGATAAATTATATGGCAAGTCAGAAGTCTTTGTCCGACCAGATAGCTGTTGCTTGCCATGTTTCACGATACATTACAGCAGAAACTGCTTTTGACACTGAGGATTTGAGCATGTTTCAACTGCCTGGGTTATATTGAATACATTTGTTCAGTGCTATATAGCAGAAAACATAATCTAAAAAAGTGTACATTATTCTCCCAATGAGAAACAAGGAACTTACTACCAGCAGTTCAGGTATTCTAGAAGTTGGGAAGATGAAAGTTACATGTTGGTTCACAGGAAAACCAAAGATGTAGCTTAAATGCTGTACCCAAGACAATGTCTAGTGTTAAAACTACAAAATGTAAATGTTTGCCAAGGAGGTGGTAACATAGTGGTAATGTCAATGAACTAGTAATCCAATGTCCCCGACTAATGTCATGGTCATAGGTTCAAATCCAGCTGTTATAATCGATACAGAGAGCACAAGTATAAGTTACCTGAAAAAGAAGACTTTGTTGTCCCACTTCTGCATCCCTCTGTTTGGTCACTACAAAAAGAATGGTTAAAACCTTGATACATTTTAGTCAGTTTGTTTAAAATAAAGTCCTCTAAAACAGAGCACAGCAATTTTCTTCTCCACTTGCTGCGATAAACAGTGAGGTAATTTATATTGTAAACTTCTGGATGAATCTTAACTATTGTGTCCAATTTAGATGCAACACAAAATACATACGATGAGTTCTCCCCAAATATCAGAAATTAATCAGTTTTATCAGAATTTTCAGATTGAACATAAGAACTAGGAGCAGGAATAAATAATTCAGCCCTTCAAGTCTGTCCCATTGTTCTACAAGATCATGGCTGATCTGCCGCAAGCTTCAACTCGTCGTCCACGCTAGCTCATCCTAGTTCTCAACTCCTCGATACTTCAATAATCTATCCACCTCCTTTCCAAATACTTTCAGTCACCTAGCCCCCGTAATCTCTCTGGGGTAGAAAATTCCACACATTCTCTACCTTGGAAGAAGAAATTTCCTCACATCTCAGTTATAGATGAATGTTTCCTTATTCAGTAACTATTTATCCTAGTTTGAGAATCCCCCACTAGTGAAGACTTCATCTCAACATCTACTTTGTTTAAACCCTCAGAATCTTATATGTTTCAATAAGATAGTGTCATAGAGATGTACAGCAAGGAAACTGACCCTTCAGTCCAACCCGTCCATGCCGACCAGATATCCCAACCCAATTTAGTCCCTCCTGCCAACACCCGGCCCATATCCCTCCAAACCCTTCCTATTCATATACCCATCCAAATGCCTTTTAAATGTTACAATTGTACCAGCCTCCACCACTTCCTCTGCCAGCTCATTCCATACACGTACCACCCTCTGTGTGAAAAGGTTGCCCCTTAGGTCCCTTTTATATTTTTCCCCTCTCACCTTAAACCTATGCCCTCTAGTTCTGGACTCCCCCACCCCAGGGAAAAGACTTTGTCTATTGATCCTATCCATGCCCCTAATAATTTTGTAAACTTCTATAAGGTCACCCCTCAGCCTCCGACGCTCCAGGCACAACAGCCCCATCCTGTTCAGCCGCTCCCTGTAGCTCAGATCCTCCAACCCTGAGAACATTCTTGTAAGTCTTTTCTGAACCCTTTCAAGTTTCACAACATCTTTCCGATAGGAAGGAGACCAGAATTGCATGCAGTATTCCAACAGTGGCCTAACCAATGTCCTGTACAGCCGCAGCATGACCTCCCAACTCCTGTACTCAATACTCTGACCAATAAAGGAAAGCATACCAAATACCTTCTTCACTATCCTATCTACCTGTGACTTCACTTTCAAGGAGCTATGAACCTGCACTCCAAGGTCTTTTTGTTCAGCAACACTTCCTAGGACCTTACCATTAAGTGTATAAGTCCTTTACACCTAATTTCTATAAACTCCAATGAATAAAACCTAATCTGTTTATTTATTCTTGTTAAATAAGCCCCTTCATCCCAGGAGTTGGTCCAGTGAATTTATTTGAACTACCGTCCATGTCAATACATTGTTTCTTAATAATGGGGACCAAAACTGTACCCAGTACTCTAAAGCCTCACAAACACTATGCAGTCATAACAAAACTTCCATATTTTTAAACTCCAATTCTCTCGTAATAAAGGCTAAATTCTGTTTGCCATCTTATTTACCTGCATGCTAACTTTTCATGTTTCATGCACAAGAACACCCAAATCCCTCTGTGCTGCACTCTTTTGGAGTCTGTCTCCATTTAAACAATTTGATTCTGAGTTGAGAAGGCGATGCTGGAAAAGTACAGCAAGTCAGGTAGCATCCAAGGAGCAGGAGTTTCAGGCATAACCCCTTCGTCATTCCTGCTGCGGTTTTCCAGCACCCCACTCTCGACTTTGATCTCCAGAATCTGCAGTCCTCACTTTCTCCCTGTCTGTTGATTATGTCTACATTAAATTCATTTGCCAAGTTTTTACCTATTTACTCAACCTACCTGTATTGTCTTGTAGATTCCTTATGCGCTCATTGCAACATGCCCTCACACAAAATTTTGCATCATTATCAAATTTGGATATAATTCACTCTGCCCTTCCTCCAAGTCATTAGTATAGATAGTAAATAATTGAGGCCCTAAGATTTATCCTTGTGGCACTCTTCTAGTTATGTCTTTCCAACATAGAAAGATCTGTTAATCCCAACTCTTTCTTCTACGTGTTAACAAAACCTTCAATACATGCTAATAAATTATCCACAAGACTCTGCGTCCAATCTTGTGCAATCATCTTTTATGTGGCACTTTATGAAATGCCTTCTACAAATCGAAATACATTACATATGCTTGTTCCTCTTTATCAAGGGCATTGTTACATTATGAAGGAACTTCAGCAAATTTGTCAAACACAATTTTCCTTTCACAAAACCACAGGACTGTTTGACTGCATTAAGCTTTTCTAAATTTCATGCTATTTCTTCCCTAATAATGGACTCTAGCAATTCCCCAATGATACATGTTAGTCCAACTAGTTCCCATTTCCCTTCCTGCTTGAACAGGGGCACCACATTGGCAGATTTCCAATCTGGTAGAACCCTCCCAGAATCCAGTGAGTACTTGAATATTTTGACCAATGCTTCCACTCCTGCTGTAGCAACTTCCTTTAAGATCCTTGAATGCAGGCCATCAGGTCCTGACAACTTGTCTGCCTTCAGTCCCATTAGGCTGGCAAATACTTTGTCCCTGGTGATAGAGCCTTTTACAAGACTGATCCTTTAATTAGCACCTTGTTAATCTTTGGCATGTTTATAGTGAAAATGTTAATGTATCAAGATGCAAAATGTTTGTTTATATTATCTGACATTTCCCTGCTTTTCATCATCAATGCCTCAGTTGCATTCTCCAAGGGTCCCATACTCATTTTTGCTACTTTCTTTTTATACATGTATAGAAGCTCTTGCTGCTTTTATTTACACATTTCTTGTGAATTTACTTAGATATAATTTTTTCCCCTTGTTATTAGATTTTTAGATTACGCTGCTGGTTTCTAAAAGATTCCCAAGCCTCTGGCCTGCCATCAGTTTATGCCACTTATTATGCCTTAGTTTTTGATTGAATATGATCCATAAACATAGGTGTTCATTCTTCTCAATAAGTCCTTCGTTTTGATAAGAATTACATTTTTTTTTCTGAACATAATAAAATTGCTGCTTATACTTTTTGCCACTACTCATCTTCTGACCCTCCCTTAGACTATTCTTCTATCCTGCTTTGTTCCACTGCAAATTGCCCTTTATTAAGTTAAAGATGCTGGTTTTAGACTCAAGTCCCTTTCCCTCAAACTGAATTTGAAATACATGTTGTTTCATTACTCCCGAGAACATGCTTAACTATGAGATCACTTATTAATCCTGCTTCCTTACACATCCAGGATCTAAAAGAGCCTGTTTCCAAGTAGACTCTTCAAAGTACTAACCCAAGAAACAATCCCTGACGCACTCTATAAATTTGTCTTCTATGTTACTTTTGTCCAGTCAATATACAGATTAAAAATCACCCATCACAACTGGGTGCCCTTCATACATGCTACCATTATAAGACCATATGACATAGGAGCGGAAGTAAGGCCATTCGGCCCATCGAGTCCACTCCACCATTCAATCATGCCTGATGGGCACTTCAACTCCACTTACCCGCATTCTCCCCGTAGCCCTTAATTCCCCGAGACCACAAGAATCTATCAATCTCTGCCCTGAAGACATTTAGCGTCCCAGCCTCCACTACACTCCGTGGCAATGAATTCCACAGGCCCACGACTCTCTGGCTGAAGAAATGTCTCTGCATTTCTGTTCTGAATTTACCCCCTCTAATTCTAAGGCTGTTTCCACGGGTCCTAGTCTCCTCACCTAACGGAAACAATTTCCTAGCATCCTCCCTTTCCAAGCCATGTATTATCTTGTACGTCTCTATTAAGTCTCCCCTTAATCTTCTAAACTCCAATGAATACAATCCCAGGATCCTCAGCCGTTCCTCATATGTTAGACCTACCATTCCAGGGATCATCCGTGTGAATCTCCGCTGGACACGTTCCAGTGCCAGTATGTCCTTCCTGAGGTGTGGGGACCAAAACTGGATACAGTACTCCAGATGGGGCCTAACCAGAGCTTTATAAAGTCTCAGTAGCACAATGGTGCTTTTATATTCCAACCCTCTTGAGATTATGTCCTGATTTATATTTTGTCAGACAGTGAGGCAGCACTTCAAGGACCTATAGATATTCCCATCCATGATTTCTTTCACTTGCTACTCCTTACTTTCATACAAACTAAGTCCATTGATTGAACATGGAGAATGCATACAGCACATCTAGCAGGTATTAAAAATGGCAATTTCTTAAGTATATTTCAATAGACTTGACTGACCAGCAGGAGGCACAATTTAAAAAGCATGATGACACCTTTGAATGAGTAACTCTCAAGTTATTAAATTGAGTGGTAATTCACAGTTTCATTATTCTTTAACAGTTCACTCTGCATATTTATCAAAAATTTCAAATAACTATTTTCAATACTTCATATTCATAAACCATGGAATGCTTAGCCAAATACAAAAGTTTATAATTAACTGACAATAAAACCCAACATATTTTTGTGAAAGTATCAAGTATATTGCTACACTAGCCCACTATGACACAACTCAAGGTTTGAAAAATACCTTTATAACCTGGCCGCCCAATTTTCACAAACTTTTTCACTTCCACTTTAACCTTCTCTGGGGCAGGCTGTGCTGGTGACTCCTTTGCTTCTTTTGCTGCTCGTCGTGCCCTGTATTCAAAACACAGCATGAAACATTTGTAGGAAATCTCAGTATTTGATGACTACCCCTAACAATAACTTATGATGTATCTCTTGAAAGAGGAGGTACGTGATCCATTCCTGCATATTTAGCAAAATCGCATAATTGGTGCTCAAGTGCATTGTGATTGACAGATCCTGATATCAAGTATGCCAGGCCATTTATGCATCCCACCTAAGTATCTGCCTGAGTGGAAACTCACTATGAATTAAGCATGCAACTCTTAATAATTATTTCAAAAAAAAGTTATAATCAAGTGATCACACAAGTTTTGACATTTTTAGTAGTAGTTTGGGTGTCCATAAATAATTCAACTAAATGTTCAATTTATCAATTTGAAGGTACTTCACATGCTTTAAAAAGCTGATAATTCCCTTGGATGAGTTAGTTCATTGCAAAGTAAATCTGAACTCTGAACTGATGGATATCTGAGCATGCAGATTTTTTTTAAAAATTCTTTCAAGGAATCTAAGCATTATTGATAAATCAGTATTTGCTGCCCATCCTCAAGAAGGTAGGAGTGAATTATTGCCTTGCACTGCTATCTGTCTGATATAGATGCACCAACAATGCTGTTAAGGAAGGTTTAAATATCTCCTCCTATATAATGGATTATTTGTTTTTCTCAGCATGCGACTAATTAATCCACAGACAAACAATTAGGTTCAAAACTATAATCATTTTAACTGAGAACTGTGGCCTTCATAAGACAATGTGATAGATGGCGGCTTAGCAGGACGATGGGATATAGACTTCTCAAATTCCTCCACGATGCCTCAAATTCAAAACTCTTGACATTAGCTACTTTGTAATAGGATGTGTCGAGCAGAAGCCAGGCACTATTCCACTGGGAAGGAGGAACAAAGTCACCCTAAGCCATTTAATCCAATTTCCCAATGACCTATAAAGCAACTGGGATGCAGACAGTTGCACTGTTTGGTAAGATGAATGTCATTGATGTCAAATCTCCATTCCTATCATTGTTTTATTTGGAAGGTTTTAGCACAATCAATCAGAGGTTTAACAGGAGTCTAAGAATATTTTTTAGCATATCTACTTGGCTGCTGAATAACAAGGAGAGACTTCCCTGTGGATAGAGGTAACAGCAAGAAATATAATTTCCTAACAGATTCTGAAATCTTCGATGTACTTGACAACAGTACTGCTTCCTCTCATCTACCTCTCACTACATTTCTTCACAGGGACCTTCTGGGAATGAGCTTAAGGAATGAAAACAAGTCTTTTTTACCTGAAATTTTATATTTAAAACCCAATATCAAAGAATTTTTAAAAAAATCTATTTACCATTACAGCAGCATTCAAATGCAATAAAAATTTTGATGCAGGATAACAGCTACAACATAAATATAAAATCTCAACTAATGACTCTGAACTGCATATTTTACAGTTTAATGTTTTTCTATTGAAACAAGCCTTTTTTTAAAAAAACTCAAAAGCCTGAGCACAGAATAATTGCAAAAACACATTTTTTACATTTAACATAAACACTTACAGATTAGTCTGATGTTTTTTCCCTTGTGTGTGCGCCAAATAGCTCCCCTATAGAAGAAAAATTCAAATTAAGTTAAAACAGTATTTTAAAGTAAATGCAATTAAGGGATAGACAATTTGAGTAAATTAACTGAATAAGCCTCAACATTGGCAAAGTACTTCAATGTAGAAGACAGCTCCAAGATTACAACACTTTATTTGACAGCAAGCCTGATTTCATTTAAAATGTGGCTGATAGTACAGGGAGGAAGTACAAGGAGGAAGATCAGATGACATAATCGGTTAAGCTCTGCATTTGCTTTTGAATACTCGATCTAATTTGAGTCCCATCGGATAGGTCAATATACCTCCCGCTTTAAAAGTTTTAAGAATGAGAATATCATTTGCATTTGAATTGTCTCAACGTGATTTCCATATAAAACAATGATCTTGTCCATAAAGCAGTATTTAGACTCACCCAAACCAGTGCTAACAGCTAGTGTGGAAAACAGAAGTGTCCAGCTTAGGATACAGCAAAGAAGATTTGATATAAACCCATTTGAACATTCACATGTGTTCAATGACAAATCATTCTACTATCAGCATTACTTTCATCTTGATGAAAAAGAAATTCAGTCCAACCATACAAAAATGAATTAAGTGACTCTAGAAGATGTGTTGCAAAATATTATGGGAAAATATACTTACAAAGTCAGATAGTTTAAATATGATTACACTAATTATAAAAAGATGTTACAACTAATGAATGCTTCATCAAACTATTGACTGAAAAATGAATCACATCAGCTCAAAGACAGCACCCTAAGTCAAAAATGCAACACTAGCTTGAGATTTATTCAAGCTAAAATTTATTGTAAAAGGTTTTTTTTAGTGTTTATCTATTATTCTTGCTCATGGAAGGGGTGTGCCACTGGCAAGTCTAGTATTACTTGCCCACCCCCAACTGACCTTGAAAAAGTGATAATGATGAGTCAGCCTCTTGTACCACTGCAGTCTATATGATTATAGCTACAGCCTTAACACTGCTATTGTACAAGTTCCTAATTTTTAGAGACACGGGGAGAATGTGCATTTACATAGAGGGAGAGCTGCAGGTGATGATGTTCCCATGCACTTACTTTGCTTGCTTTTCAAGTTACTAAGTGTTATAATTTTGAAGATGCTACCAAAGCATTCTTGGTGAATTGCTGCAGTGCACCTTCTAAAAGGTACACACTGCTGCCATGGTGTGCCACTACAGGATGGGTTAAAGTTTAAGGTGGTGGATGGTGAGGTAATGAGCTGTTTTGTCCTCCTTTGTTCAACTATGATAATTGCAGTAACATTTCTAAGCAAATAAGTTAACAATGCCAGACTAACAACAGCACAAGAATCATTTTGCAACATTGTTGAACATCAGGTTAGCTGAGCTCTGGTCTGACAGCAAGAGGCCAATGGTTTACCCAGTTTTTCATTCTTTTAATGTGCATAAAGTGAATACCATAACCTGTGTAACAAAGAGAGAGTGAAGGGGAAGAGAAGACTGCCAGAACCTTCTGCAGTATTTTTCACAATGCCTTTGGACATGCCTTACAGCTGGCAACAGAAATAAACATCTATACTGCCTTGTACTGCCATCTGAAGACAAACTAACCTCCCTCTCCCAACACAGATTTTACACTCTTGTGTTGACAAAAAACTAAACTTACCTCATTGTTGTGAAGTGTTAGACAAAGTTTGCATTCATAAGAACCCAAGTGATTTTTCATAAAATAGGGATCCTAGAAGATTAGAAAGAGTAACAATTAAATTTCAAAATGTTGCGAGATTACAAGGAATTTACTGGACTTCAATCAGAAATTAACCTTATTTATGTCAATCGTTTCCAAAGCTAACTGTCTCAATCGTTCTCTTCGATCTCGATTGCTTTCTGACGAAGAAGCAACCCCTCCACTGCCAGTTTTCCCTCCTGGTCGATGTTGAAAATCCATAGTTATTTGATGAACAGTATCTTTTTACAAAATCTGAAAGAGTTTAAAAACAAAAATACACATATATATATTAGTCAGTTTTACTTTCTGTACAAAAACTTATCATTTGCTTCACAAAATGGCAACTTTATGAGAAATGTTTTTAAAGTTTTGCACGAATGATCCAATGTCTCAGATGATTGCACATCTCAGGAAATGACACACTGGATACCTCTGATTTCCTGAGATCCACGTGAGCACTGCCTAGCAGTTGGAGTGACAAACTGTGTAATTTCTTGTACACAAATTTTTACAATAAAGTTCTAGTACAGTCTAAAGGTTTCAATTTATGTTCTAGTGGTTATTAGCTTATAAACAACATCTTAAATAAGGTGTACATATTAATGTGAAAACTCAGCTTCACAAGCAGAAAAAAATATTCATAGCAAATATTTCGTATGATAAATAACATTTACATATAACACTTCTCTGTTGTAGTGCAATATAAGCGAACTCTTCACATTTGGGATCAGTTTTTAAATCCAGCCAGTGTGTTTGTTGATGCCAACTGCCTGCCTATTAGGGCTGCAAGAGAAATCAGTTTGGCAAGTTACAAATAGTTCCTGGTAGCGAAGAAGCGTTTCTGCAGTTTGTTATCTTTTCTTCACTTTCATATTTTACTAAGTTGGTTCATCAGTGCTGAGAGTTCAATACAATCCTGAAACCATAATTTTAAGTTCCACATAAGGCTTAACAATTGGAAACCAACACCAACATCAAAGCTTGGGCAGTAAGGTATGAAGAGGCTGGTCTGGGTTAAAACCTAGCATCCACAACAAATGCATTGTAAAATTAGGCCACTTGAAGGTTTGCTCACATCTGCAAAACTCTGGCACCAGTTTTAAATCCTGCATTGAAGATCAAGTTAGTCTGATGAATTCTAAGCTCACCATTAGAATCCATATTTCACCTTTCTTCTTTCACGTTGCCAATTACCACTGTTTGTTCACACTGAAAAAGTTCATTGATATGTTAAGCATCTCTAGAGATTTAATTCCCACAAGCTCTCCATCAGCTTTAGCTAATCATCTCTGTCCATCACAATGTCAATCTTGACCAAATTGAATTGATTTCTTGTGCCGATTACACAGTTTCAAGGGCCTTACCCCAGTTATCTAATCCATGTACAGTTTCTCTTTAGTTTATGAAATCTCTATCCCTACACTCCAAGTGCTGCCAACCATTTCTTTAAACTGGTATTACTGCTGTTTCCTAACACATCTGTTGAAATTGTTTAATACACATCCTTCAAATTTTCTTATTTCTCTACTTGCTTCCAAAAGGCTGTTGAAAATGAACTGTTCAACAGCACTACTAGTCTTCCATTGCCCATTTCTCCCCCTTGTGAAATGTTGAGATGGTCACCAATCTTATTAATCTAAACAGTATTTGGAGTGAAGTTGATGAAATAGAACACTGGTATAATTCCAATTAGAATGACTCTGGAGAAGGAATACTGCTTTGGAATAAAACAGCAATTATTTTCATAGCTTCCTTCTTGGTGATCAAAGATTTACCAGGAAGTTTCCAGGACTGGAGGATTTTTTAAAAATTCATTTTGTGGGATGTGGGTGTGGCTGGCTGGCCAGCCAGCATTTACTGCCCTTTCCTAGTTGCCCTTGAGAAGGTGGTGGTGAGCTGTCTTCTTGAACCGATGCAGGCTACCTGCTGTGGGTTGACCCACAATGCCTTTAGGGACAGAATTACAGGATTTTGACCCAGAGGCTGTGAAGGAATGGTGAGATATACCCAAGTCAGGATGGTGAGTGGCTTGAGGTTGTTGGTGTTCCCATGTATCTGCTGCCCTTGTCCTTCTAGATATAAGTGCATGGGTTTGGAAGGCGCTGTCTGAGGATCTTTAGTGAATTTCTGCAGGGCGTCTTGTAGATAGTGCACCTGGCTGCTACTGAGGAATATTGGGGACGGAGGGAGTAGATACTTGAGGATTTAGTGCCAATCAAGTGGCCTGATTTGTTCTAGACAGTGTCATGCTTCCTGAATGTTGTTGGCTGTATTCATCCAGGCAGGTGGGGAGTAATCCATCACACTCCTGACCTGTGCCTTGTAGAATAGATTCCTTATAATGTGGAAACAGACCCTTCAGCCCAATAAGTCCACCGACCCTCCAAAGAGTAACCCATCCAGAGCCATATCCCTCTGATTAATGCACCTAACACTATGGGCAATTTAGCACAGCCAATTCATCTGACCTGCACATCCTCCGACTGTGGGAGGAAACCGGAGCACCCAGAGGAAATGCAGACACAGGGAGAATTGAATTCCCGAGGCTGGAATTGAACCTGGGTCACTGGAGCTGTGAGGCAGCAGTGCTAACCACTGAGCCACTGTGCCGATCCAACAGTGACAGGCTTTGGGGAATCAGGTGTTGAGTTACTCACCACAGTATTCCTAGCCTCTGACCTGTCCTTGTAGGCACTATTCTTATGTGGCGAGTCCAGTTGAGTTTCTGGTCAATTAAAGCTCCCAGGATGCTGTAAGTGAGGGAGTGATGGTAACACCATTGAATGTCAAGGAGCAGAGGTTGGATTGTATTTCATTGGTCATGGTCATAGCTTGCCATTTGTGTGGCATGAATGTTACTTGCCAGCTGTCAACCCAAGCCTGGAAATTATCCAGATCTTTTTGTTTTTGAAGATTGACTGTTTCAGTATCTGAGGAGTTACAAATGCTCCTGAACATGGTGCAATTATTGGCAAACATCCCTATTTCTGACTTAATGATGGAGGGAAGATCATTGATGAAACAGCTGAAGATGATTGGGCATAGGATACTTCTCTGAGGAACTCTTGCAGAAATGTCCTGGAGCTGACATGACTGACCTCCAACATCTACAACCATCTTCCTATGTTTTTGAGTTATAAGGAGAGGCAGAATAGGCTAGGCTTCACTGGAGCGTAGGAGGTTAAAGTAGCGGCCTCAGGAGGTTTATAAAATCATGAGGGGCATAGGTAAGGTGAATAACCAGGATCTTTTTCCTAGGATGGGGGACTTCAAAACTAGGGGGCATATTTTTAAGATGAGACAAGAAAGATTTAACAGGGACTTGAGGGGCAACTTCTTCCACACAGAGGGCAGTTCATATGTGGAATGAACTGCCAAGGGAAGTGGTAGATGCAGGTAGTTACATTTAAGAGGCATTTGGACAGGTACACAAATAGGAAAGGTTTAGAGAGATAAGGGCCAAGTGCAGGCAAGTGGGACTAGTTTAGTTTAGGAAACTTGGAAGGCATGAACAGGTTGGACCAAAGGGTCTGTTTTCCAATCAGCTTGGTGATGGACATTGAAGTCTCCCATACAGACTTCCACCTCCCATACAGATTGCCCTTGTCACCCTCATTGCTTTTCAACATGGAGAAGTCCTGATTCATTAAATAAGGAGCTGGCAGACAGTAATCAGCAAGTGATTTCCTTGCCCTTGTTTGACCTAATAACATGACACTTCATAGGGCCTGGAGTGGTCTTCAGTGGAGGGGCACTGAGGACTCATAGGGCAATATCCTCTCAAGTGTATACCACTGTGCTGGGACAGTGATGGTTACAGGGCTATTAATAGACAGACAACAGAGAGTAGGAATTAACAGATCATTCTCAGGAGGGCAGGCTGGGTAGTGCTAGGTTGACCTCAGTTTATAAACTATATAAATAATTTTTACCCAGGCACCAATTGTCATATTTCCAAATTTGCTGATAACACCAGTTTGGTGGCGACACACATTGTGGGATAGATGAAAGGAGGTTTCAAGAGGAATTATAGACAGACTTAGTGAATGGGCTAGAATATGCAGGTGGAATATAATGTGAGTAAATGTGAAGTTGTTTGCTTTGATTGAGGTTAAAAAAAACACATAAAAGTAAACTATTTCTTAAGTGGTGAGAAGTTGGGAACTGAGGATGTCCAAAGTTAGCATTCAGGTTCAACAAATAATTAGGAAGACAAATAGTATGTTAGCACTCCAATATAAGGGGAGTTGAAGACAGAGATAAAAATATCTTGCTGCAGTTGAATCAAGCCTTGCTCAAACCTCTCCTGGAGTACAGTGTACTGTTTGATTCCCATATCTAAGAAAGGGATATACTTTCCATAACAGAGGCAAATGGAGATTCACTATTTTAATCCCTGGGGTAGTGTAATTTTTCTATGATGAATTGAAAAAATTAGATCTGCATTTGCTAAAATTTCAAAAAATGAGGGATGAACTCATTAAAACTTACACAATGCTTACAGGATGCAACAAGGTAGATAAGTTGTTTCTCCTAGCTGGCATGTTTAAAACCAGAAGACATAATTTAAGGAGGGTCAAGCAAGTTCAGATTGAGATGCACAGGAATTTTGTCACTCAGAGGGTAATGAATCATTGGAATTCTCTACCCAAGGGCTCTGGAAGTTAAAAACCATTGAGCATATTCAAGACAGAAATTAATTATATCAATCAATATGGATATAGTACAGGAAAGTGGTGTGGAAGAAAATAAATGGTGACGCAGGCTTGTCTAGTTGCATGGCCTATTCCTGTTCAAATGTCAAAGGTACTGTTGTTGAATGCTCCAAAAAAAAAATGCAGGAATCTCAAAAGGTAGACTTAAATATCAGTGCAGATTACATGCTCAGCTACTGGACCACAGGCTAAATTTACAACATTCCGAATTGGAGACAAGCATTACTGTTGACCCAAAGTGATACTACCGGAAATGAGGCCAAAATCAGCTGTTCCAAACAGCAAACCAAGCTGGTTTATGGTAAAACCTTCTTGGGCAACTGAGGGGAGAGAGAGAGAGCGTCAGAATTTAGCAAAGGTTCAGAACATCAGCTAAATTCATTCTGGAGAAATTTCTAACTCATCCACACCAGGTAAACAGAGGCAGCATCAAATCAAGGAAATGGCAGGGAAGCAAATATTGGCCATTGTTTGAACACCTGGGTAGAATGTAACAGTAACAACAGATGAATTTGCTAACAGGGAATATATGTATTTTAAAAACTGGCAAAAGATCAACATTCAAAGAACACACATGGCATAGGAACAAAAAGATAAATATTTGAGATGATGTGCTGAATGTGTCAACACAAGCCATTGATTTCAGAAGAGCTATAGAATAGAACAGATGCAACCAGCACGGTAATCAATCATGTGAAATGTCGTTAAAGCTGAAGCAAAACTTGTAGTCGAAGAAAAGGAGATTCTCTCTCCAGACAAGTGTTTGGAAGCATACATAATTAATAAAAACATTTCTCCTTACATAATTCTTACATACATACAGCACAAACATTTTCCTCCATTTTTACACTGAGTTCGTGAGAAGATTTGTGCTCGTGCTCGTTGTTGTGGTTCTGTTCGCAGAGCTGGGAATTTGTGTAGCAGACGTTTCGTCCCCTGTCTAGTTGACATCCTCAGTGCTTGGGAGCCTCCTGTGAAGTGCTTCTGTGATGTTTCCTCCGGCATTTATAGTGGTTTGAATCTGCCGCTTCCGGTTGTCAGTTCCAGCTGTCCGTTGCAGTGGACGTTATATTGGGTCCAGGTCGATGCGTTTGTTGATAGAATCTGTGGATAAGTGCCATGCCTCTAGGAATTTCCTGGCTGTTCTGTTTGGCTTGTCCTATAACGGTAGTGTTGTCCCAGTCAAACTCATGTTGATTGCCATCCGCGTGTGTGGCTACTAAGGATAGCTGGTCGTGTCGTTTCGTGTTGGTGTTCATGGATACGGATCGGTAGCTGTCTTCCTGTTTGTCCTATGTAGTGTTTTGTGCAGTCCTTGGATGGGATTTTGTAAACTACGTTGGTTTTGCTCATGCTGGGTATCGGATCCTTTCTCCTGGTGAGTTGTTGTCTGAGAGTGGCTGTTGGTTTGTATGCTGTTATGAGTCCTAGAGTCTGGCTGTCAGTTCAGAAATGTTCTTGGTGTATGGTAACGTGGCTAGTCCTTTGGGTTGTGGTATATCCTTATTCCATTGTCTTTCCCTTAGGCATCTGTTGATGAAATTGCGGGGGTATCTGTTTTTGGCAAATACATTGTAGAGGTGTTCTTCTTCTTCTTTTTGCAGTTCTGGTGTGCTGCAGTGTGTTGTGGCCCTTTTGAACAGTGTCTTGATGTAACTTCTTTTGTGCGTGTTGGGATGGTTGCTTTCGTAGTTCAGGACTTGGTCTATGTGTGTGGCTTTCCTGTATACCTTTGTGGTGAATTCTCCGTTCTCTGTACCATCACATCTCGGAATGGGAGTTGGTTGTCCTTTTCTTCCTCTCCAGTGAATCTGATTCCTGTGAGTGTGGAGTTGATGATCTGGTGTGTGTTCTCTATTTCTGTGTTTTTAATGATTACAAAGGTGTCATCCACATATCTGACCCAGAGTTTGGGTTGAATTTGCGGTAAGACTGTTTGTTCTAATCTTTGCATTACTGCTTCTGCTATGAGTCCAGAGATGGGCGAGCTGAAAATGTGTTGCTGGAAAATGGAGAATGCACCACAAAGGTATACAGGAAAGCCACACACACAGGCCAAGTCCTGAACTACGAAAGCAACCATCCCAACACACACAAAAGAAGTTGCATCAAGACACTGTTCAAAAGGGCCACAACACACTACAGCACACCAGAACTGCAAAAAGAGGAAGAAGAACATCTCTACAATGTATTCGCCAAAAACGGATACCCCCGCAATTTCATCAACAGATGCCTAAGGGAAAGACAATGGAATAAGGATATACCACAACCCAAAGGACTAGCCACGTTACCATACACCAAGAACATTTCTGAACTGATTCTAGGACTCATAACAGTATACAAACCAACAGTCACTCTCAGACAACAACTCACCATGAGAAAGGACCCGATACCCGCATGAGCAAAACCAACGTAGTTTACAAATCCCATGCAAGGACTGCACAAAACACGACATAGGAAGACAGCTAACGATCTGTATCCATGAACACCAACTAGCCACGAAACGACACGACCAGCTATCCTTAGTAGCGGATGACAAGCAACATGAGTTTGACTAGGACAACACTACTATTATAGGACAAGCCAAACAGAGAACAGCCAGGGAATTCCTAGAGGCATGGCACTCATCCACAGATTCTATCAACAAACACATCGACCTGGACCCAATATACTGACCACTGCAGCGGACAGCTGGAACTGACAACCGGAAGCGGCAGATTCCAACCACTACAAATGCCGGAGGAAACATCACAGAAGTGCTTCACAGGAGGCTCCCAAGCACTGAGGATGTCACCTCGATAGGAGATGAAACGTCTGCAACACAAATTCCCAGCTCGGCGAACACAACCACAACAACTTTTACACTAACTTTAAGAAACAGCAGTAAACCATCCAGCTTATTAAGCTTGCACCACCATGTAATAGAAATGCCATTGATTTTCTGCCTTAACTTCATATTTCCTATATCAGGATTCTATGAGACACCAACAATCCATCAATCTCAACCCTGAATATACTTAATAACAGATCATCCACAACCCTAGTATAAACTAAATACCTTACCTGTCATCCTGAGATTATGTCACCTGATTTTACATTTAACAGCCAATGGAAACAGCCTATCCACATTCACCCTGTCATGTCCTAGAAGTTTCAATGGGTTCAACCCTAGTTCTTCAAAACTCAAATGAATACAGACTGAATCTCCCCATTCTCTGATAAAACAAACATGTTACCCTAGGGATTAATGTGGCAAATCGCCATCATGGTCCTGCTCCAGCAAATACATCTCTTCAGAAGGGTTCTGTGGCATAGTGGTAACCATCCCTCCATCTGACTCAGAAAAGAAAATGCTGGAAAATCTCAGCAGATTTGGCAGCATCTGTAAGGAGAGAAAAGAGCTGATGTTTTGAGTCTAACTGACCCTTTGTCAAAGCTCAGCTTTGTACCCTTACATCCCCATCTCAATGAATTCCAGGCTCGACATGATGCTGAGCTCTTCTTCTGTCGCCTTTGCCTTCGTGCTCACTTCTTTGGGCAAGAGTCCTCCCCCTGCTCCACAGATCCTTTCACATCTCTCCAACATTCCACCTCTAATTGGACACCCCTGCCAGGACAATTTCCTGCCCTCGATCTTTTCATTGACAATTGTCGACGGGACATTGGCCGCCTTAATTTCTCTACCCCTCTTACCCATTCCAACCTCTCTCCATCCGAACTTTCTGCCCTTTGCTCCCTTAGGTCCAACCACAACCTTGTCATCAAACGGGGTGCTGTTGTCATCTGGCATACTGACCTCTACCTTGCAGAGGCTGAGCGCCAACTCTCAGCTTCCTCCTCCTACCTCCCCCGGAGCACGACCACACCAGCTACATCAAGCCATTGTCTCCAACACCGTGACTGACCTCATTTCCTCCGGATGCCTCCCCCCCACAGCTTCCAACCTCAGTCTCCCAACCCCGGACAGCCTGTTTCTACCTACTCCCCAAAATCCACAAGAAGGACTGTCCCGGCAGGCCCATTGTGTCAGCATGCTCCTGCCCCACTGAACTTATTTCCTCCTACCTTGACTCCATCCTCATTCCTCTGGTTCTCCCTCCCCACCTTAATCCGGGATTCCTCTGATGCCTTGCAACACATTGACAGTTTTCAATTCGCAGGCCGTAACCACCTTCTATTGACCATGGATGTACAATCTCTTTACACCTCCATCCCACACGAAGACGGCTTGAAATCTCTTCACTTCTTTCTCGAAAAGAGGCCCGAACAATCTCCATCCACCACCACTCCCCTCCGCCTGGCTGAACTTGTTCTCTCTCTCAACAACTTCTCCTTCAACTCATCCCATTTTCTCCAAATCAAAGGTGTAGCAATGGGTACCCACATGGGTCCCAGCTATGTCGGCATTTTCATGGGGTGTGGGTCCCCTCCCACAAGTGCTTTATTGGTACATCAATGATTATTTTGGTGCGGCTTCATGCTCTTGTCCTGACCTGGAAAAATTCATAAACTTCGCTTCCAGTTTCCATCCCTCGATCACCTTCACCTGGTCCATCTCCGACACTTGCCTTCCTTTCCTTGACCTTTCTGTCTCAATTTCTGACAGCTTTGACAATGGGTCAGTTAGACTCAAAACATCAGCTCTTTTCTCTCCTTACAGATGCTGCCAGACCTGCTGAGATTTTCCAGCATTTTCTCTTTTGGTTTCAGATTCCAGCAACTGCAATAATTTGCTTTTATCGGACTCAGAAGGCCTGGGTTAAAGTCTCTCTGATTCTCTAAAAGGTATACTATAATATTTCTGAACAAGTTGATCAAAAAATATGTATTCCATGCTCAGGCACGCAGTATTCTATGACAAAATTCTAAAGATTCACAACCTAACCCATCAAGTATGTTGTAGAAGCTTCTCCTGTACTCAGTATTAAGTGGTCGGTCCTTTATCCTGCACCACCTTTTTCCTCCCACACCACCTCCACCAACCAACAAGCAAAGGGGAAAGAATCTCTCAGTTGCAAAATAGCCTGGTTCCAACCAGACCAGGCATTTGACCTATTAGTGGTGCTGGAAGAGCTCTTCCAGCACCACTAATCCAGAATCTGGTTTCCAGCATCTGCAGTCATTGTTTTTTTAACCGATTTCACCTATTAACTAATTCTCAACAAAGATTACTCCAATCGCTCCACCTTTACCATTAAACAAACAAGCAGACACAAAGGAAAATGCTGCAGCAAACAGCCAAGATCACAGGCCTCAGGCTCCCTGACCAGCTCAGAGTTGGCCACAATGGCGGGGTTAACAACAAAGAGCGGTCCTAGAGTTAGGGGGAATAAGAACACTCGGTCATGACAAAGTCACGCCACGCTTGACCCACCAAGCTCCGGCTCCCAGAAACCACCAAACCAGCAGCACCACAGGTACCTGGATGCGTCTCCAGCAGCCACCAAGCGGAAGAAGGTCGTGGCACACCGGAAGCCACTGTCGTCAATAACTTTATTAACAAAGACACTGGCGGCGGCCAAGTAAAACGGAAGGAGGTCGCAGAGCACCGGAAGTGAGGTTTTCAATAACTTTATTGACAGCAAGAAGCGGCGGAGCTCGAGGGAAGTCGAATGTTGGGGCGAGGCGCGGTTTTTGTTCTGCCTCTCGCTCGGTGTCCGTTGGTCATGTCGTACGAGTCTTCCCCTCCCCCCCGCAGCTTAAAGTCCTGATTTACCGCTCGCGTGGGTGTTTCCGTGTTTTATTGACTTTTAGATATGCCGCAGACCTTATCGCTATTTAATACCGACGGCACGTACCTCCTCCTTCACTTCCAGCGGTACCACTGACCAGGTGGGGCAGCTGGTCCGGGGTGGTGGTCGGGTCCGGAGCCAAGGAGCTGCTTTTTTTTTTAAATTTTAACACCCACATTGGTGAGGGAGGGGGTGACTGTTGAAGGGGAAAGGCCGGCCCGCTAGCTGCCATGCGATACAATGAGAAGGAGCTTCTGTGTCTCTCCAAGCAGCCCGCCGAGAAGGCGGCCGAGCTTACCATGAAGGGCCCGAAGCGCAACGACGGTAAGGAACATTCCCAGCTGCTCCAGGATTTGGTCGGTGCCAGAGATTTCAGCTGCTAAATAGGGACGATGGGACTAGCGCTAAGTGTTACCTGAGAAACAACATCTCTCTTCCTGTGTGACCCGATGGTGACAGCGAGTGAGTGCAATGTACAAGAGTTGACTCTGCCCGTTCCAATTCACAATTTCGTTGCAAGCGCTACTATCAGAAAATAGTGGTTAAAGAGTCATAGAGATGTACAGCATGGAAACAGACCCTTCGGTCCAACCCGTCCATGCCGACCAAATATCCCAACTCAATCTAGTCCCACCTGCCAGCACCCAGCCCCTATCCCTCCAATCCTTTCCTATTCATATACCCATCCAAATGCCTCTTAAATGTTGCAATTGTACCAGCCTCCACCACATCCTCTGGCAGCTCATTCCATACACGTACCACCCTCCTGCGTGAAAAAGTTGCCCCTTAGGTCTCTTTTTATATCTTTCCCCTCTCACCCTAAACCTATGCTCTCTAGTTCTGGACTCCCTGACCCCAGGGAAAAGACTTTGTCTATTTATCCTATCCATGCCCCTCATAATTTTGTAAATGTCTATAAAGGTCTATCAGCCTCCAAAGCTCCAGGGAAAACAGCCCTAGCCCTTTCAGCCACTCCCTATCACTCAAAATCTCCAACCCTGTGCACAGCAAATTGTATTCTCTTATATATCAATATTTACGGTTGATGGAGGGGATAGGGCAGAACCTAAAGTCGGGCTAATTTCAGTAAATGCCAATTTATATAAAATGCAACTGTTATAAGTGTTTACTGTAACAATAGCCCCCACCTTGGGAAGGGGGAAAGCACATGAATCAAGAAGGAAGTTACATATAGGAGTTTTTAAAAATAAAAACCTTCTTTTGTGTGGTGAGTGGGAGAAAGGAGATGGGAGAGAACTGAAAACAAGATCATTGGAGGTAAAGGACAGATGCTGAACAGGCTGGAAACAGCAACACAAGTTGCCCTGGAGGAATGGGAGTAATGGTGATTAGACTGTAGGTGAATTTGAAAATAAGGATATTTACCTTAAGATATGGGTGTTAATGTGAGTCCATGTGGGTAGAGATGATGGTCAAACTGGATTTTGTTGTGGGATAAGTATTAATAACAGAGTAAGCTGAAGTTAATGTTGAGCAACTGGTCTGGAGGGACTTGGGTGAATGAGGGTTTAAATGGCCAATGATCCAGTGTAGAAGTGGAAACATATGGGCATGATTTTTGTAATACACCAATATGATTTCAAATCCAGATTGATAACCATCTGATTCTAAAATAATGGCTAGGGAGAAGATGAACAGGTCTAAACTGTAAATACAAAGGTAAAAATACTGACTATACTCAGTATATCAGGAGCATCTCTGGTGGGAGTGAGTGTTAATGTTTCAGGTTTGGAAATATTAGTTGTAACAGGTTTTAAGCTGTGAAGGAGCAGAAGTAGCCATTTGGCCTTTCCTTTTTCTTTTTATTAAATTACACCTGATCTGATTGTGGTTTGAATTTTCTACTTTGCTCTCTGAGCCCCACAATCTTCTACTCCCTTGTTTATCAAAAATCTTTTGGCTTTGAGTAAATTCCATGACACAACCCTGCCCATCCCCTTGACCTTTGAAAAGGAAAATTCTATAGAATTACAACTGAGGGGGAAAAAAAATCTCCTTTATCTGTCTTTCAAGAAAGAGTTCTTAAAACTGTTTTCTCTGCGTATACTTGATGCCAAAGAAGGTTGTCATCCTGGTATCTATCCTATCAAATTCCCTCATGACCTTGTATATATCAAAGTTTAAAAATCTCTCAACGCCAGGTTATAGTCCAACAGGTTTATTTGGTCGTACTAGCTTTGAGCGCTGCTCCTTCATCAGTAACTAGTGTTGTGATTTCTTTGACTTTGTTCACCCCACTCCAATAATGGCACCTCCACATCATGTATATTTCAATAAGGTCCCCTCATTCTTCTAATTTCCCAATAGGAACTCACCCAATCCAGCTCAACCTTTTCTTTGTTCGATGAGCCCTTCATCTCAGAAATGAGAAGTTTTTGAACCGTTCCTTTTCAAATAAGGAGACCAAAACTGTACATGTGTTCAAGATGTGGTTTCACCAAAGCCCTGCTGCAATAAAATGGCTCTGCTTTTGTGTTCCATTCCCCTTGTAACAGTCACCATTCTATTTGTCTTCCTAACCAGTTGCCGGAGCTGCAAGCTGATTTTTGTTTTGTTTTGCATCGCAGATCTCTCAGACAGTGTGGCAACCTCTATTTTAAATAGCCACTACTTTATTCATTCTTCCTTCCAACGTAGACTAATTCGCATTTTTCTACACTGTACTCAATGTAACAAATTTTTGCCCACTGTCAATCTACTTACCTATTATAAGACTCTTCATCTGCTTTTGACAATTTACCTTCTAGCCTATCTTTCATCGGCAATTATCATTGTCAAATGTGTCTGCTGTATGTTCAGTCCCATCTTCTGAGAGCTGGGGCAGGGAATGAGGAAAACTGTACCATCTGCACTTAGTCCAACCTGCCTTCTCCCTGTTTCACCATCCTAGTTCTCTTCCTCCACTTGATTACATCCTATACCTATAATGTCTGTTATATTTTTTTCAGTTCTCTTTAAAGCTTGCATCCCTCAAATATTAACTGTTTCCTCTCCACAGATGATGTTTGGTCTATTAAATAGCACCAGCATTTTATTTATTTCAGCATCTGCAATATTCTGCTTTGTGGGAGTTTAAACTTTAATGGAAGACTGGTTTATATTTCAGACATTCATTCTCTCCATAAATGCTGAATGCTAAATAACTAACATTAAAAGCAGTTGTGTTGGGACTAATTGCTCTAGTTTATTGCTTCAGCCTGTTTATCTTCATTTCCTGCTTATGGGTGTTCCATTATTAGACAGCCAGCCTTCAGGCTGGCTTGCGTTACAGTGATAACAGTTCAAATTACTAGTATGTTTTGCATTTTGTAATATCCTTGATTTTTTTCTGTACCATTTCAAGATTAACGATATCCTTCTTATAGCAGGACAAACAAAATTATATACAGTATTGTAAAAGTGGACTCACCAATGTGTTGCATAGCCGCAACATGACATCCCAACTCCAATGCTCTGACCAGTGAAGGTGAGTGTGCCAAACACCACCTTCACCACCCTATCTACCTGCATTGCCACTTTCCAGGAACTATGAACTTACACCCTGAGTGTTCAACAACACTCCCCAGAGCTCTACCATTAAATTTGCCTTCCTGATGAAGGGCTTTTGCCCGAAACGTCGATTTCGAAGCTACTTGGATGCTGCCTGAACTGCTGTGCTCTTCCAGCACCACTAATCCAGAATCTGGTTTCCAGCATCTGCAGTCATTGTTTTTACCTCATTAAATTTGTAAGTCCTGCCCTGGTTTACCTTACGAAAGTGTAACAACTTACATTTATCTAGATTAAACTCCAGTTGTCACTTCTTAGCTCATTGGCCCATTGGATGAAGATCTTATTGTACTCTTGGATATTCTTCTTCACCGTGTGCTATAACCACCAATTTTAGTGTCATTCACAAACTTACTAACCATACCTCTTATATTCTCATCCAAATTGTTGATATATATGATGAACAACAGTGGACCCAGAACTTGCAACACTGGTCACAAGGCTGCAGTCTGAATAGCAGCCCTTTACATTTGTTTACGTGAAAGGTGTAAGCGGAAAGGTGTAAACCACATCCCGAAACTACCCTCATCATACATTTCCGGAACAGGAACAGCACCAGGTGAACCACTGAGCAAAGTCTACTTTTTTGAAACAGAAAATAAAGCTTCCTTGGTGATTTTATGAAAATAAAGACCTTATTACACTGGGGAAAAATAAAAATAAACAGAAAATGGCTCTCTTGACTCCATCCCACCAACCTCTTTTCAACAGGGACCAAAATAAAAATAAACTTAAGCAAAATCAAAGTATAGAAATCTTCCGCCACCACTCTGTCTCCTCATCAATCCAATTTTGTATCCAGTTGGCTGTCTTTCCTGCACTGAGAGATTTAACCTTAGTAACTAGTCTACTGCTGGGGTGGTTTGCATTATAATGAGGGGCTGGTACAATTTTCCCTGGAGTGTTGGAGTCTGAAGGATGATCGTGTATAGATCTATAGAATCATGAGGGGCATAGATAAGTTGAATAGCCAAGGTCTTTTTCAAAGGGTGGGGGGGGGGGGGGGGGGGAGGTATAAAATTAGGGAGTATAAAGTTTAAGAGGAAATAATTAAAAGCAGCCTGAGAGGCAACATCTTCATATGGTGGTATGTGTATGGACTGAGCTGCTGGTGGAAGTGGGTACAATGACTGTAAAGTGCGTAGTCTTAAATATGACACACGCTGTAGAGAGTGCGAGAAAGTGCTTGTTCAGAGGAATTGGGGACATCTGTTCTTAGTATTAGTGGATCGGTATAAATATTTGTTCACTTGTGGAATGTGTGGCAGTACTTCCTTCTCAGGCTGGAGGCGCATATTTCACAATAGGATGTCGGATAAGTAAATTGTTGGTTTATATCAAAGACTCTTAACAAAACTCATACTCAATAGGAAAATAACTTTGTAATTTAATAAGCTGAGTGGAATATGCATGTAATAGAACCATCCTGATACATTTTCATGTATACCACACAGAACAGATTTGAATTTATGAAGCTCCGTTCCCTCTTGACTGTCCTGGAATGTGAATGTCTCATTACCCTTACAGATTAAGAAAATCGGAGGGTCGGTGTGGACTCAATAGGCTGTATGACCAGCTTCCACACTGCAGGGATTCTATGATTCTATGAAAACACAGGCTGAAAGTGGAATAGTAAGGAAGTTGTGTGAGAGAGAGAGAGAACTGTAAATTACATTCACTGACTGAAGGGTTCAAGGGACACCAAGTGTATGTGAGAGAGAGAGAGAGAGACATGACTAAAGCTGGTGGAAAATTTAACTATTTCTGGTCTGATTTGAGTGAACATGGATTGAATGTTTGTGTGTTCTTCCCTGGACCCCGAGATCTGGGAATGTTATGAATTGAATTTGCATTCTGGGAATCTAAGGTGATTTTAAAAGAAAAGGCTATTTTGTAGGATGATACTAGACATGTTGGCTGAGCAAGATTACCTCATGACCTTTCAGCATAATTAAGACCAGTCTCTCATTATGATGTACTAGCCAAAACAATTGACCATCTGGCCTGGCTTGATCTAGGTTCCCACTTTGTGCATATAGCTTAATTAGGCAAGCGTACTCAGACCTGAGTTTCTCTTCCTCTGCAAATGTTTGCCTTTTTATTGTAGCTTATCTGATTAAGGACATGTAGCATTTTTGTAATTTTGATCCCAAATTCTGTATAAAGACAGTTTATTTGCAGCAATAAGGGGAGTAGTCTGAGAGAGCTCTTAGCTGGCGCAGGTACTCTGCTAAAGGTTTTAGAACCTTAGCTGAAGCATAACTTGTAGGCATCTGTTACAGTGTAACATTGAGCCATTGGTAAATGTAATAGTTTAAACTGTCTGTAAGAGTTTTATATTCCAGACTACCACAAGAATATGATATCCGGGACGAACCAAGATAGGCTACAGGTAGAGTCCATCCCTAAGCCGTCTCAAATAGGTACTTTAACAATTACAGCAATTAAAAGGCATTTGAATGGGTACATCACTAGGAAATGTTTAGAGGATATCGGTCAAATGCAGGCAAATGGGACTAGTTCAGTTGAGAATATCTGGTTGGTATGGACAAGTTGGACCGATGGGTCTGTTTCCCTGCTTTTAGACTCTTATGACTCTAAGTGTTTAAAAATTAACATACTTTTCTAAACAACCTGTTCAGAGGTGTTATTACACACCTCTGGAGCATATAGGATTTGAATCCAGGTCTCTCAGTTCAGGGGCAGGGACACTTTGGCAGAAGAAAGCCCTAAACTCTGATTCTATAATTAGAAAACATAATTAATCCAACTGCACCTACCTGGCAAGGATATTAACAAAATCAAATAATTGGGATTCTCTCAAACTCAATTAACACTAGGACAATGCAAGTATAAACAGTAATGACCCAATCAGTCCTGTTGGTTTAGCAGAAGTGTTTACAAAAAAAGTAACATGAGATTCTAATTTGTACTGCCACTTAGCACTTGTTATGCCGGCCGTTTAAATGAGTTCTAGTTCTCATTGGGTTTTTTGTTTGTTACGTTGTAAAATCCATTCCTGATAAGAAGTATCTCATTTTTTTTTCTCAACATTGGTTGGTTGTAATCTAATTTGAAAATGTACTTTTTTTTAACTTAAAATAGCAACGTTTGCTCATGGTGGGGAGGGAATGACCGTGTGGAGGTGGAAAGGCTTCATGCCTTTTTGCATGTATAATTTCCAATTCCTTTGTTTTTTTTTGGTCCCTGTCTTTGCTCTTTCTTTGATTGTGACAAGTTTTTGAAGATCATTTAAATAATATAGTTTAAATGACATTTAATTTAATTAAATGTTCATCTGGTTTCTTTTATGCAATCCCATTTTTGTTTGTGCTTTTGCATGTAATGGGTCTACTTTGAACCAGCAATATTGGCCCAGCGTTTGTGGTCAGCAGCAAAGGGAAAGCACTCACTTATAACTTCCTCAGCCACTCAAAAGACTTAGCCATCCTTATGGTGAGTTCCCACTATTTTAAACTTACCACCATCTGTGGCATCCAGCTAGAGTAGATGCAATAAGGAGACTGATTAGCTGATAAAATTCAACAATTCTTACCTGGCAAAACAGGTAACTAAAAAGTTATTATAGTTCACATTTTAATTATTTTAAAATAGAAAAGGGAATAATATGTGAGATTAAGGTGAAATAACAAACTTAATTTTTTTTTAAAAAATGAATAATTGTTCTGCAGGATGAACATATGCTTGTAAAATTATTTTATGTATGGCTAGAGAGATTATTCAGGAGTAATTATAATCAAGTGTGCTGTTTAAAATCTCAGACACACCTCATTTAACAAGGCTTAACATTTTCAATGCTTTACTGTGAAAATATTGTAAAATACTGGAAAAAAGCTATTATTTCCATCAAGTTATCTCTAGATTGCATCAGCAATGCCTGCATGACCGCTAAATTTTCACATTCAACTGCACATGTATGGATGCCAGAAGTTGCTCTTATTTATTGGCAGTTAGAGGTGACTAATAACCTAGCATGGGTTCAAATCCCACCACAGTTACTGTAATAGTGACTGTGAAACTAATGTCAACTGTTTTTTTAAAAAAAGAACATCTGGTTCACTAAGTCCTTTTTAGGGAAGGAAATCTGTTGTCCACACCTGATCTGATCTACATGTTCCATCAGACATGCGTGAAGTGGTTGATCCTTTACTGCCCCAAAAATGGCCCACCAGACCACTTGGTTCATCAAATAATGGCCATTTTGTTATTATCACAACTATAAATTTTGGGCAGTGCTGATCTTTAAGATCTACTAATGCTCATTTGCTGCCTTCTAAAATACTACTGTTAGCAACTGCATTTTGCTGAATTGAGGTTATTCAAGTATATGAAATGAGTTGGCAATATGAAACATCAAGTGGATGCTGAACAGTCCAGGACTATTAGCAAAGAGTCCTTGCTACCCCATATAATTATGTCTATTTCAAAGATTTAAATAACTTTCATAGGGGGCAGGTTTAATGTCATGATGAAGCACAAAATAGTATTTGTCTACCACGTCACTAAAGATAAGTTAAATGCTTAATCCAGTCTATACTGGCAGCTGCTTTTTGTGACCAGCCTTCACATGTAAGACACAAAAAAACTGCAAATCTTCAACATTAAAATGAATGTTTGATACACAGTTGTTTGGTAATGGGGCAATGTGTTGCCAAGAAATTTCTGACTAGCCTGGTATCTCTACTTGCTTTAAATTATTGTTTCCTACTAGGAGAAAGTTGATCTTAATGTAGTTTACAAAATTCTTCTGACCACATGGCATTGCATGGAATACACAACACAAACTAAACCAAAGAATCTGTTTATCTACAAGAGTTTTCTCCCCTTCCATCTGCCTCATTTCAATGCAGCTTATTCCGTTTTCCTTGTCTTCAGTAATTTCCTTGTGCGAGCATCTAAGCCATTTGTTTTGACCACTTCCTATAGTGGCAAGTTCCATTTTTTTTTTTAAACTACCTGTAGAGGAAATCCTTCTTGTTTCCATATTGGAGTTTTTTAAAAATATCTAGTTTGTTTTTTGTGTTCCCATGAGTGGAAAGATTTTCTCCTTACCTATCTTTTTGTAACCGAGTTCTGAAACACTTCAGTCCGTTTAATCTTTCTTGACTAATCATGATTTGAAGGTGTCGCTATTGGACTAGGTTGTACAAAGTTAAAAAATCTCTCAACGTCAGATTATAGTCCAACAGGTTTACTTGGAAGCACTAGCTTTCGGAGCGCTACTCCTTCATCAGGTGATGAAGGAGCCACGCTCCAAAAGCTAGTGCTTCCAAATAAACCTGTTGGACTATAACCTGGTGTTGTGATTTTCAACTTTGACTAATCATAGTCTGTCTTCTGGTACCATTCTTCCCTGGAATTTGTTGCATATCACTATTGTTTCTCTGATTTTTTTTTCATTTAGAGATCAGAAGTTTACACTTCTCCTTTTAATATGGTTTAACCAGGATCTGTGCTATTCTAATACTACTTTGCTACTTTTTAATTCTATATCCTATGTTATATCTTGTTGTTTTGCTAGTTATTTTAACTGTTTTGCAAGCTTGCATTTTTGCCTCAAAATTATTTGTGTCCCAGTTCCCTTTGCTCTTTTAACTCATAATTTGTTATTTTCTATGGCACAAGTGACACCTTTATAGGTTTGTTACTATAGTGCATCACCACATTTAACTTTAATTTTCCACTTTCAGTCTGGTCAAGTTTTTTTTAAATTGTCTTTGATTCTGTTTCTTTCTTTCTTTGGTGTTAGCTACATACTTCATTTGCTAAAGCGAAGGAGATGACAAACTATATCTCATAACTCTGTTAACAAGTCAGTCATTAACAGGTGATTTAATTATGCAGGATTGTTGCACTCAACCACTGATCTAGTCCAGGGCCTATGCACAAGTTGTGCATGCTTCAACCTTAAACCTGATTTGGAGATGCCAGTGTTGGATTGGGGTGTACAAAGTTAAAAATCTCTCAACACCAGGTTAAAGTCGGAGCAGCGCTAGTGTGCTTCCGATTAAACCAGTTGGTCTTTAACCTGGTGTTGTGTGATTTTTAACTTTGCCTTAAACCTGCCTTTGAGAACTTATTTCAGGTTTTCTGCTTCAGTTTTTTTTGTATTAAATTTAAGTAAGACCCATAAATTCTTCATACGGAAACCGACTGGCATAAAAGTGTTTTCTCACTAAACAAAATAAAAACTAAATAACTGCAGATGATGGAAATTGGAAGCAAAAATAGAAATTGCTGTAAAAACTCAAGTCTGGTAGCAACTGTGGACAGAAATCAGAATTAATGTTTCAGGTCCGTGACCCTTCACCCCTTTGTTTTCTCATTGCTGTTTTTCTTTCGCCTGAAAAAGGGCCCAAATATTTGAAATAGTGAGGAAGGAAATAATATTCCCAAGATAGCCACAGACTGAAACGTAGCATTCTTTATAACAGAGTTAATTTGGTTAGACCTTTGGTTGCAAGACAACACTCAAGCTGGCATCTTTCTGAATAAGCCCAATATGGATAGTACAATAGGAGTACTTAATGAGCATGCATAATGATTACAAAGTTTCTTGCTCAAACTTATGTAGACACTTTTGGCTATGAACTTCAAATATGCAAAGCTTTTAAAATTCCTTTTAACAAAAAGTAGTTTTTTTTGACTTGCTATTAAAGATTATTTTTAAATCAGAAGCAGATATTCATAGTCCAACACTCCTCAAGGAGCGATCAAAGGTTGTTAAATGTATCAGAATGAAAATATAGTCTTGGCAAGTTACTGGCGAAATATTTTGTTGCATTGCCAAAGAAAGCTAACATTCCGGTTCAATTATTTTGCAGTCTAAAAGAATGAAGATTTCAAGCCTCTTTCAGAACTGAGTAACTTCTAGATGAAATGTTGCAATTGGTAAAACCATGTAATCTGTGTTTTATTAATGCAGTTGGTTAGCCACCAAAAAATATTGAATGCCTTGGGGAGAGCACTAGAATGAACTGAGATTCATTATTTTGTATATACTTGCATGTTAGTAGCTTGACAATCATGTTTGTGATAATTCTAATTGTTGTGACACGTCCTGTCGAATTCCTGAAATTGCTTATAATTGTCAAATGTCAAGTAGAATTAAAAATTGAAGTTTTACAGGTTAGGCCATTCCTATATCAAGCAAAATTAAAAATCACACAACAGGTTTAATTGGAAGCACTAGCTTTTGGAGCACAGTTCCTTCACCAGGTTATAGTCCTGATGTTGCGATTTTTAACTTTGTACACCCCAGTCCACCAACATCTCCAAATCATATATCAAGGAAATAAGTCAGGTTTGTTTTTAACCCAAATCTACAATCAACAGTAAAACATAGCAGGAAGAAAAATATTTAATTTTTGTCAGTGTTCTCCTTTTGCACATTTTTGGTTGGGCATTGTGTAAAATCTAATTGTCTGATCTGTGGGCATTTAGCAAACAGTGCAGGCATTCTTTTTGACAAAATTGGCAAAAAAAATCCTTTTTCTAAAACTCATAAGTGATTGTAAATACTGAAAAGTTATAAACACTGCCAAAAAAAAGATAAACATGGCAACAAAAAAAAATGATTTTGTCTGCAGTGGTTGTGCCACATAAATTCCTTCTCAAAACAAATTTATAGGGAAAGGTGCATTTCCTGCATAATATTAAAACATAAATAAATTTTTTAAAGTGCTGATCTTTAATATACAATAAATGACGTTTGAAAAATGTTAGCATCTTCTGTCAAGAAGTTTGTGTTCTCCAAAAGTTGCTGTTTTGGGCTGCATCACAGATAAGAATATTAGGTGCAAGAAATTTTCTGGACAGCAAATGGCCTTCTGCTCCTACATCTTATGGTCTTACTGTAAATACATTTAGCTTTATAAAAGCTGCAAAAGTCTTCAAATGTGAACAATTTAGAAACTTTTCTTCAAGTGCCTTTTTGAAAGCTTCTGGTGCAGGATTTATCCACTCCTTCCTACTCCCCCAATTGTCCTCCAATATAATATAGAAGCTTTGTGTTTCAAGAATATTTTGAATGAATGTCTTTCATATCAACTGAGTCTTAGACTATTGAGAGTCTGTCTAACATATGCACATCTTTGTTTCTCCAGCTGCAAAATGTCGTCTAGTGAAGCTTGTTGTCAACTTTCTTTTCTACTTTAGAATTGATGAAGAGGAGGTAAGAATGTGTCAGAACTTATTTGGTATGCAAATCACAACTCATTCATCAGTTACTGTATGATGTCAAAAATAGTATCAAAACCAACTATTTATATGTGCTTTGCTCTAACGTCCTTATTGTGACTTAATAATGTCCTGCCAGAAATCTGGTCAATATAGGCAGAGTAATATTGGATTATGCATAGTGACTTGTAATCTAAATGCCTAAAGATGTTTCTATAAAATATTAGTTATAATAAATTACCCATATTAGAAAAGCTGACATGTTGCAGAGGAAATTTACCAGAATGGTGGTATAGATGAACAAGTGTGAGGGAGAAGGTGGCATTGTTCTTATTGGGCCAAATAAGGTTGGAGAGGCATGAGATTCGATATTATGAAGACTTTTTTTTCATAAAGTGGATAAGCAGAAACAGTTTCCATAGGCAGGAGAGTTTGTAACTAGAGGATGTGGATTAAGATAATTGGCAAAAATGACCCAGGAGGAAATGGGAATGTATTTCACTATTTGTTAGGGTGCATATTATCCATTTGATTTCATTTATTATTGTCATGCGTACCTAAGTACAGTGAGTAGTTTTGTGAGCAGCACAGGCAGATCATAGCAAACAAGGATGTGTAGATCACGAGGTGCTTAGACAGAGTAAGGCATTCAGGTTACACTGCACAGGAGGTGCGCGAAGCAAGGTCAACATTAACAAGATCAACTTTGTTTGAATATCCTGTGCAGTTGTATTCTATAAAGTTACAATATGAATTTCTAACGTATTGCAAGATATGGCTTCATAATATGTAGAGATTGCAGATCTCCATATCAAAGTCCATGGCATCATTAACACAGTCTGAGGAAAATTTACTTTATCATGAGTTTATATGGAAAACCAGCTAGAAAATAAATACTAAAAGTCTTCCAATATGCATAAACCACACAATGTTATATGTTACACTTATGGTTTTTGCATCATGGGTGTTGATAGTTAGGAATGGGTTGTATATAACATTCTGATTTTAAGTAGTTACTATATGTTTAGTTAACCATGTTCGTCTGTGCACGTATAATTTTGTCACTGGAAGTTGATGCCACAGAAGGAAGAGAAACGTAGAAATTGTGCGACAATAATATGAAAACCTAGTTAAGACCACATTTAGAATTCTGTTTGGTTCCAGTCATCGCACCTTACTAAGAATGTATTAGTCTTGCAGGCAGTGCAGCCTAGATCTTTTTAAAACAATGTCTGAAATCTGAGGGCTAAATCACAAGAGATGGCATAAACAATAACAAAAAAAAACTGGAATTACTGTGGTTCATCAGCTTCTGTGAAGAGAGAAAGAGTTAATATTTTAAATCAAAGATCAAAAGGATAACTAGGGAGAGAATAGGCCCCCTCAAAGATCAGCAAGGCGGACTTTGTGTGGAGCTGCAGAAAATGGGGGAGATACTAAATGAATATTTTACATCAGTATTTACTGTGGAAAAGGATATGGAAGATATAGACTGTAGGGAAATAGTTGGTGACATCTTACAAAATGTCCAGATTACAGAGGAGGACGTGCTGGATGTCTTGAAACGGGTAAAGGTGGATAAATTCCCAGGACCTGATCAGGTGTACTAGAGAACTCCGTGGGAAGCTAGAGAAGTGATTGCTGGGCTTCTTGCTGAGATATTTGTATCATCGATAGTCACAGGTGAGGTGCCAGAAGACTGGAGGTTGGCAAACGTGGTGCCACTGTTTAAAAAAGGCGGTAAAGACAAGTCAGGGAACTATAGACCGGTGAGCCTGATCTCGGTGGTGAGCAAGTTGTTGAAGGGAATTGAGGGACAGGATGTACATATATTTGGAAAGGCAAGAATTGATTAGGGATAGTCAACATGGCTTTGTGCGTTGGAAATCATGTCTCACAAACTTGATTGAGTTTTTTTTGAAGAAGTAACAAAGAGGATTGATGAGCGCAGAGCGGTAGATGTGATCTATATGGACTTCAGTAAGGCATTCGACTGCGTTCCCCATGAGAGACTGGTTAGCAAGGCTACGTCTCGTGGAATACAGGGAGAACTAGCCATTTGGATACAGAACTGGCTCAAAGGTAGAAGACAGGGGGTGGTGGTGGAGTGTTGTTTTTCAGACTGGAGGCCTGTGACCACAAGTATCAGTGCTGGGTCCTCTACTTATTGTCATTTACATAAATGATTTGGAGCATAAGAGGTACAGTTAGTAAGTTTGCAGATGACACCAAGATTGGAGATGTAGTGGATAGTGAAGAGGGTTACCTCAGATTACAAGATCTTGACCAGATGGGCCAATGGGCTGAGAAGTGGCAGATGGAGTTTAATTCAGGTAAATGCGAGTTGCTGCATTTTGGGAAAGCAAATCTTAGCAGGACTTATACACCTTAATAGTAAGGTCTGAGGGAATGCTGCTGAACAGAGACCTTGGAGTGCAGGTTCATAGCTCCTTGAGAGTGGAGTCGCAGGTAGGTAGGATAGTGAGGAAGGCGTTTGGTATCTTTCCTTTATTGATCAGTGTATTGGGAGGTAATGTTGCGGCTGTACAGGGTGTTGGTTCGACCACTGTTGGAATATTGCATGCAGTTCTGGTCTCCTTCCTATCAGAAAGATGTTGGGAAACTTGAAAGGGTTCTGAAAAGCTTTACAAGGATGTTGCCAGGGTTGGAGGATTTGAGCTATAGGGAGAGGCTGGACAGGCTGGAGCTGTTTTCCCTGGAGCATCGGAGGCTGAGGGGCGACCTTATAGAGGTTTACAAAATTGAGAGGCATGGATTGTGTAAATAGACAAAGTCTTTTCCCTGGGGCCAAGGAGTCCAGAACTGGAGGACACAGGTTTAGGGTGAGTGGGGAAAGATATAAAAGAGACCTCAGGGGCAACTTTCTCACACAGAGGGTGGTACGTGTATGTAATGAGCTGCCAGAGGATGTGGTGGAGGCTGGTACAATTGCACCATTTAAGAGGCAGTTGGATGGGTATATGAATAGGAAGGGTTTGGAGGGATCTGGGCCAGCTGCTGGCAGGTGGGACTAGATTAGGTTGGAATATCTGGTCGGCATGGACAGGTTGGACCGAAGGGTCTGTTTCCATGCTGTACACCTCTATGACTCTATCTTAGACTTTCAAGCCCAAACCAGTTGTGTATTTTGTGCGCTTTGTTTTAATTTCAATTTTCTAATCTTTTATTTTCTGTTACACAATTATGGTTAATTTTCCTGTAATTTAGATTAAGGGTGATTTGATTGAAGTTTCCAGGATATTAAAAGGGGCGGAGTAAAACAATTTCTGTTGGTGAGACTAGGACTAAAATTGAAAAGCATCAGTCTAGTCCTTTCAGGAGTAAAGTTAGGAAACACTTGTACATGTAAAAGGCGATAGTGCTTTGGAATTCATTTCAACAAATTGTAGTTACGTTAACTGAATTATTCATTTTAAATCAGCTCAGTAGAATATTTGTTAACAATCAGTGTTGAGAGAGAAGGGCAAAGGCAGGTTTGTACATTGGGTGACAGACCAACCATGATGCAGTTGAATGGTAATAAAATGGTGGATTACCATGGTTCTGTGCTCTTCGGAAATGCCATTCTTGACAGCAGTGAACTACTGATATTGATGGTATTTTTCCAGAGGAAGCAGGGCAATTTTGTTTCATCTAGGGTGGCTCCTCTGGAGACTGACCACAGATTTTGCTGTCACTAAATTCTTCATCTCGCTATGTGGCTGCTGTTCCTACCTAATCCTGAACTCTATTCATCTCTTCAAGATGTACTTGAAGATTTGGCCAGCCAGCTGCACCTCTAGTGATTATGTTGTGTTTCTAATTTCTGCCCTCTACTCCGATCTTTCCTATTCTAACAATACTAGATCCTCCTGAATACGTTGTTTTGTCTGTAACTGCCCTTGCTTCTTGACGAGGCACCCTTTCTGTTAGACACCAAAGTCAACACATACTTTTTCACATCGCCTTCACGTAGCTCATCAAGGAAAATTTCTAATCCTCTTCAAATTTTAGTGTGTTATGTACGTGCAGTTTAGTACACAGATCAAGATAACTCAGGATAAAAACACAAAAAACGAATGGCGATGCTACCATGCTAAGTAATCAAAGTAACACTTTTTAATACATAGTTTATTTCAGGAATTCGGATATCAATAGTGATTATCTGTGGCAATGTTTTCAGTTTGTGGCCTGGTTTCTGGCTGACAGCTTGCAAAAAAGAATATCTATTGTGACTATTTTGACCTACATTTTAATGAAGGCCATTGCTGTTCAGAGTTATGCAGTAGCTTGTTTATCAGCTGACCTGAATGGAAATTGATGCAATTTTTTAGGGCAAGTAGTAACAAAGATATTATTTTGGGAAACAATTATCAATGAAGTATAAGATTTTTTACATTTCTTCTTTTTTTTCTAAAATAGCCTGTTGGTGCCTTATTGCTTGAGCAGTGTAGAATCCAAAAGGAGGAAGACACTGGCTTCTCGCTAGGTAATTTTAACTTTGTTGCTTGTGTTCCATTTATCTGTAAAAAATGAGCACCCCAGCTGAATTGCAATATTATTTGAAATTCTCTTTTTGAATTGTTTTTGTTTGCATGAACTTTTCGATAATTTAAAATGTGGTTGTATCAGTAGAGATTAAAACTCATTTCCACATGAGCATCCTGAAGGTGAGAGGTCAAGTTTTTAAAAAAAAGTAGTTCAGAAGGTATACAAGACACTTTCCTTTATCAGTCGTGGCATAGGTTATAAGAGCAGAGAGATTACAATGGACCTTTACAGGAAAATGGTTAGGCCATAGCTATAATACTGTGCGCGGTTCTGGTAACCACACTAGGAAGGATGTGATGCTTGGCATTTGTGCAGAGGAGAGTCAGGATGGTGCCTGCGATGGCCCAGTTTCCAAATGAAGGAAGGTCAGATAAACTTGGGTTGATTTTCTTGTTTTGGCACAGAAGGCTAAGAGACCTGATTTGAGGTGGATAAGATGGAGCAGGATAGGGTGGATAGGAAGCAGCCGTTCCCCTTAATTGAAGGTCAGTAATAAGGAGGCAAATTTTAAGATGAATAACAGGAGGTTAAGGTATTTGAGAGACAACCTTTTTCACCAGTTATGTGGTGGGAATCTGGAGAGCACTACCTGGGGGGATGGTTAGGGCAGGGAGCTTCAAACTTTTTAAAAGTACCTAGATGAGCATTTGAAATTCTATAACAGTGAAGGATATTGTAGATTTAGAGTAGTTTGTGCAGACTTTGAAGATGATCCTCTTATTCTGTGACAAATGCCATCAGGCCAAGTAGCTATCCACTGGTGGAACATCCCTTAAATTCAATATAACATTCTTTACTTATTTTCTAAATGTTTATACTTCCTACTCTAACCTGCTTTTTGTGTCCTTTTCACAAAGATTATCACTGTTTGGGACTAGAAGGTTGGAAATGATTTGTGATCGAGGCTTATAATTATAAATAATCCAAACTAATTTCACATACAGCTCCTGAAATAGCAAATAAATGTGACTTTCTTCTATCCGGCTGGGCTGAGTTTGCAATAGTTTGCCAACAATGTACTAATGTCCTAACAATATTCCTACTTAAAATGGAAGTGACTTTTTTTTAAAGAAAATCTTCTGCCTTTTGAGGGTGATGGCATGATCAGATGTTTAAAACTCCTTCGTTTTTATAACTGTGTTCTTTTTCATCCTTGTCCTTGTATTGATAACTTATCAGTTCAGCTGCCATCTGTTTTTAAGAAATCTCATTGTGGAAAAAGAACATGCAGAACTCTGTGGTGTTGAGGTTCAAGGCTACATTTTTGTTTATTTGGATTATATCTGTCCTACACCACTGTGCATTAGCACAGTTTATGGTTTTGATTAACTATTGATGTTCATTTCTTTGATATCACATTCATTTAAGACTAGTTCATGATGAGCAGTGAGGAATGAAGTTTCCTAAATGTATTAACAAGATTAATCTTTTTAAATAGAATTGGGAAAGGAAGTTGAAATAGAAATTAAGTTTGGGCTCTTACACTTAAAGCTCTGTCAAAAACATGTCAGTTTTATTTAGTTGAAATATATTTGAGTCAGCATTTCAACCTAATTTTATTACGTTCTTATCTCCATTGTCACCTTTTCTTCCAAATGTTTGTTGTTTCATTCTAATTAGCACAAATGCATCTGTAATTTTTTAAATGTCAAATAAGCTAAGATTGAGTATTTTCAGTGTGCTGTTTTTGTGTTAGTTAATCCCTTGCCCTTGAAGAAAGGGATGACAAGTACGTGAAGTCCACAATGTCTGTTTTATTTACAGAATGCCTATTTATTATATGTAAAGCTGTCATAAAACTTATCATCATGGAACAGAGTTTTTAATGTTTCTTTTTGTGTTCTTTAATATCAGCAATTTGTGTTCTCTTTCCTGCTTCCTTCTCTGTTCTGCCTCTCCAGTTCAAATTGACACACTTCTTTTACTCTCTGCTCCTAATTCATGTTAGAACTGTCTTCCCTGAATCCTAAGGTATTTCTAGATTGCTCATTTTCTGTCACACTGGATTGTGATGTTCAGTGTCTTTCTATTGAGTCTGAGACACCCAAATTTAATTTAATTTCTATCAGCAAGGCCCACCTTGATGACTCCTTGCTCTTTTTAAATCACCAAAATCCCTTTGAATAGAAAAATGGTTTACTAACAACATTCTGCTTCTGTCTTGCCTTTCTTTGCCTGCATCCCACCAAAGCAGCTGCCCCTTTACTGTGTCAAATTGTGAAAACTGTCATTTGATATTCTGTAGGTTTCTGTTTGGGGTCTTTCCCATGACAACTGGATCGCAGGTATAATCACTTCAGTTCTGAGTATTCTGTTTACTTTTTAAAGGAGATATTTAAAACAAGCTATATGGAAAAGTAGTCTACTCTAAGACGTCTTGCACTCTGGCATTTGATACTGGCTGCTTCTGTATTTTGGTCCCCCTCCCACCCTTTTCATTTCAAAAGCTGTAAAGAAACCTTCTGGATCTTTATTCCTTTGATTAAGAAATGGTAAAATGGTAGGGGCATTTAATAAAGTTAGTGTGGTTTGGATTGTTTAAAGGGGTGTTAGAGAGGGGAACCCCGATGTCATTAAAAGTGAGTGATATGATTGACTAAAATGAAAATAATATGAAGGACCGGTTAAAAGAAGATAAAAAGCTACTTCCTGATAGAGTACATCTAAGAATCTTGAGGGAGAGATTGAGGTCTCTTAATTTGTATTCTGACCTCTATTCAGTGTGGATTGATGGAGGACTGGAGATCAGTGATTCATCCTTCACAAAAAGGAACAGGCCTGTCTTAGGAAGGAAAATTAAGAGTATGCTTACCGACTTGCTAATATGATTGTGATTGTATGTGGTCCAGTCATGCCTGTTGAACTTGGGGAGAAGTTGAGTTAAAGGATGGTTGGAAGAAATAATGTTTAGGCAAATGTTAGAGTTGCCCAATTCAGCAGGGAAACTGGTTTTGGTCTGTACTAATTACAATAATTAATATCACCAATGCAACTGAACTAAAGGAGAAAAAAAACCTGAAGAATCTGAAATAAGCAGCTTTTAAAGTTACTTTATGGAAGAGGAATATTCATAATGTTTGAAGTGTAGTCACCGTATCCAAGTTGATTCTGAAATTTGATTGCAGTATTTGTGGATGAACCAGAAAGAAAATACTCATTTGTATGTGACAGTAAAGATGAATGTGAGGAGTGGATTGAAGCTTTGACAAAAGCCAGGTATGTTACATAATTTTTTCATTTGTTATAACCTTATGGATTTACCAGGTGATGTCATAATAATTCTGGGCATTGATCTATTTTTATGAGAGCCTTCAGTAAAATAACCCACTGGTTTAGTTTCACAAACGAAGCTTCACATACAATCCATGTTCTGCTTTGGAGGTTGACTAATTATAAAGGTTTTATCGAATAAAATTTATGATGCAGCTCTGCTCTGCCTATTGTGGAACTGAACCACGGACAGTACTCTGTGTTTGACCTCAGCAAGGGTTACAATGGGATCTCTGAGCAAGAAAGGAGAAAAGTCAACCATTTTGAATATTGAGTCAGGGAGAGATGAAAACTTGAGTAAATAAAAGATTATTTTAAAAATTCGTATTTTATATTTCATTAGCAAAGTAGTTATGCATAACATTTTCTTAACAAGTTATGGTTTTTGTAACTGCAATTTGTTAAATAATAAATTCCATGTTTTGACAGCGAAAATAACAGCTTGGGAATAAAATATGGAATTGAAGTTAATGACTTTTTTTTATCTTGCAGTTATGAGTACATGCGGAACAGTTTAATTTTTTACAGACATGAAATCGAAAAAATAACTGGAAAAGTGAGTGAATGATCTTGAGCTTTCAAAATATGATTTGTTATCAAAATCTAATGATCTCTCAGCACTGAAAACAAGAAATAAGATATCTGAAAAGGAGAGATTTGAAATTCTGCCCCCTCTAGTCCACTCCCACTTTACCTTGAATAAAATGAGTATTTGATAATGTGCCATATAAAAGGTTATTAAACAAGATTTATTAGCATGAATAGAGGATTAAGTAATGGAGGAAACGAAGACTGGAGTGAAAGAATTTTCAAGTTGACTGTTGGAATGCTGTAAGAAAGATTGCTGGAGCTTTGTCAGAATACTGTCTATATTAATGATTGAGAAGAGAATGGAATGTATATAAATTTCCTGGTGATAAAAAGCTAACTGGAAATGTAAGCTCTGAGGCGGACTCTTAAGTGAGTAGACAAATGTAGATGGAGTTTAATGTGAAGTTATGGGCCGGGTGCTGGTAGGTGGGACTAGATTGAGCTGGGATATCTGGTCGACATGGACTGGTTGGACCGAATGATCTGTTTCCATGCTGTACGCCTCTGACTCTAAGTTATTCAGTATGGAGTGGAATAGAAAAGCAGAACACTTTTAAAAGCCCCTTGATGTTCAGGAGAACTTGGGTGTACTTGCACAAGGAGCAAAATGTTGGCTTGCAGAAGAAGATAAATCACTTGGCCTTTCTAGCAAGGGAATCTGATTACAAGATTAAGGAATTCTTACACACTTGTATAAGGTTTTAGTGCAGCCACACGAGGATGCACGGTGTAGCGTTAGTCTCAGTACTTAAGGAAGGGCATGCTTACATTGCCGTTGGCACAACAAAGCTGATGGAGCATATAGTTCACTCCAACTCTGATTTCTTATGCTGTTTGTGCTCGTATGCAAAATCTGAATATTAGCTAGTGCATGGATTTTCTTTTTTGAAGGCCTCGTATAGTCCTTTTTGAATTATACTTGCACTAGCAATTTGTTCCACAATTCCTAGGTGACAGTTCTGTTTACTCTTTTTTTTTTGGATTTTTTGCTGACTTGGCCAGTGTGAACTCAAGAAATCTGTTGGAAAGAGTTGTCTGTGGCAACATTGTCTTAAATGAATAAAGCCCAAATTAGAACAGCAGAATCTAAAGCATCTTGAGCGTTTTGATGTTTGCAGCCCAGAGGAAAAAAATTCTGTTCATTTAAGTTGGTGCGCTCTCATTGAAACCTCATTTTGGTAAGGAGAGGGTGGTCTCGATGCTTCAGTCCTCAGTTTTGTTTCCTCCATACTTGATTTATTAAACCTGCTTTATCCCCCATTAGGTATATTATGGCTACACAACCACTTTTCTAGCCTCCTGTTTGTATATGATGGATCTGTAACTTCTTCCTAACACCCAATTTTGTCAAAGGCCTAAATGTTGTGCACAGAGTATGCACTATGGCTTTGCTACTTTATGACTGACTGACAGATTTGGCAGCTTTTCATGAAAAATGTAGAATTCTAACACGTTCTTTGCTGCTTTATAGTTTTTCTCTTTGTTATTCCTTTGCAAAAAGACCCTAAATAACTATACTTTATCCATGTTTTCTTTACATGTTTTATATCCTGTGCCACATTAAGAAACAAAAATATTCAGTCATATTGTGAATGTATTGTCTCATCCTTTATCTAAGGGAATGTCACAGTGCAGAAAATTTCCTTGATAATTAACTCTTCCAAATAAATGAATAGGGTGTGATTGAATCCAAATTTGAATCCTTAATCATTGATGAATTAATAGAGCTCAGTCTGATCAGGACAAGGATAGCATTGTGGATCTTGATGCTTCTGGAATGGAATCAGCATGTCTAGATTTAATACAGGAACAGATTTGGCTTTGATATTTCCCTTTTGCTACAGTTTTCAGATGGGTAGTGTCTTGATGGGTAAATGAGGAACAGGCATTAGAGCAAGAAACAGCTGCCAGGGCCTGTGGAAGGAAATTTTACGTTAACCTGTTCTTTAATTTATTGTGTTTTCTTGCATAATAACCAAAGCTGCCTGCTATAAAGAAGCTTAAGAAAAATGCAGTACAGAACAACCTTGATTACCCAAATGAGGCAGGTAGGGAGTATTTTGTTTGGATAACTGATCAGGGTTCCCATAGCCACAGCAGTAGCAGCAACAACAGGGTTCCAGTAGTGACCCTGTTCCTGCTCCTGCCGCCAGTCCAAGCTATCTGCTTTCACTGTGTTTTTATTGTATCCTGCAATTACATATTTCTATTTCCTACTCAGAGTACTACCTACAGATGTTTTCTTAAATTTAAAATACTGTAGTGTAACTCCTCAGTTGTACCATTATTTAAGTAACACTTGTTACTATACCATTTGCAGGATCCACTGGAGCAGTATGGAATTTCAGAAGAAACTAGATTTCAAACCAGATCCCAGAGGCTGTAGGTAAATGGTGAACAAAATCTCCTGATTAACCGGTTTTAACTGCTTCCCTGGTCTTTTTAGTAAACTTGCATGAAAGCAGCATACCAAAAAAAGTAAGGCATGTACAACCTCTGTATTTTCAGTTTGATATTTCATTGTCAGGGATCTTTGTGAAGAATCTGGAACCAGAATTGTAGAGATGTATTTTATTGCAATGTCTTTAGACAAATGAAAATGATAATTAGTGATTGTAGCTGAAGTCACCACTTGTGTAGCATACTGATCTGTTCTTTTAAACTTGTGTAATGGATCCATTTACGGAACTTTAATCTCAGGCTAGTATAGACCAATTATCCCCTGACCAATAGCTGTACAGCTAATGATGTTTGCTCACATTTTTTGTCATGTGTGGGCAGCAGAACTTTCTGAAAGTGATTGTGGATTTTTTTTGTATAATTAAGCTAATGATTCAGTGGGCACGATAAATTCTTGTTCAGTAATACAGAAGTGGAAGTGTCCCAAGAATATGTAATCAGCTATTTAAACAATCCAGATTCAGTACTAAACTTGATGTTGCTGTTAAGACCAATGCAATAATCATCATGGCTCTAATGTTTTGATCTCTTTGGTGGCTTCCTTATGCATTGTAGCAAAGTTAATACATCTAGATCTCAGTTAGAAGCATTTTCCTTAATGAATTCAATTTCAAACATCACAGTCAGTATAAACCATTCAAGAATACCTTTATAAAGAAAAAGCCTTGCCAACTTGTACACTGCAGACCAATTTCTCAAAGGGGAGGCTAGTATTTAAAGTTGGTTTATCATGCTTTGAGGATCATTTATTCCACAGCATTCTTCTGAACTAATGCACATTGACTGTTCCAAGCACCAACATCATCAGCTGCCAGTTGTGTGTGTATCCACATCAGTCTCCTTAGTTATGAGAATCTGGAAATGCTGGACCTAGTTCCATCTTGGACAAGGATAATGGGGAGTCTGACTCTGTCTGTGAAGACTGACTGGCAGTATGCAATATCTACAGTGTATGGGCACAAAGCATTGCAATTTCTATCAAACTGCCACTGAGAGTTAGCTAAGACCTTATTAATTATAAAATATTCAGTACCTGGAAATTTTGGTATTTGTCAGAAAACAGACCAAAAATAGGTGGCAACTGGTAGTTAAGCCTACTAAATATATGCCTGTGAAACAGATTAATTCAGAGGTGTTTTATGTTGAACCTTGAATACTAATTACTTAATACAGCAAATCAGATATGTTGAATGCCCTGCGAGGTAGGGCAGTAGTTACAAACAATCTGAACTAATTCCAGAAGCCATCCTTCTAGTGGGGGTAATGTGGGCTTGCATGGACAGCTGACCAAAGATATATAAATGCCATTGCCATCTCATTGTTTTACAGTAACTTATGCTTTAAAATGTAATTCTGTAAACAGAGTTCAGATGGAGTGGACAAACATTAACCTGTTCTATCTTTATTTCTTTCTCTTCACAGGTTCTGATGGAATTTGAGTGCTCCTCTAGTATTTTTTTAGATCGTTAATTTTTTTATTTTGCATGGACAGTGGTGTTCTCATGGGATCTGAATGGTTTGAATTGAATGTTATTTATGATTTTTGTATCTTAAGGCTTTGTGGGGAATTAATATTTTAGTAGAACAGAACTTAAGATTTTTTTTAGCAATACTCGTCAAAGCTTTTGATCTGGTGCTAGTCAGGACAATTCTTAACACTAATTCAAGGAGACAACTAACAGTTATACTACACAAGGAGAGTGATGATGGATAGTCAAGCCATCCTTTATTTTAAATTTAATCAAGTGGGTTGACTGATTTATCAGGGCAGTGCACACACAAGAACCAGCAAATGGCTGTCACCTGAGTTTAAACAAGGACAGTATATGTACAACCTCTGTCTGTGAAGAACAGAGCTCTGTAGAAATGTGGTTTGCAGTGTGGGACACTTGTACACAAGAATTGGGCCCTGTGTATTTATATGTAGCTTCCTGTGTATGCATGAACTCAACCTGTTTGAACATAAAATTAACAGATGACTTAACTGTTTTGTGTGCAACAGTTGGAATCAATCTACTTGGCAAGTAACAGGCATACTTAAAGCTGATTGATTGGTTTAAAATTTATAGTAAATGCTCCTAAAATTTAAATTGATCTCTAGTGAACCACCCTGAATTTTAGAATGAAATTCAATCTCAAGGCTTCACTTCAAAGTGATGGCCTAGTTATGAGAGAGAATCAGATTGACAACTCTTCAGTGGGACTTCACTTTATGTACACTGTCCTGGCAGAAATTACTAAGTGACTGTGACTGTAAATACATCAAACTTGCATGTATATTAGTGACTTTTAAATTTTGCTTCTGTACTGCCATAAATGTAGAAGTCTTGTTCAAATGGAAGCCCATTAACAGAATTCCAACATTGTAAAATAAAACAAAGCTTTCATTTTTATTTATGATGTTTCTCTACAATAACTCAGGATGCAAAACACCAATTAAGTAACTGCAGCTGGAGAAACATACTGCAATCTGGACCTAAATTGTGTATCACCACAAAGATTGCAATACCTGTATTCTAATACTTACCACAAAAAAAACTTGTCATGAACCAAGTTTGCTTTATTTTCCTCCAATCATACTTAAAGAATATTAAATAATGCTTCTGTAATTTCCTATTTAATACCATCCCCTAACTTGCTACTTCTATTTGGAGGCCTACAAACAATTCCACTACACTGACTTCATCATTTAGTCAACGATCAATTTCACCTATTCTTAAAAAAACTCTTCAATGTTGTGGACATGGATCACGGAACACTGGCTGTTTGGCTTTCCCACTTACTGAATGTTCTGCAGCAATATCCTTGGAATGTGACACCAGGGATGCTCACGTTTGTTCCCCTGTTACACTTTTTCCTACTCAATGCCTGATGTACCATAGACTTGGCTGTTGCTGCATTGCCTCGGAGAAACTATCCATCCTTAAAAGTACCCAAAAGTGGAAAGTCTGTAATGTATTCCTGCCCTTAGTGTGACTTGTACCTGCGCAACCGATAGCATAACCACTCAACTATATCTGCCATCAGTGACTATTTTAGCTTTTGAAATGCTCCACAATAATTCAGGATGCAAACTAAGTTGCTGCAGCTGGAGAAATATGCTACACAGTCCCTAACTTCCCAGTAGGGTTTTTTGCAGTACAGTGGTAGTGTCCCTGTCTGAGCTAAGAGGCCTGGGTTCAACTAGGAGAAAGTGAGGACTGCAGAAGCTGGAGATCAGAGCTGAAAGTGTTGCAGGAAAAATGCAGCAGGTTAGGGTATGAGCCCTTCTTCAGGAATCATAAGGGCTCATGCCCGAACTGTGAATTCTCCTGCTCCTTGGATGTTGCCTGACCTGCTGCGCTTTTCCAGCAACAGTTTCAGCTCTGATCTCCAGCATCTGCAGTCCTCCCTTTCTCCTGGATTCAACTAAACAGGCCAATCAGAAAAGATTTCTGACTCCCTCTATCGCAGTAAGAACACTATAGGAAAGATTATAATGGCAACTCAGCCTATGGTGTTACTCTTTTTGAAAATCATCTGGAATAGGTTCCGTTCACCAGCTTCAGTATGTGAAGGTACCAAGTATGGACTTATAGCCTCTTAGCAGGCAGACTACACTTCGATCCAACATTGCTCAGCCACTCCTCTCCACCTGCAAGCAAATCTAGTACTTTAGTACTAAGGAGAAAACACACAAGTCTTAATCTAATGTGTGATCTGGTTACCAAGCCATCTGAAGAGCTTTTACAAAGCACTTTTCACAATTTCTCATCATTCCCAGTTTTTTGAGGTAGTGTGTAATTTGGTAATATATCCTGTTTACAAAAGCAAGTATGATGTTGATTGAAAAACCCCTGTTTGGGGGCAGGTAGGATTTGAAGTGGATTTTACATTAGAAAATTAAAATGAGCTGTTTTAATGTAACTTGTAACTTCTTACTATCAATCATATGATAAACTACATCTTAAGACAAAAGCCTCTAAAGACTCTTTAGTTAGGCCCTTCAAGGTGGTCAAGGAAAGAGATAGCAGCACACTACTCCAAACAAAAAACTGTAGTGGCAACCCTGCAGCACCTACAAGAGGGTTAACAATACTGGAGATTCAGACCTTTGAAGACTTTGTTTTAAGCTTTTTACTACATTGTAAAATCTATGCTCACATGGAAGTGTGGCCAAGGCAGGCAGCTTCCAGCCAATTCAACAGCTGTTTCAGTTGTTCACCTCTTTACTGTGCACACATCATTTCTTCACAATAGAAATGCAATACTGTGATATTGCATGTTCATACCAAACGTTTAGTCCTGCACATACACAATAACGAATATCAGCAGATGCTGCCTTCAATAAAAGGCACCAAGATTGGAAGTATGCACTCATGATTTTGATGCTCAGATAAAGCAGTGCTGCTTCCTGAAAGTTTGGCAGCACACTTCACCCCAATTGTGGCACACCAGGGGAAAATCACATTGAAGTCATCTAGTATAGGCCTAATTGAATATATAGATCAGGAAAACAAAAGACAGTACAGATACTACAGGAGGTCCTATGAGCTTTTACTAACTACCTTAACAAAAACCTTGGCAACAAAGATCTTGCTCTTTCAAAAATTTTATAACACAATAGTTCTGCATCCAAGGAATCCATACAGGACTCCATCAATCATTGTGACATTTAGAAAAATGTTATTTTGGAGCTTTGAAATCAGAATTTATACATTAACAGAATTGTTGCTGAAGTGATCAGATTGAGATTAGGGTTACTGGTATTAGGTAAGTAGTTCTGAAATAATCAATATTGGTGTGCATTAAGTTTCAGCTAATCTGATTAGGTTATAGGAACGTGGGTGATGAAAGGCAAAACATACAATCTTCACTACAAGATTGTTTATGCACAAGTCTTCCACCAGTCTTAACAATGGGTACTAATTCATAGGTTGACCAATCACCATCAGGTAATAAAAGGCAGAAAAACTCTTGTCAGGGCTCACTAGCAATTTAATTTTACTATTGCAAACCAAGTAGGCCCTTAGACTTAGACTCAGTCACAGTAAGAAGAGACAGATTTATAGTACATAAACAGACCTTTTGGTCCAACTTGTCTATGCCAACCAGCTATCCTAACCTAATCTAGTCCCATTTGCCAGCACATGGCCCATATCCCTCATTGCCTTCCTATTCATATAGCTGTCCAGATGACTTTTAAATGTTGTAATTGTACCAGCCTTCACCACTTCCTCTGGCAGCTCATTCCATACATAACACCACCACCTGCATGAACAAGTTGCCCCTTAGGTCACTTAAAATTTCTCCCCTCTCACCCAAACCTATCCACTCTAGTTCTCCAGGTGAAAAACTGTCTTTTTACCTGTCCACATCCCTCATGATTTTACAAAATGTCTATATTGTAGCAACATATAATGGCATGACAGCACATACAGCAGTTCCAGTCATTTTGCCTTAACAGTGGTCTGGATGTATAGAGAGTATATCCCAAAAAACAAACAACTACTTTATTGCAAATTATTCAATGAAGTGACCTCGCAGCACCTGGGTTCAATTCCAGCCTTAGCCATGTGCCCATGTGGAGCTTGACTTTTTCTGTATCTGGCTTTCTCCCACAGTCCAAAGCTGTGCAGGTTAGATTAATTGACCATGCTAAAATTGCCCAGTGTCCAGGGATGTCGAAGCTAGGTGGATTAGTTATGGAAATGCAGGGATAGGGTTGGGTCTGTTATCCAGTTCATCTACAATTTATAGAGATTGTTAGTAAAAACTAAGACTTCAAATTGTATATACAACATACATACAAGACAGGATCTGATTTTCCAATTCATTCTCGACACAGTACATGTGGCCACTGCACTGGAATGTCAATCTCAGTTATGTTCAAGTCTTAAGGGAGCCTTAAATCACAAGCTGAGGTAAATACACAAAACAAAAGCACAGCAAAAGCTGCAGGAAGAACCTGCAGTTATAAAGCATGTTTTCTATTGCTAGACATGTCAAAACATTCACAACCATTCACTTTAAAGTGATTGATACAGTCTAACTAGAACACATGAAGAGGATATCAGTTTTGCTATAAGATGTGGGAGTTGGTCTGGATACAGAATTCATACAGTTCCCGGATGTCCAACCGGCTAATACACTGAGAAATTGCTTCTGACACTTAACATTCTCTAAATTCTTCAATGGAACTCAAACCTATGACTTTCTTCTCAATGCTGGCAGTGAGTTCATTTATCACTCCTGGTCTATGATTGGTGTTGAAGTATCTATGGGTTATAGCACGGTGGCCCAGTGGTTAGCACTGCTGCCTCACAGCGCCAGAGACCCGGGTTCAATTCCCGCCTCAGGCGATTGACTGTGTGGAGTTTGCACGTTCTCCCAGTGTCTGCGTGGGTTTCCTCCGGGTGCTCCGGTTTCCTCCCACAGTCCAAAGATGTGCAGGTCAGGTGAATTGGCCATGCTAAATTGCCCATAGTGTTAGGTAAGGGGTAGATGTAGGGGTATGGCTGGGTTGCGCTTCGGCGGGATGGTGTGGACTTGTTGGGCCGAAGGACCTGTTTCCACACTAAGTAATCTATCTATCTATCTAGAAGAGATTCAATGATAAAACATGACACATTTGTATTATTAATCACAGCTCCAGATTCACTAATGGTGTGTTAATAACTCATAGGATAAATGATAGTGACATTAAAACGAGACGTAGAAAAGTGTGACCAGTTGTGTCAATATGTCACAAGAACATACAAACCCGAAACAGTGCAAAGTTACAATGTTGATCCTCTGCTACAAGACTGATGAGTTACGAGAAGTGACAAGATTGGGCCTCAGGTACAATTAATAATTTATCTAACATTAGAACACCACAATTTAAACTACAAAGATGAAGTCACATGCTCAAAATTAGTTAAACACAGGTTTCGCACGAATGCCAAGACAATTAATATACATAATTTATCAAACTCAATTATGGAGATCCCAGTAAATAGTGAAGGCAAGGTTGGGAGGGTGGTTGAGTGCGCTGGCACTTTTATACCTGAGTATCGATCACAATCCTTTCGTCCAAGAGAAGGACATCCTACATGGGATTTCTCTATCAGTATTCAACTATTTTCATTTGCCATTCAGAAATGCTGAAATTGTACTTCACAGAATTATTACTACAAGTGTAACAATTAAATCTACAGTGAAATTAATTTGGAATTGAGTGGATTAAACAATTATATTGTGAAAAAGCACTTAGGTGGTAACTTGATGATCACTATGTGGAGTTGAAATTTGACATTTTAGAGCTAAAATACACTATTATAATTAATACACAACATATATTTAGAAATACACAACTTTATTAAAAAGCAAAAAAACCCTTAAAAGCATTAATTTCTTGGGAAAGCAAAACACCAGAGACAAATTTGCAGATAAAATATTTTAAAAATGCCAGCTCAAAGAAAATTTATTCCTCCAAACATTTTAGCAGTAGTTGAAACGTAACTGAATTTACAGTACTTCAGAAAGGGGTGGAATGGCAGAAAAAAAACAATTAAAAAAGCAGTTCCACTATAACATTACATACAAAGAAAACCCATTTTTAAAATGCTTGCCATTTAACCTTCACAAATTTCACAAAATGTAATAAGCACTAGGCAACTGTAATCACAAAAACATCCCTTTCCCTACCACATAATGTAGACGGTGCATATACTATGAAAAATTTGAAAAGCCAACTGAAAGTAGCCAGTGAATATCTAATTATATTTCAAATTCTACAGCCATGCCAAAATAGTCACAAGCCAATAATCAGCTTCTTATCTGTACATATTGATGAAATTGTGTATATTCACTGATTTTTTAAGACAACCACAGAAAGTATTTCCTTAACATTTGTGTTTATTTAGGACAACTTTTTTTTCTTCCACACCAAGCAGCATTGTACAATATAAGCTATAGCCACAAAAAGACAGACTGCATGGTACAAGTGCAAAGAAAATCTGATTCATCCTCCACTTATGTATTTAAAGATAACATCCATCTTACACAGGATATGTAGCCTTCTGATCAAATTATACAAAGTGATTAAACCTAAAGATGTCAAAAGTTGAAAGGAGTTTATAAAGAGTCCAGAGGAAAAAAAAATAATTAAGTTCAGATTCTTGCACCGCACAATGGAGTTATTTATTTTTCAATTCAAGAAATTTCCAAAATTAAATAATCCTAACTCCTGTCTGTAAACGTTTTGGGGATAGTATGTGCCCAGAATAATCAGGAGTGATAACACTATAATTGCGATCTCCTTTATCATGTACCACAATTGCTGCATAAAATATTTATGGAATTTATTGCATTTTAATCTGTATTAACTCTGTGGATAATTTTAAAATAAACAATATCTACGCTCAGCTGAAACAGGCTACTCGATTTAGATGAAGCTGGAAGGTTACATAACACAAATTTAGATATTTACATTTACATAGTTTTAAATGCTCATTCAGGATGCAGTGCGATAAGGATTAAAACGGACTTGTGTGTTTCTCCTAACAGGCATTTTTGAAAGTAAAACTATGTTCAAATACCTTCAAATGCAGGTGGGGAAGTGAACAACATATGTAAAACACAATATTTAAAATCCAGCATATGATGGACATTACCTTACAGTGCTGAAAAATATCATCTGTGCCTTCTGATGGTTCAGAAAAAGTTTGCTTCCTTTTTCCAAAGGAGTTAAATATACAATTTTGTAACAAACAAAAACGTCCTCTGAAGTATTTGGGAATACTTGAGAAAATTAAGTAATAGCTTCTAATATATCTCAGGCATTTTGGTAATATATATATTAAAATAATAGTATTACTTTGTACAGAAGATTTTCCTTACAGTAAACTGAACTTGATAAATAGTGTACAGATCACAATAGATGTTTAATTCTTAAGGGACAATCTCATTTACAGTTTCTGCATGATAGAGGCGCCCCAATGGATTGTACAAATTGATTTTGACTGCTTCAAAAAACAGTTTTATTACTACAAACCAACAAAAAAAAGACATAAATGCACCTTTATTTCTATTAAGTTATATGGCTCAGTTTTCACAGCATGTAATTACACCTCAATCTACCTATAAATTTAAGGCTACTTATGAGAACATCCTGCCACAGTTTGATGTTTTACTCAGTTACTGGTGAGCTAACTATCTACCAAATACTAGTGTGAATTTTGTCACATCGTATAAAACTGAAGTCAAATTTATAATCAGCTCATCTTATTATATAATTATATATATATTATATATATGCTGCCTTGAAATTTCTGGTTGAATACATTATGCAGTCAATCTGCAGTCAACGTCACTGAACTCTACAAAGTAGGATCTATGGATTGAAGTCCAATTCAACACCACATTCTTGAATAATTGAGATTTCTTACAGTTTTAGTGTCTATTCAATGGAGCAGTACTGTGGATTTTTGTATGATTTGAGCTGCACCTCAAAAGTAGAGTTTATAATACCTGATAACTATTGCATCTGTACAGTAACAGACTAAAGGTCTCATATTAGTCAACTATTTCCTAGTTCAATTACCCTCTGAACTATTTCAGATAGGAAGAAAAGACTTCATTACAGTCATCTTTCCTCTTCAAGATCCCATGACAATTCGTGGGGTCTTGTCCAGGAAATATAGAAAGGGAAGTAAAACTCTACTGTATTACATTATGGGTTTTAAACTTGAATAAATGAGTTTCAAGTTAAGTTCAAAACATTAACATGATTAATGCACTGAAGCTGGTAACCAGTCAGTGGAAGGTGTCCAATCAATGTTTGCACTTGAACACTTACTACTTTAACTATAATGTGCACCATGTAGCGCTGAACATGAAGTAGGAAATGTGTCACTTTTTTTAGCGCTAGTCATGCATCAAGGTGCATGCACACTGAAGGACCAAACTCTTTAGAAACAGTGTCCCCAAACTATGAAAAGCCAATATTTCTGCTCACACTTTTACAAGCTTTCAGTTTATTACAATTACTCAGTCACATATTCAAATTCCCACGTAGCCACCACTAAAACTAAACAATCTTCTGGATATCCTAAAAGCAGAAACAATTAATTCTTTCAGAAAAGAAAACAGTTTTTAAACTGAAATATAGTTTCAAAACAGTCAGCAGAACCACCCACATTCATTTTGTAGGTTATTAATTTATGGAACATGCTGGATAATGCTTTAAAAAATGATACATGGGCTCCTGCGTGCTGGACTGCAAATACCGGACATGCGAATCAGCTCCACCAAGACAAACAGCTCTTTGCTGGCCCTAGAGTATTTATGTCACCCACAGTTACTTATTTAATAATTGTTATAATTACAAAAATGCTTGGCATTGGTCTTATTGTAGTTTGGTTAGTGAATATAATTACATAAAATTACTGCAATTTATTTGCTTCAGACCTTGTAAAAAAAAATAGCTTTTTAAAATAATTTGATAAAAAAACATTTAGCTTCAAGCATAATCCAATATTGAATTCTTGAACCAGAGTTTCCTTTTGTAAGGATATTAAAAAACTTGAGGTACTTTTTAAAACTGGATTAGTAAAGATGTCCCACTTGAATGTATAAAACTTTGTGAAAAGGAAAATTTTAAATATAATTTTTTAAAATGATGTACAGTCTACGAAATCCCATTGAATTTTAAATTTCAGCCTTTTTACATTTTGCTCTCTTGGGTTCTTTATACATAATACATACTTCTTGAACAAAATGGTGTAGAAATTGACATAATTTACACTTCATTGTGTACTAAGTTTACCAGAAAATCAATGTGCTATTGCTTACAATTAAAATTACACAGCAATAATCAAAATGTACAACAAATCTTTATCTAATGGTATTAGATTACATTGCTACAATTGCAATTTACAATGCTATAAAACACCATTAAATGAATGACAAAAAGACAGTGATGACAGTATTTTTGTGTTATCATGAATGACCATTTAACATACAAAAGATCAGAAACAGTGGAAGAGAAGAGCCGGATTGTACTTGTATAAAGTAAACTGAAAAAAGGCTGAGCAATATTTGCATCAAGTACCAATCTATTAACGAGCGATGCAAAATATTACAAGGATATCACTTGTTGCTGAGGAACAGGTTGCAGCTATTCAGCTTTCAACTTTTCAGAATAAGCACCAGGGAACAGAATCCACAGAGGCACAGTTTGTGGTGGTTTAAATAGCACCAACAGCAGGCTAACAAATGAATGCTGGTGTGCGCTGCACTTCACACTTCAAAGCCTCTATCGGCTTGTTGGAACAATGACAAGCCCCAATCACTTGGGGGAGAAAAGATAAATAGTTTCTAAAACATCATACAACAGGAGCCAATTGTTTTGCAGCAACACTAAAACCAATTCACAGTAAAATGTATTTGCTTTAATTTTCCAGTAGTAAAGAAGCAAAACAATGTTTGCAGGCCACTCAAGCACCTTTTGTTTGATGGAGTGGATGAAGTTGGTCCACATCGTCCTTGCATAGGTCACATTGTTTTGAGGTAGAATTCCTAATTACCTACAAATAGAAGGGGGAAGTAAGTTATCTACCTTATACTATTAATTACAGACTTGTTTCAAATTCAAAAACCATAATACAAGGATTAGGCAAAGGAGAACAAACCTCCATATCAACTTTAACAACAAATTACAATTTAACACAGCTCATCAGCTTTTAAAGTCTGGAGATTCATACATCCCAAGTAAAAAAAATAATAAAAGCTAAACCACAAAATATCAACAAGTTTAGTTTCAACAAGAAAAGTTCCACTAAAAAGCATCAAGTATTAGCATTTCATATGAAACTCAAACGACTAATCACTGAAACTCTGAATATGTGTGTGTTAATCATAATGCCAGTACATTATTGTTGGGAAAGCAGGAAACGGAGGAAGCTAGAACCTGAAATAGTTTTTCAAATGCAGCATCTGTGGAGCAAGAGAAACAGAGTTAACGTTTAAGGTTTGTGACTTTTCCCAATTCTGATGGAAGATCACAGACCTGAAAAGTTAAGTGTTTCTATTAGTATTGGAACTTTGCTCAGTATTAAAAAGCAGTTATTTCAAATCGAAAGGGATATTTGCCTCTGCATTTGGATTTGAAGCACATGCACATCTTACACAAATGAAAAAAAATCCTAAACCATATGAGATATTCTGGATCTTAACTTTTCAGTTAGTCAGTTTATACATACTAAGAGTTTGTATGTCATCACACATAGCTGTACACATTTGGATAATATATTTTAGCCTTGCACGTTTCTAACCTTACCTTATAAGACTGATAAAGTACGTGAGTTCTTAGCGAGGTTTAACCCCAGAGAAATGTGTAGCATAAGGAGACTGCATGCCAAGTGTGACCCACATTGCAGATGTATTTGTGCTGGACTGAGGGATGAGAGGTGCTGACTGAGCAAGCGCTGAGCGTGACAAAGGTGGGTGATGCACTGTAAAGGAAGGGTGAGAGGCTTTGGGCTGCAGGGATGAAAGCTTCATGGCTAATGCTGTGTTAGCAGATTGAAGCGAGGCAGTTGAAGAGGAGCAAGAAATGGAAGAAGACAAGTATCCATCACTAACAGTGGACATATTACGGAAAAGTGAAGGATCAGGACTGTTTGAATTTAACAGTGGAGGTGGTGGTGGTAAGGAAATATTTGGGGGAGGAGTGTTAAGCACAGACTGCGTAGGTGCCCGGGTAAGGTACGGGGCCATTCTGCTCTCAGCAGAAGATAATGCACTGGAAGAAACAGACAGAAATGAATGGGAAGTTGTAGGTGCAGTCTGTAGTGGGTTAAAGTTTAACATCGTGCTACTAGATACTGGAACATTGCCGAAATTGGCTCCAAACTGATGAGAAGAGACTGAAGGCACCACATGGTTAAAAATACCTGAAATAGGAGAGAAAAAACAGCTCAAAGATTTTTGACTAGCAGGAAGCAAAGCATCAATATAGCAGCTAAGCCCACACTGGAGCTGTTTTGTCCAGCAAGCACAGTAAAAGCAACAAAAGAAAAGTTATCAAAAAGCAAAACAATTCAGGTTACCCAAAGCATAGCAAATCTCCTTTTCAGTCAACTTCTAGTTTATCAAAGGAAAAGTATACATTTTATATAATACAAAATGTAAACAATACTTTAAAATATGTTTTTACCTACCATGTACTGAAGGTTACTTGCAACAGTTTTGCTTCATTGTCACTGTCCTCATCTACGAAATTTTCCTCTCCTCACGAATTAACAAATACTTGCACTTTTTTATATTTCAGTAATTACTCTGAATATGTGCATCTACATGATGACTGTTACTATACTATTCAAATCATGGAAAACAGATCCCTGAAAAACAAATCCTTCAGAGAGAGATCACTGGTCTTACATGATGGCCACTGTACAGAAAGGGACCCCAGGATGAAGTTCATAAAAACCCCAATTGGAGAGTTTACCCTCTTCTCCAGTAAGTTTGCTTGGCTGTGGTGTCTTCCTATAACACTAAGCTTATATTCATGATCATTTCCCATTATCTGTGCATTCCAGGGAGCTTAATCCTATGTTAAACATATTGGCATCAAACACTATTAAAGTACTTTGGAGTGCTTCATAAAATTACTTAGGATGATTTGCAATAATGTACTTGAAAAGACAGTACTGTATTACAAAGTCTATGTTCTACTTAGAGTATTAAACTAGCCACGTGGAAAAACAGAATTCAAAGATGAATTGTACGAAAACAAAAAAGTTTTTTAAAAATAAAATCTAGACTTTTTATATTTATTACTTAATTCTACAAGTTGCCAACAGAAGATACATTTTGCTTGCAGTGGTAGTATTGGAATTATTTGTTTTTTATGAACAGTGCTAAATTTGCACTGTCTTTTTCTGTTGAGCACCTCAGGGGTCAGCCAGATGCCTTCCAATAATCAAGATTAAAAGATGGTCTTTAACAACAAATGAAGGGACCAACTAATACATTTTTGTTTAGAAACCTAAACTCCATACCACATCAACGAACTGCTCCACAATTCAAGATTTTGTTTTCACTGCCTATTCCATGGGCAGTTCCAAGAACTGATCAAATGTTGCTTAAAGCATATTTGTCTCCATTTATTTTTAATGAGTTGGCACCTCTGTCCGGAGAGCATGGGGATGTTAACACAAATATGGTTGCTCTTTCCTTCATGTGCAATCTCAGATGCTGCTGGAGATGAAAGGCAGTGTGGAAATATGGCTGTCTTAATGTCAGCCAGTTGTTTGCTGATATCTCTAACTACTTTACACAGTTGCAACTAATTATGTAAAATGTAAGATGGAATTGAGAATTTGAGAATTAGGAATTAGTGGAATTTCCTTTTAAAATCTCACAAAAAGGTGTCACAAACCACAAAAAATTCTCCCCCTTGTCCCTTTGGTGTTTGTTCCAGTTTCAAGCACCCTTCTAACAATGTGCCAAATTTGAAATAATTTTTGTACTGAAGGTGGTGAGATAAATTTCCCAAAGTCCCATTTCACGGAGCCATAATGCAGAAGTTCAAAAAGGATGCAATAATAGAACTGAGTTTAATCTCTTTTACCCCTTTCAGCCAGCAGAAAGAATAAAGCTTGAGAAAGTATTTCACAGGACATAGAATGCAGGTTGATAATCAAAAATCCTCTTGAAGCCCCACTGTTTCAGGCAATGAAAAAAAAAACTCTGCAGCAAATAGAATCAATGCAGTTTACTCGGCTGAAGTAGAGTTTGCACCGCTCAATTATTAATCTGCAACAAAGCAGCACCGATGTCAACAAAGACTGAAAATAGATGATGGAATTTGACACAACAGTTGCATGTTCAAATCTAACTTTGGGACGGAGGGGGAAGTGGGAGGCGGTTGTGTACACGTCATGGATATCAGAGGGCCAAATGAATGCGGAACAAAGATTTTAGGTGCTGATCTTGAAAGACCACAATCAATGGTGTAGAACAAGTCTTAATTGAGGACATAATAGTATCAATCCCTTGTGCTGCATCGTTATGCACTGCTCTTGGAAGATTGCCTGTCACACCATGGTCAAGTCCAACCACAAATCCATATTGTCTAAATAATGCTTTATGATAAACAGAATAAGAATTAGTTATATCCACCAACACTTGCTCTAAAACATGATCATTGGTCACTTGCACTTGGAACAATAAGATAAAAACAAGTCCAAACTGCTGTTTTGCTTGGCTTGAGGAACCAACATTGAAATTCGCTTTGATCGTTCTAGAATGGGAGAAACGGAAGGTAATCTAATAATACAATAAGATAGGTATTTAAATAAAAGAGTATGGATCAGTCATTAACAAGGTATGTCAAGTAGTAAACTTGAACAGTGCTCGTTCAAACCAATATAGCAATCAATTTTGTAGGCCAGGCCAGAATAGTAGCTATTAGCAAGGGTGTTATTCTGTAGGTTTCAGCACTGTCACCAGTCAGTATAAAATGGGTTTCCAGAAAATAGCTTAAAAAGTTTTTAAAATTTAGGTTTTCATGTACAACGCAGACTTTTGGAGCTGTTTGTTCATAGTTGTACAAAATCAGTGATTTTCATCCTCACCACTCCATGTTCTCTGGAAAACATATTCATAAAAAAGTGATTCTGTCCTCTGCAGATGGAAAGCACATGTCCAGGCACTGCAAATTTTTCAGTTAAAACAAAGCCTGGGGGATAAATATTTTCAAGTACATTGTCCATGGCAACACCTCGACCAGAGTCCATTTGCTATTCGACACCCTCTCTCGTAGTATGATCCCTTTGAAATTTGGCCTTCTTACACCTGTCCTGATGAGTGCAAGTCAAAAGACCCACACTTAATGATATTCAAAGGTCTATACTACCTTTAGACATGCCCTTCTCTTTCCTGCATTTGCCAGTAATTCAGTGCTGTAAATACCAAAAACTATCACATAGAAACTATTTTCTGTCCTTTTCCTTTCCACGACAATTAGATAAACTGGATAAAGTCACTAACCTTTCATTAATAACCTAAACTACAAATACTGACTTGGGCAAGAGTCACCTCAAAAATCTCACCAAAAGATAATGTTAAGATCAACCATCTGGGAATTGGACCAAGAATAATGCAAAGTTGCATAACCTTCGCATTATGCTTCTTCATACCTTCCAACAAAAAAAACAGCTTTTTCAACAGAAAAATATTCACCAAGTAAAGCACACGATAACTGGCATTTACACAGCACTTCTTACAATCAGTATGCCTTAAAGTACTTCACAACCAATGAAGTACTTTTGATATGTAGTTATTGTTGTAATTTAGAGAATGAAGATCAGTAAAAATCTCAAAGTTCATTACTATTACATTAGGTTGCCTGGAGGGTAACACTTCTTCACCAAGAACACAAAATGCTTCTGGATGAAGTCCTGTCCAAAAAAAGACCTCTTGTCCTTCCATTACAGCCTCTCCAGCATTCTTGCCTTTTATGGAAGTCACTACATACACACCCTTAGCATTATGAAAATAAACTGCCTCTGAAAGAGGGAAGTTCACAGAATTATAATTCTCTTCTCCTCGCACCAACATATTAGAGTGTAATGAATAATTGTGAATCTGCCAACCCATTAAAAAAAGGGTGCAGACAAACTGATCCCAGACCTTGATCAGCATTAGTTCAGGGTCTTGAATCATTCAGAAACCTCATTTAAAAGAGTCAAATGCTCTTCTGTATATCCAATGAATATTACCTTAATGCAAGATATTACAATTATTTTCACACCTATAAACTCATAAGCTCTGAATAAACCATCAAAAGCCAAACATTTTATCAAATACATGCTTTTGTTCTAAATACGGTTTCCTTCATTTGAATACTTAGCTAGATTTTGTACATCTTACTGACATTAAATAATGTATTCATCATTTTTGGCATTGATGTTTCACTAAAAGAAGCGTTGCCTATAATATTGAGGTTCAAACTCGAGCAGCAATCACATAATCCTTGTGTTATGAAAGACAGTATAGAAAAATCAATCTTAAAAACAATGTAAATATACTCAACAAATCAAGAAGCCACAAGGTTCCACACGTTGCACTATATTATGTCAGATTTGTACTCCACTTGCAATAGCAATTTTAGTGTTAGCTGACAGTCACTAAACATCTGCTAGACTATGACACTGTTTTCTGAATGATTTGCAGCACAAAAAGGAATTATAATATTTATACCTGTGGTCAATTTTTTTGATCTTACCAGAGCCATTTCCAACAGCAATCAGAAAATATAGTGCAATTCTCTGTAAATTCCAATATAGATCTCAGTGCTGCTTGATAACATTTAGATGTATTTCTATGACAGACATTATGGAAATCTGAAATGGCTGCGCTCAATTTTAAATCTATATTTATTTTCATATCAAAGAATGCCAAGATTTTTGATATTGTTCCAACAATAAATTCCAATGCTCACATTTCTAGTTTTTCAGTTTAATTTTTTTATCCATGCAACTCTAGAATTTCATTCACACTCTCTCCCTCCCCATTCAAGTGTAAAGGTGGAGAGAGAGTCCAGGGACATTAGAGATCTGAATATGGGGAACATGGGAGTGGAATTTCATAGTAAAAGTGCATCTTACAGCAGATCTCATGGACCAGGAAAGGGATATGCTGTTCTCACCCCCAACCCCACCTCAAGAAAGCCTCATCGCCCCACTACAAATCATAGCCCTCTCTTTCAATCTCCAAGCCAAACTCCAATCATGAATCTAGTCTTCTCTAGCTCCTCCTCTCAACCCAAGGACTGTCAGTGTGAGAAATACAAGTTCTTTTAACGGTAAACAAGGACGTATTTTTAAATCAACCTATTCATACTATTACACCAATCTGGAATAGATGGGGCTTGAACCTGGGCCTCCTGACTCAGAAATGGGATACTACTGCTGCATCATAAGAACCCTTCCAAGGACAAACTAGAATGTCAGGTTGATGATTTAGTGACGAGGAAAAAAAAAGTCAAGTGTAAGAGCTCTTCTGGATAATTAAAAATATGGGCTGGAGTCAGGGTTCTAGTAGTAGTGGTAGTGCTCCTACCTGAGCCAGAAGCCCCAGGTTCAAGTCCCAGCTGCTCTACAGGTGGGTCATAAGCCTGAACAGGTTGATTAATAAATGGTTTGGTTCTTTACACGGGTCTTCTAGAGAGGGAGGACATGGCGTCCACTGGTACTTGAAGCTTTTCAATACAAGTGGGCACCATGGGCTGAGATGCATTATATTCCCAGTCACATGATATTTTCATTTCATTTCTTCGTTTTCTTCTTTTGGTTTTCAGTTACTGGTGTTCCTAATGCACCAGAACAGCTAAATCAGCAACTCACAAGCAACCTCTTAAAACCAAAGGATGCAATCCATTTGAACTCAGAAACCTGTAGATCCACAACTCCATTTGTTTGCTTAATCCCACTTCCTTGGTGATTTTGATTTCACCATGTCACTCTCTCCATTTCACCTCCTGACTTACTGCTATGAGTGGAATGTTTTTGTATCGTGTATGAAGACAGAAGTGTGTCTTTTCATTTCATCTGCCATTTCCTTATTACCTACCACTAACTCAGTTTTCCTTCTCCGGAAAAACAATACTCAATTTATTTACCCTTTCCTTTTTTGAGAGCTGTAACGTAGACACTCTTAATATCCATTTTTACATTCCTTACTCATTTCTTCTCATATTATAATTTCCTTCTGCCATTCTTTATAGTCCCATCATCTGACCTGCCACTCATTTATGCCTTCCTCCTTACCCTCCCCACCTTTGATGCTTTCCCCAATTTATTTAGTTAACAACAGATGATGGGCTTTCCCTTCAGAATTTATCTGCAGTCCTCACTTTCGTCTAAACCTCACTAAGACGTTGCTGTGGGGATCCAATTAAGAAACAAAACATGCTTCAACTGGAAAAAATTTCCAAGCATTTGAACTGGAATTTATCTAAATTAAAATCTACAACTTGTTTGACCGGTTATTGATTAATTGAATTGAAAAGGGTGCAAGTGCACAGAAAATTGATGGTTTCCAAATGCTATTAGGTAATCATTGTCATGTTTCATTTTCATAGCTGAACATTTTTCAATTTAGGAAATGAAAGTAAAAAGTTAGGCCAAAAATGTAATGCAAATTCAACAGGTTGAATTTCAGTTTCTTTTTAAAACTGTACTGCAGCGCAGTTCTCTCTCCAATGCTACCAGAAAAATGGATCAGATGCAACTTAATTTTATCTAGCATTCTCCATGCATTATACAAAGTCTGTACCATAATCATCATACCTCGAGGGACGATAAGGCTGTTCTACAACAACAGAGAGTCAGTCATGCTGGTATGCTTTTAGTGAATAACCTTTGCTAGTGTACAAATCTGTTTTCATGAATACATAAATTAATTAATTAATTATCTATCCTTTTATGAAAAAAAGTATCAAGGAAAGAACTGTTTGCAAATTACCTGCATCATAACAAAACAACTACAATGAGGAATTTTAAAAATTTCTCTAATAGCTTATGGGATCCTAAAATGTAGGATATCATGGAAAACTGAGTACTACCATTGATTACACAGATAGTTGATTGGAGATAGTCAAATATAACCTTTTGAAATTTTCCTCCAGCTAATATCCTACAGGAAAGGAATTCAGTGTTTCAGTGGAAGTGGGCATGAGCTTACCCTACAAAATTGCCCCTCATTGTCCATTAGATTACAGAAAGGTGACTAATCAGGAAACCATCTCCTCAAGCAAAACTTTGTTCATTCAGTTTACCAGAATAGTAGATAAATATCTTCTGAAAAGGGCCTTGTTTCAAATGGTCATATTAAAGTGAAGTTCACATTTATGGAATAGGACAAAGCTTTGAAGTGAATCTATTTTCCTGCTGACCCAAGTACTGTTTCTATCAAAATAGATTAAGGTTTATTCAAAATACTATGAAATCTTTTAGGTTCCCTTTCAAAATGTACAAGCTTCTTTACAATATAAAGCTCCCTTTATAGATGCTATTTCAGCTCTTTTAACTGCAGTACACTCTAAAGTAACTCCTACAGTCCCATCAGCATTGCTAACATTCAGAAACAAGCAACACAGTACAATAATTAGTCAACCTAATGCCACAACTATAACAAGAACCATGCTTGCAGTAACTAGTGTCAATCCAAAGAACTGCAATACTATTCACCCCAGCACAGAGCCCAAGTTAACCTGCATAGGGTGCTGTGATACTGGGATAACCTGACCAGGCAAAGAACTGCAACAGAATGATATGATTATGTTTGAATAAAATATAGTGCGTGATTAGTTTAGTTAACATCTATTTGAAAAAAAATTGCAATTGGCACATTTTTATGAAGTATTCCTCCCAAAGGGATTGTGGACTTGCGAAATACAACTTTTAATTTTTTTTGACATTTCTTATTCTCTTCCATGCAATTTGCTCATCTTTATATTATATGGTTTTGCACATTTCTCTAATTGGCCTCTCAGACATTTTATGCTCCCTACATTTTCTTTACCTTTGACCCCTGACTTGCTCAGCTCATCGCCTTTTGCACCAGTCAACCCATCAGGTTGCTTCTTGTTTGAGGAGAGATTGGAGTCAATATTGGAGTCGACTTTGTTCCTGGTCAGCTGGTACAGTGCACTGGAATTCAGCCCCACCATCTCTGAAGTTTTACGAGCTAAACAAGCACCTTCATTATAATCATGTAAACTGATATCTGCAGATCGTCCAGAATGGTAATTAAAAGTGATAGGAGAGACTGCATGACAACCATTTTCCTCCACTGAGACTGGGGTGGTGATGTGCTTCCTCTGATGGGATCCCATTTTAGCATCACTGACTGAAAGTTCACCTGTAAGAGGCCTGGTGCCAAAAGGAGATACTTGGCATAAAGCAGCTGCTGACTGAGATGTGTTGTCAGAGTTCTTCGTCAAATTGATATCAGATATTGGAGAGAAAGTGGATTTCCATTTACTACTGTTAGTTGTATTACTGCAACTGAGTCCTTGCTTCCGCACTGGTAAGTTTCCACCTATAAAAATTTTAAAACAAAGTCAGTCTAAGAAGAAAATAGGTGTGATAGAAGCAATCAATACATTTTTAAACTGCACTTTCAAAATAAGGTTTAATTCATAGCTCCCATAAAAGTTTCACCAAAAAGTCTGGGTGTGATTTAATCCTTTAATAGAACTATATCAAACCTCATTGCACAAGTCAGATTTCTAGCGTTAAAAGACCCAAGGCTAGAAAAAGCTTTCCAAAAGTAAACAAAAAGTGAAAAATATAAAAAGGCACTCACTGGAACTGCGCAGACAGTATGACCATGCCTATTTAAGCTCATTCATTCAGGGAAAATAAAATTGCCTCTTCACCTTGGTTTCTCTCAAAATCACAAAGCAAACTCAAGGGGTCAAATGTTTACTCCTGCATCTACTTATTTTCTTACACTAACCCCCATGATTTTTACTTCCAGTATTCCAAGCATTGATCATTTTTTGCTTCAAGATCTTCATGACAAAATTATAGAAGTTTCCATTCACTGGTATTGGCCTTATCTAGATTTGTTTGGTCTGATCTCAGCAAACCCTAAACTACTGCTCCAGGTTAGATACTCTATTGCAGTTTAATATTCCACACAACTATAATTTTAAAAAATCCACTCAGGTGACTTAAATCACAGCTAAATAATCCAGATTTCTGTATTTTTCCCTTGTAACAATCTTTTGATCCAAATTGATATATGTATATTGGCTTGGTTTTTCCCAGCTTCCATTCGCAATTGGTTCACATCTATTTTAAGGCGACAACTACTTCATGCCGAGCATGGTACACTCTCCAACTTAAATTTTTCGGATTCTACAGTATTTGTGCTGTATCGTCAAATTGAGTCCAATATCTATTATTTCCTCCAGATATTTTACAATTTAACTCTCAGCTTTTAAAAAAACATATACACTGGCCCTCATTTTTCTTCCCAACACATAGCTTTCACTTAGTTGTATTTAATTATATCTGGCACTCTTCTACCCTGATTAGCTTTAGTCAGTTCTGATCTACATCCTCCAATTTAACTCACCTCCAGATTTTGGTATCTGCAAACTCCAATGGTTCATGATGCATGTTTTAATTCAAGTATTACAATATAGTTTGACAGCTTCTGCAAGTTCTTTGACATATTCAGCCCTTGCATCAAAAATATAATTCCCAAATATTTCTCAACATTCATTGTTTTCTTTCTTGCAAACTTCATTTTAAAATTCACACCCAAATATTACTTAAGTTTTAGTTTCAGTAGCAACCTTTTGAAAGGCAGCATTTGGAAAATCCAAACCTAATCTAATTTGGGATGTCAATTCTTCAAGTGAAGGACATTTTGAGACATGGCCTTGTCTTTCATAACGTACTGGCTGTTTATGTGCTAAATTATTAAAGTTTGCTTTTTCCAAGATTCAATTCATCATCTTTTGGATGATACATTAACTTCATTAACTTATTCATGAAGACAGTGAATTATTTGCCAAATTTTATCACTATCCTCTCCTGGTCTTTGGAATAAATACATGGATTCCTGAAAATTTGCTTATTGTAAGCATTCTATGGGGAAACACTGATGCCAAATTTTGTACAATTCCTTTGATTATTAATGTTGAAAAATGACATGCTATTAAGTCAGGCATTGTAGGAATAATTCAACTCAAGTACTGTACTCTTGCTTTTAAAACAGTGCTACTTAAGTTTTGTTTAGACTCTGTACTTATTCATTTCCAGGTTCCAACTTCCCCTCCTGATAAGATTATTTGCATATCTGAAGTTTCCCCAATTTCTTTCCAATGGATTTGTTCATCTTCCTTTTTGCAACATTTATAAAGCTCTCCTCACTCCAGTACCTATTCACTTTGTATATGCTTTGTTATCCCACTTGGGGAATATATTTATTAACTCATGCTTGGTCATCTTAGAAATATATGCCTTCACATTATTGTAGCTTTGAAGATATACCATTTTTCCCTAGTTTACACAAGAACAAATGTTTCCTCTAGGTAATGTCTGAAAGCTACCCAGAGCTGATCCTGGGGACTGTCCCCAAATTTACAACCAATTCCAAGTATGGCTGTGATCAGAATCAACTTGGAAATGACATAGCTTTTAATATCTGGTGAACTATTCTATCATTTAGTCTCAAGTCAAGTTGAGAAACGTGTTTCCTGGCTTTCATGATCAAATGTATTGTGAAACAACCACTTACCACAAACAACTGCAAACCACTTGAGCAATTCATATTTGCTTGGATTGAAATCCCTCATTAATATAGCTTTCCTAGTTTCACATAATCTGTTCATCTTATCATGAAGTACTGTGTATTATGCTAATTCAAATTCTGATTCAATAACATTCATGTATGTTAAATTTGAGTGAACAGGTGGAGGCAAACCTGGCTCAGTTTGTAATTCAAAAATAAGTGTCCTCTGTATGCATCACAACCTGTAGAATATGGGGAAATGGCTAACCAATGCTGGTCTGAAACATTTAATTGCAAATAAATGTCAGGTTCATTTTGCTTTGATTGCGCTGCCTCAATTCTCTCACCTTGATTGTCATCTCCACAAACGATCGAAATTTCTTTACTTTCAATTGATACAGTACACTGATTTTGCACCATTTTTTTGTCAATCCTGAAAAAAATAAAAAAGACAAAATGTACTGATTGCTTCACTGACTGTGTGCTGACACTTCACATTAGTGTACAGATTTGGCTTCATTCACTGGAGGACGAATGAAGTCAATTTCAGCTGAGATGAATCTCATGGCAAAAAAATGGCACTGCAACATTTGAATAGGTCATTTGTTTTGAGAATTTAACCAATAGTTGCAGGAAAATTGCCTTGAAAGTTGGCATGTTTGACAAAACCCCACTTGTCATATTATCATAGTTGCCCCTACCTACCATTAATGCACAATACAATCACTTGAAACAATGATTGTATTTTAAAAGTGCAACTGCTTTTACATCCAATTATAGTTTAAAGCAAGGTTAGGCTATAATGCAAATTACAAATAACTTTATATCTGGGACTACTTCTTTTACAGAAAAGAGTGGAAACTAATTTGAATGTGTACACTTTGCCAAAGGAAACATAAGACATATTAAAAAGGGTTAATTGCCCTGAAATAGGTCACTAGCCCTTTAGAAAATGTGATAGATTGTTCACTATCAATGCCCCTTAAACCTTTGAAAAAGAACTCCACCCATGGCACACAACTGGCAGCAGTTCAATATTTACTATCAAAGTTAGCAATATTTCAGCAACCTTCAATAAAAAGTGTCAGCATTCTCTTTTTATTCCAAACTATATTATTACATACCTATTCACAAAGATTATTAATCAGATGGCTGATGCAGTCAATGTACCTTCCTGAAATCTGCTTGTTTACCAAGAACGTCCCAAAATATGTACATATATACACACACACACACACCTAAGGAGAACAAAAAGGTGGTTCTTCCAGCATCGTTTCACAGAGTACAAGAATTCCAATCTATAGTTCCAAAAATGAATTCCACTGGACCAAAGCATGAACTTTATTTCGCTCCCCACAGTTACTGTCAGACCTGTTGAGTTTTTACAACAATTTGGGTTTTTTCCTCCAATCTTATCTATTCCAAGTGACATTCATGTATAGGCAGAAAATGTTCAATACATCATGCTACATTTTCTCTTGTAAAATAGGCCTGTTTCATTTCATTGGGAATTTGGAGAAAGGGAGGGCATTTACATTTGCTCAAAGTTAAGGGTTTGGATTACAGAGAAAATCATTCAGCCTATCAAAGCTGTGCCAGCTCTCTGCACAAGCGAAGGCTAGTGCTTGTGATTAACAGAAATGTTTCCAAAGAGCAGTGCTGTCCTCATTCACAGAAAAAAATGCAGAATATCTCCGACAAATACGAGGAAATCAAGGGACTTGTGGAACTGACAAGCTAAACAAAAGTAACATTAAGAGAAATTTTTTTGACAAGGTAGTTGATTGAGGACTGATGAATCTGAATGATCAAGTCACAATAAAGATAGTGGATGCCTCAGTGACCATTAGATATAGGAGCAAAGTTAGGTCATTCAGCCCATTGAGTCTGCTCCACCATTCAATCATGGTTGATGTTTCTTAATCCGGTTCTCCTGCCTCCTCCACATAATCCTTGATCCAGTTCCAACTCAAGAATCTTCCTCTGCCTTGAAAACACTTCATGATCTGGCCCCCATAGCCCTCTGCAATAATGCGTTCCACAGATTAACCATTCTCTGGCTGAAGAAATTCCTCATCTCACTTCTATAGATCCTAGTCCCCTCTGACAAGTGGAAACATCTCCACGCCCATTCTATCCAGGCCCCTCAATATTCTAAGTTGCAATCAGATCACCCTCATCCTTCTAAACTCCATTGTACAGACCCAGAGTGCTCAACTGCTCCTCATGACATACCTGTTATCAGAGGAAGATTCTTGTAAACCTCCTCTGGATCACCTCCAACACCAGCACATCCATTCTTAGATTATGGGCCCAAAACTGGTCATAGTATTCCAAATGCGATTGAGCAGAGCCTTATCCAGTCTCAGCAGTACATCTCTGCTCTTGTATGGTAGCCCTCTTGAAATGATTGCTAACATTACATTTTCCTTCCGAACTGACAACTGAACTGCCTGCAAACTTTAAGAATCCTGAACTAGGACTCCCAAGTCCCCTTGTATTTCAGATTTCCAAAGTCTTTCCCAGTTTAGAAAAGGTCTACATCTCTACTCTTCCTAAAAAAGTGCAGAACCTGTCTTCTGACTACCTCTGTTCTTAAGCAGGAATGTTACATTAGCCATTTTCCAGTCCTCTTGGACCCTCCCCCAACCCCTCCTTTCAGTGATTCCTGAAAGGCCACCACCAATGCTTCCACGATGTCCTCCAAACTTTGGTATCATCAATCTATCCAGATGATTTATCCATCTTCAGACCCTTCAACTTCCCTAGTACCTTCTTCTTAGTGAGTACATTGACCTCTGCCTTGACTCTCGAAGTTCTACTATGCTGCTGGCGTCTTCAACCGTGAAAATTGATGCAAAGCATCTATTCAGGTGTTTCACCATTTCTTAGTTTCCCATTGCTGCTACTTGAACTTGATTTACTAGTGGTCCAATGCCCACTCTGGTCTCATTTACCTTTTATATATCTGAAAAAAATTCTCACAACCTTCTTTTATATTACTTGCTAGCTTATCCTCATATTACATCTTTTTAAAAAAAATTTATCTGGTTTTTAAAAGATTCCCAATCCTCTGGGTCCCCACTAATTTTCACCACACTGCCTGCGTTTTCTTTTACTTTTGTGCGGTCCCTGACATAGTCACCCATGGTTGCCACATCCTCTCCTTACTATGTTTCTTCTTCCTTGGGATGAATTTCTGCTGTGCTTCCCAAATTACCTTTAGAAACTCCTGCCATTGCTCAGCTCTCCTTCCAAAGAACTCTGACCAGCTCCTCCCTCATACAATTGCATAAAGGTAGCTAGCAAAGGTAATATTGTTACATCTGATTCCAGCTTCTTCCCTCAAACTGCAGGGTGAATTCTAGTATATTATGGTCACTGGTCCCCCCAAGAGGTTCCTTCACTCAAATCAAGTCTGGCTCGCTACACATACAAATCCAGAATTGCCCGTTCCCAGTGGGCTATAACACAAGCCACTCCAAAAAATATTCTCATACACATTCCACTAATTCCTTTTCTTGAGACTCGCTATCAAGATGATTTTCCCAGTAAACCTGCATTCTAATGTCCCCCATGACTGTTGCAAAACTGCCTGCTGGGAGGTTTGGACACAACTGATGGGCGACTGTCTATGTGAAGTTTGCACATTCTCAGTGTCTGTGTGGGTTTCCTCCAGGTCTTCCAGTTTCCACTCACAATCCAAAGATGCGCAGGTTAGGTGAACTGGCCATACTAGATTGCCCTAGCGTTCAGTGATGTGTATATCATTAGTCAGGGGTAAATATAGAATAGGGTAGGGGAAATGGGTCTTGGTGGGTTACTCTACACAGGGTGGGTGTGGACTTGTTGGGCCGAAGGGCCTATTTCCACTCTAAGGATTCTCTGATCCTAGCACCCAACAGGGGTGTTTTCTTAACTCTAAACACAGATTCTACGCTTTCCGATTTTTTTTCCACTTCTTGCCATCTATTCAAAATTTTATTTATTAACAAGGCAACCCAGCCCCTCCACCCATCTGCCTGTCCTTTCAATAGGATGTTTGTCATCAGATATTTAGTTCCTAGCCCTGATCCCCTTGCAGTCAAGTATTCGTTACACGTACATCATACCTGCCAATATCAATCTGTACTGCAAGCTCACTGACCTTGCTTCATATAATGCTTGCATTTAAGTATAACACCCTCAGTCTGGGTTGACTGCCTCCCTTCTCATAGTTGTCCCCTTACCTGCTGTGCCTGAAGTTAAGAATCTACGGAAAAGATGAGGAATCTCTATCCTATTACTGCTTCTGGAAACTGTAACAACTGTTGCTGAGCTACCCCACTCCCCCCACAACTTGCTCCATAAAGTTCCATGCAAACTAAACTCATCACCCCACCATTTTGTTTAAAGCCCTATTGACAGTTAAGTAATACCCCAGGATTCTGTTCCCAACACGATTCAGGTTGAGCCTGTCCCAGATCAGTTCTCTTTCCCCAGGACTGCTAACAATGGATCACTAATTCAAACCAGTTTCGCCACATCGATCTTTGAGCCACACATTTACCACTAATTTGTTGATCCTGCGCCAATTTGCTTGGCGATTATTTTTTGTAATTCTAGAGATTGTGGAAAGGTTCCTGCTGACTGCAAAGTAGAAAATGCAACTCCACTTCTAGTTAAGGAAAATGGAGAATGGAACACAACAGAGACCTGACCGAGATAAGTGCACACAGCTTTAGTCTATATCAAAGGAAAGATACACTTGTCATTCAGGATGTACAGTGGAAGTTTACCAAATTCATCCTTAGGATTGCAGGATTGTTTAGTGAGGAAAGATTAAGGAGACTGTACTGTTGCATTTTGAAGAGTTTCATAAAATACTATTTAGGAGTAAAATAATGTTTTGCTGTCTTGAGTATTTCATGTAACACAATTAATAGTACAGCAATCTCTTTGGTATAGAAAACTTCAACTACAAGGAGTCATGTACTGACTTAACAGCTACAATTGGGCTAACTCATACTTAAATTTTCCCAGATATTAAAATGAACTGGATTTCAAGAAAGAAATTCATTTAGATCAATAAATCTATTAGTCTGATGTCAATATCAAGGATTTTCAAAACAGAATAGTGGCATGCTATTCTCATTGACTAATCTTCTACAGTTATTCCAACTTGATCTTCGAAAAAAAACTTTACATCTGACGTCATTTGGCCAACCACTAAGATTTTTTAAAAAATACAATTAACTGAGCAGATAGCTAACCAAAGGTCATAATTAAATGCAGAATAAATTGCGCAGATTAAGTGAAATTTATTTCACACAAGATTTCCATTCAGAATTGATGCATTCTAAATTATGAATGTTTCCATTACCTCACAACTCCCTTCCTTTACAATAAAGATGAAATCTCTCTTCAAACTCTGATTTTTTATTCACTCACAGGATGTGAGCGTCACTGGCTGGGCCAGTCATCCCTAGTTGCCCTAGAGAAGGTGGTAGTGACCTGCCTTCTTCAGCCATTCCAATCTATTTTGGGTAGGTACGCCCACAATGCCATTAAAAAGGGAGTTCCAAGATTTTGACCAAGTAACACCGCAGGAATGGAAATATATCCTGTAGTCTAGATGATGATTGGCAGCAACAGGAACTTGCAAAGGGTGGTGTGCTGGGCATGTCTGTTGCCTGTGCAGCACACTCATGTTCCCCTTATTTTGAGAATACTTCACATGCGAAGAATCTTGGCTGTAATGGTCATCAATTCAAAGAAAATGATAATGAACTACTGCCTTTATAAAGAAAACACAACTTTATCACTTTGTTATTACAAATATCAAAATAATGCAGAAATGATCTATCAGAACCTTAAATGTCTATTCAATTGTTGCTCAGCATTTTTTGCACTTCATTTCAATTAGCATATTTAGCTTCAGTCACAAATAATTCCAAATTATAACCAAGCATTTGAACCTACCTTCCATTAATCTGCTCAGTTTCCTCCTGATGTTCTTCATCAGATGTAAGTGGAGAATAATGAACACCATTGGAGGCAAAGACCTTTTTCTTTTTCAAACTTGGAGGCCCTTCATTATCTTGATGGGGAACAGGAGAGCTCTTCACTGAAGTTTCTGGTGATGAAATTGCTGTTATTTCCAAAGGTTGATTAATGTTATTGACCTAAAAGCAAAAGTTATCACTAATTTAGTAATAATTTTTTGCTCCATGCGTTGAGAATTTTTCATATACCAAAAACTTGGGTAGCAAGTTGTGTATTCGAGTTAATTATAATGACCAATTGAAAAAAGGGAGAAAACTATAATGAAGCACTACATTGTTCAAGAAAATGACCCTATACCTAACTTATTACAAGTATCAAGACAATGCAGAAATGATCTACGGGAACCTTAAATGCGTATTCAATTTTGCTTGGCATTTTTATATGCATTATATACACCTGTGTAAAACATTTATGACATTTAATACGATTACTGCAGCAAATATATTCAAGCTAATCTTACCACAAAAATTCAATTTACATATAAATAAGAACAAAGCTGAAGCAGATTTTTCAATGAAAGAAATTATATATTTGCTTTAAGTACTGCAAGCAGTCAGATCACACTCCTATTTTCACACAAAATGTAAAGCATTGAACCAATTATATAGCTGATAATCAACTGACTGAAAACAGAAGATTTTAAATTCAAGGAAGTCTTGACCCATCCAGGCGGGGTTTTCCTCAGACTCCAAGGTAAGTTAAAAACAAGAATGAGATGGCAGCATGTAGGATAAGCTAGAACCTTCGCTGATATTTCATTTTTTTAATATCAGTTTTTGATCTGGAGCTGTGAACTGAGAGCCCAGAACTGAAAGCTGACCTTTGGTCTATGAGTAGCAGTTTGCATTGGAAAATGACAAACAAACTGTTAATAGTCTTTGAAGTCAGGCCTATAAGTTAATTCCAAGTTGATTCTTGATAAAAAAAAATTCTATAGACTTTTCAAAGAATACAAACTAAGTATTTTTGAATGTTCATGAAAGTGAAATAGAAAATGTAGCACTGATGGACATCTTCCAAAAAATCAGTTAGTAGATAATCCATGTACTTGTGAAGCAATGTATCTTTGAAAGTGCTCAACTAATCTGGCCAATTATTTTGCCTTTGTAAAAATTATCATTCAAATGTGTTTGAGTGTTTTGACATGAAGTGGGAGCTAAATTCAAACATGATTGGTTTTAAATCTAGACCTTAATTAGATTGCTACTATTTAACTTCACTCTAAAGTTAGTGTAATGACTTTTGTTTAAGCTGCAAACCTGGCATCTAGTATTAATTATTCCTAAAGTCAGGAACTGGTTATTCAAGGAATCTGGTTAGGATTCACAGGTTTCGCTTTTCAGAGCGTTGAAAGATTTTAATTATATTGTAATGTGATTACAGAGGTAGGGGGACCAACTCTATTCTGCTGTCTGTCATAACAGAAGTAAGGAACAGAAAGGTCATGCAACTAAAATATATTGTGTGAGTGATCTAAATAAGAAGGAAAAGTGAGAATAGGATGGCATGGTTGCTCAGTGGTTAGCATTACTGCCTCACAGGGATCTGGGTTCGAATTCAGCCTCGGGGGAGAGGGGTCAGACTTTGTGGAGTTTGCACATTCTTCCAGTGTCTGCATGGGTTTCCTCCGGGTGGTCCTGTTTCCTCCCACAATCAAAGATGTGAAGGTGAGGTGAATTGACGATGCTAAATTATCCAGTGTTCAGGGATGTGTAGGTTAGGTGCATTAGTCAGGGGTAAATGTACATTAATAGGGAAGGGGAATTTCTGCACTGGTGATGTCTCAACAGTATCTGATAACTTTATTTAAAATGGAAAGTCTTAGGGACACCACGTTTTCAAACATGAAATTAGAAATCAATATGTAACCAACTTCTACTGCAAAACAGCAAATATTCAATGAATTTCAATCCCAACATCTTTCAGGAACCACACCCACATGGCTTGACTCAGCTGAGACAGAGATCAATGTGACTGTGAGCAAGGCGTTTACGCTAAACTGTTTGAAAACGAGACTACAAACTAAACTAAATTCATTTTTAGTGTAATTTTTAAAATATAAAAAGCAATTTTAGTTGGCAAGCAAGGAATAAATTTGAGCAACTCAAAAACAGGCATTTCCTTTACAATGAATGCTAGAGATATGATGCAGCATAGTCAGAAAGGACTGCGTTTGACTATGGCATAAATATTGTTACTGGTGCCAAGATAACTTCAATACAAGGTAAAGAATGTGCACATTTATTCATTTATTTTTAAAAATCAGTTGGCTCATCTGCACAGCTCCACAATGGAAGAAGGTAACAGCAACTGGAGAATTGATTAGGGACTGGTTTCCTACTCTCGTGCAGCATCACCACATATTCAGATCAACTTTGAAATCAAAAGCAAGGGTTCCCTTCTAAAATAATAATTAAGATAGCAACAAATCAAATCACTTACCATAGAACTTATGTTCAAAGGAGATCCTGAAGAAAGTCCTAATGCAGCAAGCAGCGATTTTCGCTTTGGAGAGCTACCTGCATTTAAACTGGATGTTAAAGAAGAACGTTTCCTTCTGCTCTTCTTTTTTCCTTCTTGTGATACCGTCTGTCCAGATTCTAATTTGATGGCTGAAGCAAGGGGAGTCTGTTTATTTAAAGTAGGCTGTTTGACATTTCCACCATTAGCAGTGGAAAATATTATTCTCCGTTTAGATTCATTCTCCTGATCCGAGGCACCTTGGTCTGACTGTAAATCTTTTTTTATTACCTCTGAGAAGGCTTTGTGTGTGTCCACATACTGTAAAACCCCACCCATACTTGAAGAATTGGTTGCTAGATTTTGAGAGCTGGACAGCCTCGGGCTGACTGAATGCTGTGTAGTGGGACAGTTTTGCTCAGAACTTTGAGACTGCATCAGGTGCATTGTTGGATTCTGTGGGTTGAAGCTCTGCAGGACAGAACTGTTGGCAAGAATACCTTCATTGGTAGAATCAGAATCTTCTAATAATATCTTGTCATGACTGGTGAGCGCTGACCGAGTTGGAGAACCTGAATGGACCCCATTGACTGCCACAGAGCCAGCTGAGTAACAAAAACCTGCAAAACAATTATCACACTGCAATGACCACAGCTTGAATATAAAATCTATGACCTACGTTTTAATTATTGCTTGACACAAATGTACTTAATGAGGAAGGAAGAAGAAAACCTCTTTCAAAATGTCAACAATTATTATTAATTTCTTAACTCCGTAGTATGTTTGAACTAGACTGTGTGCCTGTCTTCAGAGGGGGGAAAAAAACTACCAGGAAAACTACAGAACCAAAAAACTAGCAAGAATAAGGAATCAAAACTGTTGAAATTAATAGTACTTAAAGGTGATCAATTTGTGGACCTGGTGTCTACATCCCAGAGAGTGTACAAATAAGTGGTTGTAGAGATAGAGACTTTTTTTGGGTGATCATCTTCCAAAGTTCTAAAGGTTTATGAGTAATTGCTGCAGACTGGAAGATTTCAGGTGTAATCTCAGTATTTGAGGAGGGAAAGAGAAAACCGGGAACTACAGACCTACTAGCTTGACATCAGTAGCAGGAAAAACACTAGGATCTAGGATGAAGTACATGATAACTGGAGACTTAGAAAACAATGAGTAGCATCAGCATAATTTGATGAAAAAGGAAATTAACTTGCACAATCCCATTAGAGTTGTCGAGAATGTAACAAGTGGGAAAAATAATTGAAATTAGACAAACAGGAGGTTGGAAGAACACAGCAAGCCAGGCAGCACTAGGAGGTGGAAAAGTCAATGTTTTGGGTATAACTCCTCTTCAGAGCTAAACATGGGGATAGGGAGAGCTACAGCTAAAGTGATAGGGGCTGAGGGCAGGGTGGAGAGAGTAGTGGAATAGTGTAGTAGTGACAGGTGAACACAGGTAATGGGTGGGATGAATGCAGTTGATAGCTGGAAGGAAGAGTTGGAAGGAGAAATAGAAGGAAGGAGGCAGGACTGGAAAGGAAGCCAGAGGATTGGTGGGAAGGTTATTTGAAATTAGAGAACTCAATGTAAAGTGCTCTGGGCTGTAGACTGCCCAGGCAGAAGATAAGGTTTTGTTCCTGCAATGGGCATGTCAGAGAGGGGAGTGGGAGGGGGAACTGAAATGGGCCCAGGAGGTCAGTTTGGCAGTTTCGGGCCAGACAAAGATGCACGGCAAACTGGTCACCCAATCTACATTTGGTCTCACCTCCCGGTCACCACCCATTTCAATTTCCCCCACGACACATCTATCCTCAGCCTTCTCCATTGCCGCAGTGAATCAGACTGCAAATTAGAGGAACACCACCTTTTCTTCTACCTGGGCAGCCTACAGCCAGAGGATGTAACAGTTCTCCAATTTCAAAACACCTTTCCACCCATCCCTGGCTCCCTTTCCAGTTTTGCCTCCTCCCTTCCATTATATCTACCAACCGGATTCATCCCTCCCATCAACCACTACCTGTTTCACTTATCACTACCTCACTATTCTGCTACTCAGTCCACCACAATTCCCATCCCTTTATATGTAGCTCCCCCTACGCTCACATCAAGTCCTGAAGGAGGGCTAATACCCAAAATGTTGGCTTCTCCACTTCCTGATGCTGCCTGGCTTACTGTGTTCTTCCAGCCTCCAGTTTGTCTACTTTGGATTCCAGCATCTGCAGGTTTTTGTCTCTGAGAAATGGAAATTGGAGTATTTGGATTTTCAGACAGTTTTCAAATAAAGTAACACAGAAAGCACACGGGAGTGGAGGTAATGTACTGGCATGGACTGAGAATTGGCTAACAGAAAGAAAACAAAACAGGTTACTCAGGTTGCTAAGTTGTAACTAGTGAGGCATGCAAGGATCAGTGCTTGGAGCTCCAGCTGTTTACAATTTGTAACAATGATTTGGATGAGGGGATCAAATGTAATCCTCAAAACATCTAAAATCAGAAATCCAGATTGGACTGAGTTGAGGATGTGGCAAATAGACTTCAAAGCCTATAGTAAGGCTGAGGGGGGGCAATAGTACAGATGGAATATAATGTGAACAATGCAAAGTTATCCACTTCAAAACAGGAATGGACAATACTTCTTAAAAAGGAGACAGACTGAAAAGTGTTGATCGATCAGAGGGACCTTACTTATAAGTTACTAAAAGCCAAGATGCATGTGTAGAAATCACAAGATATTTCTGTCTTTGTTGTAAGAGGACTGGAGTAAAAGTAGTAAAGGTATCTTGCTGCACTTAGGTACAGCTTTTGGGAGACTGCACCTTTAGTATTGTGCAGAGCTTTGAACTCCTTACTGGATGAAGGATATACTTGCCAACGGAGGGAATACAGTGGAAGTTCATCAGACTGACCCCCAAGATGGTGGGATTGTCCCATGAAACGAGATTAAGGGGATGGGTTATTATATTCTTGTGAGGTTAGAACAATGAGAAGTGATTGCTTTAAAGTTCATAAAATTCCAAGTCTAGATGTTGGAAGAGTGTTCCCTTTAGCTTTGAACTGATATTAGACAGGATGTCTTCATTGAGCATGGTAACTCTTGGCAATTTGCTGCCCAAAAGGGCTGAGCCAATAGAGTCAGTGCAGTCAAAATAAGGATTTACTGATTTCTCAACACAAAAACTTATCAGCCATAATTGTGCCCAAAAATGGTTCCGATGTAGAAGATCAGCCATGATCGAGTTCACACTCTGCCATTTTCAGGAGACCAAATAACCAATGCTTGCTCTTATTTCCCATGCTTTCAAAACAGTTTTCATTCATTTGCAACTACATGTAAAATACAATTAATCCAAAATACAATTAAAGACTTCCAGGGAATGCATTTAGTTTCTAAACACTTGGAAATTCCCACGCGTTGTATAAAGATCATCAATGGTATTTTGGAATGGATTTTACTTGTTGTAAATTTCACCAAGCTCTCTTCTGCATTGACAACTTATTACAAGATAATCAAGATACATCAATAGCATGTATCTCATGATTTGCCAGATAAATTAGAAATTCTGATCCAACTGACTTAGTAGCTTTAGATTAATTGTCAACCAAATAAAAATTGAACCCACTCCATGTTACAACTTGAAACAGATAATACAGGTACCTGAGTTAGTCAAAGACTGTGATTTACTTCCAGCCACATTTCCATAGTTAGCACCATACTGTTTGTCAAGCATTGATAAATCACGATTTGAAACATGAATAGGACTAGGTGTGCTTCTCTGTAAAATACAACAAATTAGACTATTTTATACAAAAGCTGCAAATGGTTTAATAATAACCAAGAAACAAAATGCAAAAGGAACCATATTGTAGAGTAGGTTAAAGTTCTAACACTTTAACGAGTCATTTACAAGCATTATTTGCCTAAAAGAAGATTTTAATGTCTGGGAGCCACACTATTCTCTACAGTCAAGCAATTAGAACTCAATCTGAATGTCATCTATGTTGCTATTAATAGTGGTTACCAAGCCCCATTTCAGAGATTTATGTCCCATAAGCAAAACTTGTTAAAAAAAGTTTTTTTGACTCATGTTTGTTAATGTATATGCTTCTACAATTTAACACTGGAGTTGGTTAAAAATTTGTCAGTATGTATAAATGATGTGATAAAGACAACAAGTGTGAAGACCACATAGGCTTCTTTGCTCCTAAAATGAAGATTTTCTCAACAGCTGAATCTGCCATTTCCTCCATTCATGCATTCCACAAGACCAAACATCTTCAAAAGCGTTCCCCTGCTAACATCTGATTTAAAACTTCAGTTACTTTTTTTAACCATTCCTCAGGCTAAATCCAAACTTTGCTTGCTCTCAAGACACACCTGCTGCTTGCTTAATCTTTGTATTCCCCGATAATCAGGACTTGGTTCTAGATACCAACCCCAAACCCCAACAAACTTGGGAACAATTCTACTGAAAAGTGCATTTGGCTCTTCTAGAAGGAACACTCGTGATTGTTTATTTTGCTCCATCACCACATAGTCAGGGCAGGGGGAAAAAAAAGCCTGAGTAATGAGGACTGAAGAGTTGATAACAATTTGTTCATGTTTAAGTTGGTTCCCATAAGACAAAGAGGTGGGTACTGATATTGAAGTGTTAAGGATTGGCTGAACGCAAGGCGGAAGAGACACACAGTGGCACGAATAAGTAAAGGTGCTAGGAATTTCCACAAGGAGACATTCGAGTTTATTTAATTTTGAATAAATCTCCAGTTTCAGGACCTAAGTCTGCAAATATTGGAGGAATACAAAGAAGTGAAACTACAACATACATTTGAAAAAATTAGTACCAGAATTTGAAAGTGAATTCTGGTGTGTACTGGAGTTGGGTACAATAAACATAATGTTCACAAATAACCTTAGTGAAAGAAGGAACTTGCTGTGAATTCTACAGTAAAATGATATTCATGAAAGGCAAAAAAAAATAAGGAACAGAAACAGGGCTTGCCAAAAGGTGGAAAAATGTACTCAGAAACAAAGCATGGAACAGCTTGCAGCCCCGTTAGCAGACAAGGTTCACATCTCTTGGACCAAGTGAAGAGTTATTGGACTCAAAACATTAACTCTTTTCTCCCACAGATGCTGAGTTTTGCCAGCAACATCTGATTTTGAAACAGACAAATGATGAGAACTGGTGTCAGAGGCTGAATGGAAGCAACAAATCACCAGTCTTACTAACATTCAGAGGAAATAAATATTCTCTCAAATTTGCTGGTGAAGTAGTGATATGCATTATTAATAAATTAAGGTCAGGTTACCAAAAGAGACTGAGTGAGAGAAATGGCTGACAGATGAACCTTCTGGAGGTTTGAGGTAGGGATGATAAATATTGTGACTCACGAATGAAGTAAAGGCCATGTTCTGACGTGGTAATCCTTCCAGGGAGCTCATCTCAAGACGTAGTCAAGTTAAAGAAAAAAAGGCTATGGGGAACTGCGCAAGGTGAAAAAAAAAAATGAAATTTGGGTTGGTAGATAACCCAAAGATTTGCATTCGACGCAGCCAAAGAACTCAGATTCCAGAGTTCCAAATGATCTCATCTCACTTTTCCAATGAAGCACAAATGGGCATTATGCAATGAATAAGTGGATTGGGAAAATTGAGAGGCAAGGGTGGTGCTGTACAGCTCACTTTTTCCAATGACTTGGAGATGCCGGTGTTGGACTGGGGTGGACAAAGTTAAAAATCACAACACCAGGTTATAGTCAAACAGGTTTATTTGGAAGCACTAGCTTCCTGAGTGCTGTTCCTTCATCAGATGGTTGTGGAATATAAGATAGTCAGTCACAGAATTTATAGAGTAACGTAACTGACATTATATATTGAAAAAGACCTGGATTGTTTGTTTAGACTCTCATCTTTTAGAATGACCATGTTGATTTCAGTTCTTCCATGTAAATCCCAGATCGCTTTTTTAAAAGTTACATTCTCAAGTAAACTTTAACAATATGTGCCATGTCAGCTCAGATAATGCATTGAACAGGAGATTAAAGTCTGTCTGTACCCCAAATGTTCGGACTGATTCTATTTCTGAAAAAGGGATTTACAAAATCTTACGTGGAATAACGCAGTTTTTGAGCAAAATAAAAATGTCATTCTGCAAGTACAAATTCACCCCAAAAACATGTATGCGCATGTGTTTTGAGGGTCGGGGGGTCGGGTATGAGTGTCTGAGAGGATGCGTGTGAGAGTGAGTGTAAAGGGGTTTAAGTCAGTGAGAAGATTCGTGAACATGAGTGTATGTGTTAGCGAGAGCGAGAGCGAGCGCGACCGAGAGCGAGAGCGCGAGCGACCGAGAGCGACCGAGAGCGACCGAGAGCGAGAGCGACCGAGAGCGAGAGCGACCGAGAGCGAGAGCGACCGAGAGCGAGAGCGACCGAGAGCGAGAGCGACCGAGAGCGAGAGCGACCGAGAGCGAGAGCGACCGAGAGCGAGAGCGACCGAGAGCGAGAGCGACCGAGAGCGAGAGCGACCGAGAGCGAGAGCGACCAGGTACGCAGCAGGTACTCATGTGACTCTGCCAGCATTGTCTATCTGATATACTGCAGGCAAAAATGCCCTGAGGCATGGTTGATTGGCAAGACTGAGCAGAGGCTACAGCAACGGATGAATGGACACTGCACAACAATCAACAGACAGGAGTGTTCCCTCCCAGTCATAGAACATTTCAGCGGTCTGGGACATTTGACTTCAGACCTTCTGATGACCATCCTCCAAGGCGGACTTCCGGACAAGCAACAACACAGACTGGCTGAGCAGAGTCGGATAGCCAAGTCCGGTACCCATGGGGACAGCCTCAGCTGGGACCCTCATCACACTACAGGTGAACCCACTATAAACACACACACACACACACACACACACACACACACACACACACACCCCTACAGGCCCATATACTCTCGCAGACTCTCTCACATGCTCATACATATACACCCTCTCTCAGACTCATACCCCTTTTCACTCACACATACACACATTCTCGCGCAGATACACACACACACACACAAACTTTGTGGGGTGAATTTGTACTTGCAGAATTTTTTTGCTCAAAAACTACATTTCCAAGATTCTGCAAATCCCTTTTTTAGGAATAGGATCAGTCTGAACATTGGGGCACAGAGCCTTACCAGGGCACCTCACACCTTCAATGCATTATTTGAGACAATATGGCATCTATTGTTAAAAGTCATTTGAAAACGTAATTTTAAAAAAAAAAGGTCTGGAATTTACATATGAAAGAACTGAAACCAACATGGTCATTCTAAAAGATGGGAGACTTAAACAATCCAGGTCTTTTTCAAAGTACAATTTCAGTTGTATCACACTGGAAGCTTTTGCTATAAATTCTGTGACTTACGATCTTATATTCCACAACCACCTGATGGAAGAGCAGCGCTCCAAAAGCTAGTGCTTCCAAATAAACCTGTTGGACGATAACCTGGTGTTGTGATTTTTAACCTTTTTCAAACAAGACAGGGCAGTGAATTACTAAAATAAGACTGAACGTTAAAGTTTCTTTATTCGAGCCAGTTGAACACCTGTTAAACATATTGAGTTTTAAGAATGCCAAGTCAGTCAAATATCACTTACCACTTTTTCAGCACGGACTGGCAGAACTACACTAGCCAGAGGAATGCTGACAGGCAATTTGTTTGGTTGAACAGTGCTCAGTGGAATACTGATCGGTAGGCTGGTTATGGTTTCAGAATTATTAATCGGACTTTTGCTGCCATCTTTAGAAAACTGCAAGAAAAAAAAATGAAATAACATTTGGCATGCAAGTTCCAAGAAGTTGAAGTCCTTAGTAAAATTGAGATTGGTTGATAACACAGACTTCAAGCATACAAATGAACAACACAGAGACTGATTTTGCAGAACAATTTACATATTTGACATGGTTATAGCTTTGATGGATAGAAACGGGAGTATGTACCTTAAAAGGATTAAAAGAATAAAACAGACCTGGGATATTTGTAATAGAAGAATCTCTCCGGTCTGTATTCTCAAGAAGTCAATCAGTAGTCACATAAACAAAAACATGAAGATTTGAACTTAATGGATTCTTAGTGCATTACAGAAGCAAGAGCATTCAAGGACTCTAAGCTACAGTTCCAACTAGCCATGTCTCACTTCTCCATGAAAGCACAAAATGTAGGATGAGGTCAATTTAGTAAAATTCCATGCGGAGTGCTGAAGCAGCGGAGAAGGTGACATGGAATTCCAACATGTATATTTGTCATAGCAGTCAAGTTATTCAATTCTGGCTGTTTGGAGACTGCAATTCAATTTGGGGTAAATGTACTGTTTCTTCAATACAGAAGGATCTAGTAAAAAGCACCCTGACTATTACTAGGAGGGAGGGCTCCAGATACCTAAACCATTGGGATAACTTCTGGGGAAGGTAGAACCTGTAAATGAAGGAGGGGTTGCACCTGAACTGGAGGGGTACAAATGTCCTGGGTGGAGATTTGCTCTTGCAATTCGGGAGGGTTTAAACTAATTTGGCAGAGGGGGTGGGAATCGGAGCCACATGTCTGAGAGGGGGTTAGTTGCAGATAGGACAGTGACAGGATATATATTGAATCTATCAGGAAAGTTTCTCACGCAATGAAACAAAGGGATCGGTTAAAAAGTGTATCTGCTTTAACGCAAAGAGTGTCCAGAATAAGAGTGACAAACTTAGAGCATGGATCAGTACTTGGGGCTTTTCCAGCAACACATTTTCAGCTACTATTGACCAGTAACTTGGTCATATAATTACTGCAGGGGCACTGATCAGCTCAGTTGACTGGACAGCTGGCTTGCAATACAGTGACGCCAGTAACATTGGTTTATTTCCCATAAGACCTGAGGTCACACAAACATCCCACCTTCTCAACCCTATCCCTTGCTTGAGGTGTGATGACAGTCTTAATCTAAGGGTCACCTCTGTCTGACAAGAGAACCAGCCCTCTGGTCCATTGGACTATGGCAACTATTTATTTATTCAATTCTTGCACCTACAAAAACAGGTCAAGGGATGTGAATTCTGGAGTAACTTACCTCCAAACATCCCAAAGCCTGTCTACGAAAATGCACTGCTATAAACTTTTACTGCTCCACATATTAAACAGGAAGACCCAGATAATAATTTTATTGGAATTCATTCAGTTTGGAAGTTCAAAGATCAGATGTGAATGCTGAAGAACACTATGGATGACTTCAGTTTCTTGAAGCCAATCATATTTATGTTCCATGAGGCATTACAAACAGTAAGTACTTATAATCAAACACCTTGGCCTTAGGACCAAACTGGTGTAAAGCATAAGTCACAAACATGAAGAAATAGTCGTCACTTGCCAGTATAAATGCTACTAGAGGTAAACAACGATAAGGAAGGCAATTAAGCCTTGGTGCAATTCATTTGACAGAATCATTTTGTGCATGTGCAGGCTTAAAATTTGTGCACAATTGTTTTCTTGACTTGCAACGAGAAAGGCATATTTCCTTGTGGTACAACAACTGATTGTTTATATGCTGAGTAGTTCTTTCCAGCAAAACTGCTTTCCTGACCTTAATGCAGATTCATACCACACTCAAATATTGAAAATAGGAGCAGGGATAGGACATTAAATCTGATCATGGCTAATCATGCCTCTTTCTGCTTTCTCCCCATATTCTTTGATCCCTTTAACCCTGAAAACCACATCTAACCCCTTCTTGAAAACATTTAGTGCTTTAGCCTCAACCGGTCTTTGGCAGAGAATTTCACAGGTTAACCACTCTGAAGAACTGGATCCTTATTTCTGTCCAAAATGGCCTACCCTGCATCCTTAGTCTGTGATCCCTGGTTCTGTACTCCCACACATCCGGAATATCCTTCCTGCATTTACCCTGTTTAGTTTTGTTAGCATTTCATACATTTCTAGAAGGTCCAACCATCATTCTTCTCAGGTTGTGAATACGGTCCTAACCAATCCAGTCTTCTCTTCATACCATACCTGCCATTCCAGGAAAGAATCTGGTAAACGCTTGTTGCACTCCCTCCACAGTCAGATCATCCTTCTCAGATAAAGGAGATCAAAACTTAACACAATACTCTCAAGTATGATCTTGCACAGGCTCTGTACAACTGCAGCAAGACAGCCGTGCTCCTGTAATCAAACCCTCTCACTATGAAAACTAACATATCATTTCCTTTCTTCAGTGCCTTGTACAGCCACATGCATACTTTCAATAACTGTTGCACCTCCACCTTTCTCAGTCTATCACCATTCAAATGATAATCTGCTTTCTTGTTTTGGCTACCAATGTATCTCATATGTATCCACATTATCCTCACAACTTGTAACATCTTTTCCAGTGACTGCAAATCACTACAAAATCAGGATGGGCGAAAACACCTTCATAATTAAAAATCAATCTTTTTGTTGGATAATCTTTTGCTGCTCCCCATGATAACGGGGCAGCGTCTACAGAGAAAAGCATAATTGTCTATCAAATGGAACGTAAGCAAGCATCGCTGCTTTGATCACTACTGCTTCCAGGGATTTTAAAACAGTCACACTAAATCATTTTCTACTAAGAACAGATTAAGAAAGACCACCAAATGAGTTGGGAAAAGATTGTTTGCATTCAAAATGCACTGACTGCTTATTTCCTTCTCTTTCCAATCCTTGTGATAATAATCTGCTTTATATCTTTATATGTAACAACACAAATCATAAAGCCAAGACCAAATTTGTTGCTATACTTTTGACTGAATTCAGATTTAACAGAACAGGCAACAATGTATAAAATGGTGAAATTCAAATGCTTCCAAACAGAAAAACACCATCAAGAGTTTGTTGCAAAAATCAAAATCAGCACGAATCATACCCCACCATACACTTCACAAAACTGCAAAGAAAACAAAAAGTATTAGCGCTATACCTTCTCTGCACTTTTCTCACATGTGATCTGCTGGGACACTGGGGATGACGGCTGCTGCTGTTCACTCAAACCATTCTGAACACCATTTGGAATTCCTGGACTTTGATGATTGAGGCCAGTTTCTTTTAGGTTTTCAATCCTGCAACACAATGGTGTAAATACACACTTAAACAAAATACATTGTTTTGATACCCTTGGAGAATTGCTACAATACGGAAACAGGACATTCCACCCGGAAACTTATTCTATCACTTAATTAGATCTTTAATTAATCACTGACAAAATTGCTATACACACCTTTGCCCCACATCTCAAGATCTTTAGGTAATAGAAATTTACCAGATTTCAAACTAATAATTGACTGAACACAAACTTCAGTTTGCGAAAAGGAAATTAAAATTTCTAAAACTCGACGCATTTTAGTCGAAAATCATAATACATTTCCTGAGACCTGCTTGCTTTTTAGCAAGATGAGTGCAACCTTAAAGCCACAAGATGATTGATGACTGGCCTGTGTGCACTTCTTAATATTTTCAATTTGGAATTATTCTATTCCTGGATTGCAATATCACAGAAAAGCATTTTTATTTCTTGAGAACTAGCAAAGTAAACAAACATTTGCTAGTAAAGCACACTAAATTTCACTGGTCTTCTGAATTCCAGGCCTCCTGATTACTGAGGGAAAAAAAATGTTTTTCTGTTTTATATGCTATTACTCACATTCTACTTTGATGAGTTATATTTTAAAATTTTTGTTTGATCATATTGTTGTGGTAGTTCATGAAGCCTGCCTCCTTATTTTGCCCCACAGGATGTGTGGGCACCTCTCAAGCAAAAAAGCTAACTGTCTAAGAGATATGTTTACAGCCCTTTGTGGGCTACAGCCAACTACATTATATGGCTAGAATTGTGGGGAAAAAAAAAATTAAATTTACTCTCAGTTTTAGGTAACATAAAACAATGAAAACATGTCTAGAGAACGCACCCAATAAACACACATTTACAAATTCAACTTCATGCAAATTAATATTCTTTAAATGTTAAATAAGCAATAATTGTATCTCTCAGGGGCTAGAGATATCACTTGCTGGAGGAGTCAAAACACTCTGGAATCAATAGTTAACTAAACCTTTTACTCGAACAGTAACTACTAAACATGCTTGAGGGGAGTAATGCGATAACGACACAGACCGCATGGAACTGGGACTTGATTGTGCAGCGTTCCAGAGATATCTTCTCTTGCCAGCTCCTCTATGTAATAGTTAATAAGTGTTGATGATGTTCACTGACACTGATGTGGACTACCATTTATAAACAACCCAGAACTGATCTTAACAGTGCTTTCTCATTTCAAAATGCCATTCGTCACTGACCTCTGGGCACAGGTCTGTTGTACTTCATGGGCAAGCTTTTCACTTCCAGTATGATCTTGGTTCAAATGTCGACGAAGTGCAATTTTGGCTGGAGAAAATCTGGTGTAATCAGGAAGAGAATGACTTGGTAATCTGTCTGCTTTGTGTTTACTCAGAATGTTTGGGATACACAGTCCATTCTCCTGGTCTGGAAACACAGTGTTGTATACATTCTGTGATTTGGAAGGAGGCCGGTTTAAAGAACTGTGAATTTCAAAAGGAGTTGCACTTCCATTAATAGAGAGTTCAGGACTCAGACCATTCATATTTGCCATTGGAATTTTAGGACATTCAATCTCCAGTTGATATCTGTTTCTTTCTGCATCCATCTCACAGTTTTTGTTTTTGTGGCGCAGCTGAAGAGGTATGTCATCTGATGGCATGTATGACTTCAGCTGTATTAACTCTTGCTGTCGTTGACTCTTCTCCAACTCCACAATGCTGATCTAAGAATTGTCAGGGAGCAAGAAAGGGGGGAAAAAAAAGCAAATCAACATGGTTAATCTTGTATCTCCATATGCTTAAATTACCACAGCATAGTTTCACATCTAAAGTCTATGAAAATGCAGGTGAAATGGCCTTGAAACATGTTGGATTTTAGCTCAGCTATTAGCGTCTATACATTGTCAGCAGTGCTGTATGGGGAGCATATTACCAGAGCCATCGCCTCAGAGACATGAAAAATAAAACTATGAATTTCATATTCAGATCAACGTGAAAATCATACATTTTATACACAACTAAGTGAAAAAAAGGTACAAAAGAACACATCAAGCCTGACATCTCCATGTAAGAATGCTACAAGTCAATTATTATAACATTTCATAAAAGTGCTTCATATAAAACAATGAAATAATGGTCCTTGAACAGAGACGATGAATACAAACAATATAAAACTGATGCTAAAAAAGACAAATAAATGCAAATAAGGGGTGCTTATACCATTAACAGTTCTCTCATAAAACTGGACTTCCTAAAGACAAATCTGTTAAGTTTCAATAAACAGTGCTACTGGATGCCATCCTTTGTTTCACATTAGGATCCCCCACAATTTGTAGCAGCCAACACAAACACTCTGCTAATACTGATATAAAAGTAACTATTATTTTCTGAGCAGCATTAATCATAAATTGACTTTAATCACTGTCCCAAAAATGTTTCATTTGGTTCAAATGCACAGTAATAATACCCTATGATGCACTGCAAAACAGAGGCTCACACAAAAATTCTATTGTAAACCTCATGATAACTGGCAGCAATCATTTTACCCATTTCCTAGTCAATACAATGTCAAGTGGTTGATGGGTGGTATTGGGGGCATGGGTGCAAAGTGTTCAATTTAACATTTGCAAGACTGGTTAACTTCTCAAATAGACCATGAAATTTCCCCAAGATTTAATTATTCTTATCTGGGATAAGAAAAACTTTACTCTTAAGTTACTCAACATCTTTAAATAAAAGATTAACATTTCTCAAATGTTTTAAGTTCAGCAACGGCTGTTAAAATCTCGGAAAACAGTTTCATCAATTTCTAACTTCATGCACAGGACGGTGGAGAAAGACTAGAGACCTGTTAATAGTAATTAAACAGGAAGCAAAAACCTCCACAATTCCTATAGCTACAAAACCTCAAGTTAACTAAAAACAACCATTTGTGCAAGAGGAACTTAGCCAAATCCCATTCTTGTCAGCTTCAGTATCTGACAGATACAAAAGCAAAATTTCTTCTGGCTTTAGAAATGACTAAAGTAAAAGTTTGTTGCTATCTTACCTGAAGTTCTAAGCAGTGCCTTTGTTTTTCTGAGATCTGGCTCTTCAAAGTTTGTTTCTCCTTCAGCAAATTGTCCAAAGACAAAGAGGACCAATCCAAATTTAGCTCTTCACATCGGGCTTTCAGCTGTAACATTGGTGACCCAAGTAAAAAATACATTTCATCAACCTTGACCAAAATAAAATGTTGCCTTTCAAGATTCTTCGTAACTTAAAATTACAGTACCCCAAACTCTCTTCGGGTCAACTTAAGTAATTTCGTTTTAGAAATGCTGCACAGGGAAACCAAACCTTTGTTGCTAGCTAGACCACTTACTGTCTTTGAGGAGCTGCATGGGAATAAAATAGTGGCTTTTTCAGTTTCTCCCTCTAAGGCAAAGCTGCACACCTCTACTCAGCAGCTCACAACAAACTGATGGCAATCAGAATGGAGCCCAAATAATTCATTACATTCTTTGGAAATAAGTTTGCTTTGTAGAAAACCATAATCATATTGCAAAAACATTAGTGTATCCAACACTACATAAAATTTAAAAATCACAGCTCAATCTAACAATAACTTGTATTGTAACATATGTCTTCTAATTGCAACTCACAACAGGGTCAAGTGGCTCAGCCTGCAGCAAGATTCAAAAATATAATGCTTTTAATTATATCCCACTCCAAACCCATGAAATAATTACCAGCTGTAGACTGTGTTTCCTGAGATCACCATTATCCTTTTCCAGCTGCTTTGTCTGTTCTTTTAGCTGCCTGTTGTGAGCGATGATCTCTTTCTGTGCTTGGAGTAAGTCATTGAATGTCATGGCCTTTATACCCAACTGCAGAGGATAAAACAAGTGATCAAAAGTATAAATTTAACATGCTCCACAATTAAGAAGGCTCTTAACAAGATACTTAATCAATGCACATGCATCTTTTTGATTTGTTCAATTAACTTTCAGCAAAAGATTTCGTTCCAAATTCTGCATCATATTTTTGACTCAAGTAATTTGGAAAATTAACTTGTTTGTTGCCGCATTTAATACAGTCTGTTGATTGGATCTAAAACCATGCAACATAGCCAAAGCCATTCATAACATTGTTTGTTCAGTAAATACCCATCTTGTACTAATACTTAGTATTTTTCAGTTAAGGCAAAGTTGCAAATTTGCAATATCTGACACCCACAATGAAATGGTACATTGGCAACTTTCGGTAACAGTGAAATCAGCTAAAACATGGACAAGGCAACACGCAGTCCTGCCTCAACATAAAATTAGGACAAAATTAGTAAACGTTATAGTCAAAAAACTACTAAATTGAAATGATTCACCATATATTCTCGTGGAAAGGTCAGATTTAAGATTTTTTTAACGCTGAAATTAGGGGGTCAACTTATACACTAGGTATTGTTTGAGGGAATGAAATTGATGCTTGGCAGGAGTCAAAAAATGGACAAACAAAAGCCAGATCTCTATATAAAATCATTAATGACAAAAGGAAAAAGAATTATGGCCAATGAATATTTATCTACAAAATAAATGTCTCCATCCTGCCTGCTACGGTAAAACGGTACTGTCATACCATATTCCAGTTACCAGCACCATAAAACGCATGTAGGTCTACACATATGTAGAAAACGTTATTAGGCATACCAGCACGTGGTCAGGTCACCTACTGGGGATATTTGTACAACACACAATTCATGAAATAAAAACAGCAGTAAAAAAATGAAAAAAAAACTGGACTGATAGTATTTTATTAGAAAGAGATCATGAAACTGTTAATCATACATAATAAAAAAACTTTACAAAAAAACTGATAGATAGAAAAACTCTTCGCACCATACATCACAAATATTATGGATAGCTGCTAAAATAAGTTATCGATACATGCAAAAGTCCATTAGAATCCTTCAAATTCACGGTCCTCATCAGTTACACCACTGAATAATTCATTCCAGTCGTCTGGGTCAAACATATCATCGTATGGATCATCTTAATTTGCACTCTCAAGGGGATCAATTGATTTTGTCATCACTTCCATTTGACCATAATTAGCCATATTCCATACCATCTAAAAGCATTTACAAATATTTTGAAGGTTTTCACAATAATTTCAGTTTTCATCTCCTTCCAGGACTCAACAATCCACTCACATACAGTTGCAAATGATAGGGTGGCAACATGCATGTTCTTTGTGAAGTTTTTTTTTTCCCCATTCTTGCATCCAAGTGAACCATTTCTTCAGTCCTAAGTCCTTTAAAGGTTTCTTGATTCTAACATCCAGTGGCTGCATCATGCTCATAAGACTTCTAGGAATTACTGCAAGGACAGTATTAAGTTCGAAATTAATTGATAACATTTTTCTCCATGTGATCTGAACATATCCCAAACCAGTAAGCTTTTCTCCTTTCTAAAGTCCACCTAGTCACATATTCCAGAACTCCCTAATCCAGCCATCTTCATCAACCACCCTTTTCCATGGACGAGGACAATGCCTTTCAGAAATTTGTCTGGGCAGAGGTTTCTGCTTAAAAAAAAATCACCAGAAGCCTTAACTCTGTTCCATCTGCCATACAACCAAGCACCACAGTGAATCAACTCCTTTCAAGGCCAGCAATCTTAACCAAAACTATTTTTACTCCAAACTGGTTCACAGTTCTTTCCCTGGCACATCAAAGTTCATTGGGGTTTTGTCCATATTGTCGATGCATGAGAGCCTGCACCTGTTTTTCTTCCAATTTCTGATTACAAAGCAATGGAACCCAATTAACCTATTAAGTTCAGCTGATAGACGTTGGGCAATCTTGGTTTTCTATCTAAGCACTAAATCATACCTTTTCATAAACCTACTGTACCATCAGCACTGGCTTTTTTTTTTCAATTTTTTTTTCATTTCATTTTTGGCACATTTTCTTATACATTGTCAAGTCATTATGCTTCCGTTCTAACGACATGGAAATACCCAGTCAGCAATCTTTTCTTCTAGTTGTGGCCACTTGTTCAGCTTTCTTCGGTTTGCATACTTCTGTTTTGGCATAGCCTTTAACTGTAAGGCTTTTTTCCTCCAAACTTGAACAAGTTTTTCATAAACACAGGACTTCCCTGCAGCTATGCTATTTTGTTTTTCTCTGCAACTTTAATAACTTTTAGCTTAAACTGTGCTGTATACTTGTTTCTTCATGATGCCATTTTGTCAGAAGAATTTGGGAGAATTTTACTTTAAGTTCAGAGTGCAACTGTATGCAATACCTACTTCTAAGAAACTGAAGCAACAGCAGGAAGACAAGGTCGAGGCCTGCTACAAGGTACTGCAGAAATTTGCATGCACAAGTCAAATGCAAGTTTTCCATAAATGAATACATACAGTATATATAGTTATCAACATTAATTGAAAGATTTGAAAATCACAGTGTGCAAATATATACTGGTGCGTGTAACATGTGATGGCACAGGTATTGTATTGGAATCAAAAATGTGCAAATCATTCCCTTTAAAAGGCTGCATATATAGTCAGGAAGAGGCCCCTGAAAAACTAGAATCAACTTATACAAGAGTTATATGGAATAGACCACTTTTTGGCCAAAGAAAGAGGTCGACCTATAGACAAGTATATACAGTATATCCATGAAGACAGTAGAAGGAAGCAAAGTTTCACTGACAAAAATGGTTAACGTTGGTCCCTTTTATTTAAAAATCAAAGAAACCCTAGGCAAATCATTCAAACAACTCATGAATAATAAGTAAAAAAATATGCTATGTGAGATTAGCTTTCCTTTTGTTGATAATTTTGTGAAAACCATTTTATGCTATACTCTAAAACAGTATTCCAATTAAATTAGTTGTGAAATAGTACTTTTTATACTTCTTGGTTTAATATTCTGCAAGCCTCATTCAAGATTCTCTTTTCGCTGTTTGATGTTTCTTGACCTCTTCACAGATGCCCTGTAGCGAGGACAGCGCTAGAAGAAACATTAGTTTTAGCTCATCACAACTCTATATTCCACAAGAAATCCCCTGGGCAGATATAAGAGATGAACAGAGAGCATCATTTCTTCATGGCTGACTGTGAAGGCTGAGCCACTGCTTCCAACGCAAGTCTTTACATATTGCAAAAGTGCCCATTTATCTTTTTAAAATGTTAGGTTGGCAATATGGTAAAGGTTTCTATTCCATCCATTGCATCAAATCTTCAATGAAGGCAGACAAAATCTCAAATGGCTAGGGCTAAGGATTCACAAGTGAAATTCTTCTTACTGAAGGGCAGTTGAATCTCAACTCAATTAACCTTGAGGGGTATAATTACAGCCAGAGTCATAGAGCCACACAGCATGGAAACTAACCCTTTGGACGAACTAGCCCATGCCAACTATATACTTTTGGACGAACTAGCCCATGCCAACTATATACTTTTTCCATGGGTAAAGATGGGAGCACAAAACCCAAAAGAATAACAGAATTTGTTGTGTCCAACAAAAGCAACCAAATAGACAATGCCCTTTTTGTCTCTAACATCATGACTTTTCCTCAGAACTCCAAGGAGTTGAACCATTTGAAAACATAAATTTCTCTTTTGCTGATAAAATGGAAAACTAAATCCTATACTTCGAAAACCTCCCTGGCTCAGTAACTTTCAAAGTTAGAGGTAGGCACATAACTTATACCTCTTCAAGTTTTTGCTGAAAAAGAAGCCTGACTTCTTCTTTCTGCGTCTGACAGTGCCTGAACAATTGCTGCGCTGTTCCGGTCAACTGCATGTTCTTCAACTGCAAAAAAAAATTACTGTGTGTTAACTGCAACCTGAAGGGTCAGCATTTTCTCAAATTCAAACATCAATTACATCAATTTGTACACCAAGTTTGACCATGCTAAGGGTTGTCATGCTAAAGTTAATTTGCTTTTCCTTTAAAACAGAAGCAATGAAACAAGAGATTTTCTCAAGGATCATTTTAGAAAACTCCTAGATTTCTCCTAATGGCATGATTAAGCATGAACTTGAGTTTCTTGACATTGCATGAACTGTCCTTTCTGGTGAACATGCCAAAGGAAATCAAGTTCTCTGCTCCACTTAAGACATCAAATCAAAATTAAGACTCTGATCACAAAAAGGAATTTGTCCTTTGCACAAGTACCTGTAGAGGGCGTAAATTATAATGGATTAAAACCTCAGAGCTGTAGAGGAAGTGAAAAATGGGAGAGTGAGGAAAATAAAAAGCATAGGACCAGTAGGGGTGGGTGAGCAAGGTGGTGGTGGTGGTGATGGTGATGATGGGGGAGGTTGTTCACAACAGAGCAGAATAAAGTGACAGGGTGGGGAACAGGAAATAGAAAATAAAATTAGATATGGCAGTGCTTGTCGGGTGCTGGGCAGTTAGTGAAGTTTTCATCTGGTAAAAGAACTTATCAATTCCACTAACATTCACTTTCGCCAAGATACTATGCAGTAAACTTAACCTTCACTATTTGGCCATACATAGCTGCATGCTCAACTTTGCATCCAAAAGCTTTGACAAGGTATCCTGTCCTTTTAAGCAAATCATACAAGTTTCACTGATTATCAGAATTTAATGAAGAATGACCAAGTGTTGTACCTTTTCCTGATCCAACAACTGCTGTAAGTTTGACTTGTACTGAGGTGTCTTCATATATGCCATAAATTGAAGATACTGTAACCTGAAAGACTCTGTATTTGACCAAGATTAGTTAATACATTATCTTCTTTAAAATGAATACATCCCTAAAATTAAAACATTAAACTGAAAAAACAACTTCATATACTTGGAAGAAAATTTTCAGAACGTTAACAGTATTTTGAATTTTGAAGAATCCAGAACACTTGGTGATTGATTTGTTCAACAAAGTAATTGATGAAATAACAAAAGTTGTCTTTCCAAGTACTTAAATGGAAACTTTAGATGAAGAAACATTAATAGTCGAGCAATAAAAAGGACATGTAAATCAAATTCAACAACTGAACAACAGAATTTAAAACTGGTCACTTCTCCAAGTACTGCATCAATACAATTTACACAAGTGCACTTTGAAGAGGATGAGTATTAATGCACAATGTACTCTATCACTCCATACTAATGTGTGTCATCTGGTAGAGCCACACGGTTCTTCCCACAGTCAGCTTTCACTCTGGCAACATACAAAGCAGATGCAATAAAGTAAAATAACTGGAGGATAAAATCAGAGTCATAGTTACAGCAGGAGGAAACAGCAAGGCAGTCCAACATCCAAGGAGTGATAACTTGACACCAAAGAAAATAATTTATGGGAAACTGCCTACCATCACCAAACCTCAAGTACCAGAATTCATCCTTACAACATTCCATTCACTGCATCCATAGGGCCAAACCTCACTGATCAAAAGTAAATCACATATTGTGGAATTAGAAATAGTACCCCATTCTTCAATCTCCTTCAACCTTTCCACCTTCTTATAGCGACAATAGCAGCCTGAGCCAATATATTTTGGCTGTAATCCACCATCGACACAGAATCTATTCCTTGCTCAACAACAAAAAAAAAAGAAAATGAACAAAAGACAGACATGAACTAACTAAAATTCTTTGGCCAACTACCAACTCATGCTATTCATTCCTAATAAATATATCCAGCTTCAAGTCTGTGAACCCAGCTGGTGATCATCTCAAGCAGCGCTAGGCATAACTAGCTCACTTCAATGAGTTTCTTCGACTTTTGCAATATTTTTCACTTGTACAATTTATCTTTTTAATAGAATATTAATTGCATGCCTTCATGACCTCAAAGATGAATTTTTCTCAACACACAGAGTTATACATCATGGAAACCGATCTTTCAGTCCAACTCGTCCGACACTTGAGATATCCTAAACTGATCTCGTCCCATTTGCCAGCATTTGGCCCATAATCTTCAACATCTTACAGTTGGCGTCCCAGCTTTAACCTCCATAAGCATTAACTCATACCAACTGCATGTTGCATATTCATCCACATGAATATTTCAATGTTGTCTATCCTTTCCCAACTCCACTGACTAAGTGCTGCAGCATTGCCATTTCAAAATTTGAAACTTTCTCTAATTCTAGACTTTGTTCCACAGTCCCTTTGCAATTCTCCACCACCCCCAATCCTTGCACCAATACCTATGCTTGCTCCCAAAATCTTTGCAATTCACCATCAGCAACTCGCTTCCCTGCAAAGTGATGGAGAATTTTCTACTCTGTTCCTTATGATTTGCTGCTTTTCACCAATCTCTCTAAAATATTCCTTTTGTTCTCCCATTCTAGACTAACTTCATACTTCTTTAAAAAGGTTTAAAGGTGGAAAAAAAAGCAACATAAAAACTTAATCCTAACTTGGTTCAGATAGATGTAATGGAGTTAAAAATAAACGCAATTTTACCAGCAGCATCCCATGTGGTTGGGTTATACAGAAGGGGGATACACTTTTGCCTTGGAGATTGTAATCTTCAGCCAAGATCAACGAAGGTTGCTCAGCTTCAAAGGTCTATCCATTCATTTGGCCGTAACAGAGACCTGTCACATTGCATCAGTTTCTGGTTAATAAAGCACAAGCAGTCTGATGGATTTTATTCCTGCCAGCTTTCTTCATAATTTTAAACCAGAGCAAAAACAGGTCAGCTGGTTTCATCCACCAAGGAATCATTACTACTAACTGTACTTAAACTCACTTTTGCTAAGGCACGAGGGATAAAAGTCCTGTGTCCCAGTATTCAAACCAAAGCTTCAAAATAAAAAAAAATAACTATTTTAAAAATAAAAGATCTTTGACCAGCACACCCGAATTTACAATCAGCACTATTTCAGCCGACTTCACATAAGCTCATGTCAATGTGGTAAGCAAGCTACAATCAGTATCTACAGGTCAGTGTTACTAATCCTCAAACACCAGTGACTGAAATGTTAAGAATCTACTTGGCTAATGAAAGAATTTCTCACTGCAATTGTAGCATTACTTAAACTTAGAGAAGCTCTCATGTCATGTCAATAATTCAAACATTATCCAAGTCACTGGCATTTATTCAAACTAACAGGCCCAAAAAATGTTAATTTCAATTTCCATCTTTGGTTCCTTTCACATAATTTCCAAGAAATTGACTAACTATTTATTGCAACCATTTACACCAATTCCACACTCTTGTTGTACAATTACATAGGCACAGTTTTCAATCCATAACCCTGCTCAAATCATGTGTGCAAATATACACAACTTCTTCCTCATGTCTATTCTTGAAGTAGTTAAAATGGTTAGTTTTTGTCCTGTAAATGAATAAACTAAGGTTCTACAGTGCAATTTGCATCGTACTTCAAACATTTGCTCCATAAATGGAAACCAGAGTTGCAACATTAAATACCTGTAAATCTGATTTGTAAGCAAGGGATCTAAGCAGCATTTCAGAGAAAAGGACAAGTTATGACAGTTTGAGACAGTGTGGCCAACCTGAATCTAACCTATTTTGGGTTGACAAGATACTTTTGTGTTTTCCAGCAGATAACAGAAGGTATAAAATTAATTAATCGATTTTCTTAGACACATCAAAAGCAAAATGGATACAATAAGCACCAAAATCTCGGTGATTGATACAGGTTTGTTAACCAATGATCTCCAACTTCAAGTTTGAAAGCGACAGTGACAGCATTTTAATTCCAACTGGAGAGGAACAAAGTTTACAAAAAAAAAGGGAGTTAGGTTTCTTCAAATAGAACTGAAGATGCAAATGATCAATTAAACTATATGGCTATAATTACATCAAGTAGGTCCACTCAAGAACTGGACTAGAGAATTATGTCTGGTGAAAATAATTGGAAAAGGCTGAAGAATTGGGCAATTTGAACTCTTGTAAAAGTAAAGTGAAGTTGCAGTAGTTAGAAAATGGAACAACAGTAGCAGAGGTTAAACAAAATACAGAGGAACCTCGAGTATCTGAATATCAATTATCCGAATTTCAGATTACCCCAAGGCGATCTCAATATCTCAGTAGAACCATTACATCAAAAGAGCTATTTCAACCTTGATCTTGTCTTTTGTTTACAATAATTAAAAATGAACTTGGCTTACTGAAATGCTACGGAGAACAGTCCTGGACGTGGATGGGAGCCCAGGCACGGTCTCTAAATGACTGACCTCTCTCTCTCTCCCCCACACTTTCCCTGGAGGTCTACAGAGGAGTGAACCCTAAACCCCCCTTCCCTAGATAATCTCTCCAACATTGTCCTGTAAATGGCAGAGGTGGAACTTTTTTAAAAGTTGCAGCAAAATGTTGTGCGCATGCTGTTTGAAGACTTACCCCACGAAGGCAGCAGCAGCAGTCTTACTGGGGTTGCGGGTAGGAGAAAGGAGGAGATTGGGCCAGGGTTCGGAGAGTGGGCAGAATTGGGGACGGGGGCTCACATGCGGTGTGCTACTGCCTAGTCTCCTGAACAGGGAGCAGACTTACACAGAAAACTCCCGAGCCACAGAGGAAATCAATTAACCGAAGAATCAATTAACCCAACGAAATAACGCCCACCCATTTCATTCGGATAATCGAGGTTCCTCTAATTCTGAAGCCTTGATAACTGCTTGAATAGCAGAAAGAAACAACGATTTGTGTAATTAAGATCAAATAGCCATAAAATTCCATGTAGACAAATATGAAAATGCAGCAGTACATACCTAGCAGCTTTTGTAGTGCAGGTGGTGTAGGACCCAGTAAAAACTGATTGGGTGAATAGCGTTGCACTTTGGGAGGTAGTTGGTAAAATGGACTATGAGGTGACTTGTACGCATCTGAAAAATGAAATCAGCACAAAATTTTCACAAACTAACAGTTACAATCAAGTCTAAACCTGATGGCAAAACAAAATATCACTCAGGCTTGAATACAAATCATCTCAACTAAATCATTTAAAACTACTAAAATATTACTGCAATACCTGCACTAATCATATCTCCAGCAACATGAAATTAGCACTGGACTTCATCTGTGCAATTAGAATATTTGTAACAAAAAGCTTATCTTATAATGTTAAAGTACAAAATTAAAAAAGGAAATAATTTCTCATGCCAATTAAGTACTTTTTAAAAATTCAGTTTCCGTCATGAACTCCTGATTAACATCAATATTTTAAATGCTATTACTGTCCACTTCCATTTATGCATCCAGATTGTCCTTATTCTAAAATTTATGTATCTTCTAACATTTGATATAAGATTCATCAGCAACCACTCAAAAAGTGAGGAAATTTAGTGATCACGTATCTTTATAAACGGGTAATAAATACCACATTCTGATAAGGATATCCTTTTAAGTGGGGACCTGCAATCTGTACATATATTGCGGAAGAGAATGGACATTCAAAATATGCAGTATAAAGTACAATTTTAAAACTATAGGATAAATCAGTGAGCAATCAGGTTAACATCCAAGTGCAATAAAAGTTCAGTTAATCCTTTTCAAAACTTGCACAGAGAACCTCTCCCAAGAATCATTTAGTTAAGTTGTGGAACAACTGAAGGGGATTAGTTCACCTAAACTATGTACTATTCATACATCTGTAAACCATTAGAAAGGAGGAGAAACATTCAGGACAGCCACAAATGAAGCTTCATATTAGTCAATTAAAAAATATTCACTCCAACTGGCTAAGAAGCAAAATTATCAATGACAAATTTTTGAGATGTATCTTGCAAGAACCCAAAACAAATATGCTGACCTTTCTTGGGTAAATTCAGAAGCCTATTTCATTACATTTTAAATGAGTGAACACAACTCTAACATTTAAGACAACACACAACTACAGGATTTTTAATTAATATAAATACAAAAAGCACAAACTCAGCAGATCAAGCTTTAAACTGTCGACCCATATTGAGTAAAACAAATTGCACCTAAGGTTTAACTTACCCTGAGGTGAGGATGCTGACAGAGTCTGCGCATGTAAAAGATCCAGTGCAGATTGATTTGTCTTGGTATTCCTTGCAGTGCTCATTTTCTTGGGGCGGCCTCTTTTTCTAACTGCAATTCTCTTGCTTTTATTAATTATCTTGCTCTTCCGTGGTTTCGCAGGTGAAGATGCTTTTTTGATCCCGGTTACCCCAATTTTATCCTCTTCAGGACCAGAATCCTGCCAATGATAGTGTCACAATTATTAGACAAAAAACAAAATACAATATCCATTCACTGTTAACACAGGAAGTCACGACATACTTGTGATTCTAAGTGCATAATGCTTCCTCTACCATATTCCAAATGTTTTCAACCGTGCTAATTATATTAAGTCTGGCAGTTCAAAGGTGAAATAGGCCCCCCCCCCCCCCCCACCCCCCCCCCCCCCTCCCCCCCCCCCCCCAGTCATTTAAATATTTAATCTTTTTCTGACTCAGCACCATTTTGATAATTAAAAAGTTAAATTAATCTACACAGTAAGCATTCAGTTCATCATCATAAACATCTGCAATAGTTCCAACCTGAAATAAATCAAGGAGGAGCAAATTACATTGTCAATGATGAACTGCAAATTACAGCTCCCAAATAACTTTTTGCAATGGCTTCAAGGTTAGACAATCTGCTAAAATGTATTTCATTCAAATTAAATGTAGAACATACCTTGGTTGGAGTCGTTGTACTACTCTTATTTTCTTTATTTTCCTTTTGTTGTCTGCGTCTAGCTGCCTCTTGTTCCTCCTGTAAAAATTGTTACAACTATAATTCTAAATACATAAATGAAGTGCAGGAAGAGATAGTGGGAAATTGGATTTGCAACAGATTTCAGATAATTATACTTGCAGAATCCAAGAGAGAGAAACAGACATGTTACATTAAGAACCTTTACTAATTTGAAATACATGAGGTTTGCACACAGTTGGCAACAACTTTAAAAAAGACTCACCCTGAGTTTTGGATTTTTGAGACTAGAAAAGTAGTTTTCAAGCTGAAATGAAAAAGAAAAGAAAAGAAATGTTTTGTTTTCTTATTGTTATGCCTTTAAAAAAGAAGGTTTCATTGCCAATTAGATGATCTGGCAAACAGGCTAAGGATCCAACAAAAGCCAAGACAGGTGTACCCAACCCTTTCAATCCAAGCCCAGGCATACTTATCAAGAGAAGGAGAACCACACTTAAGACCACAAAAACACTTAGTTCTAGCAGCAAGATCCATCTCCCTCAAGAAAGTGTACCATCTATGAACAAGACATTTTTTCCAGATAGAAACGCTATACAATATTTTTCGGCTCTAAGTGTAACTAAAAGAAATCAGACTTCTTGCAGTAGGCCATGCTCAACTCACTGAAAACTTCCACAATCAGCCCAGCCAGCGGTAACAGTAGAATCCTCAGTACTTCAAAAACAATCTTGACATTGATTCAACCCATCCACATTCCCTTTTATATTAAACTGAACTGAGACACATTTTTCAGTAAAGGAGGAAAACTGGAATTGCTATGATGTATAAAGTTACTATAGCATACATAGGTCAAAACTCTCTACTGGAAATAAATCAATTTATACATAAGAGCTTGAAGATTTCTGGAAGGAAATGCAGCTTTAAAAAATGAAAAGTTTAAGCTCTCCTTTTTGTACAATGTTTTACCTTCTGTAGCATATTTCTCCACAACATTTAGAAGAATTATTCAGCTGCAATTCCACCAATCATATACTATTAAAACCACAGCAAGAGTCATGAATGACATCACTCCCTCCCAATGCCGGTGAACAATTACTGACACATACCAGCAACTTAAGCAACACAACATCATACTTACTATTGTCCGATCAATTGTATGCAGGTAGTAGGAGACTGGTTTACCAGTCCATGAAACGGAGCCTCGCAATGGTGATAACTCCACAACTCTCATGATAGTGCCAATGTCTTTAAAGCGCAAAACAAACATGTCTGTCATACATTATTGGAATCTGAACTATTAGATATTACACAAATTGAAAATTGTTTACTGTAACTTGTCCAAATTGCTAACAATGAACAAACTGGAGATAATTGAATAAACTCCAGAATTTGCTTCAATTTGAACAAATATATTCCAATGTGTTGTTTATTCAAAAAAAAACCTGAAAATTTACATCTAATATTTATAATTATCAACATCACTTAAGATGTCAAAGTATTATAAAGATAACTTGCAGCTTAAAAGAGGACACTTTCAAAATCTTGCTTCAAAACAGAATTATAATTTCAACATATGGCAGATTTTTCTCCCATCTATTTGAAGTGTTTTACGTCAACGTCAACAATGCCAAAATCTCAACCTAAACTTCACAGACCACGTTCTGTCCCATGACAAATTCTGCTGGCTCATAATCCATTGTTCACAACTCCAATGTATGCCAGTCATATGGAGTCTAGTGTAACTATCTCACTGATTTAATCTACGACAACTATATTCTAGCCTTGACCATCCATACCCCACACTGGAGCCAAGTTTTCAAATATCTTGGCTCTATTTTCTAGGCTTCCTTCCCTGATCAGGTTTTCAACTCTCTCAACTCTTTGATTATCACCCTATACCAGGCGCCGTTTTATTAATCATCCTCAGATGCCCCCTACAAGACATTACATAAATGCAAGATTTTGCTGTCAATCATATTAAAACTCTATTAAACTCTCAAAAACTTGAGCAACTTCTTGTTCAATGCTAATTAATGTTCTACAATAAGGCATCAAATTGGTAACGTACAGAGAGAGGCTATTCATCCCATCAAGTCTGCACCAACCCACTGAGTCCCACATCTCCACCCTATCCCCCATAACCGCACATTAACTATTCCTAAGCCACCTAGCCAAGACACCCCTGGACACTATAAGCAATGCCCAAATCGATCTAACCTGCACATCTTTGGACTATGGGAGGAAACCAGAGCACATGGAGCAGACATGGGGGAACATGCAAACTCCACATGGACAGTTACCCAAAGCTCGAATTAAACCTGCGTCACTGGTACTGAGGCGCAGTAGTACTAACCACTGTACCACCATGCTTTGCGCCAGTTGAACAGCAACTTGTACATGCCGTTTGGAATTTCTGCTGAAGAGATTACAAAGGGTTGTGTAGGTGACCCAAAGGTGCAATGCATAAAGGGAATTTAAGCATTAAGATCATTTTGATTTTCTGCAACAAAAAAAAAATTCAATTTGGATTTCACGGAACAATACTTGTTCCACGACCAACAGTGACATCAGCACCAATTTCAAATAGAAAAGGGGACTACATGGAAAGGTCGCACAATTAGTAAATATAAAATCTGCTGGAACTAACTTAGGCTAAGAAAGAAACCAAGCTAAAGAAAAACTTACCACTTAAGTTCCGACTGTTTATTCTGAAATTTAATGGTGCAAAGGGTTTGGAAGAGACAATTTTGCCACCTGTAACAATGGTAATTAATGACATTGCTCAAAATGTACTTCACACCTTTTGAAATTTAAACAATGTTCACACAAAATGAAGAATCTATAAAATTCCATTTTTGCATAAAAAGTCTTGAGTGGAGCATAGGATGCAAATTCTACCTTACATTTAATGGCACATTTCCTTACACGTCCATCATGTAAAGCTCCATGGATAAGACTAAACAGAAGCAGACTACTTCCAATTACTGCACAGGTGGAATGTGGTGACACAGGATGATTAAAATCAAGGAAGAAATTTAGGACTGGCTTGAGGATAAATCCTGAACAACACAACCACCCTCTTGTCAAGCCGTTTTAATTTGGTATGCCATCATGCCTGTGTTCACCTATCGGAACATGGAAACAGAAGCAAACTAAGCTGTGGCATAATTTATTCCCAATTTTAATTCACCTGTGACATAGATTCATTAGACCAGGAGTAAGACATTTGGCCTCTGCAGTCGACTGTGCCATTTGCTAAGAATATCACTGTCCAATTTTGGCATCAACTGCCCTTGTCTTTCTATTCCCTCTTCCTTCTGATAGATAAATTCAATCACTGCCTTAAAATTCCAACAACTCTCAGCTCTCTGATAAAGTTTCTCCTGATCGGTCTTAAATGGGAAATCCATTATTTTTCAACTGTCTCCCTTAGTTGTCAACTTGCTCAAAGGGAACCAAACTTACAAGCATCTCTGACTTACTTCTAATGTTTTCTTAAATAAAGATTAAAATTGTACATGGTACTTCAGATGCAGTTTCACAAACCACAGGCTTCTAGTCACAAAAGCAATTTTTGACCTCTCTAGCATTAAGCTAACTTTGGACCCAATTTGCAAAATTTCCTCAGAGCTGATGGGCTCCTACTCAAGAAACTGTTCAAAACACAAACTCTTGTCAAAAGCCTTACTGAAGTGTATGTAGACTAGATCCACTGCACTATCCTCATCCACACATCTAGTCACCTCCATTCATGGGACATAGGCATGCCAACATTTATTGCCCATTCCTAGCTTTCCACGAACTTAGTGGCGAGTGGCCTTCTTGAGCTGTTGCAGTCCACATGCTGTCAGTCGACCCACAATGTCATTAGGGAGGGAATTAAAGGTGTTTTACTCAGGAACATTGCTATATCTCCAAGTCAGGATGGTGAATGGCTTGGAGGAAATCTTGCAGGTGGCGGTGTTCGCATGTTTCCACTACTTTTGTCCTTTTAGATCAAAGTGGTTATGGTTTTATAAAGATGCTCTCTAAGGATTTTTTTTATTTCTGCAGTGGATATTGGAAACAGTATACAATACTGCTTGCTGAGCAAAAGCAGTGGAAGGAGGAATGCTTGCGGATGTGGTGCCAAATCTGTGAAACTGTACTGATCCAGACAAATGGGGAATCTTCCATCAGATTTCTGACTTGTGCCTGAAAAAGCTCTTGAAAAACTCAAACTTGTCAGCAAGTAATGCAAACCTCTCCAAATGAAGATTAATTCTGTCCACCAGAAATTTTTTCCACTACGTTCCCTATCACTGATGTTAGGCTCACTGTCCACTGATTGAGCACCATAACCCTTCTTTAATAATGATACAAAATTAATGGTCCTCCAATACTCTGGCATCCCCACTGCCTCCAGAGATGGATTTCAAAATTAACGTCAGCACCATTATCATCTCATGCCTTGGTTCCCAATGCAGACTGGGAGACCTGTCAAAGATACATCTTCGGTTTGGCATCTTGTCAAAAGCCTTCTGGAAATCCAAGTACATCACATCTTCAAGTTCAATTTTAATCTATGCTGCTCATTAATTTATTAGAATTTTCTGCAAAAGTTGGCAAAGATGACTCTCAAACTATGTTCATTCTGCCTATTAGCACGGAGGCTTTCTTCATGCCATATTACATCCTTAATAAGTTTCTAGTAATGCCTGATAATAAGTTATTAATGTAAAACAATCTGAACCAACTATATAAATAATATACCTACAAGAGCAGGTCAAAGAGGCTGGGAATACTGTAGCAAGTAACTCACTCTTATTTCAAAAAGCCTATCCAGCATCAATGAAGCGCAAGTATGCATGATGGAATACTCTCCACTTGCCAGAATAGCAATAAGTCTTGATCAAGACTGGGGGTGGTGTAAAAGGAACTGCAGGAACAAAAAAAAGGGGGGGCGATTTTGGGTGGGGAGATAAGGTCAGGATAGGTGAACACAGGTAGAGAGTATGACCTGATTGGTTGAGATGGGAGACAACAGTGTGTACCATCTACTTCTCATCATGGCTTCTTCAGTAGCATCTTCTAAAGGCATAATCTCCAACACAATGAACAATAACAGTAGCAGATAGTCAGGAACACCAAAGTCCACCCACTCAAGGCAAACACCATCCTGACTTGGAACTACATCACGGTTTCTTCACGATCATCAAGTTACAATTTTGAAACTTCTTCCTGAGAGCACTGGATTTCACACAACTGTGGCAGTTCAAGATGAATGTTTGACATCACCTTCTGAAGGGCAATTTGACACGGACAAAATTGCTGGTTTTACATCTTGGGAAATAATTTTTTGAAACTACAGTACCATCCAGCTCAAGAAAATAGACTTTATTTGGCAACTATATGCAGTTCTATTCAGTTGTTGTGGTTGTTTGATATTTTCACGTATAACCATGGTATTATCAGGATTGAAAGAATTAATGCAGCAACTTGCAGAATGTTGAAATTTTGCGTAACTTACATAATAAATGTAATATAACATAAATTTATCCATAAAGGGAATATCAATCTGATAACATAAATTAAGTTCAAGCACAAACAAAGATCAACAACCTTGAGATGTCACATTTTAATAATTTTTAACAGGAGAGGATCAACATTGATTCTGGTTTGAGCTATCAAATTTCTACTGATTATAAAAGTTTTAATTATTATTACCTTCCTTCATGTTCGCAAATCGCTCCTTCAGCTGGTGATCCACCTCAGGGCCAAAGGCAAAATTATTCACAAACACGACACTGCAAATTAAGATTTTAAATATAATATTTCATCAACCACAAGATAAAACAGTGTACATTGTAATAATGAATTTTGGCAGTTATTAAATGATGTCCTGATAAATGTCATTAGAAAAATCCTTACATTACTGAAATCTGTTTTGACCAAAAAAAAAAAGCCAATAGTATTTAATGCAATTTACAGAAAATCGTACTGAATCAGTGAGCTAAGGCTGAAGGTCAGTTGTTTCATTTGAATGAGGAGTTACAACATTGACTTCCGTAATCATTATGTTTAGTAATCATTGATCTTGCTTTATACTGGGTTACGGTTATCTTCTTGTTACATTTTTTTTTCAAAAGCCGATGTACCTGATGGATTGTAATGATTGTAACCTTTGACCCGACGTTGGCAGCCGTGTTTCTTGATTGTTAATGATAAATTATAACCTGAATTTCATTTAGTTCAAAAGCATACCTTCACTTCTGATAAGTTTTTTGAGATAGCCCTTTAACCTTTCAAAACAGTTAGCTGCTTTGTTGAATTTAAATTAACACTTCAGCCTTCAATTATCAAATGTGTTTTTTCAGTTCTTGTGCAATTTGAGATGTACAAAGTATTCTATGACAGCAGGTAATAGGTATATAGATACTTGTGCTCCACCTAAACAAAAAGTCTTTTTATGTACACCAATGTAGTTCTTAACATTTAATGCCATATAAAAATGACTTTAAAAAAAGCTTTGATCCCAATTCCTGTATTCTTGTTTCTGTCTGGAAAAATCTTAGAATGTTTACAATAGAACCATGTATAGGCAAACAAAAGAATCCTACAGTTAACACACCATTCCTGCAAAAACTCTGTTAGCTTTATTCAATAGATGATCTCCTTTCAATCTCTTCTGCACATACAAGACCTCAGTCTGGAAACATCTCAGGTTTTTTTTAAAAATGCAGCAACAGAATGACTGAACGAGAGAGTTAATCACAGTTATTATGTATAGTCCAAGTCTGCATAAAGCAAAATATGGCCAGAGGATCAGTTAAGATTTTCTCATAACAGATCCTAGGCTTTTTATCTCAGTGCTAGATTACAACAATTTCCCTTGTCAACACAAAGAGTGACCATAATTTATGTTTTTCATTATGCCTGGAACTTGTAAATAGTGGGCAGCACACTTTTAGCTGACTTTAAAAAATCCAATTGATACAGTTCAATTGCATGGATGCTTAGGACAGAAGCCATATTACCTTTTGCCCAGACGATCTTTGCTGAGGTTTAACCATGGGTAAACCCATTTAAAGATGAATTGGACTATTTTCAGGTGAAGGTTGCATGCAGCCTTTTTTCAATGCATCCACAAATTTTAAAAAACCATCAAAAGGGACTGTCATGCCTATGCTAGAATCTGCTGTCCAAGACAACCTAGCTTTTGTGTTTTCTAAACTAACTGCAGAGAGAAAACTTTCATCTTATAAAGTGCAGCTAAACGCAGTACTCTATGGCTGGAGGCTTGACTTGCCCCAGATACACCAAACACAACATGAAAATAGTTTTCAACAGATGTTTGATCAACCCAAGTAATGTGTAATAATCAACTGCTTCAATATGAGTCAGAGTTACACAGCACAGAAACAGACCCTTGGATCATACTAATCCATGCTGACCAGATATCCTAAATTAATCTCGTCCCATTTGCCATTATTTGGCCCATATCCCTCTAAATCCTTCCTGTACCCATCCAAATGCCCTTTAAATGCTGTCAACTGTATCGGCCTCCACCACTTCCACTAGCAGCTCAGTCCATACATCCACCCCCACCCCAGCTTTGGTGGGAAAAGTTGCACCTTCGGTTCCTTTTATATTTTTCCCCTCTCAACTTTAAAACTACGTCCTCTAATTTTGGACTCCCACACCCTGAGAAAAAGACCTTGTCTATTTATCCAATCCTTGCCCCTCATGGTTTTATCAACCTCTAAAGGTCACCCCTCAACCTTAAACATGCCAGGGCAAACTATTTTTTGTCAAAGATTAGCCAAACGAGTTTGGAATATAAAATCCCAATTTAAAGATGGAAAAAACAATCAAGATAAAGGAAAATCAAGGGCAAATATCTATATATAAATAAGCATGGAAAGAATAAAATTGTACGAATAATGACATAGTTAGTCATGTTTTTATAGAAGGTAACAAGAATGGTAGGAAAACTGTACCCATCTTTTTTTTAATAGATATTTTTATTAGAAATTTAACAAAAATAAACAAAACTCTCATATGCAAACATTGATATACAATTAAATCAAATTTACAATAGCCAAAATTTAACAAAAGAAAAAAAAATACCGAAAAAGAAAAAAAACTCAACTGTCTACTAATCTAACCTACAACTAACCAGAGTGTATATTTAAATCTCTTACATGCTCGGAATGTGTTAACATCAAATGTAATAAAACCCGTATTCGTGCGGGATTCCTCTCCTAAGGGGCCCCGGACCAGCCAGGTTTGTAATCTCAATTAAATAAAAGCCCTTGTTAGGATAGCCGAAATATCTGTATTTATGTAATTCAAGAAGGGCTGCCATATTTTATAAAATAATTCGGTCTTTCGGTGCACCATATTTGTAAGGAAGTCAAGGGGAATACATTCCATAATTAATCTGTGCCAATTTGAAAGTCCAGGGGGGCCCTCAGCCACCCAGTTCACCAAAATATTTTTCCTTGCACAGAAAAGAGAGAATAGAAAATAGTCTCTTCCCGTATATGTCCAGGGAGGCAAAGTTCAAAAGGCCCAAAAGGAGAGATACAGGGTCCGCTTTAATTTCCGTTCCTAAAATTTCTGTCAGGGTACTTGCTACTTTAGTCCAATATCTACGGATCTTATGACAGGTCCATAGGCAATGTACAAGAGTGCCCACCTCTATTTTGCATTTGGGACACATTGGAGATGCTCCTGCCTTAAATTTTACAATCGAACCGGTGCTATATAGGCCCTATGTAGTATCTTCAGCTGGATAGCCTGGGTTCTGTTACAGATAGTAATTCTAGCGTTTTCCCAAATATCATTCCACGTTTCTATAGAGATTTCTAGTCCCAAATCCTGATCCCACGTTTTAAGCAGCTTGTCCATATCTCCCGATACTTCATATGTAGTAAATGATAAATAGTACTGACGGAAGATACCCCCACTGGTTGTAGGACATTACATTCTCTATCTGATTTATAAAGACTATCTAATAACGTAGTCTTCTTCTGTATATAGTCTCAAATTTGGAAGTATCGAAAGAGGTCCATTAAGTAATCCGAATTTCTGACGCAGCTGTTCAAAAGACATCAGGACCCCATCCCTAAATAGATCCCCTAGACATGAGATACCCCTGGATCTCCAGAGTTTAAAAGTGGCATCTGTAAACCCCGTTTGGAATCCCTATGCTCCCACTATCGGTGCACAGGGGGATGTTTTATGTGAATTACCCTCATTTTGCCGCATTATATTCCAAGCCTTGATTGTGTTTAGTATTATAGGGTTTTTATAGTCATCTGTAATGATTTTCCTCTTGCCTGAAAATAAAAGGTTAATAAGTGGGTATTTTACTTGAGAGGCCTCGATGTCCAACCAGATGGATTGTGGATCAGACAAGACCTAATCAGCCATGTAACTTAATAGGGAACTTAACTGATATTTCCTAAAATCTGGGAAGTCCAATCCTCCCCTTGTCTGTGGAAGCTGTAGCTTCTTCAGCTTAATGAGGGGCCATCTATGATTCCAGATAAAGGAACCCAGCCAGCCATATAATTTACGTAGAGCCATCCTCGGCAGCATCACCGGAAGCATTCTCATAGGATACAGGAGACGGGGTAGGACATTCATTTTAATTAGTGCTATTCTACCCAACCAGGAAATTGGAAGGTCTCCCCATCGCTACAGGTCCTGCCTTATCCTTTCCAGTAAATGCACAAAATTAGCCTTACACAACTGACCAAATACTGGAGTAATAAAATTATAAGCAGCCCTCCAGGGACCAAAGAAAGGGAAAAAGGGATCCGTCCACTAAGTGGGGCATCATAGCAAGGCCACCCATTGGCATAGCCTCCGATTTTGAAAAATTAATTTTATAGCCTGAGAATGCACTAAATGTATTAATAACTTGGATTAGGCGAGGTACAGACAGCAGAGGATTACTGAGGAATAGAAGAACATCATCTATATAAAGGGTAATTTTATGTTTACCTGTACCAATCTTTGGGGCCATTATGTTAGGGTCAGCTCGTATAGCTTCTGCTAGTGGTTCGATTATTAGCGTAAATAACAATGGTGAGAGAGGACATCCCTGACGTCAGCCCCTACCCACACTGAAGCTATCCGAACCTAATCCATTGGTAACCACAACTGCTTTGGGATCACTATACAATGTTTTAGATTAGATTAGATTACTTACAGTGTGGAAACAGGCCCTTCGGCCCAACAAGTCCACACCGCCCCGCCGAAGTGTAACCCACCTACCCCTACATCTACATCTACCCCTTACCTAACACTACGGGCAATTTAGCATGGCCAATTCACCTGACCTGCACATCTTTGGACTGTGGGAGGAAACTGGAGCACCCGGAGGAAACCCACGCAGACACGGGGAGAATGTGCAAACTCCACACAGTCAGTTGCCTGAGGCGGGAATTGAACCCAGGTCTCTGGTGTTGTGAGGCAGCAGTGCTAACCACTGTGCCACCGTGCCCATTTGGTAAACACTTGTCCAACGCCAAACCTTTCCAATGTGTAAAACAAATATGACCATTCAACCCTATCAAATGCCTTTTCTGCGTCTCATGAAACTACTACTCCTGGTATCTTTCCCTGATGACAGGCTTGAATCATATTCAAAACCCTTCTAATATTATTGGATGACCTACGGCCCTTAATAAACCCCGTCTGATCCTCCTTTATGATATGTGGCAGTACCCTTTCTAAAATGTTAGCACTGAGACTAGAAAGGATTTTAAAATCTACATTTAGCAAGGATATTGGTCTGTATGACGTATAATCTTCTGGATCCTTTCCTTTAAGGATAAGAGAGATATTTGCCTCTTTCAGCGAAGGTGGGAGACAGCCCCGACTATATGCATAGTTATACATGTCCATAAGTGGACCAGCCAATATTTCTGTAAATTCTTTATAGAATTCAGCTTGAAAACCATCTGGGCCCGGTGCCTTACCGCTCTGAAGTTGCCTAATTGCATCAAGTATTTCTTGGACTGTTAGAGGAGCGTTTAGGACCGATACCTGTTCCAGAGTTAGGCCCGGAAAAGTCAAATTTTTTTTTAAAATGACTGCATCCTCCTAGTCCTATCTCCACAATCCTGCGATTTGTATAACTCAGAAAATTCTCTAAAGATCGCATTAATCTTTTTATGATCATGAGTCAAAATACCCGTACTTTCCTTGATAGACATAATAGTCTGAGGGGCCTTTTTTTTCTTTGCAAGAAATGCCAAGTATCTAGCCGGTTTGTCGCCATATTGATATAACCTTTGTTTTGCAAATAATATTTCCCTCTTAGTTTGAGTAAGCGTAGTGTTTAGAGCTGTCCTAAGAGCCGTAATCCTTCGCAATTTAATAATAGAAGGTCTATCAGTGTATGCTGTTTCAGCTGCTTTTAAGCGAGCTTCAAGCAGACGCTGTTGTTCTCCCTTCAATTTTTTCTGGGTCGCTGAGTAGGAGATGATGGTGAGAAACTTAATAAAGCCAAAGCACAAAGGGATCTGGCAGTGCTAGTCGAGGATTCTCTAAAGGTAAACATGCAGGTTGAGTCTGTGATTAAGAAAGCGAATGCAATGTTGTCTCTTATCTCAAGAGGGTTGGAATATAAAAGCAGAGATGTACTACTAAGACTTTATAAAGCTCTGGTTAGGCCCCATTTGGAGTACTGTGTCCAGTTTTGGTCCCCACACCTCAGGAAGGACATACTGGCACTGGAACGTGTCCAGCGGAGATTCACACGGATGATCCCTGGAATGACAGGTCTAGCATATGAGGAACGGCTGAGGATACTGGGATTGTATTCGTTGGAGTTTAGAAGATTAAGGGGAGATCTAATAGAGACGTACAAAATAATACATGGCTTTGAAAAGGTGGATGCTAGAAAATTGTTTCTGTTAGGCGAGGAGACTAGGACCCGTGGACACAGCCTTAGAATTAGAGGGGGTCATTTCAGAACGGAAATGCGGAGACATTTCTTCAGCCAGAGAGTGGTGGGCCTGTGGAATTCATTGCCACGGAGTGCAGTGGAAGCCGGGACGCTAAATGTCTTCAAGGCCGAGATTGATAGGTTCTTGTTGTCTAGAGGAATTAAGGGCTACGGGGAGAATGCTGGCAAGTGGAGCTGAAATGCGCATCAGCCATGATTGAATGGCGGAGTGGACTCGATGGGCCAAATGGCCTTACTTCCATTCCTATGTCTTATGGTCTTATGGTCTTATGATCAAACCTCGCGTGTAAGCTTTGATGGTCTCCCACATCATTGATGGGTTGCTAGCCGTACCTGAATTAATTTCTAAAAAAGTTTTACATGCTTGAGAGAAGTACTTTACAAATTTACTATCTTTCATTAGGAAGGGGTCCATACACCAATGCCAAGGGGATGTCCCATTGTTCCTCGCCTTAGTTTCCATATATACAGCAGCGTGGTCAGAAATTGCTATACTACCTATTTTACAGGATAATATGGAATTTTTAAAAATTGAGGGGGCAAAAAAATATCAATTCTGGTATGACATTTATGTGGATTGGAGTAGAAAGAAAAATCTCTGCCCTGTGGATGAAGACATCTCCATACATCTACTAATCCTAATTCTTTGTTCAGATCCACCAATTGTCTAGATCTGGGAGATACTCCTGCAGTACTCTTGGGAATCCTATCTATTTCAGGATCCATAATACAATTAAAGTCTCCCCCTATAATTGTATGACGGGCACCAAAAGCCATCAATTTTGAAAAGGCTTCCGTTATAAATTTAAAGGGGTGTGCCGGGGGGCAGTACAAATTTAAAATCCCATATTCCTCTCCATTTATGAGGGCTTTAATCAAAATATATCGTCCAGATTCGTCTTTTATTTGATTTAGGATTTTGGAAGGGAAGTTCTTCCTAACAAGAATAACAACTCCCCTGCCTTTTGAGCTAAAAGAAGAAAAAAAAAAGGCCTGATCAAATCCACCCTGCCGTAATTTCAAGTGTTCTTTATCAGACAGGTGTGTCTCCTGTCGGAGAGCTATATCAACTCTTTCTTTCTTAAGATTTGATAATATTTTCTTCCTTTTGACTGGCGAATTACTCCCCTTGACATTCCAGGTGCACCACTTAACCGACTGATCAACCATAATCATCTGGGCAACCCCTCGGGAGGGGAAACCCTATCCAGAACATCCCAAGCATAGGGTATATAAAATTTACAAAAATAAAGGCTCTCTAATACACTCGCAACAGTATAGTAAAAAACTATTTCTAAATTAAAATAATATAAAACGTATCTAAGTAGAGATTCTTCCCCTTGTTCCCAGGGGGTATCACTTCCTCTCCAAAAGTCCATCATTTCCTCTCCCAACCAATGCCCCACCCTTGACCCAGGTGCTCCTTAATAAAATGAGGAGAATTCAGATATAATACAAAGCTAGAGTTAACAGTGAGCACCCTACCCCCACCCATACCAACACCTGGATATATTTGGTAATGTTAATACAATATATAAACATATAACTATAAAATTACACCCTCAACAAATAATATTTAAATATAATAATACAAAATAACAAGGGAGAAACAACCCCGCTCCTAAAGACAGAGGTAAAATAGAATAAGGTAACCACCTCCCCCTACCAAACCCCCCAGCTTATACATATATACACACACATACATACATAAAATAATAAAAGAAAACAACCGGGGGGGGGGGGGGGGGGGGGAGAAAATCAAATCCCTCTCCCCCACCCCCCATGATAATATTAAACAGTAAAGGGAAGAAAACAAAAAGAAAAAAGGAGGGGGGGGATATAAACCAAAGCGAGGAGGAAGGCAAACCAACATCCATTACCTCTTACAGTTTATCTAAGAGAGTCCAAGAATTCCTTAGCCTTTTCTGGCGATCCAAAGTTATACACGGATCCTTCATGGTTCAAGCGTAGCGTCGCTGGGTAGCGTAAGGAGTACTGAATATTTAAGTCCTTTAAACGCTTCTTCGCCTCGGCGAATGCCTTCCTCTTTCGGACCAGAACTGGAGAAAAGCCCTGGAATAATATGATCTTGGATCCTTTATAGATCATAGCTTGGGGGTCTTTTCCAAGATTTCTAGAAGCTTCTAGGAGTATCTGCCTCCCCCTACAGCTCTGCAGCCAGAACAGGACCGGGCGTGGGCGCTGGTTCGAGCCGGGCCTGCGTATTGCGACCCGGTAGGCCCATTCTACCCTTACCTGGCCTGATCCAGCTTCCAGATTTAAAAGCTGTGGCAGCCACTGCTCGAGGAACACTGTAAGCTGGCCTTCCTCTTCCCGTTCGGGAAGGCCCAGCAAACGATTATCGAGGTTGTTAACGTAATTCTCTAAGGTCCGGACTCGCTGTGCCAGAGTCCGGACCTGACCCACGGCCGATTGCGCTGTAGTTTCAGAGGTCGCGGCCTTTAGCTCCGCCCCTCCGACTCAGCGCTCGATTTCCTGGATGCCTCAGTTGTGCTTCTGCAGCGCGGGCAAGAGTGAGTCCCATCGATTTCGGGACTCCTCGATAAAAGCGTCGATCTTCGCGTCCAGTTTGGAGATCATCTCCACAAGGCTTGTTACCATAGGTAAGTCCCCCGGGACGGCTGTGGACGCCTCTGCTGCAGCTGAAGAGGGAGAGGGTGGGGGAGGGGGTCCTGCTTGCTGAGAGCTGCGGGCTCCCTACCCTTTGGTCATTTTTACTAAATATTAGACTGTTTAAATGTAATACTAAGCAACTAATTAAATTTAACAGCTATTATGAATGATTTGGTGAGTGTGGTGGGGGTGGGTGACCCACTTTACCCAAGTCTTGGGAAGAGCACTATAGACTCAGACTTGCTGTGTCGCCACCATCTTGGATCCCCCTGTACCCATCTTGAACATTTCTCACTCCTGATCTGTCACTTACAAAACATACCAACTTTTTCCATTTAAAAAGTGCTCATTTCAAGTTTTGCACTTTTTAAAATTCCCTCTGTATCTTTCATCTAGTCTGCTTTCAAAATGTAAGAGTCAGAACAAGGCAATGAAGCAGCGTTACTGTCAAAAAGCTTGCATTGCATGATGTCCGAAATTAATTGAGCAATAGTATTGAGCTTTGTCAAGAACCAAATCTTAAGAAACAGGAAGATTTGCACAAATAAGGTTATGAAACAGCTGTGATAAAGCATTTGAACGAACCAGATGTAGTTTGAGATAGCATTCAGAATAGGAAAGAACTAAGACAGTTTTTCATCATTACATTACATTACATTTATAGCTGGCATGGCAATTTTCCGATCTGGTTTTGGAAAATAATCTACAAGAAAAATGACCTCAAAATAGAACATTTACAGGGGAAAGCAAAGTAGAAAGCCAAGTCAGTACCTGGGGGAGATCAAAGTTCAGAGCAGAGACCAAAATTAATGGTTTCTGCTCTTCCCAATATTTAACTAGAGAAAAATATCAGTGCTACATGCCAAGTAAAGAGTCTTGTTGTTTAGCAAAAAATGGAGGATTTAAGGGACATAGTGATAAATTTGGGTGTCATAACATGTGAATGCAATAATCTTCAGATGATGGCAGAGGGGCAAAATGGACTAAAAACACGAGGTAGTCAAAGATACATACTTGGGGGACATTAGAAATAATGGCATGGGTACAGACCAAAAAAAAACTTTGAAAAGTCACAAGTAGTATTAGACAATAATACTACTGCTGCACAATACCAGTCTGAACAAAATAATTTGAAATACAATAGGAGGAACACAGGATTGACCAAAGGACATTACTTATCCCTTTTTGTAAATAAAATGATTTATTCTCAAACATGAGAAAAACTGGTACGTGATCCTCATGCTTCACTATCTTCAGAAGATGGGGTGGAAGACCTGTTAGAATTGCTACAAGTAATATGAAACGTTGGAATGATTTGTTGAGTCACTTCAGCAGGTAGTTAAGTGTCTAACTGAAATCATCTTCTGAAAGACTGAGTAGGGATGGAACTTTCCTTCCCTAAAATCATACGTCTGAAGTACCTCTGTTTTTTATGACAACCCAAGTAGAAAATTGCCACTTTTACTGCAATCCGCTTTAGAGTATGATTTGTCAAAAGTAATGTGAATGTTTCACCATAGTGGGCTTTAGGGGTCATCTTATCTGAAGCACAAGTCAAGTAATGAAAATATTACATGGCTAGTACCATTTTGTTGTTACCTTTGCAGAAAGAGGACATAGGAACTGTAAAATAATTGTAAAATTTGTGCTCAGATTTAACTTAAAATAATGTTGTTTCTTCAGAGTAAAGTTATGGTTCAAGTTCTCACTCAGACATATCTGCTTCATTATAAACATTAAATCTTCCACGGACCAGTGAGCTCAGATAACTTATTACATTATAGCAGAGTTATTGTCGAATACTACTTATAACTTTTCAAAGATTTTTTTGGTCTGTATCCACACCATTATTAATGTACTTTGGGCAGTTTACTAAGTTAAATATTCAACAACTTTTAACAGTGCCTACTAAGTCTTACATGAGGAGGAAGAATTTAATTAATTTTAGGAGTCCCTCAAAAGGGTGCAAGCAGACAGAATTGGAGTAAACGCACCAAGCTCAAATTCATGCAACAACACTGCCAACATCCAGGGCAGTACAGATTCTTTTTTGAAATAGCATGAGACACTTCAGTTGCTACTTGCACTTGATATTTCTCAGTCTTTTATAAAATATCTTGATCTGGATCTCATGACAACTTTACCTCATACTGCTTTCAATAAATATGAATTACAGAGGAAGCTCAATTATCCAAAGGACACGGCAGGGAGTATTTCTTTCAGTTAACTGAATTCCAGATAACTGGATGTTGGATAATATAGTTTAGCCGAACATCAGGTAATTGCGATCCTGCCGGATAACCCGATATTCGGATAATCAGAGTTCCTCTGTATATCAGTGACCTGTATGTGGACAAGAGAAAGCTGCTGTTTTCTTTCAGCAAGAAAAAAAAAGACACCACAAAAAAGATGTTACAGGCTGCAGCTTGACACAGCAAGGCCATTCACTCATGAAACTGATCGTATCCAATTTTTGCCTGGAATTAGAAAGTGACATTCAAGACTCATTTTTAGAACTTTCTCACAAAAAGGATCAAATACAAACCTTCAAGAGCCAAAAATCTTAGTATGTTATCATATGAATTATATATTACTATGAATTGGTCACCTTGTACTTGCAATTTTTTCTTTCCATTCTTCAGATAAGAAGTCACCTCTTTCCAGCTGAAAGAAATAGAAATTGCTCAAATCACAGTATACAATTCTTTGGTATTTGAGGACAAGTTTCATAGCAAGTGACAAACATTCAGAAGCATAACCTCTAAACAAACTTATTTCATTTGTAGTATGTTATTTTGCTAACTTTAATAGCTATTACTGGTTCAGTTCAAACTCTTCTTTACCATGGCTCTCCAGTAATATTCAAAATTTTTACTTCATGCCAGTTTAAAGAGGTCTTCTCCAAACTTCTATTTCAACTTGTCAGCAATGTCAATATGACTTTGGAAATATAAAGCTCTCTTATTGAGAGCTCTAGAGAAACTTTACTACATTCATCAAAGCGAGCTCTTCACATAATATAGATGGGCACAAGGTGCCCCTTCCTTCAATAATAAAATAATTAATTGCAAAAAATAAATTGCAATGAGTCACAGAAAAGTCCATGTCACTTATTCAGCATTTCCAGTGAAGAAAAGATCATGAGTACTTGGGTTTTTCCATCAATAAAAACGATCACTAGTTTAAAAGAAAAAATGTACAGCTTCACAAAAATAGTACTTTTAAAATAATACATACAAGTGATGTTAAAAAAATTCGAAAACATTACAAATGTTGGTTAATCAGAATGGACATTCAGTGTGCAGAAAAAAGGCACAAACCACAATCAATTGAAACATGAATGAATTCAAAACGTTAAACATAATCAGAACCTGCATTTATGTAGCCCAACCTAAAGGTCTTACAGCTTTCTGTCATTCTGCCTCTTGATTCCTAACTTCTTATGTTTAAGCCACATTAAAGACCAAAAAGTGTGCAGGCTTTCTTTCCATGCAGTACTAATGGGGCACAATATTGTCAGAGTGTGCAATCATCTGGACAGACTTAAATAAAGGCTCATTCTACTTGTTTAGTTGGATACAAATTATTTATTGAAAATAAAGGGTAGCAAAGTAGAATAGCAAATTGATATGATTATTCCAAAATATATTGAGCAGAGCCAATGGGGAAGGAGACTGGCAAGCACAAAGAACAGGTGCAGTAGCTGGGTAGAATAGAAAAATGGAAATAGTGGATATGGGACACAAGGAAGAGAGAAATTAGGTAGCAACAGAAAGTCAACTGATTAAGACGAAATAAGAAGGTGGTGCATGAAACAAAACAAAAGTTACCAAAAATCATAATGGGGGGGGGAAGGAGGTGGTCAAAGTGAATCTATGACTGAAAGACAGAAGGAAAATTCTGTTGGAAGCAGCTACATTTGCTGTGTCCATAGTCCCGCTGAGAGAAAATTCAACCTGGTTCTGGGCAGTTCTCTTCTCTGCAGCACCCCAAAGGACAAAAGACAAGAAGTGGAGCAGAAAAAAGAAAGAGCAATAGGCAGAAACATCCAGTTGAGGCTAAATAAAAACTAAAGGACCAGTTGGCCAAGCATAAAAGGAGCCTGCACAAAGAAATATACATATATCGCATAATGTTTCTACAAATGATGAGACATGACCAAGTGTAGACTGAGTTAAAATGCAATGACAGAGCAAGGGACAACCAAACACAGCGCACAGATTAAATGCTGGGGCATTCATAGGTCAAATTTGACTCTAACACCACTGTAAAGTTACATTTTAAAGACAGACAATACACAGATTTAAGAATTTTCATTGGAAAAAATGAGAAACTTTTTCTTAATTTAAATTCTAAGAACTGAAAAACTTTGAAATTTGGTGTCTGAAGTATTACATGAAACAAACTTACTGTGTACTCTCCATATTTTTTGCCATACCATCGCATCCATTTTCTGAACTCTGTATCCATCGTCTGTTAACAGAAAAACAATTACACTCGTTTTTTCTCTTAAACACATGGCTGTTTACAGTATTGGCAGAAATAGGGTTTGATTAATATGTAGAAGAGTCCGAGGCAAGCAATAATGTAATTATAATCTCGGTTGCTGTGTTTGCGTTCTGCGAGGAGTTTGGAACCAGTACAGCACAAAGCATGCGGTTCAGTAAATTTACCATAATGTATAACTATTAAAAGCAATCTGATGCAAGTACATAATTCCTTTTCTTTCTCAACAGACTCTGCAGACCTGAGTTGCGCCAGCAGTGTCTGTGCTAATCAATAAAGTTTAAGAGTAATCTCATGCTTCAATAAAAACTTAGAGAAAACATATGGTAAATAATGTCAAAGTACAACACTGATGATGGAGACAGCTGTCCAAGGTCAATGCCATTTTGTCCACAGGTATTTGAAAAACCGTGAGGCAAGAAATTCCCAGATTTCCCAAGTCTATTGGTCTGACAACTTATCTGTGAAGTGAGATGAAGTAATTGAATAGAATAGCCTTTATAGACTTAGACAAAGCAAGGTAAACAGAGACACACTCCAAAGTGACAGCAAGTCCATGCCAGCTCAGCAGCCTCTGACTTTTCAGAATCATTCAAAGCTGCCAAAAAACCAATACATGCACTTCAATCTGTGTCATGCAAGACACTGTTCCAAAGGTATCCTCAGTCTCCATTTCAAAATAGCAACAGCTCCAGATCTTCTATTTAGTGTGTGCCATTGAAGAAGAGATGCTCATCTGGTAAGTTGGAGAAACCTTCAGATTCCTATCAATCCCTGCTGCCTTCATTTTCATCCCAAGAATGTAGTTACTGAGTGGTTCTGATCCAAGCAAATCTGAAGCTCAGTTTGAGCTTGTACGAAGGTCAGGCACAAAGTTGTCCACCTCACTTAAAGCCCATTATAAATGGGGAAAAGAGGAGAACCACTATTTTGAGGTATTGGCATTGTGATACAAAGAACCAATACCTTTACCACCTTCAGCAATTTTACAAGACCAAATTTTAGAAATCCATCAGATCATCTCCAGAATAAATAAGAATTCAGCAGATTGAACAAGATGACAATAATCTGCAAATTACACATTTTCTTGGTCCTACGACCAATGGTAAGTTGGACTAAAATTCTCGATCAATACATGTGAAAGTCAAAAATTTTACGTGTCCCTGATGCAGGAATAATCATTACTGTGCTACTGGACAACTTAGAATAATTTCACATGCCTTTTCCGATCAAAAGTCAAGATTAGCATCAGGAAGGCCCTACTCTTTAAGTCAAAAGGTCATTTGAGAAAAAACACTTACTTACAAAGCTAAAGTTATTAAGGATACTTTTTCCCTTTTAGAGAATCAAAACAAATCCGTGTTGAGTTGGAAAATGTGTCAAACTCAGTCTTATACAGAATGTACTAAATGTTGCAGCATAGGTATAAGATATGCTATGCCAAACTGACTACTACACTTTCATTCTTGAAAAGTTGATACAGCCTTTCCAGAAACACAAGCTTTCATCTACAAAAGAATGGACAAGTGTGAAGAACTTTCCCAGCATTTCCAAAAGTATGAACATCTTTGAAAATTCTTTTCCAGGCCTGTTTAAAGAGGTCAGATTTTCTCTTCTTCAGAAATTCCTAACAAAGGACACATTCAGGGGTGAACTTAAGGTGAACAGTTTCGTCAATTCAGGGGAACAATTGACATCACTCTTCAGTTCTTTATGTGGTACATAAAGATCCCTGACCTTCTTCCAACATTTAAGAGGCATTTGGATGGGTATAGGAGTAGAAAGGGTTTGGAGGAATATGGGCTGAGTGCTGGCAGGTGGGACGAGATTGGGTTGAGATATCTGGTCGGCATGGACGGGTTGGACCGAAGGGTCTGTTTCCATGCTATACATCTCTATGACACTGACTCTATAATTAACACAATTCTCCATCTACTCATAAGGGGAGACTAATTTGAGACAACAATAACGTAAATGAAGAAAAGCATCAGTCTATTGAAAACATTGGGCAGCACGGTGGCTCAGCAGTTAACACTACTGCCTCACAGCACCAGGGTCCCAGGTTCAATACAGCCTGGGGGGGAATGTCTGTGTGGAGTTTGCACATTCTCCCAGTGTTTGTGTGGGTTTCCTCCCAAAAATGTGCAGGTCAGGTGAATTGGCCATGCTAAATTGCCCATAGTGTTAGATGCATTAGTCAGAGGGAAATGGTTCTGGGTGGGTTACTCTTCAGAGGGTCAGTGTGGACTGGTTGGGCCGAAGGGCCTGTTTCCATACTGTAGGGAATCTAATCTAATTAGGCAAGTTCCAAAAGTTACAGCTTCACAAGGGAGTCACAATAGCTTTCATTCAACAGCACACAGAGCACCTGAGATTGTTCATGAGTACAAGAAGGAGAAAATTCTTCACATGCAAGAAAATTCTTCAGCAGTATGAAAGCCTGAGAATGATGTGATATTTTCGTGTGTGTTCAGGAAATTATTTTTTCCCATGTGCTGTCAATTGTGGCAGTCAATGCTAAGTTCCTCTCATTGCATTTGTAATTCTTTACAGTAACTGATGTAGTCTCTACAATTCTCCTTATCGATCTTACAGTGCAAGCAGCAATGTCTCAAGAGATTTTTATTGATTCTTTAATCTTTGTGCAAGTTCTTTGAAGAAGTCAGTCTATACTCAGCATTTTTGATTCTTATCTTCCTAGCTGAAGGTTAAGAAAACAAAGCAAGACTTTCAAAACATCACTGTCCTGCTCATGCAATTGAATGGCGATACTCAACTATTTTTCAATACTGCATCTTGCACTGTCACAGCTTTTCAACTGAAGACATAGTTAAAGGGCATTAAATTTCTCAGCGCCTAGTGCAAGAGACAGACACTCATTGAGCACCCACCTGTCTTCATCTTGATTCAGCACCTGCTGGTCAATCGTTCTTCCACTGACGTGAGCTTTGTGATACTATTCTCAATCATATTATTGTCATTTCAGCTGCTCTTAGTCCAGTTCCACACTAGCCTAAAAACCATCAACCTCCATCATTTTGAATAACTGGACTAGGGAGATTTGACAAGTCACCACAGTGAATGTGTGAACAAGTGACTTTGCAGGGAAGTGGTGGAATTGAAGATAAAGTCCTAATGGAAATATTTTAAGGTGTTTGTCAATGATGTTAAGAAAATACTTCACTAATAATATTGGAAACAAGGAAAGTATTGGAAGGTGGTGGTGGGACAAGAAAAAGACATAGATATGGAGTTTAATGAATTTGCAGATGATCCTGAAGTAAACAGTCATAGGACCTCAATAGTCACATGCTAATGGTCTGCAGTATAGGATCCAACCTCCTAGCGCACAGCATAAGGCCTCTGTGGCCTTAGCTTCATGTATACTTTATTTAAGAACGTTGCTTGAAAGTATCCTACAAAACAGGCTTGAGCTTGTATGAAGACCCAAATGGTTCATCTCTTTAAAACACTTACCTCTGCATATTTTGCTGGTATCTCTGCCTTTTCTACACCATAGTAATGCTTGCACTGTGTAGCTGCAGCAACTTGCAACACTACTTGACCCACTCCTTGGAGAAGGGAAGGAAGTTGGCAATCAGTACAACTGGCTACACAAATGAGTCACATTACTAGATCATAATTACAGAATTTTCTATTGTCAACAAAAAAATTACTCAAAACAATGACGTTGCAAAAACATAACTGGTTTAGGTGATGGTGTTGGACTGGGGTGGACAAAGTTAAAAATCACAACACCAGGTTATAGCCCAACAGGTGTATTTGGAAGTACTAGCTCCGAAAGCCAACACTTCCAAATAAACCTGTTGGGCGAAAACGTGACTGTTACATTCACACTCCTATCAATTAACCAAAATCACCAGAGACTCAAAATGCTTTGTCAGTTTGTTTCAAAAATAGCTTAGCAAAATTACCAAGAAGAGTGCTGAAGCTTCTTACCACTTCCTAAATCAACAAAAGTGTCATCTTCAGTCATCTTGATCTCATCAATCATTTGAGCAACTAAATCAAAGGATGTTTCTCCATAAACTTCAGGGGAAAATGGTTCATAATTGTTCAATTTCTCTGGATCAGTCACCGAGTGGTTGTAGACCTGTTGCAGAATATGTCGTAGCAGGCCATTGCAAGGCCGAGTGTTCAGTTTCATGGGCTGTGTTGTCCCTTTCCACTGTATTAAATTGGAAGTAAGTTTCAATTAGACCTAAGTTACTGAGTAAATGTGCTTCCAAGTATATACACTTGGAAGCAAAGCTCAACACCCCTGCCACAAAGTGAAAGAACACAAGGAATCAATTTACCTGTGTGCAACCATGTAAGTAATTTGGAGAATTACATGAAATTGATTCTTCATCTAATCCCCAGAGTCTAACAAAGGTGATATCAAGAATATTGAAAAATTCTCAGATAGGAAACTAGCAACTAACAAGCAGGATACATAATTAAACTGTCTAAATTAAAATCTATGGAGCATTTTTAGTATCAAATGAAATATAGTTATTACATATCGTGCAAAAATAAAATTACATTTGAGGCACAAAAGGTTGCTACGCAGAAATTATGAATTTAGTATGCCTTCAAAACTCTAAGGCATAACAGTTGCAATAGCTTTTACACTGAGATAGGCAAGTTAGCAGCTATTAATGGATCACCATCTTTGGGGACTCAAACAGTACACTGAATAGAAGGGCAGGGAATTACTGGCATCTTCTGAATTTCTGAAAATTAAACATGCATATGTAGACTTCAGAAAAAAGTGTCATCAGCTTCAGAGTGATCACAACAAATGACAGCTTTTCAACTATTCCAGCAGCAAGACTGTGCCAACATTTTTAAAAACTTAGGGTAAACCAAAAACTTGTCATTCACATGATTGTTTAGTCTGATGTGGGATGCCAACAACAAAAGTTACCTCAAAAATTCAGTCATTCCTGTGAACAATTAAGAATGTTTCTAAAACGGAAAATTGATTTGTTTTGATAATTTTAGCATTATTGTCTTTCCCAGGGAAAGGCAAACAATTATTTATGAAAATTTCTAGTCAAAGGAACAGAAAGTTCTAACTCTGCAAAAAAATGCTTATTGAGCACCATTGTTCTGTACTCTGTATAAAACGAAGCTAGGACATTTAGAATCAATATAACATATGTGGAAAACTATAAAAGGAGGGACAAGTTTTCAGAAGGCGAGTGACAAAGACAAAGAAAGAAGAGAATATCAGAATAGAATGAGTACACATGAACAATTAATTACCCTTATAACATTACTCTATCACCCACAAAAGTAGGTGTAATTCAACCTACAATACGTACCAATTGTTGAATGCTATCCATGGCCCGGTTGTACTTCTCACATAGCTTCTGCATACTCTCAAAACTGGAAGAAATCATACTGTGAATTATACATTATAAAATTAAAACTTTTAAAATTAGTTCGTCAAGTATTTTTTGTATACCAAAAATATGAAGGAGACCCTGTGGTACTGCTGATAGAAAATGTGTGGAAATTAGAATTTGTGCCTAAAATTTGTAAATGTAATTCTAAATTCTAGTTTTCTACTAAACAGACAGCTATTGATGGAAGATTGAAAAAGATGAAATGTAAAAACTCAGTATTGAATACTTCAAAAGTTTTGCAACATGAAATTGTTGACTTGTCTTTTTCCCCCCCAAGCGTATACATGCTTTCTCAAACTTCAACGTCCATGTTTTCCCACATATGTAGCTTCCCCTTAAAAGTCTCTATTCCAGTTCCATCAACCGAAGTTCTTCAATCACTGAAAGGCATCCAGCAAGGAACTAATTTGTAGTTACCCTCTCCACTTCTTAATCTTCCTTTCAAGTGCAAGCATTTTTTTCAATATCCAATCTCTCTACCTTTTATCACCTTAAAACTTCAGCCTTCGCCGATCCAGTGAACATTTCAAAGTGTACCTCATCCACACAAGATAATCCTGCAATTAGTCACATAGTTTTCTTCTTTTTCTGAAAATACTGTGTACTGAGTCTTCTTAAATGTGGTACAAACCAGGGTTTCGACAATTGTTTGGGATTATCCTTCATTGCTACATTTTTGGGGATTTATGTATCAGTACCCCTAAATTACTGTGCTCCTCAATTCTATTTGGAATCTTTTTCCCCACCAAATGTGTGACCATCTTATCCTTATTAAAGTGCTTTGCCTCACTTAGCTATACCAAAATTCATTTGGCTATTATTAGAGCAGTCAGCAAGTTTATTATCATAAAGTACAGAACTAAGTAAATTGATTTTCAACTGGAATCTATATGCAAATCCATGTGACCTGCAAAGGAATTTCTTAATTCAAAATTCTTAATTTCAAAATTCAGTTCTCAGTCAAATCAAATCAAATAGGAATAAACCAAAACACTATCACTTTCTTGAATACAGCTGTGTATTTTGGACAGAACACAACTGAACCCGGTCTGTAAACCATTGCATTTGCTAATGCTATACAAGGTAGGCTGGAACAAAGGCAGAATTTTGGCTGGTCTTTTTAAAAACACTCAATAGGTTATCTATTTCACTCAAATGCCCATTCATGTGAGAAACATCAGCTTCAAGTTCTGTCAAATGGTCAACTACATTGAAACTCAAGCAAGCTATAGAACATGAACACCAAATTCATGAGTGATGGTGACATAAATGGGCATAACTTAATTAAGAGGAAGAAGCATAGCTGTGATGTGATGTGTCCAGACCAATAAATCAGAGAACGTCACTTCAAATGCAACCAGGAATGTCGAGAATCCCAAATCAGTCTTCAAAATATGACCATTATGTTATCAAACTGTTGTAAAAACCAAAATTGGGTCAAAGTTTCATTCACATCCGTTAGTGAGGAAAACCTGGTGTTCTTTACCCAATCTGACTGACATGTGACTCCACTCTATTTTTGATATTCAACTAATGAACTTTCAAGCCCATCAGTTGCGTCAGTGGTCAGACCCTATCATTTTATTAGGAGCACTTAGGAATTGCTAATAATTACGAGCCTTGCAAGTGATGCAAGCTTTCCATCAATTTGTTTTTAAAAGTCAATTTTGATCAAGACCTGCTAGTTAATCATTCCAGCCTTCATATTATCTAAAATGTCAGTATTAAAAACAGTAGTTCCCATCAGGTAACAACTTATTTAAAACATACATCATTCATTATTACAAAAATGGCTTGTTGCAACATATATATGGGTACATAGACACACTTACCCAAAGCCCCTGAACAATGTTCACATCCTCAATGAAAAGGTGTAAACCAGTTACAAATTTATCACAATCCAGCACAGAAGTCTTAAATTTAAGAACTGCTCTGCTGAATCTTGCAGCTCATTCCAATGCACCTTTGATCATCGTGAAGTTATTTACAATTAAGAAATGATTACACATCAAAATATCACAGTTTACAAAGCACTCAAAAATAAAACAAAAAAAAACACAGAAAGCATTACAAATTCAACTTCACAATCTTGCAGTCAAGAAATGTTTTAGCCCAGTCGAGCCTACAATCAAACCAAGACTCTAATGAAATGGTTTATCTTCACCTGTAGCATTGCCACCATTTCTACTCCCCATTGAGTGTATCATGAACCCACAATGCTTAAACTGAAGTACATTTTGGATATTTTCTAATCAAGCTATTGACAGATGTTTTTACATACCTCTGGTGGAGTTGGGACTCGAAACTGGGCCACCTGGCTCAATGGTAGGGAAACTCCCATGAGAGACATTTCGTACAAACCAAATCAGGGACATTATTGTTGCCAGAATCTTACATGAGTCATAGTCATAGATTCAGAGATGTACAGCATGGAAACAGACCCTTTGGTCCAACCTGTCCACGCCGACCAAATCAAATCTAGTCCCACCTGCCAGCATATATCCCTCCAAACCCTTCCTATTCATACACCCATCCAAATATCTTTTAAATGTTGCAATTGTACCAGCCTCCACTATTTCCTCTGGAAGCTCATTCCATACACGTACCACCCTCTGCGTGAAAAGGTTGCCCCTTAGGCCCCTTTCATACCTTTCCCCTCTCACCCTAAACCTATGCCCTCTAGTTCTGGACTCCCCCAGGGAAAAGACTTTATCTATTTATTATATCCATGCCCCTCATGATTTTGTAAACCTCTATGAGATCACCCCTCAGCCTCCAACACTCCAAGGAAAACAGCCCCAGCCTGTTCAGCCTCTGTTTATAGCTCAAATCCTCCAACCCTGGCAACATCCTTGTAAATCTTTTCTGAACCCTTTCAAGTTTCACAACATCTTTCTGATAGGAAGGAGACCAGAACTGCACGCAATATTCCAACAGTGGCCTAAGCAATGTCCTGTACAGCTGCAACATGACCTCCCAACTCCTGTACTCAATATTCTGACCAATAACGGAAAGTATACCAAATGCCTTCTTCACTAAACTATCTACCTGCGACTCTGCTTTCAAGGAGCTATGAACCTGCACTCCAAGGTCTCTTTGTTCAGCAACACTCCCTAGGACCTTACCATTAAGTGTATAAGTCCTGCTAAGATTTGCTTTCCCAAAATGCAGCACCTCACATTTATCTGAATTAAACTCCATCTGCCACTTCTCAGCCCATTGGCCCATCTGGTCAAGATCCTGTTGTAATCTGAGGTAACCCTCTTCGCTGTCCACTACACCTCCAATTTTGGTGTCATCTGCAAACTTACTAACTGTACCTCTTCTGCTCGCATCCAGATCATTTATGTAAATGACGAAAAGTAGAGGGCCCAGCACCGATCCTTGTGGCACTTCACTGGTCACAGTCTGAAAAACAACCCTCCACCACCACCACCCTCTGTCTTCGACCTTTGAGACAGTTCTGCATCCAAATGGCTAGTTCTCCCTGTATTCCATGAGATCTAACCTTGCTAATCAGTCTCCCATGGGGAACCTGGTCGAACGCCTGACTTAGGCCATATAGATCACATCTACCGCTCTGCCATCAATCTTCTTTGTTACTTCTTCAAAAAACTCAAACACGGTTGAGACATTATGTCCCATGCACAAAACCATGTTGACTATCCCGAATCAGTCCTTGCCTTTCTAAATACATGTACATCCTGTCCCTCAGGATTCCCTCCAACAACTTGCCCACCACCGAGGTCAGACTCACCGGTCTATAGTTCCCTGGCTTGTCTTTACCACCTTTCTTAAACAGTGGCACCATGTTTGCCAACCTCCAGTCTACCGGCACCTCACCTGTGACTATCGATGATACAAATATCTCAGCAAGAATCACTTCTTTAGCTTCCCACAGAGTTCTTGGGTACACCTGATCAGGTCCTGGGGATCTATCCACCTTTAACCGTTTCAAGACATCCAGCACTTCTTCCTCTAATGTGGACATTTTGCAAGATGTCACCATCTATTTCCCTATATATCCTTCCATATCCTTTTCCACAGTAAATACTGATGCAAAAATATTCATTTAGTATCTCCCCATTTTCTGTGGCTCCATACAAAGGCCGCCTTGCTGATCTCTGAGGGGCCCTATTCTCTCCCTAGTTACCCTTTGTCCTCAATATATTTGTAAAAACCCTTTGGATTCTCCTTAATTCTATTTGCCAAAGCTATCTCACGTCCCCTTTTTAACCCTCCTGATTTCCCTCAAGTATACTCCTACTGCCTTTATACTCTAAGGATTCACGCGATCTATCTTGTCTATACCTGACATATGCTGCCTTCTTTTTCTTAACCAAACCCTCAATTTCTTTAGTCATCCAGCATTCCCTATACCTACCAGCCTTCTCTTTCACCCTGACAGGAATATAATTTCTCTGGATTCTTATCTCATTTCTGAAAACTTTCCATTTCCAGCCGTCCCTTTACCTGCGATCATCTGCCTCCAATCAGCTTTTGAAAGTTCTTGCCTAATACCATCTTAATTGGCCTTTCTCCAATTTACAACTTCAACTTTTAGATCTGGTCTATCCTTTTCCATCACAATTTTAAAACAAATAGAATTATGGCCGCTGGCCCCAAAGTGCTCCCCCACTGACACCTCAGTCACCTGCCCTGTCTTATTTCCCTAGAGTAGGTCAAGTTTTGCACCTTCTCTAGTAGGTACATCCACATACTGAATCAGAAAATTGTCTTGTACACACTTAACAAATTCCTCTCCATCTAAACCTTTAACACTATGGCAGTCCCAGTTGAAGTTTGGAAAGTTAAAATCCCCTACCATAACAACCCTATTATTCTTAGAGATAGCTGAGATCTCCTTACAAGTTTGTTTCCCAATTTCACTCTGACTATTAGAGGATCTATAATACAATCCTAATAAGGTGATCATCCCTTTCTTATTTCTCAGTTCCACCCAAATAACTTCCCTGGATATATTTCAGAATATCCTCCCGCACAGCTATAATGCTATCCCTTTTCAAAAAGGCCACTCCCCCTCCTCTCTTGCCTCCCTTTCTATAGCATTTGTATCCTGGAACATTAAGCTGCCAGTCCTGCCCATCCCTGAGTCATGCTTCCGTAATTGTTATGATATCCCAGTCCCATGTTCCTAACCATGCCCTGAGTTCATCTGCCTTCCCTGTTCGGCCCCCTTGCGTTGCAATAAATGCAGTTTAATTTATTAGTACTACCTTGTCCCTGCCTGCCGTGACTGTTTGACTCACTTCTGTTCTCAGCTGTACCCGTTTCAGACTGATCTCTTTCCTCACTACCTGCCTGGGTCCCACCCTCTACCTTACTAGTTTCAATCCTCCCAAGCAGTTCTAGCAAATTTCCCTGCCAGTATATTAGTCTCCTTCCAATTTGGTGCAATCCGTCCTTCTCGGACAGGTCACTTCTCCCCCAAAAGAGATTCCAAATGATCCAAAAATGTGAATCCTTCTCCCATACACCAGCTCCTCAGCCATGCATTCATCTGCTCTGTCCTCCTATTCCTGCCCTCACTAGCTCGTAGCACTGGGAGTAATCCAGATATTAGTACCCTTGAAGACCTCCTTTTTAAATTTCTGCCTAACTCTGTTATCTCCCTTCAGAATCTCAACCTTTTCCCCTTCCTATATCGTTGGTTCTAATGTGGACAATGACCTCTTGCTGGCCCCTCTCCTACGTGAGAACATTCTGCACCCTCTCAGACATCCTTGATCCTGGCACCAGGGAAACAACACACCATTCTGCTTTTTCTCTGTTGGCCACAGAAACGTCTGTCTGTACCACTGACTACAGAATCCCCTAACACAATTGATCTCTTGGAAGCCGACGTACCCCTCACTGCATTAGAGCCAGTCGCAATACCAGAAACTTGGCTGTTCGCGCTACGTTCCCCTGAGAATCCATCACCCCCTACATTTTCCAAAACAGCATACCTGTTTGAAATGGGTATATCCACAAAAGACTCCTGCACTAGCTGCCTTCCTAAGTTAACCCATCTATATGACTGTATCTGAGACTTCCCCCCCCCCCCCATAACTGCCATCCATCAAATACTGATGCTGTTGCAAATTCCTCATCGCTTCTATCTGTCTCTCCAACCGATCACTCGATCTGATAAGATTCGCATCCAACAGCATTTATGGAAGATATAATCTGCAGTAACCCTTAAACTCTCTTTAAACCCCCACATCTGACAAGTAGTACATATCACTGCAAAAGGCCATTTTTGCTCCTTCACAATCTACAGACGCAGAAAATAATACCGTCTTATTCCTCTACAAAACACTGCACCAGGTTAAATTAAGAGCAATGGCTTATATTTTAAGTCTAATCAAACAACAATTAACTTATCTGATTCTGTGTTGTGAACTTCGCCCAAACCGGTTCCTCCAAGACTAGTTGGGAAATTCACTTTGTTAATTTTCCCAGATGCACTCCGAGGTCCAGCGACACATGAATTCAAAAACAGCAAAGGCAGTAACTGTGCAGGTTCTCTCTCCCTCTCTCCTGCACTGTCCTCACCATACATAGTTTTCTAGTATTTGACCCACAATGTGTGTGATGGCTTAAGTCAACTTTGCCGCACAGCCCAACAATGCTGCAACAGATATTTTCCATATTAACTTGTTCAGAGATGCTATTACATACTTCTGGAGCTAATCAGGTTTGAACCCAAGCCTCCTGGCTCAGAGGAAGGGACACAAGCTAGGCATCACAAGAACCCAACTTTGCGGCGGCACGGTGGCACAGTGGTTAGCACTGCTGCCTCACAGCACCAGAGACCTGGGTTCAATTCCTGCCTCAGGCGACTGACTGTGTGGAGTTTGCACATTCTCCCCGTGTCTGCGTGGGTTTCCTCCCACAGTCCAAAGATGTGCAGGGCAGGTGAACTGGCCATGCTAAATTGTCCGTAGTGTTAGGTAAGGGGTAGATGTAGGGGTATGGGTGGGTTGCGCTTCGGCGGGGCGGTGTGGACTTGTTGGGCCGAAGGGCCGGTTTCCACACTAAGTAATCTAATCTAATCTAATCTAAAAAAAACATTTACTTTTGTTGCAGGAGATCAAGAATGCCATCAGATGGTTTCCAACCAAACCACATTCCCAGCCATTTGCCAAGAACACAGCATTTCAGAGCCACATGGTTCCTGATTTGGACCACAATGACTTAATAGTTAGGATAACTATTTGGGTACTCTGCTTAGGTCTTAGTACTTGATCCACAAACAGTCCTCAGCAAAGGGGAACTGGGGGTATGCGACCAACATGGCAACCCAGTATTAGTTTTGTAATGCTTCAACTTTATACATGTGCCTCATCGACATGTTATGACATACAATTGGAGCAGGTGGGACCGGAATCTGGGCCTCCAGGGCCAACAATTTCCAAGCACTGCCCACCAGGGAATGAATCAAATCCTTGATCTCTTTTCCCCTGAAATCAACCTGTTCAAAGTCCCACCTGAAGCAGCCTTACTGTGGGTTTTTTTTTATATCCATAAAAGGTCTTGCATGCAACTAAACTGCTTTGCCATCACTAAATCACCGGTGACCTTTTGTTTTGTTTTTAAACTATTAACCTCCACCAATAAACTGAGGTGCATTTTAGACAATTTATTTGCTCTTCATCTGTCTCTAAATAATTACCCTCATTCTATATCAGTCTGCCACAACCGTTCATGAAAACCTTTGAATGTTCTGTGCAGTTCAACTTCCAACAACACATCACTCAATGATAATACCTCGGATTCAACATCTACTTTCATCATCAGTCTGATGAGTAAAACGAGGTTTCAATTTCGAGAATTCTCAAACTACGTATTAAGCAGTGCACTTACAGTAATCAAGGATGTATATAATAAGTTGAAACATATTTCCACACTCTCTCAATTTATGGTTTTACACGGTCATTCCCTACAATGAATAAATTCTGTTTTGAATGTATTCAACTCTGTTCAAAAGTCTTCATGTTTCTAATTTTCCCAGCACCCTTAAACTATTAATGACTTTGAACCATTTATTCTTTGAATATCAGCACGTGGGTTCATTTGAAAAACATGGTATTCACGAATCTCATTACAATGATTAAGAAACATCAATGTATCTTACCATTTGGTATCATAGTCCACTAGCACATAGTTTTCCATGGCAAGTTTAAGATCAGGGACCTCCTCACATACCCATCTGAAATAAGTTCAAAGAACAAGTTATTCAACCATAGATTTCCCATCAACCATTATTCCCTCTTGGCCACCAATTTGGTGAAATCTCCTGCACCAATGCAAACATTTATTTCTTCAACCTGGAGAACAAAGCTGACTTTTCTTAAAGAACCTAGATAAACTGCATCGTAAGATAATAATCTGTAAAACCCCAAAGCAAAATTTGGCAAGTGGAGCAAAGTCTTCAAAATTACAAAGCATTAAATGCCCAACTCATGGTGTCCCCAGCTCAAGTCTATTTCTTTAAGAAAAACAATAACACTGATTACAGTGCCTAGGAAACATCAGGCATCTTTAAATCAGATTTGATATGAGAATTTGAAAGACAAGATAAAATTTCAATTATCTTTTTCAAGTACACAAATGCTATGAAACAAGACCTCACCACATTGTAATTCATTGTATAATAGTTTAAGCCATGCTAACAAAGGAATAAATTTATTACACAGTGCTAATAAATAACCAGTTATAAATTAAAACAAAAATGCCTGAAAAATTCAAAATATTAGACAGCATCTGGATAGAGAGAAACAAGAGTTAACGTTTAAGGTTGAGATGACCTTTCATTCAGATTCCCACCAATTGCAGTATTTTGCGTTTGTTAAGGACATTTATTCTGATTTTGCAAAGGAACAAATATTGTAGAAACATCATGCTTAATAGTTGTGTTTTTGCCAACTGTAAACACTGATCACAAAGCCACGCAACCCACAGAAGAGAACATATATCAAACTTTTGTCTATTAACTTGATATTTTATAGGTCACAAGGACCTAGCTTGTATGTGGGAGATGCAAGCCAAAACAATAAAGTCACAGTCGATCAGAAATCATACACAAGAAATACACACTAATAAAACTAAGGAGTGATGTTAACCTAATTAGCAAAACATGAAAAGGAGTTAGTGAGTGAGGATTTCCACTTGTAAAATATCTACTAATAGGCAACTAAACAAAACTCAGTAGTTACTTTTACACTTCTCGTATAATCATGTCACGTAATTATATGACAAATATCATGAGCAAATGCCTAAGAAAGAGGTATTAAAACTGCAATTTGAATGAAAAATTTGATGAGAAGGTTTAAAAATGAATACTGGAGTTCAAATACCTAAGTGCTCAATATATTATTTATGTAGATGCTTAACACAATTGCATTTCAAATAAGTCTTAGTTCATTAATCTTGGTTTGTGATCAACATTGAAAACCAGGATATGTAACATTTAAAAGAGATATTATGTTTAAAAAGGAAAAAAAAAGTTATCCAAAGATCATTGGAAGTGAACTTCTGTTCTTACCGGATGGTTTCAATAATTTCATGAGCAGCATCATGGTGTTTATCCTGTAAAGAAAGTACAGGATGGTTTAATAAAAACATTTCTCAGAAAGAAAATATCTAACATAGCATTTAAGAAAAATAGATGCTCATATGAAAAATTAGATATGATTGCAAGTATAGATATCCTCATGGGGTAAAGGCTTTAAATCAAGCTAGTTGGTCTACGTTCACCTCACAAATTCCAAGTTCACTGTTGGTTTACACAATAATAGTTGCTAGACCAGCATGCTGATGGCAAAAACGTGAAGACATTTGCCATCAGCATACTTCGCAAACTTGTACCAATACACGACTGAATGACTTAATACTCAGTTTGCAACTCAGCTCTGTTTAACTTCCTTGTATTCAAAATTCTTTCCAAGTCAGTCAATATATTCAAATACATCAAATCGATCTGACATAGTCAAAATTTGTACCTCAAGAGGAGAGATGCTGCATTTTTTTCACATGACAAGGTGCTTCTTATTTCAATTCTATATGGCCAGTTCAACCTTTCAGTGAGCTTCTTCATTCTAGTTATTTAATCAGAGGATTCATTCTCTGCATCGACAGTCACATGCCTCTATTTTCTTTTAACAGCCTGAGTAAATCAACCCTCAACCTTCAGAAATCATACCAAAACAACGCAAGTTTACGCAAAGCTGTTTTCATAACAACCTTTTGATTATCTTTGATCATTTTGATGAATGTGCACTATACTCCAGTCCAAATTTAAAATAGCATGCCTTGAGGAGCACTGCCCCCAAGTTATAATACAGAGCTTCTGGACAAGTTAACTAATCACTTCCTTGCCCCCTCAACACACATTTTTGAGCATTTTTTATGGTCATGCATTGGTTTTCTGGTAATGACATAGAATCAGTACAAATTAAAGTAGTGATCTTGGACTGAAATGTATAGAATCTACAAAAGTGGTGGCAAAAATTACCAAAACAAAGAAATCACTTGCAGGAGTAGTCTACAATACGTAGGACATAAATCAGGAGATAATGAGAGCATGTACAAAAGCATGTACATTGATCATGGGTGACATTAATCTTCATGTACATTGGGAAAAATCAAATTGGTAGCAGTCATGAGGAAGAATTCATAATGTTAAATTGGCATAGGTTATTATGTTGTGGAACCAATCAGGGGGTTTTTAATCTGGTAATGGGCAATTAGCCAGGTTCACTGAATGATCTAAGAAAAAGATGATTCCCTCATAAAGAGTAACCATAACATGGTAGAAGTTAGCATTCAGTTTGAGAGAGAATTTTGGTTGGAAATAACTGTGCTAACCTTGAATAAGGAGAATTACAAAGCAATGAGTGCAGAATTGGCTGGAGTGGACTGACAAGGATTTTTTTAGCAGAAAAAGACAGGAAAGTTCATGACTCACAGGAGATAAGCCCAGCATGGTAAATCAGGGAAGTTAAAGACAGCATCAAACTGAAGGATTAGTGGTAAGCAAGACAATTGGCAAAGTTTTTTTAAAAATTACCAAAAAATGTTATTTATAAAAGACTTTGAGGCTAAACTAGCAAGCAATATAAAGGAGGACACAAAGAGCACTTTTAAGTATTAAAAAGAAAGACAGGTACCAGGGTGATCATAGGCCTGTTAGAAAATTAGGTTAGGGAAATCAGCTAACAGTAGGAGCAACTAAACAAGAGAGTTTTCAGGTTAGAGGACGCCAATAGCATTCCAAATCTAGTCAAAAAAAGGGCAAAAGATTGGGGCAACGTGAGGGGAGGTGGAGGTCAGAGCAAATACATACAACTATCGCGATGAAACTAATGAAGCTAAAGGCTGTTAAATCTCCAGGACCTGGATTTTTTGTACACTAGGATGCAACACATGTAGCTACAGCGATAGATAATGTACTGGTAGTAACCTTCCAAGAATTACTAAGATTCCAAAATGTAACCCATGAGATTGGCAAACTGCCAATGCAATGTAACATCCTTATTCAAAAAGAGGAGGCAAAACTGTATACTGCAATCTTAACATGGGTCTATGGGGAAACATTATATTATAGATGATGTAATAGTGGAGAATGTAGAAAAGCACAACATAACCAAGCAAAGTCAGTACGACTTCATGAAGGGAAATTCATGCTTGTGACAATTATAAATTGTTTCAGGACATAAAAAGGATAGACAAAGGTGAATAAGATGTTGTAATATATTTGGATTCCCCCAAGGTCTTAATAAGGCAGCATATAAGGATTCTTAATCAGCTAAGAATGCAATGTTTTGGGGTGGGGGGTGCTTTTTCTGGATGGTAACCTGTAACTAGTGGGAGTATCACAAAGCTGGAGCCATAATTATTTCCTACATGGATATTCATTATTTGAAATGGGGGAAATGTGAATGCACGGTATAATTGCAAAGTTTACAGACAATGAGAAAAACAAGCTGTCAAGTGGTGAGAACAATACAAAGAATCTGCAGACAGGTTAGAGGCAAGTTAAGCAGGTGGGCAGAAATTCTTAGCAGATGGAAAATATTTGGGAAAATACCATACTATGCACTTTGGAAGGAAAGAGAAAAGCTGATTTTTTTTTAAATAGAGAAAGTTATACTACATCTAGAATACTGTGAACAGTTCCTTACCTGAACACAAAATAGACTGGTATTGGAAGCAGACCTGAGGAGGTTCAGTAAGTTGATCTCTGGCATAGGAAGGTTTTTATTATGAGATTTGGAGGAAGTTGGGCCTGCACTCTTAAGTTTAAAGGAACAAGGGATAACCTTATTGAAACAAGATTCTGAGGAGTCTTGACAGGGTAGATGCTGAGGTTGGGAGTGTTTCAGACCAGGAGGAATTAATCTCAGGGCAAAGGATCAATCACTAAGGCAGAGCTTAGGAGAATGTCTTCTCTGACTGGGTAGTGAGCTTGTGGACTACTTTATTGCAGAGGGCTGTCGAGGCTGCGAAGTATATTTAAGGCTAAATAAATCAATATAGAAATTGATGATTACATTAAAAGGCAATAAAGTGGATTGAGGATAGTCAAGTGTATCTTAATCTCAGAATGATGGAGCAAAATCGATATTCTGCATAGCCTACTACTGTTCTGACGACTTAGAAACGTAGTTATACTGAGAGATCTGGTCTCTGCGAAAACAAACAATATTTTCAGTCTTGCACTTTTTTTGATTACCCAAAAGTCTGGAAAGCCCACAGTTCTCTTCTGTTTCCTTTACATCACTGATTCCGCTAATCAAACTTAATAAGCCAACGTGTCAATTAGTACGCTTTTCCACTGTGATATAAATTGAGATTGTTTGAAATATGGCATTCTAGCGTGTTTCCTGGTGATTGCAAGACAAAATGTTTCAGCAACATGTCTCCCTTCATAGCAATTCTCAATTTCTACCCTGTCATTCAATGGAAAATATTCAATGCCTTAAAGTCAATTTAGTCGAGCCTTATAGTATCCCAGTATTCCAACCTGCCAAGCTCTCAACTCAATCTCATCTCATCTTCCACTGCTAATTTTCAACATTCACAGTTCTTTATGAACTAACATTTGGATTAAAACCTTCTAGCCTGACAAACCAATTGTGCAACTTAAATAACAAAGCTCAAATCCTGCCAAAGAACAAATCAAAAGTTATGTAAAGTGATCATTAAAGCACGTGAAAGTTAAGCAACGTGCACATATTTTCAATTTCATATTCAAGAAGATTTCTTATTCACTTATTGGATAAAATCCCAAATTCGTCATGACCCAAGCTAAGGGAGTAACAGTAACAACATAATGATTTAAAACAGTGATTCCATAGACTGCTTCCAGTGACTATAGACAGCATAGATTTCATAATTCAAAAATACAAAATAAAACGCAGTGCATTAATTGAAAATCGAGCCAAAGTAGGGTGAAACATTAAACAAAACGAAATCAACAATTTGTGTGGCATGACACATGGGAGGCAGGACCATTTGTAAGCTTCAGGACTAGAATTCAGTTTCCATTGTCAAATCATATGTGATGATTTGTTTAAAAGTAACATATCAATTGAAAATATCAAAAGTTCATGATTGCATGCACTTTATGGAAGCTTTTTCAGATGGCGGGATGCAATTACAGACGTAGAACACATTACAGGTAATTGCCGTAATACGCATGGACACAAATTTCACAGGGAATAGATTTTTTAAAATTAATGCTCTTTATTACAGTTAGATTGATGGAACACCAAAGTTGCCAAGTTAGCCAAATGTTGCAACACTCAATGATACTTCAATGAAACTAGACCTTGAAAAAAAAATCAGGTTGACTTCTAAAGCAGTTCACAAACTTCCATTACTACAGTCAGCTTGGGGACAGCAATAATTGCATTCAATTGATTTAGCCATGTAATTTAAAAAATAATAAAAGCCAAGTGTTTAAAATAACATTTTATAAAATACAACCTCTATGATTTGTGCAATTGATATTGTATAAAGTTGCTGAAATGTTCAAGAATGGAAAGCTACAAATGCAAAGAGGAAAACACGCAAAGAGTGGTGAAATGGCATCGGCATGTGTCCTGGCAGCAGTAGACTGATATATTGAATCTGACCAGTTTACATTAAATTGAACAATATTAAGTCATCTGCCATCATATTAAATTTTAAAAATTGAAAGGAACAAATCATTATTAGGGAAACAAGAATAGGTAAAAGTATATGCATGAAGAAAGCTTCATAATAGCCAGAGAAGGCATAAATTAACTATAGGGGAGGAGTAAAGAACAATGGAATGTAATTAATTTGATAACAAGTTCTTAAAAGTTAACCCAAAATTCCTACTGAGAAAATAAACATGATAGCTATGCTTTATAAAATAATGCAGCAAATATTATTTCAGAATCATCAGCATTGACTAGCACTAATATTCAATGGTCTTCCTACTTGGCTCAGTTTTAAGAACAAAGTCTTCTTGCAGAGAAGGCAATAAATTTTAAATCAACATTTGGCTGAGTGGTGAACTTAAAACCCAGCACCTGAACACAATATTTCATTAATGCGGGAAACCAGAACAACAAAAATTGCCAAAAATCACCTGAATTCGGTTAGCAAAACACTTCAGTACTGAACACTTTTATGAAATCATCCAAGTTTTTGTTTACTAAAAGGTCAACTTTTCTAAACAGCAAAGTACAGAAAACAAATTCCTCATGGCAGGTATCCTTACAGCACACAAGATCCTTCAATGCAGAATATTCATCTCACTGTACATTATTTCTTTAACTACATTTATTCACGAATCTGATAATCAAGTGAACAGAACAGCAGGACTGGTTTTGTTTTTCAAAAGAACCTGAAGGATTAATATTTCCAACCTTCCTGTACTATACATCTTACATCAAAGTAGGTTTCTGAACAAAAGCAAAATCCTTTTTCAATAGTTTTCATTTGTACACAATGTATACATACTGACCCAGTAACTCAACAGCCCCCAACAAATGACTCGTGATCCAGGTCAATATGGCTTGAATACAATGCTTGACCTTTTCATATGATTAATGGTAGTGCACCTGACAAGCACTAAACACATTCAAGGAAGGAGTTTTGAGAAGTCAGTCACTTAGGAGATAGCTCTTTCAAACCACAATTAAAATAAGCACTGGCATTTGCTTTTGTTTAAGATACTGGGGCAGGAGAAGAAAACCATAGCCTCAGATCTTTGATAGATCTAAAAAAAATGACAGTATGAATGGAACATTGCAAAGGTTTCATCTTATTGGTGTTGTCACTTCAAGAGTTATGAACTGAGCACTGTATTTGACCTGTATTTATGATAGAGTGTTTTAAGGTTTTAGAAATCCACTGGGGTCTACCTGCACTCCCACACAGATTCAAGCCCTCCTGACTGCATTTCTTCCAAATCAAACTCAATGGGTCAAATGGCCTACTCAGCACTGCAATCATTCTGTGATTCTGCAAGGAGTTCAATCCCTCTGATGGCCTGGATGGCTACTTACTCCACAATCCAGTGAATGTCTTATTCCATTTTCTGCACTGGCAGAATAATTCAAATGGCTTCTTCTGCTTTCTAATCAGTCGATGATTCTTGATGCTTGCCCTTCACTCAACTTTGAGATAGATTACCCAGTCAATATCATATTTGTTTTGTGGGAACATATTGGTAAATTAGCTAAGTTTTCAACTTCTGGAAGAGTCGAATTTAGTGAAACCTGATGTACCAAACGTGTTCCATACAAAGTTAAAATACTACCGTTGACGTAAGAACTGCAATTACCCTATTTCAACATAATGCAAAACTGCCAATGAAATTATACAAGCCTTTCTAAATTGTTACTACAGGTAACAGTTTATTTTGGACTGAATTAAAAGCTTAGTTAGAAACACTTACTTAAAATGTTGCTGGTTTTAAATTCTGAAGGGTTGTGGTATATGTGTCCAAATGCAAACAACATTGTCCTTCGTCTGATTTCATACTACTTGCGTCCAAGTTTGTTTCATCTTCCAATGCGCTGTTCTGACAACTGTTTGGATTTTAGAATTACTACACTTTTGTACTAATGAGTCGAAACCAGAATTCCGAGGTAATGACACACTGTGCAAGGTATAGTTGAACATGCAATGTAACCACATGAAGAATACGACTTAGTGTAAATTAAAATGTTTAGTGAAAATTCAGTGAAAATTATTTACCAACATATGAAAATTTCATCATCTCTTTATGGAATTACATACTTAAACCTCCTGGTTTCCAAAATATTCCCTTTTAAATCTTTCCCTTCTCATCTTGTACCTATACCCTCTAGTTTTCAACTCCCTTCCCTTGGCTATTCACCTTATCCATGCCACTCATGATTTTATGCAACTCTATAGTCACCCCTCAACCTCCTATACTCCAGGGAGCAAAGTCCCAACCTATCCAGTCTCTCCTTACAACACAAACCATCCAGTCCTAGCAACATCCTTCTACTTTTTTTTGCACCCATACCAGTTTACTATTTTTCCTATAGAAGAATAACTAGAATTCACCACCCTGTCTACTTGTGATGCAACTTTCAAAGAACTGTGTACCTGCAGCCCTAGATGCCTCTGTTCAACACCTCCCAGGGTGCTACCATTAACTGTCTAAGTCCTGCCCTTTGTAACGACACAGGATAAACCCCTCTGCTAATTTAAAACAGAGGCATAGAACAGCTCACTTTGGGCCATAATCTGTTAAAATTTGACTACCAAAGAACTATCCCAAATATCATTACTTAAAAGAATTGTTAAATTTTTCTTTAAGTCCAAAAGAGAACATTAGACCACAACTATTTACACGTCCTCTCTTAAACCTATCTTTTACCTCCCACTCTACAATACTGGTCTGATTAATTCCCTCTTAAAATTTACAGCAAATCTATTTCAAACCCAGTTACAGTCTTTGGATGTCAAACTTTCTCTGCAGATTTCTCTAGGTCGGCTTCAGTATTCTGCTGCGCAAATTTCTTATGGTCAGGTACCTTTCAGAGAGCTATTTTGATGGCAGCTGTTGCTGCTCTTTGTCATTCTCCCCCTAACTGTTCAATATGTCAGATTTTACGCCCCAAAACATCAGATCGTTTCATTGGTTTGATGTCATCCAAAACAGTAAAATTCAAATTGGATTGGATTTTAGTATCTGACAACTGTTTGGATTTTAGAATTATATTTAGTAATTATATTATAGTAATTTGAATTTGTTTTGTAGCATGGCAACGCAGCTCGAGCTATTTGTTTCAACCAAATGTTAGATTTTAAAATTTTTCAGCATATTCTGTGCCTCTCCAGGTCCGTGCCAGCTTCCACTCTCGCTTAAAGGCATGGTACACATGCATACCTTCCTAACACCTTGCCCATCTTACCAAAATGCAACACCTCACTTTTCTCAATTCCATCTGCTATTCCTTAGCCGACTAGCCCAATTGATCAAGATCCCATTCTACTCTTCTTCCAATATACCATATTTTAGTGTCAATTGCAAACTTACTAACCATGCCTCATATATTCCAAGGAGAAAGTGAGGACTGCCGATGCTGGAGATCAGAGCTGAAAATGTGTTGCTGGAAAAGCACAGCAGGTCAAGCAGCATCCAAGGAACAGGAGAATCGACGTTTCGGGCATAAGCATTCCTGAAGAAGGGAATATGCCCGAAATGTCAATTCTCCTGTTCCTTGGATGCTGCCTGACCTTCTGTGCTTTTCCAGCAACACATTTTCAGCTCATATATTCCAAGTACTATGACCACTTCTGGTTTATGGATAATTTTGGCCAACATAGACAGACCACATGACCTTATTTTTTTCCATTAAATGCTCAGGGTCTTCAATTTATCCTGCCTCCTTTACTAATCTTCAGCCTTAGATCCCTAATACTTCACATTTAATAATCGTCCACTATTTTCCTCATTTCATGAACTCCCTCATTAATAACCATGATTTTACCAATTTTGTCTTCAACTTCTGTAACTTCTTCCCAAAAATCAGTTTGCCTCCTCCTTTGCAATACTGATTTCAAAAATTATGCGCATGACTTCAGTTTAACTGCTTTTTCAGCTCTGTTGATTAAATCTATTTCAGCTTCTTCACAATCACTTAGAGTCATAGTCATAGAGATGTACAGCATGGAAACAAACCCTTTGGTCCAACCGATCCATGCCGACCAGATATTTCAACACAATCTAGTCTCCACCTGCCAGCACCCGGTCCATATTCCTCCAAACCCTTCCTATTCATGTGCAATTGTACCAGCCTCCACCACATCCTTTGGCAGCTCATTCCATACACGTACCACCCTCTGCATGAAAAAGTTGCCCCTTAGGTCTCTTTTATATCTTTCCCCTCTCACCCTAAACCTAGGCCCTCTAGTTCTGGACTCCCTGACCCCAGGGAAAAGACTTTGTCTATTGATCCTATCCATGCCCCTCAATTTTGTAAACCTCTAAGGTCACCCTTCAGCCTCCAACGCTCCAGGGAATACAGCCCCAGCCTCTCCCCATAGCGCAAAAGTATTGACTTATTTAATCTATCAAGTTTTCCAGGCATGCATTTTTTTCTAAAAATTGCAGCTCTCAATTTTTTTTAAAAAGTCACAACTAATAACTGAAATCCACTCCTAACATGGTCTCCATACTGACAAATGCTTTGTTTGCCACACTATCCATGACTGACAGACAGTAAAGTTAGAAACTGTACAGTTTCCAACACCTAAACAGAGGGGAAATGTCCCTGGCAACAACTTTTAAACATATCCAAATCTGATCTGGGTGCTAAATATTTGAATTAACTAACCAATGTAGACCAACAGTATAATTTCCATTCACTGGATTGTATAAATTTTCCAAAAACCAATAAGGAACCCCTTGTTTGTTTGCAAACAAAATGAAGGTTAAATTTGATGCAAAAAAGCATCATTATACAAAAATTACACAGATCATTTTCTTGTTGCTAAATGCTGCAGAATGTATCTTAATCAATACAGTTTCTGCAATGAAAACTTGGGGCTGTAATAACAGTTTCTTGAAGAGGTTTTATCATAATTAGGTCACAAGTCATCATATTCCTGTCTTTTTAAATAAAAAGTATGTCACAGATGACATGACATACAAAGGTCAAGTTCCCATTCATTCAATACCTGAACTAAATATCAGTGATGGGCAATGGTTAAGGATAACATGTAGGTCGTTATGAACCAGATCAGAACACCCCAACCACACACACCCCCCCCCCCCCCCAAGCCCCTTAAAAATAGCTGAGACTCTCACTTGTTCTTATTGTAAAAAAAGAGGTGAAATGCCTTGTTCCACATGCAACGCAACTGGACAAACTACTTGATATTAAGCAAAACACAACACCATAATTAAAATAAAAATCAAAACAGAAGAATTTCTAACAACAACTCTATTGGAAACTTAATAGAACAACAGATACATAACTATTACTAATTAACTATTCCAAAATTGTAACAATAAAATTCAAACAGATTCTCACTGGCAGTTCTCCAATCCAGGAGGGGAAAAAAAAGACATCAAGAGAAAAGTCAGAAAGCATAGCAGCCAGAAGACATTCACTGAGGATTCCATCTTTGAGACCCAAACAGCTTCTGCTTAAAGCTAAACCTCAAAACAACCAAATAAAATCTAGAAAACCTGGTCTGAGAGAGCTGGCCACACTCAGTTTGCTTCCACTCTCCCAACTTTTAAAAAAAAACGCAAGACCTCAAGTTATTTACTTTCTTAGAGACAGCTCAACACCTCTACCTTGTAACCTCTCTTCAAAACAAAGGACAATTTAAGGTCTTGAAAGCATCATCACCTCATATGATTCAGCTGACAATTAAGAAAATAAATGCAATGACAGTATTCATTTCAAGAGGGCTAGAATACAAGAGCAGAGATGTTCTTCCAAGGCTGCAAAAGGCTCTCATCAGACCAGATGTGCACTATTCAGAGGTTTAGACCCTGTACCTAAGGAAAGATGTATTAGCTTTGGAGGGAGTCCACAAGAGGTTTACAAAATGATCCCAGGGATGAACAGTCTGTCATACGAGGAGCAGTTGAGGATTTTGGGTCTGTACTCAATGGAGTTTACAAGGATGAGTTGGTGGGGGGGGGTGGTGGCGGTCACATTAAAACTTGGGAATCCTGACAGACCTGGAAAGAGTAGACGTGGAGAAGGGGCAGCATGGTGGCACAGTGGTTAGCACTGCTGCCTCACAGCACCAGGGTCCCAGGTTCGATTCCAGCCTCAGACAACTATCTGTATGGAGTTTGCACGTTCCCCCCGTGTGTTTCCTCCAGGTGCTCCAGTTTCCTCCCATAGTCCAAAGATGTGCAGGTCAAGTGAATTGGCCAGCGTAAATTGCCTGTAGTGTTAGATGCATTAGTCAGAGGGAATTGGGTCTGGGTGGGTTACTCTTCGAAGAGTTGATGTGGACTGGTTGGGCCAAAGGGCCTGTTACCACACTATAGGGAACCTACTCAAAAAATCTAATCAAGATGATTCCACTGGCAGGCGAGAATAGGACCTGACAGCTTAGGATCAGAGTGAATAGATGATCCTATAGCGGTTCATCTGTGGAACACATTGTCAGAGGGCTGTGGAGGCCAAATCATAAAAGCGTATTTAAGACAGATAGATAGGCTCTTGACTAATAACGGGATCAAAGGTTACTGAGAGAAGCCAGGAGAATGGGGTTGAGAAACCGATCAGCCATTATCTAATCTCAACTTAATGGGCCAAAAGGCCTAATTCTGTCCCAAAGCTTATGGAAAGACAAAAGATATCATATGCTGAACAAGGAGAAACAAAAACAAGTGGAGGCATCATCACATTCCAGATTATCAAAGATGGAGTATTTTCAACTCAAGATGGCAGCCACCCATTAAACAGAAATATATGCACACTTGAAATTAAACATCCACATTCCAACAAAAACATTTCTTCACAAACTCTTAAAATTAGAAATTGCAGAACATTCATGACAACAACAGTGTCGATAATCAGAGATATTTAGGAACATAAACAAAATGTTGATAAAAGTCTAACAATGAATAAAAATGACAATGATTTATTTTTGAGGCGTGGATTCATAGTCATGGAGACAGGATCCAAATTAGCTTGCATGACAACAGATAATAACCAGACTAAAGCTTTCGAAGATAGCTCCATCTGATGGTCAAATGCTAACAGCACAACTTAGTGCACTGCACAGACCAGGTCTCAACTCAATACTCACCTGGACATGAGATAGTATCAGCCAAACTAATCCTTCCAAAATATCAGATCACCAGGGTGAGGGAGTAAAGGAAAAGACAACATGAAGCCAGCTTTTTCACCCCTAATTGCTATCCAATTGTATTCTAGAAAATGCTCAAGTTATCAAATGCGAAACGACTGAGTCAAATTTGAGACCCAAACAGCTTCTGCTTAAAGCTAAACTGAAACTAATATCATCATTCTAAAAGATGAAAGATTTCAGCTAAATTTGTTTAATATTAAATTCCATGACACTACAATCCTGTTGCGATAAATTGTCATATGCTTCTGCTCTACAATCACCTGATGAAGCAGCACTTTGAAAGCTAGTGCCTCCAAATAAACCTGTTGGACTATAACCTGGTGTTGTGGTTTTTAACTTTGGTAAAAACAATGACTGCAGATGTTAGAAACCAGATTCTAGATTAGTGGTGCTGGAAGAGCACAGCATCCAAGTAGCTTCGAAATCGACGTTTCGGGCAAAAGCCCGATTAGATTAGATTAGATTACTTATCGTGTGGAAATAGGTCTTTCAGCCCAACAAGTCCACACCGACCCTCCAAAAAGTAACTCGCCCAGACCCATTCCCCTTCATTTACCCCTTCATCTAACACTAGGGGCAATTTAGCATGGCCAATTCAACTAACCTGCACATTTTTGGACTGTGGGAGGAAAAGCGGAGCACCCAGAGGAAACCCATGCAGACACGCAGGGAATGTGCAAACTCCACACAGATGGTTGCCTGAGGCGGGAATTGAACCTGGGTCTCTGGCGCTGTGAGGCAGCAGTGCTAGCCACCGTGCCACCCATTACCAGTGCTTTGGGCCTTAGCAGCTGAAAACACTGATCAATAACCAAGAGAAAAATTTGGATGTGTAAGTGACTGGAAATTGGAGATAGATTGAAGTCTTCATGCTTCTTTCTTAAAGAGGCATTACTATTGATGTTTGGTTTCAGGCATATTTTGGAGATGTCTAGACCATCAAAACTGGCTATTTAAAATGTTGTGTAGCACTTGCTCAAGAGTTTCGGAGGGTTGGTGTGGACTTATTGGGCCGAAAGGCCTGTTTCCACACTATAAGTAATCTAATCTAATCATTCCCTTCAAATCTCTCCACAGCTCTCATTTAAGATTTTTCTTCAATCTCTCCATAAAAGGGCTTATTGTCAAATTTTGCCTCGTAACTCAGTCCTGTGAACTGCCTTAGGGACATTTTACATTAAGGCACTACTTAAATACAAGTTATGATTTGGAAGTGCCAGTGTTGGACTGGGGTGGACAAAGTTAAAAACCACAACACCAGGTTAAAATTCAAGAGGTTTATTTGGAGGCACTAGCTTTCAAAGCGCTGCTTCTTCATCAGGTGGTTGTAGAGCAGAAGCATATGACAATTTATCACAACAGGATTGCAGTGTCATGGAATTTAATATTAAACAAATTTAGCTGAAATCTTTCATCTTTTAGAATGATGATATTAGTTTCAGTTCCTTCATATGTAAACCCAGAACCTTTTTAAAGTTACATTCTCAAGATCATTTTAACAATAGGTGCCATCTCAGTTCAGATAATGCACTGAAAGGTGCGAAGTTAAAGTCTGTCTGTGTCCCAATGTTAAGTCAGACTAATTCTATTTCTAAAGTGGAATTTAGAGTTTTACATGGATTTAGGCAATTTGAGCAAAATAGAATGCAATTCTACAAGTACTAATTCACCCCACAAACTTACACCTGTGTGTACGTAGGGCAGACTGTGTGTGTGTGTGTGCACGTGAGGGTCTGAGAACCTGTGACAGTGTTTTGCATATGTGTGAGTGTAATGGGGGAGAAGCCAAAGAGAGAATGAGTGTTAGGTGTGAGTGCCAGGGGTGCATATGCGAGTGTATGAGAGGAAGCTTGTGTATGAGAGAGGGTCTGTAGGAGTGTGTGCACCTGAGAGTGTGTGCATAGAGTAGTGGGGTCACCTGGAGTGCAAAACAAACCCAAGTCCCCAGTTGAGGCCATCGCCACAGGTACCAAACTTGACCATCAGCATCTGCTTGACCACTTTGCATTGTTGGTGAGGTAGTTATAGGTAAACACAAGTAGAGGGTATGGCCTGGTTGGCCATTGTGAGTAATGAACCTGGATGGTGGTTGGAAGGGTCAGTAAGTGGAATAGAGGGGACTGGAAAGGGAATCGGGGGATGGGAAAGGAGGCTATTTGAACTTGGAGAATTCACTAGTTTCCTCATTTCCCCTCCCTCCACCTTATCCAACCTTCCAACTCAACACCGCCCTCATGATTGCTCCCACCTATCCACTCCACCCTCCTCTCTGACTTATCACTATTACCACCACCTTCATCTCTCTATCAGACTCTCAGCTACTGTTCCCCAGCCCCACCCACCTCCCACTTATCTCTCCAACCCCGCGGCTCACAAGCCTCATTCCAGATGCAGGGCTTTTGCCCAAAATGTCAATTCCGTTGCTCCTCGGATGCTGCCCGAACTGCTGTGCTTTTCCAGCACCACATTCTTGACTTGGAAAACTCAATATGGAGTCCTCCAGGTTGCAGGCTGCCCAGGTGGAAGATGAGGTTTTGTTGCTCCAATTTGCAGTCAGATGCACTGTGGCCATGGAGGCGGCCAAGGATATTCATGGCGGAGAGGGAATGGTAAGGGGAATTGAAATGGGCAGTGACTGGGAAGGTCAGCTCTTGTGGACCCAGCTGAAATGCAAAGTTGTACAGTCTCACTTCAAAAGAAAAACAATTTCTCTTTATGAAGTTACAATTCACTCATGACCTTACAGCTAACTTTTTTTCTGGCAGGCAGTGCTCGTCATTATAGTTATCACATTCACATCACTCCACGTCATACGAAAACCAACATGAACTGCACAGAATTAAAGTATACATTAGGACATTGCAAAACAATCACAGCAATATTAAAACAACAAAAATATTCTATTATTCTGAGTTTTTGCTCTGTTGCTGGAGATAAAATTGGTGCTCCAGTTATAAATGAAGTATTGCACCCTCCTGAAGCAAAAAAAACTACAAAGAGTTATGCTGGTACCCATAAGTTCAAAATCTGTTATTTTTGCACCAAGAGTGTACTGAAACCAGTTCTGCTCAAACGTCTGACTAAGTACTATTAGCCTTTTCAAATAAGTTTATTTCCATAATGTATTAAAAAAACAATTCTTTATAGTCAAAGCATACTCCAAAAATGAAAACTAGTTTTAAAAAAAGGTGCCAAACAGAATATCCAGGAGAAGATTTTCAAATATGAAATATTTTTCCTCCTCAAATCGTATTTTAAACATCAAGTAATTTTACTAGAATTCTATGTTTAGAAATAAACTATTCTTCCACATTTCCTTCAGGTACTACAGACATGAATTGGTACGTTGCTAAATCGTGTGTAGAAAAGACTGAAATAGAAACTGAGGCTTCAGTATGCTGATGAATGTGACTCATAGCCGAATCATAGATGGTTACAGTACTAAAGTTTCTGAACTTCACAACGAACATAAATGTTACAAACAGATTAGTCAATAGGTATGTAACATTATGTGGCATTTCTGGTAACAAGTCACGGAGATAAGGCAACAGTCAACCTTTTCAGAGAAGAACCCAGTCCTTTCCCTTAATTAGCCAATCTATCACGGTATCATTTTGAGCCAACAGCTGTTTGATGCTGATCTGCCAAAGAATCTCCCCTCCCACAGCCGTGAGGAACGTCAGCACGGGGCCGTACACTATCAAACCATAACAACGCATGGTCATAATATCAAGACACACACCGTCCACGCCTCGCTTCTGAAAATAATTCGCCAATTTACTTCAATACGTTTAAAAGTATGTTTCTTTCTAGGTCCGACAAGGCATGTACATGTAAGTGTAACTCTTTGTTGCAGACCAATCCATAAAAAGCAGTCCCTCCTTGTGAATTCCTATCATTCCGAAGCCAAGAACGATAGTCATTTTTCACACCACAGTATCATGCTTTTCATCCGATTTCAACTCAAAGTAAACCAAACAAAAAAATTGTAGACAACCACAAGAGGAAATTCAGCACGTGGTGACACTGAAATTGAAAGTAGACGTACCCCGAAAACACACTTCTAATGGGACCGAGAAAATTTGAAAACATCTCCTTCCCGATATTGATTTATTTATTTGGGGCCTCAAGACAAGTTCCCGATTTGCTACTGTACCAGACTGTTTTTTTTAAAACAGTCACCAAACTACATACCGGGGCGGATTGGGAAAACCGGGCAAATGCCAGTGAGTAAAACTCATTCTACAATATAATAGAGGGGATGGGGGGAGGTGGAAGGGGCAGAGGAGAGAGAGAGCCCATTCGATTCAAAACCATTCTGGCAAAATTCGGGTTTTCCCACAACAGCCTGTGAAATTCAAATAAGGAAGCGTCGACCCTCCAAAGCCAGGGATCCTTTACGGCTTCGATCCTGACTAATCCCCCCCTCTTCCCAGCCCCCGACAATGAATGTTGGTCTGAAACAAAGAGAATAAATATCCTGTCGTCCGACATACCGGCTCCCGGCGGCGGGGGGGGGGTGAACATACAAACCGGTATTCCCTCTCATAATTCACAACCGACGCAGCGCATCGACGTTTGTTTTTAATCACCCCCACTTAAAGTTGGGACCCAAGTATTTCTGTTTCCCTCCCTCTCCCTGAAATTGGGGGGGGGGGGAGGAGAGAGGGGGGTTTTGTTTTTTTTTTGCTGTCGCTGTTACTCGGGCCCCACCGAAGCCGCGCTCGCCTCTCCCTCCTCCCCGCCGCTCGCGAGCCCGCGAATAACCGCTCACTTTTTCCCCCCCCCTTCAATTTTTCCTCTCTCGCTTTTCCCTCCACTTACATAGACTGGTAACGGCCAGGGATACACAGCGGGCTCCGCACCCACTGGGCTTTTAAGACGCAGTTCGTGCTTCTCACCCATTTTCTTCCTGGTACTATCATGCTATGTCTTGACGGATTGAAAAGATTTTGGCAAAAAAAAAGGGAGTTAAGAGTCGAAATGGAAGAAGGGTGGGAGGGAAGAGGGGGGGGGGGGCGTTGGGTTTTTTTTAATGTATGAGTCAAAAAAAAGTTCAAACGTAATTTGTCATCATATCCCTTTCACGACTCCCTGTCACCAGATCCCAAAGCCCGGCCATCTTGGGCCGGCGTGAACTGAGCGACCGATAGAGCTATACCGCAGACCAGACCAACGCGCGAATGTAGGGGGGTTCCAGAACCGCCTGCAACCACCATCGCCTCGTCGCACGGCCGTATTTCACAAAATTCACATGTCCCGCCTGCGGAAATCTGCACGCCCTTCGCCTCGTCCCAAAACGGGCCGAAGCGAGCGGCGAGATCGCGCGGAGTAATCCCTCCCCCGTTCAACATTGCGGATAGCCGGCGGTTCTACCAAGTCCGGGATGCGGGGGGGTGTTTTGACACCCCAGATGTATGCTAATGAGCCGGGGCAGACTGTTCCAAGCACGTGATGCGGAGAGAACAGGAGACATCTGAAGGGTGTGTTCTCGTGCTGGGCTCTGGAATGTGCAAAGGTTTTATTGTGAGAGCCCTGAGCTTTGTAGCATTCAAAGCTATCTCTGTCCAAAGGTTTATTGTTAGCGCCCTGAGTTGTGTATCAACTGAAATCATTTCTGTGCATAGCTTTTATTGTTAGGGCTCTGAGTTGTGTATCAACTAACCATTTATGTGCAAAGATTTTGTAGTGAGAGCCCATAGCTGAGCTAAAACCAACTGATTTACACGACCATTCTTCAGAGTGAAACTTGCAAAGTTAGAATCTGTGTACATCATCACACACTTAACTCATGTCAACCTCTCCAAATTGAAGGTCATTTCCATTTGGTACAGCAAAATTCTCTGATTATTTTAATCTGATTATGCTGCTAAAGAATATTTAAAGGATCTGCTGTAGTAAGCAAAACTTGAACTTTATTCAAGAATGATCTTATTTTAACTTCATGCTGGCATTAAACCACAAGAGAGACCAAATTCTGTTATACGGCATCACTTCCTGTGACTATGTATATTGTCTCATTAACATATACACAAACTTAATCCTTTATATTAGAATACCTTTGTTTCCCCTCAATTCTCTGAATTAAATTCCCATTCATACAGGGACAACTGCTGTGCTGGTTTCACTTGTCTGCCAGAATATGTTTTTGTCTTCTTTGGAGGAGATTGGCAATTCAAATCTTCCATGGAATCTCCTACTCATCAATAAGAATTGATAGATGCCTCCAGTTCAGCAATCCAGCCACCATCTGGATATTTTGATGAATGTAGTATCCCTGATCTGCTCGACTGTGTTTATGATGCCTCAATTGTATGGAAGGTTGTTTCTGGGTAGAAATGAGAACGTCTGCTGTGTATGACCACAATGGTTCAAATTAGGTAAGACCATGCATGTGGTGTCTGTTCCAACACTAGACCAAAGCAAACTTGGTTTGGAATTCAAACTGGCTGTCCTGGTGAAGGTCTGACAGTTTGCATACTTTGACATTTGTCATAGTTTCACCAGTTTCTCCCTAATTTTTTCAAGACAGCATCTTGTATACATATTGTAAGTGTATGTGGAAGAGTAGAGAGGTAAAAACAATGACTGCAGATGCTGAAAACCAAATACTGGATTAGTGGTGCTGGAAGAGCACAGCAGTTCAGGCAGCATCCAACGAGCAGCAAAATCGACGTTTCGGGCAAAAGCCCTTCATCAGGAATAAAGGCAGTGAGCCTGAAGCATGGAAAGATAAGCTAGAGGAGGGTGGGGGTGGGGAGAGAGTAGCATAGAGTACAATGGGTGAGTGGGGGAGGAGATGAAGGTGATAGGTCAAGGAGGAGAGGGTGGAGTGGATAGGTGGAAAAGAAGATAGGCAGGTCGGACAAGTCCGGACAAGTCAAGGAGACAGTTACTGAGCTGGAAGTTTGAAACTAGGATGAGGTGGGGGAAGGGGAAATGAGGAAGCTGTTGAAGTCCACATTGATGCCCTGGGGTTGAAGTGTTCCGAGGCGGAAGATGAGGCGTTCTTCCTCCAGGCGTCTGGTGGTGAGGGAGCGGCGGTGAAGGAGGCCCAGGACCTCCATGTCCTCGGCAGAGTGGGAGGGGGAGTTGAAATGTTGGGCCACGGGGCGGTTTGGTTGATTGGTGCGGGTGTCTCGGAGATGTTCCGTAAAGCGCTCTGCTAGGAGGCGCCCAGTCTCCCCAATGTAGAGGAGACCACATCGGGAGCAACGGATACAATAAATGATATTGGTAGATGTGCAGGTGAAACTTTGATGGATGTGGAAGGCTCTTTTAGGGCCTTGGATAGAGGTGAGGGAGGAGGTGTGGGCACAGGTTTTACAGTTCCTGCGGTGGCAGGGGAAAGTGCCAGAATGGGAGGGTGGGTCGTAGGGGGGTGTGGACCTGACCAGGTAGTCACGGAGGGAACGGTCTTTGCGGAAGGCGGAAAGGGGTGGGGAGGGAAATATATCCCTGGTGGTGGGGTCTTTTTGGAGGTGGCGGAAATGTCGGCGGATGATTTGGTTGATGCGAAGGTTTGTAGGGTGGAAGGTGAGCACCAGGGGCGTTCTGTCCTTGTTACGGTTGGAGGGGTGGGGTCTGAGGGTGGAGGTGCGGGATGTGGACGAGATGCGTTGGAGGGCATCTTTAACCACGTGGGAAGGGAAATTGCGGTCTCTAAAGAAGGAGGCCATCTGGTGTGTTCTATGGTGGAACTGGTCCTCCTGGGAGCAGATACGGCGGAGGCGGAGGCGAAGAAATTGGGAATACGGGATGGCATTTTTGCAAGAGATAGGGTGGGAAGAGGTATAATCCAGGTAGCTATGGGAGTCGGTGGGTTTGTAAAAAATGTCAGTGTCAAGTCGGTCGTCACTAATGGAGATGGAGAGGTCCAGGAAGGGGAGGGAGGTGTCAGAGATGGTCCAGGTAAATTTAAGGTCAGGGTGGAATGTGTTGGTGAAGTTGATGAATTGCTCAACCTCCTCGCGGGAGCATGAGGTGGCGCCAATGCAGTCATCAATGTAGCGGAGGAAGAGGTGGGGAGTGGTGCCGGTGTAATTACGGAAGATCAACTGTTCTACATCTCATGTAAAAGTCGACCCTACGAGGTCACTTTATACACCTCTTACAAAGGAAATTGCACGTTCCCGTTAACCCACTTAAACAAAATCACATTCATTAGTTTGTACAGGTAACTCTACTCATTGGTCTTTGTTTACTATATTGCGTCTCCATTCATTCATTCATAACTCTCCTTAGCCCACTTGCTTTATGACAGCATGTTTTGATTCATTCATTCATTCAGACCAGTACTAAGTCAATCAGTACTTATCGCACTTTGTTCACTATACATCCAGAAGTTAATATAGTTAAAAATTAAATCATTTCAATAATGCCATTATATCTGAAAAGAAGTGAGATATATTAGCTACGTTTATCTTTAGTTCTTTGACAAATTTGTTAATGTTACTGAGGTTCATAACATACGAGAGTAAATGGGAAGGAAATGGAAGAATTTGGTGGGAAAGTTCAGGACGCTTATACATTCAGAATTTAATAAATGTTTAATTTCAAGTGTGCCATTAAACCAGGCCATGACAATGTTGAACAATATGATTTTGCAGGATTTCGATGAATACTTGACATGTTAAATTTTCGTACCAGTATGTATAAATAAAATTTCCTACCAGTAATTCATTCTTGTTTTTCTTGCTTTTATCTGGTAATTACCTTTCCTGTAATTCATTGTGTTTTTCTTCTTTACCTGGGATTAGTTGTGCGATCAAAATTAAACCTTCCAGCTCAGCGAGCAAACCTACATCCAGATGAAATCAACTTCTGCTAATGATACGGTATTTCAAACCGCAGCATGAATTTCAGCTCCCCAAAACTGGTACCCACATATTAGTGGATCCTATAAATTGAACAATTAACATTGTCTAAAAATTGACTTTTACATGAGTATATACAGTAATTTAGAAGGCACAGCAATGCCTCTTCCTCAGACTGCTTAGGAAATTCTGCATGTCCGTAAGTACCCACACCAACTTTTACAGATGCACCCTAAAAAGTATACTATCCACGTGCATAATGGCTTGTTATGGCAACTGATTTGCCCAGGACTCTTAAGAAACTATAGAAAGTTGTGTGCACAGCCCAGACCATCATTGAAGCCAACCTTCCATTCATGGACTCCATTTACATTTCTTGTTGCTGCTAACATCATCAAAGAACTCTTCCCACCTCCGTAATATTCTCCTATAACCTCTTGAATCAGACAGAAGAAACAGAATCGTGATTATATTTCATCAACAGGTTCAAGAATAGTTTCTTCCCTGGCGTTATTAGACTGATGAATGGACTCTCTAACTTCAAATAATGTTAATTTTGTTAATGTTAATCTTGTTTTGCATGTCTCCTATGCAGTGTTACCTGTATACCTCGCTCTGTGTTAACACCCTATGATCTCTATGTCCTTATTTGTTATGATCTGCCTGTACTGGCCGCAGATAAAATCTTTTCATTGTACTTAGGTACATGTGACTCCAATAAACTAAATCAAATAGAATATCTGGTCAGCATAGACAAGTCGGACCGAAGCGTCAGTTCCATGCTGTACATCTCGATGATACATATCACACAATCCCATTCTCAGATTATACTGTGAACAGAGAGGCCACCTGTGTATAGAGATGATTCATTCATTATGACAAGATATTATTCATTATGAGAGTCCTGAACTCAATATACTGCAACAATTGCTTGAAGGAACTTTAGATATCACGAGTTGTTGAGCCAGAACAAGATTATTTGTTTGGTGGCTCTCAGAATTATTGGATGATATTGAGCTTTATTATTTGCACTATTCATCATCTGAACATAGTCTCTCTTTGTAGCAAACCTCACTATCCTCAGTCTGAATAATGGTATTCATGGAAACATTTTTGCTAACTCATTAGAATCTAAATGTTACTCAGGGTTGATCATCCTTCTCCTTCTTGAATTGAAGACCCAAGAAACGAATACAAGATTTTTCATAAGCTGATGTAGCAGCTAATGCTTCTTTCTGTATCACTGAAGATAGAACAAAGATAAAGGACAAAGAAAATTACAGCACAGGAACGGGCCCTTCAGCACCCTCCCCAAGCCTACGCTGATACCTATCCTCTGTCTAAACCCGTTACCTATTTTCCAAGGATCCGTATCCCTCTGCTCCCTGCCCATTCATGTAACTATCCAGATACATCTTAAGCGATGTTATTGTGCCAGCCTCTATCACCTTCCCTGGCAATGCATTCCAGATACCCACTACCCTCTGCCTAAAGAACTTTTCGCGCATATTTCCCTTAAACTTCTCCCCTCCCACCTTGAACTCGTGACCCCTAGTAATTGAGTCCCCCACTCTGGGCAAAAGCTTCTTGCTATCCACACTGTCATTCCTGTCATAATTTTGTACACCTTAATCAGGTCCCTATCAACCTCCATCTTTCTAATGAAAATAATCCTAATCTATTCAACTTCTCTTCATAGCTAGCACCCACCATACCAGGCAACATCCTGGTGAACCTCCTTGTACCCTCTCCAAAACACCTACATCCCTCTGGTAATGCAGTATTCCAAATGTGGCCGAACCAAAAGCCTATACAACTGCACTATGACCTGCAAACTCTTGTACTCAATGCCCCGCAACCTGCGTTGTCACCTTCAGGGTACAATAGACGTGAACACCCAGATCTCTCTGTACATCAATGTTCCCCAGGGCTTTTCCATTTACTGTATAGTTCGGTCTTGAATTGGATCTTCCAAAATGCATCACCTCGCATTTTCTCAGATTGAATTCCATCTGCCATTTCTCTCTATATTCTGCAAACTTTGACAGTCCCCTTCTCCATCTGCTACTCCACCAATCTTTGTGTTATCTGCAAACTTGCTAATCAGAGCACCTGTACCTTCCTCCAGATCATTTATGTATATCACAAACCACAGTGGCCCCAGGACGTATCTCTGTGGAATACCACTGGTCACAGTTCTCCATTTTGAGAAACTTCCTTCCATAGCACTCTCTGTCTCCTGTTGCCCAGCCAGTTTTCTATCCATCTAGTATGCCCTGGACCCCATGTGACTTCACTTTTTCCATCAGTCTACCATAGGGATCTTTATCAAGCACCTTACTGAAGTCTACAGCCCTTTCGTCATCAACCAACTTTGTTACTTGCTCAAAGAATTCTGTTAGGTTTGTAAGGCATGACCTTCCATACACAAAACCTTGCTGCCTATCACTGATAAGCCCATTTTCTACCAAATGTAAATAGATCCTATCCCTCAGTATCTTCTCTAGCTGTTTCCCTATCACTGACATTAGTTTCACCGGTATACAATTACTTGGTTTATCCTTGCTGCCCTTCATAAACAAGGGGACAACACTAGCAATTCTCCGGTCCTCCAGGATCTCACATGTTCAAGTATCTCTGTTTGTCTCTGTTAATAAATGTAAACTGGTTTACATTTTCTATCCATCTATTTGAAAGAGTACAGCTAACAGTCCTATAATGATGCACATGCAGCAATGATAGTGTGTAGCTCTGTGTCCCAGTGAGATAAAAAATCTTTAATTTTCAGAAACAAACCCTCTGTTGTGCTTTCTCCAAGCAACATGTATTGTCTTTCTGTAACAGTTGATGGAAACTGGCTTATTTGTGACAACTAGGTTGAGCAAGAGCTCAATGATTTGGTTTGTCATACCAGCAATCTCTGGAACTCCATCACATTTCAAAGGGCTTGAAACCTCTTCATTGCACATCACACAGTAAGACCTAACCCTTCATACTAACCTACCCAACTTCTCAAGTCTCTCATTTTATCTGTATTAAAATCTGTACTGACATGAAACCACGTGGCTTTTTAAATATGGCCCAAAAATGATCATTGAAAAAAGAAAAAAGTAAGAATAGAACAGCAGTTCAGTTAACATTGGTGGAAAGAGGAGACCATTTCACAATTTTGATGCATAGCCTTCTTCAAAATAGAATCAGTAAAGGTCTGGGGTTTTCTTAAAACCCTCAGCATGATTCACACTAGCTTGCAGCCGTAGCTGATATAGTGTTTTTTTTTCCATTTTACAGGTCTGACAGTGTCATGAAGCGTAAAATTTTAACCATGCTTTGTTCTCTTCATAACCTGATCTGAGCGTTTCTGCTAACTTTCTGTTTTGTTTCTTATTTCAAAGAGATTTTTAAGAAAACAATGAACTGAATCCCTCAAGGAACTCAGGAAACTCTCCACACATGTCTTTGCTGGGAATTTAAAGGGAAAGTGTAATAAGAAAAGATTCCTGGCCTTGGTAGTCTCCAACCCAAACTCCGAACTCCACCAAGTAGAAATTTCACTTTCATCTTTCAAATCTCCAAAATTTCAACATCATACAGTACAATGGGCATCTGGCTGCCAATGGTTCCATGACATGAAATCTGATTTCAGGCATTTTGAAAGTTATCCAATGGCATAGACTCATAGAGACATACTACTTGGAAACAAACCCTTATGTCCAACTCCTCCGTGCTGACTAGATATCCTATATTAATCTGGTCCCAACTGATAGATCCATCTAAATCCTTCCTATTCATACACCCATCCAGATGGCTTTTAAATGTGATAATTGTACCATCCTCTACCACTTTCTCTGGCAGCTCATTCCATACACACACCATCTTCTGTGTGAAAATGTTGCCTCTTGGATCACTTTTAAATCTTTCGCCTCTCATCTTAAACCTATGCCTTTTAGGTTTGGACTCCCCTACACAGAATTGAATTCACTATTCCAAAAGTCACCTAACCAATGCCCTGAACTGTCGCAACACGACTTCCCAACTTCTATACTCAGTGAGCTGACCAATAAAGGCAATTACACCAAATGCCTTCTTTACGATCCTGTCTACATGTGACTCCACCTTCAAGGAATTATGAACCTGCAGTGCCAAGGTCAGTTTGTTTGGCAACACTCTCCAGGACCCAACTATTAAGTGTATAAGTCCTGCCCTGATTTGCCTTGCTAAAATGCAACATGCTCACATTTATCTAAATTAGATTCCATTTGTCACTCCTCAACCCATTGGCCCATCTGATCAAGGTCCCATTGTACTCTGAGAAAACCTTCTTAACTGTTGACCACCAATTTTGGTGTCATCTGAAAACTTACAAACCATTCCTCCTATATTTATATTGAAATCATCTATATAAATATCAAAAAGAAGTGGACACTGCACTGATCCTTGAGGCACACCAGATTTGTACACACTGGTCACAAGTCTCCAGGCTGAAAAATACCAGTCCATCATCATCCTACCTTCAAGCCAATTTTGTATCTTCATGGCCCATTCTTCCTGGATTCCATGTGATTTAACCTTGCTAACCAGTCTACAATACTGAACGTTGTTGAATGTCTTACTAAAGTCCATATTGATAATGTCCACCACTCTGCCTTCATCAATCTTCTTTTCACTTCTTCAAAATCTCAATCAAGTTAGTGAGGCATGATTTCCCATGCACAAAACCATGTTGACTATCCCTATTCAATCCTTGCCTTTCCAAATACACGTAAATCCTATCCCTCAGAATCCCCTCCAATAACTTACCCACTACTGTCATCAGGGTCACTAGTCTATATTTCCCTGGCTTTTCCTTACCACCTGTCTAAAGTAATGGCACCACCTCACCCATTGGAATTGATGGTACAAATATCTCAGGAAGGGACCCAACAATTACTTCCCTAGCTTCCCACAAAGTTCTGGGATACACCTGATCAGGTCCCGGGAATTTATCCACTTTATCCAGTACCTCCTCCTCTGAAATATGGACACTTTTCAAGATATCGCTACTTATTTCCCCAACTTCTCTGGCTTCCATATCCTTCTCCACTGTAAATACTGATGCAAAATACTCCTTTAGTATCCTACTCATCTCCTGCGATTCCACACATCCACAGCCTTGCTGATCTTTGAGGGGCCCTATCCTCTCCCTAGTTACTCTTTTGCCCTTAATGTATTTATAGAATCTCTTTGGACTTTCCTTAATCCTATTTGCCAAAGCTATCTCATGTCCCCTTTTTGCACTCCTGATTGTCGAGTAGACTTTTGTTGTCGTTATACTCTTCGAGGGATTCACTCAATCGCAGACGTCTATACCTGCCGTATGCCATCTTTTTCTTGACCAGAACCTCAATTTCTCTTGTCATTCAGTATTCCCTACACCTACCAGCCTTTCACACTAACAGGAACATACTGGCTCTGGACACTTTTTATTTCATTTTCCAAGGCCTTCCCCTTTCTGACCAATCTTTTACCTGCAAACACCCTGTCCCAATCAACTTTTGAAAGTTCTGGCCAAATACAGTCAAAATTGGCCTTCCAATTTAAAACTTTAACTTTTAGATCAGGTCTATCCTTTACCATAACTATTTTAAAACTAATAGAATTATGATCACTGGCCCCCAAAGTGCTTCAACCCGACAACTCGGTCACTTGCTCTTCCTTATTTCCTGGGAATATGTCAAGTTTTGCAGCATTTCTAATAGACGAAAGTGAGGAATGCAGATACTGGAGATCAGAGTCAAGATTAGTGGTACTGGAAAAGCACAGAAGGTCAGGCAGCATTCGAGGAGCAGGAAAATCAACATTTTGGGCAAAAACCCTTCATCAAGAATGAAAAAGCCCTCCTGATGAAGGCCTTTTGCCTGAAACATTGATTTTCCTGCTCCTCGGATGCTGCCTGACCTGCTGTACTTTTCCAGCACCACTAATCTTGACAGCTTTTCTAGTAGGTACATCCACATACTAAATAAGAAAGTTTTCTTGTGTACACTTCACAAATGCCTCTCCATCCATGCCCTTAACATTAGGGCAGTTCCAGTCCAGGTTTGGAAAGTTAAAATCCCCTACAATTAAAACTCGATCGTTCCTACAGATATCTGAGATCTCCTTACAAAATTTGCTTCTCAATTTCCTGATGACAACTTGGCACAAACTCCACAAAAGATATTTGGGGGCTTAATGCACAGAGTGATAGAAAATAATTGACAATCACACAAAAAAGCATCTTATTATTTTGTTAACTGATGTTTTGTTGTCATTCAAAGTTGAAAGGCTAATTGGAAAATGTCAAAGGCAAAGGCAAATTCTCATGACAGCTCTCCTCTTAGCTTCCTCTCTAAGATTAAGAAAATTCTTGGTATACACTATGATTTGAATCAATGTTGCATCAAACTTGTGGCAATGAATTGCTTGAAGTATCAAAGTCAATTCTAGTACAAAACTTTGCACCATGGTTTTCATGACAAGCAACTACCAGCCAGTTAGAGGGGCTACTAGCAACAAATTATCATGTCAAATTACTTGACTACAAGGAGTTGTTGATGTCATGAACTTGTATCAGATTACTCTGACTGTTTAGAAAATGGCAGATGACATAACCAGTGATTTTCTTCACTTTGCAACTAGTTAAACAAAGGCTGCAAAAGTTTCCAGCTTCCCACTGCGAATGAAGAAGATCCAGTCCCCCATGCTGTGAGATATCTTTATTGGAAGAAAGAAAGTTGTGAGTAGCCAACATCCACACACTGCTCTATAACATGCAAATACCTGCACTGATCTTCGTAAACATTGTGAGGTTAAGCCTCACTGATCTTCATAAACATTGTGAAATTAATCTACACTGATCTTCATAAATATTGTGAAGTTAAGCCAACAAACTTGTCCTTGCCTAAGCAGAAAGTAATCAGATTTGATTTGCACATATTCACATGATAATTTTGTATACACTACATCATTACAATCATCCAATTTTTAATAATGTAGACCACAGCATTTTGGGGAAAACATAAAGCCAAACAAAGCATAAATGCTGTCATGTCATACTCTGTAAAAGATATGTTCAGCAGAATTTCCATTGTAGTTCATATTATTAACCAATACAGTACACCAAATGTGAAGTATATCGATTTATGAACAGGATTTCTTGCCTTAACAGCAATGGGTACATTTGTTTACAGATTAATTTTAAACATTCCCAACAGCGTGTTGATATTTTTGAGTGATTAAGAAGAAAGAACTTTAATTTATTTAGTACGATCCATAATTTTAAGATGTTCTAAAGCAATTCACAGCCAAGCAAGACTTTTAAATTCTGATTACTGTTGAAGTATGGTCTATGGAAGCAGCCAGGAAGATACAACACTGTCATAGACCAGTTAAACTGTTTTGTGTGGAATAAAATTGATAAAGTGACCTGTTATTTATGAAATATTATGGGCTGTTTATAGATCCAGCATCGAGATTAGGTGGGACTTCAGTTTAGTGTCTCATGTGAAAGAGACTGCGCATATTTCTACATTCCTGTATACCTCTGACAATGTAGTATTGTCTGAGTACTGCACAGAAGTGTCAATGTGAAATGATCCTATTTTTCAGTGTTTAGTTAAAAGAGATTCATGACATCTGGTCTACCTGGCATGAAGTGCCTTTTAACACACAATCTCCCATTCCTCACTACTTTAATTATGCAACTGGTCTTTTTGACTCCATCTCAGGAGTTATGTGGCAGGAGAGAGAGAAATGCTTGCTAATGGTGTGATCTTATGCTGTTCATGCTACCAGGTACCATATTTAAAGCCAGCTGCATGCCACTTCAAATGCTGCATGTCAGGAACCAGTCCTCACCTGATGGCGCCCCACCATTGTGAACCAGAGAAGAGCAAATCTTGCTGTCCGCAACCATGATATTGTAGGTCCTGGAAAATTGGGTGCTGGTGATGACGGCACCCCTTTTCCAGCTGTCCCCACACAGGAAGCCATGTCACTACACCTAGCCAGTGTTGACCCAAATAGCACCCAAACTCAGTCTTGTGTCCCAGATGATGTAGGATGCACAGTAGTGTGAAAAGAAGCTCAATGATCTTCAGCAATCCCCAAGGGTAAATGCCATTATCTTCTACCTCATACTCAGAGGATCAGCACTCACTCTGACACTGCCACTACACACACATATCACCAAAGCTGATGGGATACAACTCCCACTATTGTATGTCCGCTCAATGGCTCACATGAACTTCATCCTTGAAAGCTATCCTCGATACTTCCAATTCGCCCACTGGCAACAACTCAGTGCTTCTCCTGGTCAGTGTGTTTGCTGTGTTAGCTATTGCTGTATGTTGCAGGTATGATGTTGATGTAACATGGTGCCTCATAGCAACACATTCATCCATTTGAGTGTTCAGTGCTCTGCACTGTGACAATCTGTTTCCTCTCCCCAGCACCAAAACTCAATACAGGCAACAGAGGCTGCAGCCTGTAACTGAGTACTAAAGAACACTCAGAAAATAACGTAACCCACATGGAGGCTGGCAGCTGGAAATCAGTGAGTGTGTACTAGGTGGGCAATGTGAAGTAGACATAGTCAGCTGCTTTGAAGTAATCACAAAGTAAGTACGTTCTTAGAGGGCAAGCTAAGAGTCATAAAATGCTTCCAATGCAGATGCATAAGATGCCTATGTTCCTGTGCATAAGTAGGCCTGCAAAAGCTTGCAAGCCATAGGTGTCTCTGAGCTCCAAAATATATTGTTGAAGGTCTGAAGTGGCATGTGAGTTGGTCTGAGAGCACGCATAGTGATAGGATAAGGTTGATGGCTTGCAATTGCTCACTTGTATGGACAAAAAGTCAAGGAAGATGGTGTCCCCAGAGTAGGTGAAAAAGGATTTGGGTGATGGCTGGGATGAGTATTCAGTGAGATGGTCCCACCAGGTACTCGTGCTGACCTCTATGTCAGGAATTTGTGCCGTCTAGTTTCTTGGTGAAAGAAAGGAGAATTGAAGTGGCAAGAAAATAAAGTACCTTCTTTAATGAGATGCAAGTGCTTGGAAATAAACTGTGGCGAGATTCAACGTTGCCGTGTCAGCTTCAGGACAAAGTCGCAAAGATTTTCTCAAAATCTAGATTTGATTTTTTTTCATTCCATTCATATTTTCCCAACCTTCTTACCATTGCTCACACCACACCAGAAAGGGGAAAATTCCATCCTTCATCTAAACTGTATGCTTATCCCTGGTATGTAGCTCAAACCTGTGGTCTGCTGACTGTAGACAAGAATCCTACTTCTGAACAGGATTATATCTGAAATGCATGAAATTTATTTGGAGAAAATGAGGAACTATCTTGTTTTTCTGTTGTACCTATTCCTTTCTATGGATACAAGCCCCTCATATTTTTTTCCATGCGTTCCCTAATTCACATGCACATTAATTGGAAATGTATTCAAGTTTTTTAAAAACTTCTTCATGAGATATGGGTGTCACTAGTTGGGACTGGATTTAACAACCATCCCTGTTTTCCCCTTGAACTGGCTTGCGAGGGTCAATTCAGAAGGCAGAGAGAAGTGTGCTTGGAATCATACATAGTATGGGCATGGTAAGGACAACAAATTTCCCTCCCTCAAGGACCACATAATAGTGAAATACATTGTTTTGATAAAAAGCAGTAATAGTTGCTATTGCATCAGTGCCTTTAATTCCAGATTTTTGTTGAATTCAAATTTGACCATCTGCCATGGTGAAATTTGAGGCCTTATCTTTGCCTGATGATGATTCCAATTTTTTGCTGTTCTCTGCACAGAAGTATACCCTGTACTTAGCACTGCCCAACATTAAACACCCAAGATCATAGATGTTTACAACACAGCGGCCAGAAAATAGGAAGTCAGTCTTTCTCACTTTCCATCTCTTTGGAAGATGCCTTGCAGGTCTGTGCACGTCAAGTGCGTATCTATGAATTTCCTAAATGCTATGATGGTTTCTGCCTCCACCACTCTTTCAGCAGTGGGTTCCAAATCCGCACCACTCTCTTGGTGAAAATCAATCTCTTTGAATCTGCTTTTAACTTCCTACCTCTTCTCCTAGTTATGATTATGGACCCTTCTATCAAGGATAACAGAGCATTGCTATCCATGATCGAAATCCTGCAAAACTTTATATACTTCAATGAGGAATCCTTTTTGCTTCCTCTGTTCCAAACCAAACTTGTCCAATCTTTGTTCATAACGTAAATTCTCCAGTCTAGGCAAAATTCTCATGGATTTCCTGCATATTTCCTCTACTGCTAACATAACTTTCCTCTAAATCAGTCATTAGAACTGTACACAGTGCTTCAATTGTGGACTAAACAGTGTTATATACATTTTGAGCATTACTTCTTACTTCTTGAATTCTCTGCTTTGACTAGTAAAGGTAATTACCTTGCATACCTTTTTGACCAACTTATATCTTGACCAGAAATCTTACGGACATGCACTCTAAAGTCTCTCTTCTCCTCCACACTTCAAGCAGCCTTCCAGTTACTGTGAAATTCCTTACCTAGTTACCGTTCTCAAAATGTACTTCCTCACTCTTCTCAGAATGAACTTCATTTGCCACTGATTCATCCAGTTTGTACAAAATGAGTTAATTGTTATTTCCAGATATGGAAAGAAATTCAAAGGAAATTTCTACATTTGTAATAAAAATATGTATATATAATAAAAATGATGGAAATTTTCAGCAGATCAGGCAGCGATATCTGGGGAAAGAAATAAATGAGTTAAGTGGCAGAATCTTGCAGCATAAAGACACTGACGGTGTCCAGTTTCAGGGAGACCTACTGAAACACACACCAATGTATAGTTGAGGTAACTGTTGGAGTTGCTGGGCTTGCTGTGTATATCAGTTGCCAGCTTATCCCCAGAAATGGAAACAGAGATGTGAGGGAGGGAAGGAAGAAGTCAGCGATGGACCAGGTAAAGACGAGGTAAAAACAATGACTGCAGATGCTGGAAAGCAAATACTGGATTAGTGGTGCTGGAAGAGCACAGCAGTTCAGGCAGCATCCAACGAGCAGCGAAATCAACGTTTCGGGCAAAAGCCCTTCATCAGGAATAAAGGCAGTGAGCCTAAAGCATGGAGAGATAAGCTAGAGGAGGGTGGGGGTGGGGAGAGAGTAGCATAGAATACAATGGGTGAGTGGGGGAGGAGATGAAGGTGATAGGTCAAGGAGGAGAGGGTGGAGTGGATAGGTGGAAAAGGAGATAGGCCGGTTCAACAAGTCCGGACCAGCCAAGGAGAGTGTGCTGAGCTGGAAGTTTGAAACTAGGATGAGGTGGGGGAAGGGGAAATGAGGAAGCTGTTGAAGTCCACATTGATGCCCTGGGGTTGAAGTGTTCCGAGGCGGAAGATGAGGCGTTCTTCCTCCAGGCGTCTGGTGGTGAGGGAGCGGCGGTGAAGGAGACCCAGGACCTCCATGTCCTCAGCAGAGTGGGAGGGGGAGTTGAAATGTTGGTCCTCGGCAGAGTGGTAAAGACGAGGGCAGGCAAGAAATTGGAAGCATAATTGATATGTTTTTCCAATCCCAAATGAAAGAGGCAAGCAGCACTGACAATGTCATCAATGTACCAGAGAAACATTTGTGGGGAGAGACCTGACTAAGATTGGAAGAAGGAATGTTCAACAGTGACCATTCCCTCTGGGACACTCTGGTACATTCCACCTTTATTTCCAAAATCTCCTCACACTCCCACAGCACATCCCAGAAGGTGTAATACCTGTCCATTTACCTCCTCCAACCTCTGTGTATCCAAGGCCACAGACATACCTTCCAAGTGAAGCAGCAATTTGCCTGCACTTCATTTAATCTATCTACTGTATTCACTGTTCACAATGTGGTCTCTTCTACAATGGAAAGACAAAGCACAGGTTGGGTGACCACTTTGCAGAACACCTATGTTCTGTCCACGTGAATGACCCTGAGCTCCCAGTTGCCTGCCACCGTGTTTCCACGTCAACATTTCTGTCGCAGGCCTGCTGCAATGTTCCAGTGTGCCCCAATGTCAGCTTGTACAACACCATCTCTTTTTCCATTTGGGGAGCCTGCAGCCTCTGGGACTCAACATCAAGGTTGAGTTCAATAACTCAAGAGCCTGATTCTATCTTTCCATGCTTTTTACCTACTCCACAACCAGTCCTGTTATGACATGGGTTGCTTATAGCACAGTCCATTTCCACATTCTCATAGGCCCATTGCCAAGTTATATGGATTACATTCAGCACAGCTGACCCATTTTCTTCCTCTTAGATCTTGTTATCCCTTATTCAGGTTTTCATCTGTCCTGGCCAGCTACGCATTTTTTTCCTTATTTACCTTCCCCATATTACCTCTAACCCCTCACCCTTCCTCTTGCCAACTTCAGCTTCAGCTAGTTTTCCCTAGCTACTAATGTCTGATGAAGGGTCACCAGACTTGAAATGTTAACTTTGCTTTCTTCCCACAGTTACTGCCAGACCTGCTTGTTTCCCCAATAGTTTCTGTTTTCGTTATACATATGATTTCATTGATTAAAAACGATCCAAACCAGCTGTGCAGCACAAGAGGTAGACATTGGAAAATGTTATTAATATACAATATTCACAATTCTGTTTTCTGCCTCCCATATGGAATTTTAGAGAAAAATAGTTCAGTTGGTCAAAGGAAGTAAAAACCACTGCTGGAAGTAGCTCACACAGAAAAGAAGTATCACTTCATATGAATTGTGTGATTTTTAGAAAGATGACATCAAATTCCAGTTTATTATGACACATTACATGTGGTCTAACCTGTCAACGTAATGGGTATTAAAACCACATCCAGGTTAATGAGCAAATATCTACCTTCTTGATCATCTGCATTCAAAAATATCATAATTAATCTTTAATTGTGTGGAGAATTTTATGAAAGATTGAATATTTAGTTTCTGAAAGTGAAAGTGAAAATCAACAAATGTGAAATGACGATTAGTATTTATTAGCAGCAAGTAGGATCAATTCTAGGTTTTTAAAAAAAAGGCTTTCTTGTGGTTTATATCAAAAATCTTTAACATTAATGGACTATCTCAACAAGGAAGATACGTCTTTAAATTTGTTTGGGAGAATAAAAAGCAGTATAGCTGACATTCTGCTGCTGCTCGTGAATAATTAACAGAAGTTTTCATACATTTTGGCAAATTAGTGTAATCAGATTATTGTGAAATAAATATAAAACTTTTGCACTTGTAAGATTATTTATTATAGCTCAGAACAGTTCTTAGTTTTTAACAGATGTTACAGAAAGATATCACTTTGATATTTGCAGAACTGTATCACTTTAGTTAGGTTGAGTCAAATGTTTGTTTTATCACTGATTCATCAGTCTTTCAGAACCATATCTTTCTCAGTAATTGCCCTGATTCAAAGGTGTGGGAATTTTGATTTTAACATTAGACTGACAAAGTGATTTTCCTTAACTTGAATCACAGTTTTGCAATCTACCCACACATAAACTGTTGCTTATGATATCACTACCTTTGTAGGCTTCTAGACAATCTTCCACTCAGCCAGCTCATATTTTCCACTCATAGTTCTTGATTGTCTAAAGTTCATCATATTGCATAGAATGCAATACAAGAATGATACTCCACAACATGTGGACAAAGCTCATATTGCAGTAGTAAATTCAGTTTACCACACTTGAAGGAACCAAAAGGATATTAAAAAGTCAAGCATGAGTAGACCCTTCAGCCTTACAAACCTGATTTCTTCATTCCCTAAGACCACAGTTCATTTTCCACCTCATCCTCACATTCTCGTAGAATACCTCAATGCTTTGATTCTCATGGTATCTAAACATCTGTTAATCTCTGTTTACGCTTTATACAGAGCACCGACAGCTCTCTGGAGTAGAGAATTTCAAAGATTTACAACCCTTTAAATGAAGACATTTCTCCTCATTTTTGTTCTAAGTGGCCAATTGTAATGGTTTAACTGTGACCTTGAATTCTACATTTCATAGTCAGCCAACAGCATTGCATATTCTGCTCTGGTTTACCCCTTAATAATTGCAATGAAATCACATGTTATTTGTCTAAACTTCATGGAACATAGACCTAGTTTTTCCTCAAAGAACAATCCCATAGCCCAGGAACAAAACAGCAATTGCTGGAAAAGCTCAGCAGGTCTGGCAGCATCTGGGGCAAGAAATCAGAGTTAACGTTTTGGGTCAAGTGACCCTTCTTCAGAACAGCCTAGGAGTCAGGCTATTGAATCTCTCTTGCGCTCTCTCTTAGGTAAGTTGTTCCTTCCACCCTTCCTTAAATAGGAAGAATAAAATGGTTCACAGTACTTCAGGTGTAAGCTCACCAATGCCCACACTTCTTTCCTTTTGTATTCCAATCCCTATACTAAAGACACAAACTTTGCATTGCTTATCACAAGTGGTACACATTGCGGCCTTTCTGCATCAGTGGTGAATGGACTGTAAGTTGAAAGTGGTGAAAGGAGTGCAAATAAAGTAGGTCGCCTTGCCCTGGATGGTAGTGAGCTTTTTAAATGGTCTCAAGCTGTTACTATCCAGGCAAACAGAAAGCATTCCATCAAACTCCCGACTTGTGTCTTGTTGATGTTGAACAGGCATTGAGGAGACTGTACACGAGTTCCTAGCTGCAGAATTCCTTGCCTCTGACCTGCTCTTAGCTCTTGTAGCCATGATAATTATATGGTTGGTTTAGTTTCTGGTCAATGATATCACAGAATCACAGAAATGTTACATCACAGAAGGAGGGCATTGAGAGCATTGGGTCTGCACTATCTATCCAAATGAGCGTCATTATATACTGTCAATTTTCTGCTTTGATCCACACATTTGCACATTATTTTTATCCATGTAATCACCCAATACTCTCTTGAATGTCTCAGTTGAACCTGCCTCCACCACATTTCCAGACACTGCATTCTATACCCCAACTACTCGCTGTGTGAAAGAAGTTTTTCTCAAATCATTTTTGTTCCTTTTGCAAATCACTTCAAATCTGGTAACCCCCGCCAAGATGTTGATCATAGGGGAATTCAGCAATTAGAATGCTATTAAACGTTTAAAGAAGATTGTTAGATTCTCTTTTGTTTAAAATAGTTATTGACTGGCATTTGTGTAGTGTGAATGTCACTTGCCATTTAGCAGGCCAAAACTGGCTATGTCCAGGTCCTGCTGCATTTGGACATGGACTGCTTCAGTATCTACATGTTGCAAATGTTGCTGAATACTCAGTAATCATCAGTGAATATCCCCTCTTTTGACCTTTATGGATGACGAAAGATAATTGATGAAGCAGTTGAAGATGGTTAGCTCAAGGTTAGTACCTTAAAGAATTCCTGCAGAGATGCCCTGGAGCTGAGATACCCAATCTGAAACAATTACTCCACCTTCCTATGTGTCAGGTTTGCAGGATTTGAGAGTTTTCCCTCTGATTTCCATTGATGCCAGTTTTGTTCAGGCTTCTTGTTGTTACAGTCCATTGAATGTGGCCCTATTTGTGGGCGGCATGGTGGCACAGTGGTTAGCACTGCTGCCTCACAGCGCCAGAGATCCGGGTTCAATTCCTGCCTCAGGCGACTAACTGTGTGGAGTTTGCACGTTCTCCCCGTGTCTGCGTGGGTTTCCTCCGGGTGCTCCGGTTTCCTCCCACAGTCCAAAGATGTGCAGGTCAGGTGAATTGGCCATGCTAAATTGCCCGTAGTGTTAAGTAGGGGTAGATGTAGGGGTATGGGTGGGTTGCGCTTCGGCGGGGCGGTGTGGACTTGTTGAGCCGAAGGGCCTGTTTCCACACTGTAAGTAATCTAATCTAATCTAAAGTCAAGGGCAGTCTCTCTTATCTCACCACTAGACCTCAGCTCTTCTGTCCAGGTTTGAACTAAGGCTGTAATGAGATCAGGGTCTAAGTGGGCCCTGGCAGAACCGAAACTGTGTTTCGGTGAGCAAGTTATTGCTAAGAAAATGCTGCTCGATATTTCTGATGATGGTACTTTCCATCACTTTACTGATGATTGAGAGTAGACTGGTGGTGAAGTCATTGGCTGGGTTGAATTTGTGCTGCTTTTTGTGCAGCATATAACTGGGTAACCTTTCACATTGCCAGGTAGATACTAGTATTGTAGCTATTCTGGAACAACTTGGCTAGGTACTTAGGTACTTGGCCTGTTTGGTCAATGTAGATATCAAGTCATTCTTGGTCTCCCAACCAAAATACATTCTATGCCCTTGTCACTCTCAGTGCTCCTTTCAATTGGTTTTCAACATGGAGGAATACAGATTCATCAGCCAAGTATTGAGGGTGGGGCATGGAGTCATGTGATCAGAAGGAGACTCCCTTGTTCATGTTTGACCTAATGTCATGCAGCTCCACAGGGTCCAGAATCAATGTTGAGGACTCCTAAGACAATTCCTAACTGTACACCACTACGCTGCCACCTGTTGCCTGTGAAACAGGACATACCCAGAGATGGTGACAGTGGTGTCTGGGGAATTGTCTGTCAGTAAGATTATGTCAGGCTGTTGCTTGACCACTCCGTGCAAGAACTCTCCCAATTTTGGAACAAACACCCAGATATTAGTAAGGAAAACATTCCAAGGGCTGGATTTGCCATTGTTGTTTTTAATGCCTCATAGAGTCATTGAGTCATAGAGATGTACAGCATGGAAACAGACCCTTCGGTCCAACCTGTCCATGCCAACCAGATATCCCAACCCAATCCAGTACCCCCTGCCAGCACCCAGCCCATATCCCTCCAAACTCTTCTTATTCATACACCTATCCAAATGCCTCTTAAATGTTGCAATTGTACCAACCTCCACCACTTCCTCTGGCAACTCTTTCCATACACATACCACCCTCTCTGTGAAAAGGTTGCCCCTTAGGTCTCTATTATATCTTTCCCCTCTCACCCTAAACCTATGCCCTCTAGTTCTGGACTCCCCAACCCCAGGGAAAAGACTTTCTCTATTTACCCTATCCATGCTCCTCATAATTTTGTAAACCTCTATAAGGTCACCCCTCAGCCTCCGATCCTCCAGGGAAAACAACCCCAGCCTGTTCAGCCTCTGTTTATAGCTCAAATCCTTCAACCCTGGCAACATCCTTGTAAATCTTTTCTGAACCCTTTCAAGTTTCACAACATCTTTCCGATAGGAAGGAGACCAGAAATGCACGCAATATTCCAACAGTGGCCGAACCAATGTCCTGTACAGCCACAACATGACCTCCCAACCCCTGTACTCCATACTCTGACCAATAAAGGAAAGCATACCAAATGCCTTCTTCACTCTCTTACCTACCTGTGACTCCACTTTCAAGGAGCTATGAACCTGCACTCCAAGGTCTCTTTGTTCAGCAACACTCCCTAGGATATTACCATTAAGTTAATACGTCCTGCTAAGATTTGCTTTCCCAAAATGCAGCACCTCGCATTTATCTAAATTAAACTCCATCTTCCACTTCTCAGCCCATTGGCCCATCTGGTCAAGATCCTGTTGTAATCTGAGGTAACCCACTTCGCTGTCCACTACACCTCTAATTTTGGTGTCATCTGCAAACGTACTAACTGTACCTCTTATGCTTGCATCCAAATCATTTATGTAAATGACAAAAAGTAGAGGACCCAGCACCGATCCTTGTGGCACTCCATTGGTCACAGGCCTCCAGTTTGAAAAACAATCCTCCACCACCACCCTCAAGTAGTCAATCCATTATGCATCCTTTTCTTTAGAATTTATAGCCATTTGATATAACTTGAGCAGTGAGCTGTTTCAGAACAATTCAAAGTCATATACCAGCCAGATAATGCAAAGACAGCAGGTCACCTTTCATTTGTGAATTAGGTTGTTTTTTAAACTACTGTCAAGAATGGTTGCTTGGTTGCATAAGACCAGTTTTAATTTCAGATTTGCAAATTGAATTCAAATTTCATCATCTGCTGTGGTGGGATTTGAGTGCCAGAGCATTTGCTTCTGGATGTTCATTGGCATTGCCACTACACCACCAGCAACCCCAGGATCATGTCCTCCAGTTAAAATACAAGCCCGCCACCTCCTTGAAAAGTCTTTCTGAATGCCAACATATCCAAGTCTGTGACCACTTTAAAAAAGTCTGCTTATTTTTACTTCTGAATTTGATAGTTTCTCAACTCTTCACATGATATTTTCATTTATGGAAATGTATAGAACTGTAAAAATAAATTGATGAGATGACAGGAGTATATTGTTATCTATGACATTTTTTTTAACATTAACAGTATAAAATAACTCTTTCATATAACATGATAATTACTATCAAAATGTTTTTTTTAAACTGCAAATGTGAGAAACTTTCAAAAGAATATACAAATTGTATAGTTACACTAGTGTATTGCTAATCATAGAACTGGAGGCATTTTAATTCTTCAGGGGTACAGCATTCATGGGAACTGGAGACTGGAGGATAAAAGCAACTTTCCAGAGAGAAATGAGAGCAAAAAGAAATAAAGGTCACTTGACGGGAATACAGATTCTTTCAAGGTCTAAAAGGCCAGCAAACACTTTTTTTTGAAGAGTTAAGGGTGAGGTCTGGCGGTGACATGCAAAGTTCCTCAGCAAGGCATCAAAATCCTTTCAAAGATTAAAGAGATTAAAAATAGTTACTGAGAGGGGAGTTCAAAAGGGCAGAACGTTGGGGCTGAGCAAGCAAAAGTACACGATAAGGATAACATTAGATAATTGAGGGATGTGAAAAGAAACATCTGGCAGAGAGAGACCACTGAAGAATTGCAGGATAAGAATATGCAGTGCCCTGGGAGTTCTCAATACTGTATTGACTTTAGGCATGATGAAATCTCTTGGCATCAAGCCATACATGGAAATATCTTACTGATTACCACCTTCTGCCTCCCTCAACTGATACATCAGAACTCCTTCATGATGAGAAGTACTGAAAAGAGCAAGGGCACAGAATGTACTATGAGCTGGATTTTTAATGTTGAATCTGTGAGTGAATCAGCAGTATGACTACTGTACTTACTGAGCTGGTAAAGTTCTGAAAGAATTAGATTTGGTTAGCAGCAACTGATTAATAAGAAATAATCAGAGGCAAAACCTCACCAGTCAACCTAGTGCAGATGCAACCAGCCATGGCTGAATAGGGAGGCCTGACAACTCCATAGTTTTTGTGGAGAGGAAGTCCCATTTTCACATTGACAACATCCTTTGTCATGCTGTGTGACACCACTGTGGTTATGAATGACATAAACGCAAAATAAATCGAGCATCTCAAAACCAATCATCCGTGAGGATCTGTGTGTCATCAACAAAATTGCATGTTACTACAATCTGATGGTCCAACTTGTCTTTCATTCCACCTTTACCAATCAGTCAAGGCACACATATTTTACACGGGAGGTAATGGCCTCGTGATATTATCAATGGACTATTAATCTAGAGATCAAAGTACTGTCCGCGGAACTTGAGTTTGAATCCCACCTTGCAGATGATGGAATTTGAATCCTCTAAAAAATCTGTAATTAAGACTTGACTGTCTTTGATTGTTGGGAAAACCCCATCTGATTAATGATTGTCCTTTAAGGAAGGAAATTGCTGTCTTTACTCGGTCTGACCTACATGAGACTGCAGACCCATAGCAATGTGACTGTTCTCTGGGAAATTAGGGATGGGTAATAAATACTGGCCTAGCCAACAACATCCACATTCCATGAATGAATAAAAACAAACAAGAGAGTATCAGATAGCATGCCAGGAGCAACGGCAGACAATTTTAAAAATGACATGTCAACCTTGTGTAGCTACAACATAAGACTGCATGCATGGCAAAAACAGTGAAAGCAGCACATTGGACACAGAGTTAAGTGATCCTATAGTCAATCAAAAGGCTATACTCCAGTTGTGAATGGAGTAGATAAGTAACAATTAATGAGGAATGAGTCTCCACAAATATTTCCCTTTCCAACAATGGCAGAAACTAGCACTTAGGTACAAAAGGCTGAAACAGTCACACCTATTTTCAGCTGGAAATGTCAAGTGGATAATCAGTCTTGACCTTCTCTTAAGGTTCAACTATCACAGGAGCCAAGTTAATGCTTTCCAAAGGCTACCAAGAAATTGTTGGGTAAAGTGGATACAACAAAGTCCATGGTGTCCGACAATAATCTAGCTATCATGCTGGAATTTTCTCAAAGTTGCACCCCTTGCCAAGCTATTCCAGTACAATTAACACACTGACAAATACCTAACAAAATGAAAATGTGCCCAGTTATGTATTGGTCATAAAACAAACAGGATAAATCCAGCTAGTCAACCAAGGTAAATTTGTCATAGTCCCAGAGGATCATGGGGCTGCTCTTTCATTAGACAGAGATGACTGGTAGTGGTTTAACTAGAGGGTAACCATGCATCAAGCAAGGGGAGATTAAGAAGGAGAGTCCTTCATGGTAACCTTAGGAGTGTGAAAATTAAACCCACGCTGTTGGCATCATTCTGCATTGCAAAACAGTCATCCAACCAACTGAGCTCATCTATCCTGAGTCAATTACTGCTCCACTCCTGTGTACCAGCACAGTAAACTGTTGACAGTACTATAATGGTTACACTTACGTACCTGCTCATTGATGTTCAGTTTGACTTCTTTATAGCCTTGGTCCAAACATGGATAAATGAGCTGACTCACACAGTAGTACGAGAATAGTTGACTTTGACATATAGGGAACATTTGACTGAATATGGTATCAAGGAGACCTAGCAAGATTGAACTCAGTAGGGATTTACAGAAGTGGTAACATCCCCAGAAGCCCTGGACTCTGAAATGCCACTTCAAGACTTGTTGGCCATGGAAGAAACATTCAGAATGTGACAAGCAGGTTGACTATTTGCCTGTAAAGCTTTACAAAATGCCAGGTGACAGGAGGGAAGAGGAGAAGAGTTCCTGGTCATCCATACTGTAGGTGGCAACAGCAAACCACTGGAGTACATTGCCAGGCAAAATCATGGACTAATCCAATGGAAGTCCATGGTTGTCAATGCCCTCAAAAGGTTGATTTTTGGAAGCCATTCACCAAGGTTCAAGACAAGAACAACAAATACAGGTTCCTCAGGGCATCATCCTTGGACCAACCATCATCAGTTCCTTCATTAATGGCTTTCCCTCCACCATAAAGTCAGAACTGCTGATGATTCCACAGTGTTTTGTTCCATTCTCAAATCCTCAGTTAAAAAAAGCAGTCTATAGTCACATACAGCATGGTCTGGGCACCATTCAGATTTCAACTAATCAGTGACAAAGTACAATGTGATTTGGAAGATGGCAATACCAGTGCAATATTATCCCAATTGTGGCCTGACCCTAAATGCAGAAGAGTTTGCAGAACCAAACTGGTTCCCATTCATCCTTGGAATAGTTTTGCTGCAGTGGAATGAGTCAGGGAGCTGGCCTATTTTCCTGGCCACCCACTTCATATCTAACCCTGTTTCCACTGGACTGGGGATATTGAGCTCGTTGTATCAGTGCAAGCTTGTCGTATCTGAGCATGCAAAAGGAAAGGAACTCTCTATGGACAAGAAGACCAAAGCTCACAATCAGAATTACCACAGGATTCTAGAAATTGTGGGCAATCTTTAATTTATTAATTAGTGTTGTCTTTCATTATTGATTCAATTCTGAAGACAGAATTTCTTATCATTACCCTCAGCACAACAATAAAATGAAAGTACATTTTGACTTTCTTAAATTAACTGTACCACTCACAAGCAAACATTTCTTATGACTCAGCAGAATGGCTCTGCAATTAAACAGGTTCTAAATATATTTTAGATCATGTTTGGTTTCAAGAGTACATAGGATAAGGCAGAAAAAGTCATGAACAGAAAGTCTGTTCATGATGTGCATATTGTCAGGAACATACATGTGTTTATTAGGCCAGAGTCACACTTCCTGAGTGTGCCTCTGGCCTCATAATCATTACTAACTGAGAATGGTGTAGATTTTATATCGATGTGTATATAGAACAAAAGGTTGATTTTTGGAAGCCATTCACCAAGGTTCAAGACAAGAACAGCAAATACAGGTTCCTCAGGGCATCATCCTTGGACCAACCATCATCAGTTGAACATTTTTAGAATTGTTGTCGTTGAACATTTTCTGCCCTAGCCTAGACCTAACTAAATGTTCAAATTTCTAAAATAACAAAATAGTTTTGCTTATCATTTAAAGACATTCATGAACCTCCATAGCAGTATATTATATATACTCTGTATTGACACCTGAATGGGAGGAAGTGCTGCTGGCAGCATGGGAATTTAAGTTAACCAGTTTTAAAACAAACTAACAAGATATTACCCCTAAATCAAACCCTCATTGTTCAATTTCCTACATTAATTTATATTTATTAGTATTTTAAGAAATTTAAAAAGAGGTTTTTCGACAGTAATAGCTTTGTTATTAATAGCTCCTACAGATTTTAACTATGGGCAATGCTGTTTTGGTGGCAAAAGTATGCTTTGAATTTATTCGGTACATAGGAGCTATTGATTTCTTTGGTAATTTTGAGGTTGGCACTTGCAGAATTTTCACTTCCCTGGTGCACAGTGAGCAAAAGCACACAGCTGGGAAAATACAGTGAGATGACATCAATAAAGATTTCCCCAATTTTCGCCTCAAACCTTAAATGGCACTTCAGAGTCTTGCCATTGAGCAGTGACTACCTTATTTTCATACATTTGTAACGCATTAGAGCACCAACCCTTTATATCTCACTTCTAATTCTCTTCTCCTTCACCCAGAAACTGAACAGAGCAAAATCCCACAAGTAAATTACAGAGGTCCAGGCAGCTGCAGCTTACTGAATGCTTGGCCCAGCCATCATGCAACTGCTTCATCAGAATAAGATTCCAGCATGCTCCATGACCGCCGTCCTCCGCAATCCTTCATCTTTGCAACGCACTATCAGCCTCACCATATCATCACGCCTGTTGTCAGGTCAATTCAGACAGTACTTCAGCACTTTAGGACTTCGGTCTTGGTAGACCTAAAACTTACATGCTTCTGTCAGATCACATTGTGTGCAAGAACATATGTGCATCTGATCCAATGATGCATCTTATCACCCTTAACTTGTTTGCTTGGGAGTGACTCACATTGGGCTGACTTGGAAGTTGTCCGACTCAGTATACTCCACATTGCTTTCCTAGCACACGTTCACCGACTTATAGGCTGTCCGCCTTTGTGTGGCTCACATTATTTTTTAGCACAGATGGAGAGTCAGAGACAATTTGTCACAGTAGGGAGCACAGAACAGTCATGAGAGTGGATGAACTGCCTATAATCCCCAGACTGCTTGCATTTAACTTGCAGAACTGAGCGCGGCCCAATTCAATGACACAAATTCTGGAATCTGGTAGGACCAAGCAGCGTGACAGAGGCGATTTGTCACATTGGGGAGCACAGCACAGTCAAGAGGGTGGATGTGTCGCTGTGATGCTCCATGCTATGTCAATGTTACACCCAGCAAACACACTGCATGTGCTTCAAGCAAATGGCCATATGTCAAAGGAGGGTTGTCCTGAGAAAAGTGAAGAAGGACAACCATCAGACCTAAATGACTGTGACCTCCTAAACACCCTGGACAGGGTTTGGACAAGCCCTTGACTGACTGTGACGGCACCCCTTGTCTAATGGTTGTCCTCCTTCACTTTTCTCAGAACGACCCTCCTTTGACACATGGCCATTTGCTTGAAGCACATGCAGTGTGTTTGCTGGGTGTAACATTGACATAGCATGGAGCATCACAGCGACACATCCACCCTCTTGACTGTTTTGTGCTCCCCACTGTGACAAATCGCCTCTGTCTCACTGCTTGGTCCTACCAGATTCCAGGAATTGTGTCACTGAATTGGGCCGCGCTCAGTTCTGCAAGTTAAATGCAAGCAGTCTGGGGATTATAGGCAGCTCAGTGTTGTAGAGACATCAGTCTGGGAGGCGTTGGGGAGGAATTAGAGTGAGTGATGGCCCTATTTATGTAAGGTAGCAGAGAGAAGATGATGGTATCTGCCCTTGTAGAACACAGAATATCATTGACTCTCTTCCTGCTTTGGTGGACATTCTGCTACACCTGGGACGTAGCCCTGTATGAACTGGATGGAAAAATCCTGATCAATTATAGCTTTATTTTTTGATATTCTCAAGATACTGCAAGTTTGTATTATATTCTTGTCAATGCTAATTCATACCAAAAAAATCCTTTGATCTTGAATGATAAAAATCTAAATCAAATCACACAAATTCTACATTTAACAATGTGCAGCTTGAGTGTTGATCATGATCCTCAAGACAGTCTGCTTTATGTTGCTGGAGATCAGTTGCCAATGGAACAATTCATTTAACTGAAATTAAAGAAAGGAATTTATAATACGTTTAACATCAATAGCTTTAATAAACCTGTTTATGTCAGCATTTAAAATGTTTTCTTTGGAAATTGCGCTAATCACTTACATAGTAAGGACTATCTCATGATTGCGTAACAGACACAATATGCAACATACTCAGGGAAGGCATCTCCCTGTAAGCTTAACCTCAATCTGATAAATCTCCTGGTCTGACATCTGTTTCACTGTTTGATTTATCCAATGAATGGTCAACTATAGTGCATCAATTTGATCTCTTTTCATCTTGAAAGTTAGATCTTATTTTGCCTTGTCTTTTTGATCGAAATTTGGTCAGCAGACATTTAATGGTATTAAAATGATTAATGGCCTTTATAACATTATTTAATTGCTTGGATTAAACAGCATGTCTATTAAGGGGCTAATCATTATCCTAACTCTGCTAAGTGCTATTGCCTTCGAAAACATTCGATATTTATTGTTTTCAACATATGAAACTCAAGCATTTGGCTGCTTTCTGTTCATAATTGCACAAAAAGCTTGTTACCATGTAGTTCTATAAGCATTCATATTATAATTTATTTAATTGCATGAGGAAATATCATTGTTCTCACCTTGTAAGCAATTTTGTTTATCCTTATACTTTTTAAAAATAATTATTTTCACAAGAACCTGCAGGAGAGTGCTATGTCCATTCAATTCCTAATAGCTGTGACTATATAACAGAAGGCAAAGTAATCATTTTGGGTGTACCCATTCCACAGTATTAGAAAGAATAGTTGTAATTAGTAAATGGGCAAACACTCAACTATTTTTCTTCCTGCTGTCTGTCCAATCCTTAATAGTCATTATTCAGTTTTTGGCAAATAATTTTCTTCAGAACCTGAAAATAAAAATATAAACAGACCAAGAGCACAGATACACACAATAAACACACAATTTACCAATATCACAGAACACTGAGCCAAACATTAAAGTTCCTTGTTAAGTTGCTCAAATTACATCCAACTCTTACATATGATTTTAATTTCAAAACTATGCATCTGTTGCTCCCAAACCAATATCTGTGGAGTATGATGTGCTCTGGGCAGACCAAAGTTTAAAGTGCTGACTGTGCATTATTGCAAATTGACTTCGGCCAGCGACAAATGAATCACCATATATCATGTTTGGAGCTCCATGCTTTTTCGGGTAAGTGTTTGGGAATGATAGACTACACCTAACATTAAGTGGGTTTTTGATTTTTTTCAAAATGTCTCTGAGTGAAATTATATGAGATACAGTCAAATTCCAACTGCTGAAAATAACCTTTTGGCAGAAGTATTGTAAAGATTGTCTTTAGTCCATTTCAGAAATACGTCAGGTCTTAATTCTTGCCATTTTTGTGTCATTGCTTTCCAGAAACCATTTCTCAGTGGCTAAAAAGTGGTAGTAAAACTGGATCATATAATTGTACAAGAATACAGGAACAAATAGTAAAAATGGATATGACTAACGTAGAAACGGTCACTTTGAGGCAAGTTGAGTGACAAAATTAAACCCTTTGCCCTTGGTGCACAGTAGCTGGATCCTGAGATGATGAGTGAAATAACTCCACAGAGGCTGGTATCTCATCACCAAGTCGCCCTTTATTTACACATGCATAGTACTTGACACTGGTCCAAGTTCCTCAAAGCCAGCTACCAGAGTGAATAGAACCTCTGACACTCCTGTTTATATGTTTCAGCTAGGACCCCCTGATTGGGACTGTTCACCTTTCGAATCAGGGAACTCATATTCTGTGAGATCCACCTGGCTGACATCACTGCATTCATTACAACGACAGTCTCCAAATTCAAACTAGCCTAATTCATGGTAACATAAAAGGCTAAGTTATTGGACAACTTTAGCAAGATTGAACCAGGAGTTTCATGGAGAATTCAAATTCCACTATGCTGCCTAGTGAATTTAATTTTCATGAATTAAATAAAATCTTGACTAAAAGATTTGTGTCAAGTATGGTGACCATGAAATTACAGGATTGTCACCTGATTTCCATTGTCCCTTAGGCAAGGCAATCTGCACTGTGTGGTCTACATCTGCCTCCAAACCAACAAACATATGGTTGACTTAAATTGATCTCTGAAATGATCTTTCATCTATCCAATTGTTGTCAAGAAGATGCCTTATCAGTGTCTTCACAAGGGAAATTTCAGATGAGCAATCAATTCCAAGAGTAAAATTTGAATACGATTTATGGCGTATTCATGAAAGAATAAAATCAAGCCCCTGAACTGAAGAAAAAAGACATGACTAGTTAACCTATTTTTACAAACATTTGAACTGTTATCCTAAATAATCAGGAACAATGGGATTTGGAACTGAACCTTTCCTGTCACCAACTCATAAAAGATAGGTTCATAGAGTATTATAGCCACAAAGGAGGACGTGTTGATAAAGTTATCCAATTTTATCCAGTCTGCCGTCCTCTCCCTAAAGAAACTATAGATTTTCTTTTGTGTGTATATAGAATCCTTTTTAATGGTTGCAATTGAATCATCTTCCTCCACCCTTTCAGAAGATTAAATCTTAACTGTATATTCTGCAAAATCTCTACAAAACCGTTTTGTACTTGTTTTTACTTATAGATAATCCATGAATAAATTGTATTTTTGAAATTTTAAAAATTGCAACATTATCATTAAGATAACAATATAAACTGTATTCATCTAAAAACAAGAAAAGGCATGCACAAAAGAACTCACAATTGGAGTAGTGTGGAATGGTAAGGTGAGAGATAGCTTAATGTGTAAGCCTCTAGTTAGGGTATGGCCAATGATGGATTCACATTATAATGGTAAAATATCCCATCCTGGAATGCCTCAAATATATCAAGCAGCCATGTGTTCAAAGTCAGTTCCAACAATTCCATGGTCAAAGGTTATTAAAACTAAAGTGTGAGCTTTTAAGGTCTGGTTAATCACATTGCTGAGTTTATTTCTGTCTCGATTTAAGAAGAACAGGTGGTGGCTATTAATTGTCTGAGTGTTTACCCCTCTGAACAGATTGATTGGAAAAATAGGTTAAATAAAAAATATTTTAAAATTTATAAGGAAGTCGAGAGGGCTCTCGTGGCTTAGTGCCGCACCTCTCCCACTGAGCTAAAAGGCTCAGGTTCAAATCCCATCTGTTCCAAGAGGTGTGTAATAATATTTCTGAACAGGTTGATTGAAAAAATTATAAGGAGCTCCAGAGGTGTATAATAACATCTCTAAACAGGAATCAATCAGATTATAGTGGGGGCTAATGAGAAGAAATATAAAAGAAAGACAAGTATTTTGTCTGCTAATCAAATCAAGAGAGTGGATTTTCTTGTATTATATGTTGTTTGAAGCATTATGGAACAATTTAGAGTCTGGAATTATGTATCAGTCACATTAACTCTGCAGAATGAACCAAATTCTTGGTTTTACATTGATGTTATTTCAACAAATTGCTGAAGATTTCCATCAACTTGAAGACTGGAAAACCTCATATGAGGTCATAGAGTCATAGAGATGTAAAGCATGGAAACAGACCCTTCAGTCCAACCTGTCCATGCCGACCAGATATCCCAACCCAATCTCGTCCCACTTGCCAGCACCCGGCCCATACCCCTCCAAAACCTTCCTATTCATATACCCATCCAAATGCCTCTTAAATGTTGCAATTGTACCAGCCTCCACCACTTCCTCTGGCAGCTCATTCCATACACGTACCATGCTCTGTGTGAAAAGGTTGCCCCTTAGGTCTCTATTATATCTTTCCCCTCTCACCCCAAACCTATGCCCTCTAGTTCTGGAGCCCCCCCCCCAATCCCAGGGAAAAGACTTTGTCTATTTACCCTATCCATGCCCCTCATAATTTTGTAAACCTCTATAAGGTCACCCCTCAGCCTCTGATGCTCCAGGGAAAACAGCCCCAGCCTGTTCAACCTCTCCCTGTAGCTCAAATCCTCCAACCCTGGCAATATCCTTGTAAATCTTTTCTGAACCGTTTCAAGTTTCACAACATCTTTCCAATAGGATAGAGATCAGAATTGCATGCAATATTCCAACAGTGGCCTAACCAATGTCCTGTACAGCCGCAACATGACCTCCCAACTGCTGTACTCAATACTCAGACCATTAAAAGAAAGCATACCAAACGCCTTCTTCACTATCCTATCTACCTGTGACTCCATTTTCAAGGAACTATGAACCTGCACTCCAAGGTCTCTTTGTTCAGCAACACTCCCTCGGACCTTACCACATGTGAAGATCACAATGTCTTGCTCATAGAACAAGGGCGTATTTTTGCTGCGAACTTCTTGCAGTAATTGCCACCTTACCACCTAATATTCCTATCATATTTCTCTAACAGTGGTTTAGAAATTGAGAGACAAAGTGATACTAATCCGAAAATACCAACACCAGACCCAAACTTTGTAGCCTCATAGACTGCATTTACAACTTCCTTGCCAAAAAAAAGCTTTACATTACACTGACTTGAAAAGTTTCAAGTATGAAGACATTATTTCCAGGAAGCATTCACCATTTGTGTTCCAGAGTTAGATTTACCCTTACTACAGTTTTACACTACAGGCTTTATTTTCTAAGGCTGTACTAACAGTATGAGAAACCTAGCTGACTTGGCATGAACTGCACACATCCCTTTGAATTTTATGTTATTTTGAAAAATCTTCCATTTGTTTGGCTGCCAGAGCTGGGAGAAAACTCTGCTTGGAGGTTATCATAATTGTTCATATGAATTGATCAAACAAAGTTGAGAATCAGTTTGTCAATTGCTACCTTTAAGGTAGCTAACCATTATTAGCTCAGCAGCTCTCACAAAAGTTGAGGTGGTGTGAAGCTCAGCATTGGCATAAACCTTATAAACCTTATAAGGAAGTGGGACTAATTTCATTTGGGAACATGGTTGGTGAGTGCTAAAGTTGGACTAAAGCTCTGTTTCCATGTTGTATGACTCAATGACTCATTTTAAAAATTAGATTATACTTAAAACAAACAATGCTAACTCTAATATTTATAATTTAGGATAGAGTAATAATAAAGTTCAAAGTCTATAGATAATTGTAATTCATCATCAAAGCATTCTGCCCACACTAAATTAGAAGCCATGTTGTGGGGAATGAATGGAAAAGTGTTCACACTCATTGCATCTTGAGTTCACATTTTCAATAATGCTATTAGACCCCATAAAATTCGCTTTAATTAGCATCGACGATGAGTAAAAGAATACAAAATATCCGAACAGGATTTTAAAAATTACCAGAGTGTTGCTGGGAATGGAGGGTTTTGAGTTATAAAGGCAAGTTGGTTTATGAAATCATGAGGGGCATAGATAAAGTGGTAAGGAACGTTTTTTTTTCCCAAGAGTGGGGTAGTTCAAAACTATTGGCATATTTTTAAGGTGAGAGGAGAAAAGTTTTAAAAGGACATCAGGCAACATTTTCACACAGAGGGTGTTCAAGCGTGGAATGAACTGCCAGAGGAAGTAATAGATGCAGGTACAATTATAACATTTAAAAGACATTTGGATAAGTACATGGATAGGAAAGGTTTCAAGGGATATGGGCCAAACACAGGGAAGTGGGACTAATTTCATTTGGGAACATGGTTGGTGAGTGCTAAAGTTGGACTAAAGCTCTGTTTCCATGTTGTATGACTCAATGACTCATTTTTAAAATTAGATTATACTTAAAACAAACAATGCTAACTCTAATATTTATAATTTAGGATAGAGTAATAATAAAGTTCAAAGTCTATAGATAATTGTAATTCATCATCAACCTTTCGATTTTGCTGAGTTCAAAACAGCGGCACAGTGGCACAGTGGTTAGCACTGCTGCCTCACAGCGCCAGAGACCTGGGTTCAATTCGCGCCTCAGGCGACTGACTGTGTGGAGTTTGCACGTTCTCCCTATGTCTGCGTGGGTTTCCTCCGGGTGCTCCGGTTTCCTCCCACAGTCCAAAGATGTGCAGGTCAGGTGAATTGGCCATGATAAATTGCCTGTAGTGTTAGATAAGGAGTAAATGTAGGGGTGTGGGTGGGTTGCGCTTCGGCGGGGCAGTGTGGACTTGTTGGGCCGAAGGGCCTGTTTCCACACTGTAAGTAATCTAAAGCTCCGCCCATTAAAGATACTAAATTTGCTCTGAATCTGTTCAAGCTTTCAGGTGCAAGTTTGCAGTAACTTTGACAAGAATGCACTGAAAGGCTGTAAAATTTGGAAGCTCACTAGAAATGTCTGAGGGAGTATTACTTTGGGACAAACCTCTTATTGGTCTTGATCTTACAATGCAGAGTTGCCCTCAACCGGGTGTTGCAGACTGCCACTTTCCAACGTCCAGGACTATGTGCTGAGTGATATACTGAAGCTCAGGCAGCTATGTCAAGTCCCAATAGGAAATGTCCACTGTCTATGTCCATTCTGACATGATATCCTGAATGTCTATTAACTTTTAGAACCCCCTCATATCTTGTACTGGAGCGTAAATAATTTCTCGTAAAATTTAGTAAATGTTCCAATTTGGCATTTGAATGGAAGCACTAAAGAGTGCAATGCTCAAATGATAAATATAATATATTTTATTGCATTTTCTGTAATGTCCAACTTGAACTGTTTAGAAATGTATTTTTAGATAATTTATAAATAGAATATATTTTTACAACAAAAAACAGATCCCCCTGTTTTCAGGCACCAGGAGGGGACAAGAGGGCTCCTTCAAAGGAACTTTTATCAAGTGAAACATTTATCAGCTTGCTTAAAAGTTGTGGTCAGTGGGAGAGCACGGAATACTTATAACACAGAAGGCAGCTATTCAGCCTGTCATGTCTGCACTAGCTGTTCAAAGCAATAATATGCCGAATATCATCTTCTCTCCATAGCTGTGCACATTCTTCCTTTTCAGATAATAATCTAGCTCCCTCTTGAATAATTTGAGTAAACATGCTTCCACCACACATTCAAAGTGCCATCCATATTTTGACCAATCATTGAATGAAAATATTTTCATGTTACCATTAATTCTTTTGCTAATCATTTTAAATCCGTGCCGTTATGCCCTCGATCAGTCCAGTTTCTCTGTTTCGTTCTGTCAGATACTACATCATTTTGAGAGAGTGAGCATTGCAGATGCTGGCGGTCAGAGTCGACAGTGTGGTGCTGGAAAAGCACAGCAGGTCAGGCAGCATCCGAGGAACAGGAGAATCGACATTTCGGGCATAAGCCTTTCATCAGGACTCTTGCCCCAAATGTCGATTCTCCTGCTCCTTGGATGCTGCCTCACCTGCTGTGCTTTTCTAGCACCACACTGTTGACTCTACATCATTTTGAATCCATCTGTCAAAACCCCTTTCCACCTTCTCCAAAGAAAACAGTTTCAACTTCCCCATATTATTAACATAACTGAAGTTTATTATTACTGGAACGTTCACTGATTTGAAAACAGTCACTGATTTGAGAGCTTTCTGGAGCTGTCAAAGTGGAAAACTTATTTCTTTGGGTCGGTGTGAGTAGAAAGGTTACTGGTCACCCCATCAGATAGTGATAGGCACTGGGGTTTCCACACTAAGTGGGCTGAAAGGCACAGAGAGTGCATTTGTAATGTTGTGGCCATGCAATAGGATGCCTTCACATTGATCTCGTACAGTCTACTGGGATCACAGGGTGGCATCACTTGATTGCAAATGCAGCACAAATGTCAGTTTCTGTCCATGCAAACTCAGCACCACTGAGCCCGGCCCGGCCACAGAACAGAAAAAAAACAAATTGCACAAACTGTTTGAATACACAGAACAATTCTTTTTAATCAAAACAAATACATGTAATCTGCTTTAATTTAATGCTGATCTCAATAAAGTTGTACCATGAGTCATCTTAATGCCAAAGTTACAATTTGAGTGTCGATGAAATTCTCCCACAGTTAGCAAGTACGTAACAGAAGTAAAGTTTAGTCATTTCACATGAATATCAAAGCTAATTTTAACCTTCAACTCTCAATGATGTCATCACTGAAAACTTCATGGGTTTCTTTTTGTTTCAGCTTTTGTGGGGTTTGGGGTGTGTCTGACTTTTCCTATGTACATGTAAAAATATAGTGTGATTTTTTTTTTGGCAGGGATTTTAAGCACCCTCCCTCTTGACAATGGCTTGTGGGAGGGGTTAAAATGAGAAAATCGTCGCTCAGCTTCAGGCAGCTGTGTTCCTGGCCCCAGCAGTTTTTCCCGATGGAGCCTCATTCCTGCAAAGGTCAGGCACGCTGCTGCTTTGATCTTCAGAAATGGTGGCCTAATGACATCAGCGGTATTCCAACCTAATGTTAACTTCAATCCATGTGCAGTCTGCAGAATCACGGTGGGAGGAACTGACTGGCCAGAAGAAGCCAGTGTAAGTTTAACCAAATTTGCTTTTGTTTGCACTTCGTGTGTTCCAAACAGAGCAGGATTGCCATTTGAGGAGTTGTTTGGCCTCCAAAGCTCTGGCCTATCTTTCATCATATTCTGCTTTTTACCTCAATTACCAGTTGCCTCCAGAACTGATTATCAGAACAATCCCATTAGTTTTATTTTGCCTTCCTGCTGCCAATTTCCTGATCCTGCCCACCAGCCGAGTGACAAATCTACAGGGTATTGGTCAGGACTCCTGGACCTTTGTTGTAAAGACTTCCTGCCTGTAAAATCAGCTGCCATATCCCTGAATTCTCTGGGCATGTCACAAGCTGGAGAATACTGCAGCCTTCCCCAGTAGTAAATACTGAGACCTTTTTCTAATTATGTCTTAGTAATTGTGTGTGTTAACTGGGACAGAGTAAAAAAAGTAAAATAACAGAAATATTGGCAAAACACAAGATTGAAAGGGTTCCCAGATTTGGAAAATTATAACAGTGCTCTTTACAGTGGCAGCACTTCATCACTCAGTGATGTTGTCATGAAATTATAGCATGCATGAGTTAAGCACTCTACTTAAAATAAATCTTGTTTCATTCCTATTTGTTTCTTGTTTTGCATTCCCTATATTTACACCAGCTGAGAAATTGGCACAATCTTAATGGCAGAAGCATAGAACCACATTGACTTCTGGATGTGGCCAGTGAGTTTAGGGTTACTGCCAATTTATTGCAATTATAGTCGTACATAGCTGGTAGAGAGTAGTGACATGACTCATGGCTGTGAACCATCCTGTTTCTTATTTGGTATTTGATCGGTCAGAGAGAACATAATGATAAAAGGGGGCATTTATAAAATGCTTTGAGACATTTATAGTATTCTGTTCCGTGACAAGTTCTGTGAGATCCTTGTGAGTGATACACGTTCAGGCAATCTAGTTGACTATTTGTAGACTTTAGCAGGAGCACAGAAGGTAAAGTCTGAATGATCTCAACCTAGATTTTTCTGAATACTGTCCTGGAATTTGATAATTAAGTGAACGATCCTCAAGAAATGTATGTTGCTGGCATGTACAGGAGGCTGGCAGGCTTTTCCCTCATGGATTGGAGCCAATTAATAGGCTGTTTTGCCAGGGGGCCATTCTATTGTCGATGGAATACTTGCCCCCTAGAGCTACTTGCTTAGAGGACTAGCAACTCGGCAAACTCAGCAGCGCCATTGGGAGCAGTGGCCATTACTGAGGAAGCCTAGAGCAGCTATGCAAATAAATTTCAAAGAAAATTCCAGGACCGAAGATAATCGCGTCCAGGGAGATAATTAAACTGCAGGCAATTGCCTTCCCTACCTGCAGCTCACTCTTTGGTTTAAAAGATTATTCCTCCTGTCGGCCATGAAAAGGCTGTCACTATTTAACATGACATCCTCCTCATAAGGAGGTGGAGTGAGGGTGTTGGTGGTCTGGTGGAAAAGTGCCAATAGTCTCATTGGGAATTTCCTCATGGAAGTTGACTGCCTGCCCCCAAGGGTTTCCAATTCCATCGGTGATCTAATTTCCCAATGACCTGATTTTGCCAGAAATGCATGTTGCTGGTAAAATGCAGCCAATTGTGTCTGAACGATGCACTCTGTGGTTAATGCACAAACAAACATATGAACAGACAAATTTGGATCAGAAGAAGAAGGCCACTTGGCCCCTCAAGCCAGCTGTGCTATTCAATGAGCTTGTGGCTGTTCAGGGACTCCACATTTGAAGTTACCATGGTAACCAATCAAGCTCTGGCTGAACAAGAATCTACCTACCTTTGCATTCAATATTTCCAAGGAATCTGCTTCTCCACCTTTTGATGAAGAGAGTTCCAAAAAAATGACAACCCTCTAAAAAAAAATTTCCTCATCTGTAACCTAAATGGGCAACTCCTTATTTTTAAACAGAGACGCCCAATTTCCAACAGAGGAAACAATCTTTCCAGACTCGTCCCATAAAGATCACTCAGGTTCTCACATGCTTCAGTCAATTCACCACTTTCCCTTCTAATCTCTAATGGATACAAGCTTATACAAACCCAGCTTTCCTCAGAAGATAATTCATCTATTAGTCTAGTAAACCTTCTATGATCTGCTTCCAGTGTGCTTATATCCCTTTTTAAATACAAAGCAGCAAGTAAACTGCTGCAGATATGATGGGCTGATTGTCCTTTTTCCATGCTGCAAAAACTCTATGACTCTCTATCTCTAGCTTCTGGCAAGGAAAATATTCACCATAAATTATAACGGCATTTCACTGTTAACCATCCTGCGAATTACATGAAGTTCTTGAATTTGGACATTTTTGTACATTGAACTTGTTGCAACAAGTTAAAGTATGATGATTAGAATAAATACACTGAGCAATGTGTTAATTGTTGATGATTACTAATCAACTTCGCTTGTCTAGAAAGTAATGTAGAATATCATTCTTTCAGTTTGTACATTGTTGGAGATTTTGAAAATGTTAAGTTTTAAATAGGAAACTTGTTTTCTTTGTTTTCCTTTTTCTCATTCCATTTTTCTTCATTTAACTTTTCTTTTTCTCTCTTTGCAGCTGATTGAAGGTTGAATTAATTTATTCCTTTTCAGTGCATTCCTCAATCCTTTCATCTCATTGGTCATTGGTTGGTGTCTCCCAAGAGCTGAGATGTCCTTTCGCCTTGCAGCAATTTGCCATTCCAGGAACCACTGTGGAAATTATTTTGAAAAATTTTGAAACAGTCAAAAACAAGTTTAACAAACAAGGCTCATGATAGGATGAGCTGTTCCAAAATAATCTGGGTACTTGAGTTTCTGCTAAGTACCAGACTTAAAGCAGGTCAGGTAAGAAACACAGGAAGCCATCTTGATTGGTCTGTTAGATTTTCTTTTTCACAAACCTTGGGCATGGTTCAAAGCACCTGTCAGTATGAGGTTCAGGGGTGCTAAAAATTCCATTGCTGATTTGTCTGCTGATTTCCTAGCTCCAGTTTGCTCACAGTCCATTTTTGTCGAGATGGACTGAGAGATGGAGGATGGCAGGAGGGTAACTGATCCAAGACATTATGGGTCAATTTAGGACAATTAAGGGATTTGGAATTTTCTAGTAAGCACCCAGTTCCTGCAAAGTGCCTAGTGGTACAGCCCTACCTCTAGACTGGAAGGCCTGTATTCAGATCCCACCTGGCCTGGAGGTGTGTCATTACATATCTGAGCAGCTTGATTAAAAATAACTCCAGTTTCTGCAGCAGTGGCAGCTATTTTAATTGGCCAGTGATGGCCTCCCAGCAGCAGAACTGGAGGCCTGAATTTCCTCCATTCAAAGCCATTATACACAGATCATAACTGCAAAAGTTTTTTTTTGCAGGATTAAAACATGTCATTTACCACTCATTTGTACAGGACAAGTAATCCTTTTCACTGCATCAGAAAGCATCTCTCCAGTGGATTTCCCACTGTGCGAAATTATCCCTCATACAAAGAGCAGATGGTTATGTTCTCATGGGAGCAATGTGAAATGCTCCCTTTAAAGTGAAAATGTTCAACTTGCATATCACTCTTGCGATATTTCAGTTTTGGGTTTTTGTTGGATTAGTGGTGCTGGAAGAGCACAGCAGTTCAGGCAGCATCTCCTCTAGCTTATCTCTCCATGCTTCAGGCTCACTGCCTTTATTCCTGATGAAGGGCTTTTGCCCGAAACGTTGATTTCTCTGCTCGTTGGATGCTGCCTGAACTGCTGTGCTCTTCCAGCACCACTAATCCAGTATTTGGTTTTCAGCATCTGCAGTCATTGTTTTTACCTTTTTGGGTTTTTGTTGTCAAGTTTCATCTGAACCAATGAAATACAATAAAGTAAAAGACAGGAGAAGTCCAGTATTTTAAACAAGAATGTAAAAGGTTCAAGCAGAATAACCTGTCAAAATTTCTCTTCCACTTTGTTTGTAGGCAGCAATGCAGACTGATGCGGCTATCACATCCCCTGTTACACTGAGGATAGGCAGTGGTCACAGGAAAGCGTGGGTGGGGTATTGGTATGACAGACATGCTAATTCCGCTGTTTTCGCCTAGTTTCCACTTTGTCTTGGCGGCAAGTCTCGAGGTGCTCAACACCTTCCCAGATGCTCCTCCTCCACTTTATACAGTCTTGGAACAGTGATTGTCAGGTGTCTGTGGAAATGCTGCACTTCACCACTGAGGCTATCATTGAAGAGCTTCCTCCGTCCACTCGGGGCTTGCGAAGTTGGGACACATAGGATAGATGTCCGAAAACAGGAAGCGGAAATCACAAAGAATGACTTTTTCCTCTTTGACAAACTGACCACAAATGAAGGAAAAGGTGAATCTGAGTCTGCAATTTGTTAAGATAAGATGCAGTTAGATACATAGGACTCCCAAAGAAAATGGGAGTCTCCACACATTTCAGGACATAACTCTCAAGATGAAATTACTGAAGTTAGGATTGAGCCTGCACCTTCTTATCAATCAGGACACAACATGTCATTTAGTGACAGGTAATTAGAAAGTTAAGCATTGAAACTACAATGTAATATTATTAGGAAAATAAGTTAACTATCTCCTGTCTTCAGTGTGCAGGTATTCAGCTTTAAACAAGTTTATCCACATAATTATCGGAAGGTTACACTTTTAAAGCTGCTCAGGTTCCTTTTTTACGAGGAGTCTTGGAGGCTGAAGGGTGAACTTAGAGGTTTATAAAATGATGAGGGACATGGACAGGGCGAAGAGTTAAGGTCTTTTCACCAGGTTTGTGGAATCCAAACCGAGATGGTATAGGTTTAAGGTGAGAGGGGGAAGGTTTAAAAAGGACCTGAGGGATAACATTTTCACACAGAGAGTGGTGTATGTATGGAATGAGCTACCAGAGGAAGTGGTGGAGGCTGGTACAATTACAACATTTAAAAGGCATCTGGATGAGTATATGAATAAGAAGGGTTTAGAGGGACGTGGACCAAATGCCTCAAAATGGGACTAGGTCAGATTGAGATGTCTAGTTGGCGTGGTTGAGTTGGACTAAAGGGTCTGTTTCCGTGCTGTACATCTCAATGACTCTATGACACCTGAATAGTCAGGTTTAAACATTTATTTAGCAGTTTGAACATGTAGATTGTCCACCCAAAATGACGGCCGAAGCTATATTTTATGTATAAAAATCATAAGTATTTGTAACTTAGTAGAGAGCCTTTGAGCTGCTGCTCCCTGCATGCATGTGAAGAAACCATTTATATCTTGGACTGGGAGTACTAAATGTAGACTGTCTTATTTAGCACCATCCATGTAATTTTTCACAGCCAATAAATTTCCTAATCTTAAAGTTATTCTCAAATTTTGTCAGAAAATTGAGAAAGTCAATAACCATATGACATCCTCTATTACATTTCTGTGCCTTTCAAAAGGTTTTCGTGAATTGTTTTGCATGTTTTCTGCAATACCTCTTATGTGAAGACTGAACTAACTTCACAGAGTCGTGAGAATAGAGAGAGTAGAGGGAGAGAGAGTAGAGTGGCTTTTATTTGTCATTTCTACCATATACAACTGATACAGTAAAAAACAAGACAGCGTTCCTCCAGTACTGAGGGTGCTACATTGACAGCACAAACTTCACAATCGTACACAGCATAAAGTGTATAACAGGTGCAAAACACATAAGTTACAGTGTAACAGAAGAATGATGAATGATAGACATTTTTCTAGCAGAAACACAAAAAGAATTTCAGTTGGAAAAGGGTCAGATTATACTGTGTTAAGGAGCCTGATGGCTTGGGGGAAGAAACTGTTGCACAGTCTGGCTGAGAGAAACCGTATACTGCGCTATCTTCTGCCAGATGGCAGGAGAGAAAAGAGTTTGATTGAGGGGTCTGTGGAGTCTTCCACAATACTCTTAGCCTTTGGGTGCATTGTGTGGAATAAATATCTGTAATGGAGGGAAAAAACATCCCGATGGTCTTCTCAGGTGTGCTCACTATCCATTGTAGGGTCTTACGATCCGAGACGGTGCAAATCACAAACCAGGCAGTGATGCAGCAGCTCAGGGTACTCTCAGTGAACCCTCTGTAGAATGTGGTGAGGATGGGGGTGGGAGGTCAGCTTTCCTCAGCCTGCGCAGAAAGTAAATATGCAGCTGGTCTTTCTTGGCTATGGAACTGGTGTTAAGGGTCTAGGTGCAATTTTCTGCCAAGTGAATGCCAAGAAATGTGGTGCTCTTCACAATCTCCATGGGGAAGCCGTCCATGTCCACCAGAGAGTGGTCGCTCCATGCCCACCTGAAGTCAACAACCATCTCTTTTGTCTGATAACCCATCACCAAGTCACCCTTTATTTCCACATTAATCGTCCTTGATTCTAGTACTGCCTCTTCACAGTCAGTTATCCAAATGTCAGTATCATAAACACTCCTGTCTATATTGTCAGCCAGGGCTCCATGTTCAGACCAGATTAACAGCCGCAATCAGGGAACTCATATTCTATATGGTCCAGTTGGCTGACTTTGTTACAATCACGACATCCCTTCACGTCTGAGTCCAAGGACATTTTCTTGGAGAGTCCTTTTTATTGGAGAGATTCCAGAGCCACAGAACAAGCAATTGGGCTGGGAGTCTGTGAACCACCGCAATCTGCGGTTGCAGGGGACTGCTGCGTGCAGCACCCTCCACCCCAGATCCCCGAGAGAAAGGGTGAGGACTCCCGCGTAGAGAGCCCTCCACTGGGGATCCCCACCGCCCGGTGGCAAATGGGCACGCCAAGGCATATCCGGACGGTGGATGAGGGAGAAGAGGTGGACGGTGTGCAGCAGCAGTCTATACAGGGCCCGCCTTTTTACATCCTTGAAAGGGACAAAATTAAAATTCCGGAGGCGGCTCAGGTTGTGGGGCACAGGCTCCCGCAGGAAGTACGGGACCTTGGGGCCAATGTGAAATTCCGTCCGGGCTGAGGTGAGCGCGGACGGGATCCCACGGCACACCTGAGCGTCCTCCAACTGGTGCACTATGTCGGGTCTGAGCACCGCCATTTTAAGGCGTCGGATGGCGGTGGCCACGTACCGGACGTCTACCACTGCCCTGCTCTCTATGTCCTGCGGCAGCGTCCAACCCAGGCCCCCAGCACCCAGCACGTCCCCGACCCTGGTCGCCCTCGCCGCCACGGCCCTCCCCTCCGACAGCCACTCGAACCCGCGAGTACGGAGGTGCGGATTGCTGAGCAACGGCTCCCTGACGACAGCCGCTACTCCAGCCGGAGGGTAGGCGCGACGCGATTCGACCATGTTCCAGACAGTGATCAGGTCCTGGTAAAAGACAGGCAGCATCTTGAGGGCGACCTCCAAACCGTCACGGTCGACGAACAGGAGCTGCGTGTCGTAGTTGAGGCTACGCACCTGGCGGAAAAAATACGTCGCCAGGGCGCCCCACCTCGGAGGAGGCTCGACGTAAAGGTATTGCTGCAAGGTAAAATAAGTCAGACCAGGTAAGAATGGCAGCTTCCTTCCCTAAAGGACATGAGTGAATCAGATGGGTTTTTCTAACAAACAGCAATGGATTCATGATCATCATTAGATTCTTAATTCCAGACTTTTTTATTGAATTCAAATTCCACTATTTGCCATAGTGGGATTTGAACCTGGAATCAAAGAACAGTACCTGGGTCTGTAGATTAACAGTCCAGTGATAATGCCACTAGGCCATCACCTCCCAGTTAAGGAGGTCCAGCCCTTTCATGAGGTCCAGCTGACTGATCTCGTTACAATCACGACAAATACCTCCAAAAATAGAAACAATATTTAAATATATGGTGAATATTTTGGTTTCTGTTCATTTATGAGGTTTTGGTGTCCCTAGATGGGATCCATGACACCTTCCCAAGCAATTGCAGAACATGCAACATTTGCCTGTTTACCTCCTCCCTCCTCACCATCCAAGGCCCTAGACATACCTTCCAGATAAAGGAGCAATTTACCTGCATCTCACTCATCTAATCTGCTGTTTTCACTGTTCACAACACTATCTCCTCTACACTGGGGAGGCAAAACGCAATCTGAATGACTGCTTTGCCAAATACCTGCAGACTGTCTATAAAAATGGCCCCGAGCTTCCAGTTCCTCATCACTTCAACAAACCACTATGTTCCCTTGCCAACCTTTCTGTTTTGGGTCTGCTGCAGTGCTTCAGTGAGGCTCAGCACAAGCTGGAAGAACGTCACCTCATCTTCCTCTTGGGATCCTTACAACTGTCAAGACTCAACATCAAGTTTAACAATTTAAGAGAAGAACTCTTCCTTCCTTGTCTAAGAATCTACCTCCACAGCCCCTGGTCCTACCACGATATGAGTTGCTTTCAGCACAGCCAACTCATTTTCAAATACTCATTGAAAATATCCAGTTTCTCTTCTTCCCTGGCTTATGATCAACCGCCTCTTTCTCTGCCAAGCTTCTTTCTTCCTCTCTGTGGGCTCCACCTCCACTTATCTGCTCACATTTCCAACCCTTTCCCAACTCCATCATCAGCATACATACCACCTTTTCCAACTAGCATCGAGGAAGAACGGTCACTGAACTCAAAACATGAACTCTAATATTAACACTACTTCCTTTCAACAAATGTTGCTGGAGCTGCTGAATTTCTCCAGCAATTTCTGTTTGTAGTGTTCATCTTTAATTAACTTTCAGAAGTTTGTGTGCCTCATCTTCTTGAACCCCTGAAGACACTGTAATACTCTTCCACCTACTGTGCTTTTCAGGAGGACTTTCCAGGGTTTTGACCCAACCATGATGAAGAGACAGTGGTAAACATATCCATGTTTAGGTGGTTGTGAATTGGAGAGGTACTTGTACAGTGATCTTGTTTCCATATGCCTGCTGCCCTTGCCCCTAAAGAGATAGAGAGCACAGCTTTGGGATGTGCATTTGAAGGAAATCTTAAATACATTAAATTCTTGCCTGAGAAGTTTAATTTGGATAAATGTGAGGTATTGCATGAATAAGGGCCAGACTTATCCAGTGAAGAGTAGGGCCCTGTGTAGTGTTGTTGAACAGTGAGACCAAAGGTTCAGGTATTAGATTAGATTACCTACAGTGTGGAAACAGGCCCTTTGGCCCAACCAGTACACACTGACCCTCCAAAGAGTAACCCACCCAGACCCATTTCCCTCTGACTAATGCACCTAACACTATGGGCAATTCACCTGACTTGCACATCTTTATGACTGTGGGAGGAAACCGGAGCACACCCACATAGACACGGGGGGAATGTGCAAACTCCACACAGACAGTCGCCCAAAGCTGGAATCAAACTTGGGAGCCTGGTGCTGTGAAGCAGCAGAGCTAACCACTGAGCCACTGTGTCCCCCTAATATGCCTAAGCTGCAGTTCTTTGAAGATTGCATCATAGGTAGACAGGGTGGTTAAGAAGTTTTTTAACATGTTTACCTTCATTGCTCAAACTATTGACCATAGGAATTGGGATGTCATGTTGCGATTATACAAAGACATTGGTGAGACTACTTTTGTAGTACTGTGTACAGTCTGGTCACCCCACTATAGCAAACATGTAATTCAATTGGAAACGGTTCAGAAAAGTTGACAAGGCTGTTGCCGGGACTGGGGAAGGGGGTTGAGTTAAAAGGAGAGCTGGATAGGCTGGGACATTTTTCGCTGGAGCACAGGAGGTTGAGGGTGACCTTATAGGGGTTTATAAAATTATGAAGAGTATAGATAAGGTGAATAGCCAAGGTTGTTTTCCTAGAGTAGGGGAGTTCAAAACTAGGGGGCATATTTTTAAGGTGAGAGGGGAAAGATTTAAAAGGGACCTGAGGGACAACTTTTTCACACAGAGGGTGGTGCGTATATGGAATGAACTGCCAAAGGGAGTGGTAGATGTAGGGACAATTACAACATTTAAAAGATATTTAAACAGGTGTATAGATAGGAAAGGTTTAGAGGGATGTGGGCCAAGCACAGGCAAGTGGAACTAGTCTAGTTTGAGAAATCTGGTTGGCATGGACAAGTTGGACCAGAGGGTTTGATTCCATATTGTCTGACTCCATGACTCTAAACTGGTTCATGGCAGCCTGTCTGGGTGAAAGGGCACAGAGCAAAGTCCCTGCACTAGAATGGGTAGGGTGGCTAGGTATGGTGGGAGTTGGGTTCCTCAGGCCTCAAATCGGTGAACTGTAGGAACATCCTGGCAGTCCCACACAACTTGCTGACAAATCAACTGTGGATTCTGGGCTGCCACATCCCTCTTAGTAGTTCCCAGGCATGTCCTGGGAAGTGGGAGGATCGCACATAGGGGTAGTAATTGCCAAGGGGGTCAGTGATTGACTGGGTGAGAGGCTATCAGAGCACAATGGATTGGCAATGAGTCAAGGAGGCAGTAATAATTGTCTTCAGGACTGCAGCAGAGCTGATGGAATCATTCCTGCTAATTTCAATTTTGGCTAGGTATTTATGACCACACTTACTCTTTTGGTGATGTTTTCTAATGGTCCCTTTAAGAGTCAAAAACAGAAAATGCTAAGAAAAATACAGTAGATCTGGCAGCATCTGTGGAGAGAGAAGCAGAGTTAAAGCTTTGAGCCCAAAATAACTCTCAAAATATTAACTCTGCTTTTCTTTCCACTGGCGCTGAGTTTCTTCAGCATTTTCTGTTTTTGTTTCAGATTTCCAACATCTATAGTATTTTGCTATTATCTGCAAGTTTCTTGAAGGAATCCTGGATCAGCAGCATGTAGATCCTGTCCAGCTATGCAGCAATCAAACTGATTGATTTGATCTTCATTCACCTGGATAAAATAAAACATGGGGAGTGATGAAATAAATTGATATGAATGGATAAATGAATGAAAGAAAACTGAGGTGTCAGTGGGGGAGCACTTTGGGGCCAGCGACCATAATTCTATTCATTTTAACATCGTGATGGAAAAGGATAGACCAGATCTAAAAGTTGAAGTTCTAAATTGGAGAAAGGCCAATTTTTACAGTATTAGGCAAGAACTTTCAAGAGCTAATTGGGGGCAGTTGTTCGCAGGTAAAGGGATGGCTAGAAAATGGGAAGCTTTCAGAAATGAGATAACAAGAATCCAGAGAAAGTATATTCCCGTTAGGGTGAAAGGGAAGGCTTGTAGGTATAAGGAATGCTGGATGACTAAAGAAATTGAGGGTTTAGTTAAGAAAAAGAAGGAAACATATGTCAGGAATAGACAGGATAGATCGAGTGAATCCTTAGAAGAGTATAAAGGCAGTAGGAGTATACTTAAGAGGGAAATCAGGAGGGCAAAAAGGGGACATGAGATAGCTTTGGCAAATAGATTAAGGAGAATCCAAAGGGTTTTTACAAATACATTAAGGACAAAAGGGTAACTAGAGAGAGAATAGGGCCCCTCAAAGATCAGCAAGACGGATTTTGTGTGGAGCCGCGGAAAATGGGGGAGATACTAAATGAGTATTTTGCATCAGTACTTACTGTGGAGAAGGTCATCTAAGATATAGAATGCAAGGAAATAGATGGTGACACATTGTGAAATGTCCATATTACAGAGGAGGAAGTGCTAGATGTCTTGAAACGCATTGATTGCTGGGCCCCTTGCTGAGAAAGTTGTATCATCGATTGTCACAGGTGAGGTGCTGGAAGACTGAAGATTGGCTAACATGGTGCCACTGTTTAAAAAGAGTGGTAAGGACAAGTCAGGGAACTATAGACCAGTGAGCCTGACGTCGGTGGTGGGCAAGTTATTGGAGGGAATCCTGAGGGACAGGATGTAATGTATTTGGAAAGGCAAGGACTGATTAGAGATAGTCAACATAGCTTTGTGTGGAAAATCATGTCTCACAAACTTGATTGAGTTTTTTGAAGAAGTAACAAAGAGGATTGATGAGGCAGAACGGTAGATGTGATCTATATGGACTTCAGTAAGGTGTTCGACAAGGTTCCCCATGGGAGACTGATTAGCAAGGTTAGGTCTCATGGAATACAGGGAGAACTAGCCATTTGAAAACAGAACTGGCTCAAAGGTAGAAGACAGAGGGTGGTGGTGGAGGGTTGTTTTTCAGACTGGAGGCCTGTGACCAGTGGAGTGCCACAAGGATCGGTGCTGGACCCTCTACGTTTTGTCATTTACATAAATGATTTGGATGTGAGCATAAGAGGTACAGTTAGTACGTTTGCAGATGACACCAAAATTGGAGGTGTAGTGGACAGCGAAAAACGTTACCTCAGATTACAACAGGATCTTGACCAGATGGGCCAATAGGCTGAGAAGTGGCAGATGGAGTTTAATTCAGATAAATGTGAGGTAAAGCATTTTGGGAAAGCAAATCTTAGCAAGACTTATACACCTAATGATAAGATCCTAGGGAGTGTTGCTGAACAAAGAGACCTTGGAGTGCAGGTTCATAGCTCCTTGAATGTGGAGTCGCAGGTAGATAGGATAGTGAAGAAGGCGTTTGATAGAATATTGAGTACAGGAGTTAGGAGGTCATGTTGCAGCTGTACAGAACATTGGTTAGGCCACTGTTGAAATATATTTGCAATTCTGGTCTCCTTCCTATTGGAAAGATGTTGTGAAACTTGAAAGGGTTCAGAAAAGATTTACAAGGATGTTGCCAGGGTTGGAGGATCTGAGCTACAGGGAGAGGCTGAACAGGCTGGGGCTTTTTTCCCTGGAGCGTGGGAGGCTGAGGGGTGACCATATAGAGGTTTACAAATTTATGAGGGGCATGGATAGGATAAATAGAGAAAGTCTTTTCCTTGGGGTCGGGGAGTCCAGAACTAGAGGGCATAGATTTAGGGTGAAAGGGGAAAGATATAAAAGAGACCTAAGGGGCAACTTTTTCACACAGAGGATGGTATGTGTATGGAATGAGCTGCCAGAGGAAATGGTGGAAGCTGGTACAATTGCAACATTTAAAAGGCATTTGGATGGGTATATGAATAGGAGGGGTTTGTAGCGATTTGGGTTGGGTGCTGGCAGGTGGGACTGGATTGCGTTGGGATATCTGGTCGGCCTGGACGGGTTGGACCGAAGGGTCTGTTTCCATGTTGTACATCTCTATGACTCTAAATGGATTGGGAGGTTTCCTCATGGTTAAAGCTAATTGTACATTATGAGCAATTTTTAAGAAATTTATAACAGATTTTTCCACTTTAATGACTGTTATTTAGTCCTATACTGAAGTATCTTTCCAAAAGCTTACTCACAGAAAAATGCTTGTTAAGCAATGTAGCTTATTAAAAGGCAATCAAGCCAAATTTGCACAATTTTGCTCAGGTTGGAATACACACAAGCTAGTTTATGAAGGAGGGATGGAAGATCATAGTTTAAGCAGGGCACTAGAGTTTTGATGGAATAAAACAAAGATTGGGGAGATTTAACCAACTTGAATTGGAAATGTCAAACTTGCTTTTAATGGCAGCTCCAACACTCCAATGAATGACAGCCAATGATTATATTCAGTTGTAAAAGACAAAATACTGCAGATGCTGAAAATCTGAAACATAAACCTAAACTGCTGCTTAAATTCAGCAAGACTAGTAGCATTAATGGAAAAAGGAATTAATTTTTCAGATCAGTGATCTTTTGTGGGTACTGCAAAAGGTTAGAGATATAAGTCCAGACCTCTTTATCACAATCTCGGTTTGCAAAGTGCCTCCAAGCACTCTACACCCAATCGGCTACTTCTGTAATATGGTCACTGTTGTTTCATTCATTTGTGTAGCAGTCAAGATGCACACAGTAGGTTTCACAAGCAGCAAATAAACAAATACCAAAGTAAACTGTTTGGGAACTTGTTGCTTGTGGCAGGATTTGGGCCAGGATGCCAGAAGTATCTCCTGGTTTTCTTTGAAGAGCAACAAGGGAATTAAAATAATTCCTCAGAGACCAGTACCCCATCACCAAGTGATCCTTTATGTACACATGAACAGTCCTTGATTTTTGTACTGCCTCATTCAGAGTCAGGCACCAGAGAGTCGGTATCTCTGCCAGTATGTCAGCCAGGGCTCCCTGATTTTATCAGATTAATTGTCTCAATCAGAGAACTCATGTACTGAAGTCCACCTGCCTGACCTTATTAGAATCACTATACAAATCTTTTGTGCCAATTTAGAATAGCAGGTTTATTATCTCAATTGGATGATACTATATTTGACAAGGCAGCATTCTTTTAGTAACACATTGAAAAGTCAGTTTCAATTACATTACAACATTCTGACATTGCAACTTCATTTAATTATAAAGCAACTCAGAAATCTGTAAAGTTGTGAAATATGCTACGTCATTGCAAGGCTTTTTTCTTTGTTTCGACTATTTCACTAAACTCCGAATTTGCTCACTACACTTCACTGCATTTTAACCTCAGTTTTTCCACTTAAGACACTTCTTAAAATGTGAACGAATTGTCCCTCTATAGCACAACATCGCACTGTTTTATAAAATACTTACTGAAAGCAATTTGAGACTATGTCATTTCTATTGTTATTCTGTACAAAAATGTAATTGTTTCAGTTGTTGTTCTTGATGTTTGATAACATATACAAGCTTGTGGTTAGCCTATTAAACGAGAACTTCTGACTTGGATGAGACTGTGCTACTATGTGAGCCAGGCTAACAATGCTAACTCTGTGTAAAAATTTGTGATGTCATCTTTCGTCATTTACACTAGTCATGAATTCCTTCACGGGTCATCAAAAATATTAATGCTGCAGCTACGAAAATAAGTCAAAGGTTGGGGATTCTGCAGCAAGTAATTGACCTCCTGACTCATCAAGGCCATCCAAAAGGCACAAGTAAGATGTGTGATGGAATACTCTCCACTTGCCAAACAAGTGCAGCTCCAACGACGCTCAAGAAACTTGGCACCATCCTGGACCAAGCAACCCTTTTCACTGGTGCCCTACTCATCACCTTAAATTACTGGTCTGCTGTGACAATAGTGTGTACCATCCATATCAACAACTCACCAAGGTTCTGTATTGATTGGGACCAGATTGACCCAGGTTAACAACCCACATCAAGAAGCTTGTTGTTAATGAGGTCAACCTAGTCCCAATCACCACAGGTTCCTTTGACAATATCTTCCAATCCTGCATCCTCAGCAGTTACTATGCCAATAGACAGTGAAATAGTAACTGCTGAGGATGTGAAGTTGTGAAGCTCAAATCCGGTGATTTTACAGTGGAGTGCCTGTCAGTTCACAGTTTGTCTTACACCTCCAAGTTTATAAAGTCTTTGATATGGAACTATGAATACAAATTCTATCCTACCTAAGGCGGCACGGTGGCACAGTGGTTAGCACTACTGCCTCACAGCACCAGAGACCAAGGTTCAATTCCTGCCTCAGGCGACTGACTGTGTGGAGTTTGCACATTCGCCCTGTATCTGCATGGGTTCACTCTGGTTTCCTCCCACAGTCCAAAGATGTGCAGGCCAGGTGAATTGGCCGTGCTAAATTGCCCGTAGTGTTAGGTGAAGGGGTAAATGTGTGGGTGGGCCACACTTCAGTGGTTAGTATGGACTTGTTGGGCCGAAGGACCTGTTTCCACACTGTAAGGAATCTAATCTAAAATACAAATATATGTCTACTTGAATAATTAGCTAACAGTAACAGCTCAGAAGGTGCCTTGAGAAGATATGTAAATCCTTCAGAAGAAAGCCAAATCCTTTTTCTGTTGCTGCTGATCTAGTGTTATCAATGGCCTCTCTGGAATTCCGTTATATCAAACCAAACTTTTTTTTAGGTTTTTCTAACTAGTATTCACAATTCTTATAATTTATTTGTGCACAATGTCAAAGAGGGTCTAGCACATGTCACTTTTGTAGTTTTATGTCAAAACACAAACAAGATGTTCTGGGCCTCAGAAAGATTGAAGTATGGGGTCCCAGAGGGTGAAAAATAAATTGTGCTATTGCACTGCACCACCCAATCCCCCTTGCCTTGGTTGAACTGAAAACAATGAGTTTCATATAAGCCTTCAGTCTCAGAGAGGTAACACTCAGTTGTGTCAGGATGACCTGAACTGAGTCTTGTCCCTGAGGGTTTATAGTCGGGCTGCACTAATTTAGTTCTTCATCAAAAGTAACAAATTTACCTGCCTAACACATGTACACGTTTTCCCAAGAAACTCATTGTTGCCTTTTTCTATACAATTTGATTTGAATCATCTGTTTCTAACCTCCAGCCATCTGTAATAGCAAGCAGATGAATGAACTTTAGAATGCATAATTCAACAAGATGTATAATGAATTTGTCTCTGTCATGAACATGTATGTTTATTGTCAAGGTATTAGTTCCTTTTTAAAAAAAGACTTGTGTCAAAAACATCCTCACTGCACTAAATAAACACACAAAACCCCTGATATTGACACTTAGAATATCTTTATACCATTTTATTTCATATTTATGGATTAGTTCAGAAAACTCATAGTGCATGATCATGTCAACTGCTGAACCTAACCACTGCCACATTCTCATCACATTTATGACAACATCAACCAGAAAAAGACAGAAATGCAAGTGGAAGCTCCTAAGACCAGAACTGGGGCAATAGGCCAAGGTGGGAGGTGTTGTAAATGTGCGCTATACAAGAACACACCCTTAAAGTGGCTTGTCATTTCAATAGTGGTCCCTATAAAAAACATTTTCCTCCAGCAGGATCTTCTGTCACGATACAACTGTAGACTCAACGGTGGGATTCCACATCCACTGGTTTCTGCAAGGCATGCCTGGTTGGAACAATTATACACATGAAAATGTTACAACAGTTCCCAAACAAGGGCTGAGAAAAGATTGGTTCCACATGCATCAGTTTCGAGAGTCAGCTGGTTTTGAACAATGATCTCTATGTTGATTTTATAACAGTTACCAACTAAGGGCCGAGGAGCAGGAATTCTCATCATAGGCTGAAAAGTCTTAATACAGAATCATTACTTACTTCCAACCAACGTGAGAAATGCTTTTAATTCCTACTTTTTGTTTCCCCTCAAATAATCAGTTTTGAATTCAATTTGCTACCTGTCTCCCAAGTTCTCCTAAACATTCTCCAATCATCAGTTTTGTAATCAGTTTTGCCTAAAGGCTTCTAAATATTCATATACAGTACATCACATTCACTGTACTTCCTCCATCAACTAAATTTGTTTTCTCAAATCCTCATCAGTTTTGTCAAGCATTTGTCTTTTATTTATGATTTGGAGGTGCTGGTGTTGGACTGGGGTGTACAAAGTTAAAAGTCACACAGCACCAGGATATAGTCCAATTAAGGACAGCTACTAAATTAAAGACTAAAAATCACAAAACACCAGGTTATAGTCCAACAGGTTTATTTGGAAGCACTAACTTTTGGAGAGCAGCTCCTTCATCAGGTGGTTGTGGAGTATAAGATCGTAGGACACAGAATTTATAGCAATGTGATGTAACTGAAATTATATTTTGAAAAAGACGGGAATTGTTTATTAAATCTTTCATCTTTTAGAATTGGCATGTTGTTTCAGTTCTTTCATATGCAAGTTCCAGAACTTTCTTCAAGTTACGTTCTCAAGTAAACTTTAACAATAGGTGCCACGTTGGCCCAGATAATGCATTGAAGGTGTGAGGTGCCCTGTGTGAGGCTGTCTGTGCTCCAATGTTGAGACTAATTCTAATCTAAGAAATGGATTTACAGAATCTTACATGAATTCATGCAGTTTTTGAGCAAAATAGAATGTAATTCTGCAAGTAAAAATTGACCCCACAAACTTATATGTGTATGTGTGTGTGCGTGTGGGGGTGGGGGGTGGGGGGTACAAGTGTCTGTGAAAGAGTGTGTGTATGTATATGTGTGTGAGTGTGAGCATAAAGGGATATAAGTCTGTGAGAGGGTGCGTGTGTGAGTATGGGAGTGTAAGTGTGAGCGTAAGAGAGAGAGCTTGACTGTGAGAGAGGGTCTGCATGAGTTTATGGGTCTGTAGAAGTGTGTGTGTGTGTGTGTGTGTGTATAGTGCAATGGTGCTCACTTGTAGTGTGACATGAACCCATCCGCCTTGGAGGATGGTCACCCGAAGGTCCAAGTTCAAACGTCCCTGAGGCGTGGTATATTGGTGAGACTGAACAGAGGCTACGGCAATGGATGACTGGACACCACACAACAATCAACAGACAGGATTGTTTCCTCCCAGTCGGAGAACACTTCAGCGTTCTGGGATATTCGACCTTGGACCTTTGGATGACCATCCTCCAAGGTGGAGGTTAGGACAGGTAGCAATGCAGAGTGGCCAAGCAGAGGCTGACAGCCAAGTTCGGTACCCATGGGGATGGCCTCAACCAGGACCTTGAGTTCACGTCACACTATAAGTGACCCCATTGCACTATGCACACACACATACAGGCACACACACACAGACATACACATTCATACAGACCCATAAACTCTTGCAGACCCTTTCTCACACACAAGCTCTCTCTCATATGCTCATAAGTGCACTCCCATACTCATGCACGCACCCTCTCACAGACTTATACCCCTTTATACTCACACTCACACACATGCACATACACACACTCTTTCACCGACACTCATACCCCCATACACTCATACATATAAGTTTGTGGGGTGAATTTGTACTTGCAGAATTACATTTTATTTTGCTCAAAACCTGCATGAACCCATGTAAGATTCTGAAAGTTCCTTTTTTAGATTAGAATCAGTCTGAACATTGGGGCACAGACAGCCTCACACAGGGCACCTCACGCCTTCAATGTATTATCTGGGCTGTACATATGAAAGAACTGAAACCAACATGCCCATTCTAAGAGATGACAGACTTAGCAAACAATCCAGGTCTTTTTCAATATACAATTTCAGTTACACCACACTGTAAACAGTTTCTATAAACTCTGAGTCCTACGATCTTATATTCCACAACCACCTGATGAAGGAGCAGAACTCCGAAAGCTAGTGCTTCCAATAAACTTGTTGGACTATAACCTGGTGTTTTGTTATTTTTAGTCTTTTATTTAGTAGCTGTCCTTCATTGTATTAATTTTAACTCATTCTACAACTTTTAAAAGTTTAGCCATTACTGATGTTGAATTGTCTGCCCTGTCATTTTCTAATCAGTCTCTTATGCCTTGCTTGAACAGAAATTTTACATTGATAAATTTTCAGTATTTTAATACAACTTCCATTTCAAATGATCTTTAAAAGACTGCAGTTGGAGTGGCTTTTAGATCAGATTAAAACACTGCAACTAGTTAACAAGCATTTCTACTGATAAAATGATATCATGCTGTAAATTCATGATGGGCACAAAGTGATCTTACAGATGCTTTCCCTTGATAAATCTTTAACTTTCATTTGTCCTTTATGATGATACTGCTGAAGTCTCAGGGATAAAAGAAGAGAACAAGAAATATGTGACAAATGTGTTCTATGATGGACAACAAAGTGATTTAGTTTCATGGTGTGCTGTTTCAATTTTTAACTTATGATGAATGTTGTGGCTGTCCAGGACGTTAGTTAGGCCACTGTTGGAATATTGCGTGCAATTCTGGTCTCCTTCCTATCGGAAAGATGTTGTCAAACTTGAAAGGATTCAGAAAAGATTTACAAGGATGTTGCCAGGGTTGGAGGATTTGAGATATAGAGAGATATTGAATAGGCTGGGGTTATTTTCCCTGGAGCATCGAAGGCTGAGGGGTGACCTCATAGAGATTTATAAAATCATGAGGGGCATGGATAGGAAAAATAGACAAAGATTTTTCCCTCGGGTTGGAGAGTCCAGGACTGGAGGCCATAGGTTTAGGGTGAGAGGGGAAAGATACAAAACAGACCTAAGGAGCAACTTTTTCACACAGAGGGTAGTGTGTGTATGGAGTGAGCTGCCAGGGGAAGTGGTGAAGTTGACAATGTGTTGCTGGAAAAGCGCAGCAGGTCAGGCAGAATCCAAGGACCAGGACAATCGACGTTTCGGGCATGAGCCCTTCTTCAGGAATGAGGAAAGTGTGTCCAGCAGGCTAAAATAAAAAGTAGGGAGGAGGGACTTGGGGGAGGGGCGTTGGAAATGCGATAGGTGGAAGGAGGTCACGGTGAGGGTGATAGGCCGGAGTGGGGGTGGGGGCGGAGAGGTCAGGAAGAAGATTGCAGGTTAGGAAGATGGTGCTGAGTTCGAGGGTTGGTGAGGTGGTAGGTGAGGACCAGTGGGGTTCTGTCCTGGTGGTGATTGGAGGGGCGGGGCTCAAGGGCGGAGGACCGGGAAGTGGAGGAGATGCGGTGGAGGGCATTGTCGATCATGTCTGAGGGGAAATTGCGGTCTTTGAAGAAGTCCATCTGGGTTGTACGGTATTGGAACTGGTCCTCCTGGGAGCAGATGCGGCAGAGACGAAGGAATTGGGAATATGGGATGGCGTTTTTACAGGGGGCAGGGTGGGAGGAGGTGTAGTCTAGGTAGCTGTGGGAGTCGGTTGGTTTATAGTAAATGTCCGTGTTGACTCGGTTGCCCGAGATAGAAATGGAAAGGTCTAGGAAGGGGAGGGAGGAGTCTGGGATGGTCCAGGTGAATTTGAGGTCAGGGTGGAAGGTATTGGTAAAGTGGATGAACTATTCAACCTCCTCGTGGGAGCACGAGGCAGCGCCGATACAGTCATCGATGTAGCAGAGGAAAAGGTAGGGGGTGGTGCCAGTGTAGCTGCAGAAGATGAACTGTTCCACATATCCTACGAAGAGGCAGGCATAGCTGGGGCCCATGCAGGTGCCCATGGCTATTCCTTTGGTTTGGAGGAAGTGGGAGGATTGGAAAGAGAAGTTGTTCAAGGTGAGGACCAGTTCTGTCAGTTGAAGGAGGGTGTCAGTGGAAGGGTACTGGTTGGTACGGTGGGAGAGGAAGAAGCGGAGGGCTTTGAGTCCTTCGTGATGGGGGATGGGGGTGTACAGGGACTGGATGTCCATGGTGAAGATAAGGCGTTGGGACGGGGGAAGTGAAAATCATGGAGGAGGTAGAGGGCGTGGGTGGTGACCCGAATATAGGTGAGGAGTTCTTGGACCAAGTGGGAGAGGACCATGTCAAGGTTTGCAGAGATGAGTTCGGTGGGGCAGGAGCAGGCTGAGATAATGGGTCGGCCGGGGCAGTCAGGTTTATGGATTTTGGGCAGGAGGTAGAAACGGGCGGTGCGGGGTTGTGGGACTATGAGGTTGGAGGCGGTGGATAGGAGATCCCCTGAGATGATGAGGTCATGGATGGTCTGGGAGATAATGGTTTGGTGGTGGGAAGTGTGGTCATTGTCAAGGGGGCAGTTGGAGGAGGTGTCCGCGAGCTGGCGTTTAGCCTCAGCGGTGTAAAGGTCGGTGTGCCAAACTACTACCGCGCCTCCCTTGTCTGCCGGTTTGATAGTGAGGTTGAGGTTGGAACGGAGGAAGTGGAGGGCTGCACGTTCCGAGGGTGAGAGGTTGGAGTGGGTGAGAGGGGTGAAGGGGTTGAGGCGGTTAATGTCGCGGCGGCAGTTGGCTATGAAGAGATTGAGGGCAGGTAAGAGGCCAGCACGGGGTGTCCAAGTGGATGGGGTGTGTTGGAGGCGGGAGAAGGGGTTGTCAGAGGGTGGGCGAGAATCCTGGTTGAAGAAGTAGGCGCGGAGGTGAAGGCGGCGGAAGAATTGTTCGATGTCTCGCCGTGTGTTGAACTCGTTAATCCGAGGGCGTAGGGGAATGAAGGTGAGGCCTCTGCTGAGGACTGATCTTTCATCCTCAGAGAGGGGTAGTTCTGGACGGATGGTGAAAACACGGCAGGGCTGGGAGCTAGGACCTGGTGTGGGGCTGGAGCTGGGAGTGGGGATGCTGCCCTTGAGCCCTGCCCCTCCAATTGCCACCAGGATAGAACCCCACTGGTCCTCACCTACCACCCCACCAACCTCCATATACATCGTATCATCCGTCGTCATTTCCGCCACCTCCAAACGGACCCCACCACCAGGGATATATTTCCCTCCCCTCCCCTATCAGTGTTCCGAAAAGACCACTCCCTCCGTGACTCCCTCATCAGGTCCACACCCTCCACCAACCCAACCTCCACTCCCGGCACCTTCCCCTGCAACCGCAAGAAATGCAAAATTTGCGCCCACACCTCCCCCCTTACTTCCCTCCAAGGCCCCAAGGGATCCTTCCATATCCGCCACAAGTTCACCTGCACCTCCACACACATCGTTTACTATATCCGCTGCATCCGATGTGGCCTCCTCTATATTGGGGAGACAGGCCGCCTACTTGCGGAAGGTTTCAGAGAACACCTCTGGGACACCCGGACCAACCAACCCAACCACCCCATAGCTCAACACTTCAACTCCCCCTCCCACTCCACCAAGGACATGCAGGTCCTTGGACTCTTCCATTGCCAGACCATAGCAACACGATAGCTGGAGGAAGAGCGCCTCATCTTCCGCCTAGGAACCCTCCAACCACAAGGGATGAACTCAGATTTCTCCAGTTTCCTCATTTCACCTCCCCCCACCTTGTCTCAGTCCCAACCCTCAAACTCAGCACTGCCTTCCTACCCTGCAATCTTCTTCCTGACCTCTCCGCCCCCACCCCCACTCCGGCCTATCACCCTCACCTTGACCTCCCTCCACCTATCGCATTTCCAACGCCCCTCCCCCAAGTCCCTCCTCCCTACCTTTTATCTTAACCTGCTGGACACACTTTCCTCATTCCGGAAGAAGGGCTCATGCCCGAAACGTCGATTCTCCTGTTCCTTGGATGCTGCCTGACCTGCTGCGCTTTTCCAGCAACACATTTTCAGCTCTGATCTCCAGCATCTGCAATCCTCACTTTCTCCTCCTTCCCAGAGGAAGTGGTGGAGGCTGGTATAAATACAACATTTAAAATACATGTGGATGGGTATATGAATAGGAAGGTTTTCGGAGGGATATCGACCAACTGTTGGCAAATGGGACTAGATTAGGTTGGGATATCCAGTCAGCATAGATAGGTTGGACTGAAGGGTCTGTTTCCGTGCTGTACATGTCTATGACTCCATGAATCTTCAGAAAGAGAAAGATCATGGCTGGAAAAATGGTTTGTATTTCTGATTACACTCTTATCACTGCCCTTTTAAATAAATCAATGTCTGATGCTGGCTGCCTTCCAATATGTGTGATGCAAAATGAATTTTACTGCTTCACTTCACCCCATTGGCCTTTCTCACCTGAGATATTTGGTGGATTGAATGGCGAAGCAGACACGATGGGCTGAATGGCCTAATTTCTGCTCCTATGTCTTATTGTCTTCTAGATCTATAAGGATTCAAGATAAAACCTGAAAGGGTAAAAACAAGCTTGATTAAGGAAGCTGTAGGGACTTCAAATGAATTTTATCTGCAAGTTAGCGGAAGGAGAAATGCGATCAGTGTTAATTGTATATCATTTCATTATATACATTAATGATGTATGTTTTCTCTTATTTACTTGTTGGAGTTATTGACAATTACCATTTCTTGCCCATCCCTTGTTGCCCTTGATGATCCCTTGATGGTGGTGAGCTGCTTTTTTGAACTGCTGCAGTCCATGTGCTGCAGGTCAAACCATAATACACTAGGGAGGGCATTCCAGCACTTTGACACAGCAACAGTGAAGGAACATCAATACATTTCCAAGTCAGGATGCTGAGTGGCTTGGAGGGGAATTTGCAGGTGATGCTGTTCCCCTATATCTGCCACCCTTGACATTGTGGTTGTGGGTTTGAAAGCTGCTGTCTCAGAAAGTTTGGTGAATTTCTGCAATGCATCCTATAGACCGTACACACTGCTGCTACAGAGTGTAGGAGGTGGAAGAAATTGATATTTGTGGATGTGGTGCCAAATAAGTGGGCTGCTTTGTCCTTGATAGTGTCAAGCTTCTTCAGTGTTGTTGAAGCTGCACTTGTCCAGGCAAGAAGGGAGTATTCCATCACACTCCTGACTTTTGCCTGGTCGATGTGGACAGGCTTTGGGGAGTCAAGAGTCACCACAGTATTCCTAGCCTCTGACCTGCTCTTGTAACCACTGTATGTATATGGTAAGTCCAGTTGACTGTCTGATTAATCATAACCCTTAGAATGACAGTGGAGGATTCAGTGATGGCAACGCCATTGAATGTCAAGAAGCGGTGAGTAGATTGTCAATTATTGGTGATGGTCATGGCCTGGCATTTATGTGGTGTGAATGTTTCTTGCCGGTTTTCAGCCCAAGCCTAGATAATGTCTAGGTCGTGTTGCACTTGAACGGAGACTACTTCAGTATCTGAGGAGTTGCGAACAGTGCTGATCATTATGCAGCCACCAGCCGACATGCCCACTTCTGAACTTATGATGAAGGGAAGGCCACTGTTGAAACAGCTGAAGATAGTTGGGCCTAGAGCATAACCTTGAGGCACTCCTGCAGAAATGTCCTGGAGTTGAAATGACTGACCTCCAAAAACCACAACCACCTTCCTATGTGCCATGTGTCACTCCAACAGGCAGAGTGTTCTCCCTGATTCACATTGATTTGAGTTTTGCTAGGGCTCATTTGTGCTCCACTTGGTCAAATGCGGTCTTGATATCAAGGGCAGTCAGTCTCACCTCACCTCTGGAATTGAGCTCTTTGTCTCTGGTTGAATCAAGGCTATAATGAGGTCGGGAGCTGAGTGGCCCTGGCAGAATGCAAATTGGGCATCACCTGCTGAGCAGGTGCTGCTTGAGAACACTGATGATGACACTTTCCATATTCTATTGCTTTAATATTAGTGTTAGTTCAGCATTTGCATACATGTTGCCAAAGCTCAAGCCATTACCAGAAACTCCACTGTGAAGGACACTGGATTTGTCAAGGCCAACAACTGGGAAGACTCAGTTACAAACAGAACATCAGCCTTCAGAATATCTGGCTCATTTATATTGAACTTGCTACAGTCAGTGTAAAACACTCAGACTATTGAGTAAACGAGTTGGGGCATCATGCTGAAATTGTACAAGATATTGGTGAGACCACTTTTGGAGTACTGTTTACACTTCTGATCCCCCTGTCACAGAAAGAATATTTATTAAATTGGAGAGAGTTCAGAAAAGATTTACCAGGATGTTGCTGGGACTGGAGAATTTGAGCTATAGGGAGAGGTTAGATAGGCTGAGACTTTATTTATTGGAGCGTAGGAGGTTGAGGCGTGACTTTATAGATGTTTATAAAATCATGAGCGGCATAGATAAGGTGAATAGCAAAAGTCTTTTCCCTAGGGTGGGTGAGTCCTAAACTCAGGACATATTTTTAATGCAAGAGGAGAAAGATTTAAAAGGACCTGAGGGACAACTTTTTCACATGGAGGTTGATTCATACATGGAATGAACTGCCAGAGGAAGTGGTAGATGCAGGTACAGTTACATTTAAAAGATATTTGGACACATAGATGAATAGGAAAGATTAAGAGGGATATGGGCCAAATGCAGGTAAGTAGGACTGGCTTAGTTTGGGAAACTTGGTCAGCATGAGTGGGTTGGACCAAAGGGTTTGTTTCTGTACCCTATGACTCTATGAGAGTCTACTGACGCCGATATGCAAAGATCTTTAGGTTAAGTAATTCAGTACGAACAGGTTAGTTTGTATATTATACAACAACAGGTGCACTCTTGTGATGCAGTAGTAATGTCCATACCTCTGGGTTAGAAGGCCTAGGTTCAAATCCCACATGCCCCAGACATGGGTTGTAACATATCTGAACAGTTAATTAAAAATATCTGCAAAATTAGAAAGGATAGTTGAATCAAAGAAGGCAACCTATGAACTATTAAATCAGATGCAAAACATTGAAGTAGAAAACTAGCATATGGAATTTAATAAGAGTACATGTTACCACCAAACATCAAGTGAAAACACGAGTTATTAATTGTTGAATCAATTCAATGTGAAGTTGAAAGTGATTGAAGGCTCTGTCCAAACAATGATAATTAATGCAGCAAATAAATGTTGGCTTATATTTTTAAAACAGTAGAATACACGCGAAAGGAAACCATACATAGAGAGTTCTTCTGAGACCACATCCTGAGTACAGCATCTAATCCTGGTCACTGGCATGCAAAGGAGGCATCTGAGTTGATCAGTGCAGAAAAGACCTAATGTGAACTGCAATGACAGAGGACAAAGTAATTAAGAGAGTGAGACATTTTTTTAGTTTTGAAAGGAGACAATCTGTGGTTGCCACTTAAAAAAAATGCCTATGGTATTAAGTGGCATCAAAAATGGACACCTGGAATACTATTGCAATATAAACAAGGATATGGAGGCGCCGGTGTAGAACTGGACTGAACAAGGTCAAAAGTCACATGACATTAGGTTATAGTTCAATAGATTTATTTAAAATCACATGCTTTTGGAGCGCTGCTCCTTCATTAGGTGAAGTCAAATAAACCTGACTTATAAAGTGATTTCAAATAAACCTGTTAGATTATAACCTGCTGTCATGTGACTTCTGACAATATAAACAGTAGCAGTAGAACAAGAGAAATGAAATTCTGGTGCTGGGGAGGAATAAGTAGGCTCATTTACAAGCTGTTTAAAGCTGCGATGAGGGAATTGGACCATCTGGATTGGAATCTTCTTCATTCTTCATGATTGTAAGGAATTTTAGTTTCAGAGAGATATTGTCTGAAGCAGCACAATATTAGCCCTGCAGTGCAAGATTGTCAGATCAGGAGAAGGAATTAATCCAACTCCCCGTGCAAGCAGGAAGAGCTGCAGCTGTTTGTAATGCTTAAAGTGGACGTGCTGAGTGAATTACAATCACAAGAGAAAGAGGTGAGCGGGAAAATGACAATCTGCCAACTATTTATGACATTTTACCACAGGCCAATACATTTGTGAGATTAAGCCAACCTATCTCATGGGAAGAAGCCAAAATGCACAACAGCACAACACACAAAACATCACCACGGCTCCCCCCCGCCCCCTCCCCCGCCTTCCCCACTGCCCAATTAGGAAATTGGATATAGGTTTAGAAGAGTCAAATGAGGTGAGAGGTAGAAATTTATAAGTAGAATGCCAAATAAATCTTTTAAATGCAGAACAACTGTAAGTAGTGGTATATGTCAAAAGAAAATATAATAACAAAAATGCAAACTACTTAGCATACCCAGTGAGAATGCAAATATCAACTGTATCAAAGTAATAAAAATGAAATTCCACACACTAATTATTGCCACTAATACACAATCATAATACCATTCACTTATAATGAATCTCCTGTGGCTCATAGAAAATAATTTAATATTGTTAATCTTTCAGATATTCTTTCTTCATTGCTAATCCTACATTTGGAGTGTTCCTAGAAAACTATTTTGACGCCGAGGACAGAAACTGAAACCATAGATGCTGATCTCCACCGCCACTTTACGATTTTGGATTGGAGCCCAGGTCCTTCAGTGTCTGCTATCACTCTGTCATCCTCCATTTTAAAGTCAGTGTAACAGCTGTTTGCCTTGTCTTTTCTCAAATGGTTTGTCTTTGTGCGATTCAATTGCCAAACCCAAATCCAGTCCTCTGTTACAGAAATGTTGTATCTGAAATAAATAGAAAGGTCACCAACAGTTCACTGCATGATATTTCCAAGAAAAAGAAATCTGCCAATGTTAGTTTAGAGAACCAGAGATTGTGCAGTTGCCAAGAAAGTACAATCCAGTTTGACAAAACGATTCATTGGTCATTTCAGTGATTTCACTCAGCATAAACCTAAATCAGGCAACTTTCAGGCAGGCACACAGACAAACATTTGATGCATCTTTCTCAGAATGTTTTATAACTACCTAGTTTATAAACCCTCTCCAGCCATAGACCCCTCTCCAAACTTCCTTTGCTGTCCACAATTAACTCTTTTTGTTTACCCCTCAGAGAACAACTTGTTAAGAACCTACCAGCCACCTTGAGGACAAGGACTGCTATAGTCAATACTTCCAACGATATCCTCTAAGTCTGAAACAGTGGCATTATGTTCATGCTTGTCCTCCTTGGTGTCCATGTGCCATTAACCCATGCTATGAGCCAATTATCATAGCTGATGCTCTGCCCCTTCCAGTAGTCCATCCTCACTGGCCAACATGGTGGTATGTTTGCCAGGAGGGCAACTCAATTTTTAAATCACAGTTGGTAGCGATTGTGGGAGCTCACGCTTCATTGCATTGACAGAAGCTGTTGCTGTAAAGGCAGAGCTGCCCGCTCATTAAGTGTGCCTGGGCCTACGGATATTGCTGACGGGAATAGTCAATTTGGAGGGGATATTGACCATCCTGGCACATTTCTTTTCATGAAATGGCATTGAAAGCCAGGCACTGCCACTCAATTAATTGACACACAGTAATTAGATTGTTTTTTCAGGCACTATACGGTAGTAAGGATGGTTAACTTTCACATGTTATGGACCAGGCCAGACCCCCACAAAATACTTGAAGAAGGTAACCTAGACCGTGACATTTTCTTATTTTAAAGGCAGAAGTGTGGTGGATATTCCAGGTGTGATGCAGCTGGTCAAATCACTCAGCTTTAAGCAAAACAGAATTGATTTAAACAGTACAGTCTAAACACGAATAAAGGAAAACAGAATTTAGAATAACTTATGTATTGGAAAACATAGCCAAACAGATTCAGTAACTATTATTAATTAACTGTTCCAGTCCAGTAACATCCCACAAACACACACCTTGACAAAAAGGTAAATTCAAACAGATCCTTACAGGCAGGAGGGAACAATATCCAAAGAGATTTCAGAAGAGGATCTGAGGAGTTCTTTACTGAAGCTTGCAACTTTCCTGGACTCACAGATCATGTGACTGCTACAGCTAAAAAAAAGATAAAATCTGATCTGGGAGAACTGGCCACTCTCCTTCCATTGTTAAACTAGACCCTTCGGCATCTCTGCCTTTATGACCTCTCTTCAAAAAAAAGGACAAAATAACCTTTTTGAAGTGACAGCATTGTCACAATTTGTTGCCTCTATTGAGAAGAGAAACCTCTGTATGCTTTCATTATCTGTAAAGAAAGTGCTACGTTCACACTGCAAGAATTTAATTGGTTCTCAAAATATCCAAATATCTTAGATCAAACTGGAGATTCACGATGTGAGATCATTGGGATGAATCTTCCCCTATTTTAGCAAAGTGTCAATTTTAGTAAGTTTTATGAAGAGTTTCCCAGTGGGAGAACTGCCAACATTTCTCATGCAATTTTCTACAATTATCCTCATCAATTATGCATCCCACCTCTTGGCACTGTTCTTGCTGAACCACGCAGTCAGCAGAAGCAGAAGTTCTCTCTTGCTGCCAGGACATTAAGGCATTCATGCTCAGCTGCTGTATTCAAACCCTAGCTGTGCACCATTTCAAACATTGCAAGCCAGGAGTTGCCCTTAGTGTCTTGATGTGAATTTCAAACCACATAGCTGAGAGAGGCAAGTGAGTATCTCACTTCATAGACAGAGATCTGGAGGTCCTTGTCAGTGGGGTAGTGGAGAGCAGGGCCATCCTCTTTCCTGAGGGCCACCAGGGGTAGTCGTGTGCCAGGCATTGCCAGCCAGATTGGAAGTTGCCACTGCAGTGTCCACCAACCAGACGGACACTCAGTATCACAAAGCTGGTCCCTTTTTTCCGAAAAGCTGTTCCTTTTCTCAAGGATACTGTGTCCTTGATTCTTTTCAGAGAGGTCATAAATGCACCAGGCTCCAATTAGACTATTTTGATACAGACATGAAAAGGATTTTGAGAGGCCTTTTGGTTATACGTAAACAGATGAGACTTCAGGCCAAAGTGATCACGTTTTAGAAGTGACCTGTATAATGAAAGGGGATTGGTCAGCTCTCTAGCTGAGCAGTTCAGTCCAGAACTAGTTGGGAGTTCAGCAGTGTGAACAGGCTCTCTCTCTCTTCTGCTCTTCTAACTTCAATCTGTAAACATCTGTTCCTTTTTTAAAATTGTATTTTAAGGGAGTTTGCTTATTGGGACTGTTGTGTTTTTTGGAACAGCATACTTAAGTCTAGTTTGGATAGGCTGACTTCTGTAAGGATTCTTTATTCTGTTCTTTGTGTTTCATTGTGTAATGCTGTGAATAATTTTTTGTCTGTTTTAAAACCTGGTAGTCAACCTCGCTAACTTACTCTGGGTAATTTTCACTGTACACTTACCAAATTAAATTGCAAAGTTATGGTCTGGGCTGCCTGCTTAAGAATGGTTTGAGCCATCTGGCCTACTCCATAACAACAACAATGCCATAATAAGACTAATGACCTTCTACTAACAAAAAGGAAAGTGCGACCATCTCTTTGCTACTTTATGTTCATTCTGTCTGTCTCTCTCTCTCTCACTGCACTCAACTCCCAGAAAGACACATGGTCTACAGTCCCAGTATTGCATTTAGCATCTTCCCTTCATGGCATTTGCTACTCCATCTCCTCAAATGATTACCTCCTCCCCTACACACATTTCATACTTACTTCATCAGGTGGGATTCCTCAATAGCTTTCTTACCAGACTAGTCCCCTGACAGATTTATGTGTAGCTTCCTGACTGACGGATAGGTTGCACTTGACCTGTTGAACTATGTCCCCACCTCTGGAATGTGAAAACGCAGATCCCGATACCCTGATCGCACCAACCACCAGCCTGATCATGGCCAATCCCCTGACCTAAGGCCAGGCAATGTCCCGTATTAACTATGTAGCACCTCCTGATTAACCATACTCCCCCTTGACTGGACTGAGGACAACATCCTCAGATTTTCAGGCATGACCATTTGGTTGGAACATGTAACCATGTATTTGCTCCATAAACTGCTGCCACATGCTGTAAGTATGTCATTGACGTAACATTGTGCCAATATGTCTGCCCATTGACTGTTCAGTGCTGGCATGACAAGTTGCCTGGCTTTCTTTCTGCAAGGCAAGACACCAATGCTGTGAGCTGCAACTTCTGAATGAAGCAGCGATGCGCAGAGATGCTGTGAGCATCCAACTCAGTACAAAGTAAGTAAGCATTAAGAAAGCAAGTTAAAAGGCCTAAGATGCACCCTGTTCCGATGCGTGAGATGGGTGCCTATCCCTGCACTCAAGGTGACCAGGCAGCAGCATTACAATGGAAGGTGTTGAGGACCTCCAAAGTGCAGTATTGAAGTGCTGAACTATATTATAAATTAGTCCAAGCAGTACCATGATGATATGGTGAGAGTAACGATTTGGATAGTGTAGGCAGTCACTGTCTATGGACCATGGCCTCTCATGTTGGACAATGCTGGCCAACATGGAGGTCTGTAGGAGGCGCTGGTGAGTTGCAGCAGTCAGGTAACCACTCCAACTTCCAAGTCAGGAATTGGCTCCCTCTAGTTTATGAACAGTGTCTGGTAGAATAGCAACCTGCATAAAAGTTAAGTGAGGTGAGACAATGAGATATCAATTCCTGCAAACAGGCCCTTCAACTCTTAAGAGCAAGAATCTCATACAACTGTTGAAATACTAACCAGAAAATCTGACCTTTTTTCTTCGACATCACAAATTTAATTTTTTTTCATTGTTTTATTCATTCGTGGGGCATGGGCATCACTGGCCAGGTCAAAACTTATTTCCTGTCTCTATTTATCCTGAAGAAGATAACAGTGAGTTGTCTTCTTGAACTGCGACAGACCACATGCTGTTTCTTTGATGAGACTTTGATTGATACAATTGAGTGGTTTACTGGGCCATTTCAAAAAGCAGTTGAGAATCAAGCACGTTGCTATGGCTCTGAAATCACATGTAGGCCAGACCTGACAAAGACGTCAGATTTCTTTCCCTGAAAACATTAGCAAGTCAGATTGTTTTTTTCTGACAATCAGCAATGGTTTCATTGTCATCCATAGATTCTTAATTCTGGTTGTAAGTTTGCTCGCTGAGCTGGTAGATTTGTTCTCAGATCTTTTGTCACCATGACAGGTAACATCATCAGTGAGCCTCCGATGAAGCGCTGGTGTTCTGTCCCACTTGCTATTCATCTGTCTTGGTCTGTTGTGGTGGGTGATGTACCTCTGATTCTTTTTCTGAGAGGTTGGTAAATGGGGTCCAAATAGATATGTTTGTTAATGGAGTCCAGTTGTTAATTCTTAATTCTGGATTGAACTCAAATTCCACCATCTGCTGTGGTGGGATTAAAACCCAGGTCATCAGATCATTAGCTAAATTTCTGGATTAATAGTCTCATGATAATATCACTAGGCCATTGCCTTCTCATCTTATACTCTCTACTTTTTTGAATTGCCCACACAATTCATATGCTGGGAAAATTCTGCCCCTGGGTGGCTCAGTGGTTAGCACTGCTACCTTACAGCACTAGGGGCCTGGGTTCAATTCCCGCTTCGGGCAACTGTCTGTATGGAGTTTGCACATTCTCCCCGTGTCTGCATGGGTTTCCTCCGGGTGCTCCGGTTTCCTCCCACAGTCCCAATATGTGCAGACCAGGTGAATTGACCATGCTAAATTGCCCATGGTGTTAGGTACATTAGTCGGGGGTAAATGTAGGGGAATGGGGCTGGGTGGGTTGCTCTTTAGAGGGTCGATGTGGACTTGTTGGGCTGAAGGGCCTGTTTCCACACTGTAGGGAATCTAATCTAATTGTTTTTCTGGGAGACAAATTTATTTTACACAAAGGATTATTGGAACAAGTGTTCCAGGAGGGAAAAAAACAAAGAAACAAAAATATATTTATAGCAACTGAATGACACTCTCTTGCCACATATTTACACCCACTTCACAACCTAGGAGGCAATTTCAGATGGGCGTGATTTGCACACAATGGATCATTAAGCAATGATCTGGTATATGTCTCCAACCCCGAGCTTGATATTTAAATAAAACACCCATATATTTGAGGTAGGTGCAGTCAATACTTCTACCACACCCTTTAGAAACTTGAGTATCACACCCTTTAGAAACTTGACTGCACTGTAAAGTGGGTGCTGTTTTGACAGACTTGAATTGCTGCCTGCTTTCTGCTGTCAGCCACTTTGTTTCTGTTGGCAGACTAGGAGATCACGAATGGAAAATTCAAGTGCAGCAACAAGAATACACAATAAATCGGAAAGATTTACATGTCATGAGACAGAACAGGTCTCTGGGAATTTTAGTGCAAAACATCCATTGGTAGTCACGACAAAGTTAACAGTAATAAACTACAAGATAAAATATGATTGATGAATTATAGTTTGAGGAGTACAAATGGTCCGAATTGGCAGCTAATTTTCAACACGATTTGTAACATTCCCATCTTGTACATTGTGTATTGTTCACAGCATCATACGTCTGAGGGCAACTTGGTTTTCAAGAGAATGCAATGAAGGGTAATGAATTTGATAAATGTAACTGAGCATCTGAGTCCAACGGTACCCTAGATATTTGTTTACAATGGAAAAAAGTAATGTAAAGTTAGGCTCAATCCTCCCGCTAATGATATCCGTGGGTCTGCACAATACAGGATGCTTACATGTGCAGACGACAATGTCAAAACTTCAATTCAACAAATAATTTATATACCCAGAATTCAATATACAAGTGAGCTGTATTATGATTGAATCATTGTAAACTGGTTGTTTGCCAGCTGTCAGTGGTTGTGACTGTTCTTGAATCAGCTTTTGGATTTCTCAAACAACCTAGCCCAGAAATGCAAACAAGCTTTATAGCCTGGAATTTAGAACGATCCTGTTAATTTCTGACACGTTCTCTCAGGGGATTCTGAGCTCTCTTGAGTCCTTATGTTGCAAACTATATAAACTACAGGGATTTCTGCCTGCAGCTCACTGGCCTGGATATTCAGAATGGCAAACAACCTGAGCAATCAGTCTCACATTTCAAATCTGTGCTGTGGGGGTAGAATGGGACAATCATATTCACAATGGGAGGGTTTAATGTCGTCAATTCTTGATATGGTTTCAGATATGGTTTGATCTTTAACTCTTAGAAAGATACAGAATTAAAAAAGTAATCTGGTTTTTGTTATATAATCCATGCCATACTAATTTGCATTGTCCTACAGTACATGAGTAAATTATGTTTTTGTACAGTGTCTTAAACTGTCCAAGTGGTTAATGGTATCAGTCAGTTTTAATAGACAGCAGTTGTCCTCTGTGTTAAAATGTTTGGTTCAAGTTTCACTCCAGAGAATTGAGCATAAAAACTAGGCTGAAACCTATTTCAGTACTGAGAGTCTGCTGCATTGTCTGAGGTGCGGTTTCTCGAAAGAAATATGAAGCTGCCCCTTGCCTCTCAGGTAAATGCCATGGAAAGATTCCATGGCATTAATTTGAATGAAAACAGTGGACTGAATTCCCCTTCGTGTTTGGGCCAACAATATCCCTACATTGACATTACTCAAACAGATTATTCGATCATAGAGTCATAGAGATATACAGCACAGAAACAGACCCTTCGGTCTGGCTTGTCCATGTCGACCAGATGACCCAACCCAATCTAGTCCCACCTGCCAGCACATGGCCCATATCCCTCCAAACCCTTCCTATTCATATACCCATCCAGATGCCTTTTAAATGTTACAATTGTACCAGTATCCACCACTTCCTCTGACAGCTCATTCCACACAGGTACCACCCCCTGTGTGAAAAAGTTGCCCCAAAGATCTCTTTTATATCTTTCCCGTCTCACCCTAAACCTATGTCCTCTAGATCTGGATACCCCACTCCAGGGAAAATACTTTGTCTATTTGTCCTATCCATGCCCCTCATGACTTTATAAACCTTTATAAGGTCACCCCTCAGCCTCTGATACTTCAGGGAAAAAAAGACCCAGCCTATTCAACTTCTTTCTATAGCTCAAATCCTCCAACCCTGGCAACATCCTTGTAAATCTTTTCTGAACCCTTTCAAGTTTCACAACATCTTTCCAATAGGAAGGAGATCAGAATTACACGCAATATTCCAACAGTGGCCTAACTAATGTCCTGTACAGCCGCAACATGACCTCCCAACCCCTGTACTCAACACTTTGACCGATAAAGGAAACCCCTCCAAATGCCTTCTTCACTATCCTATCTACCTGCGACTCCACTTTCAAGGAGCTATGAACCTGCACTACAAGGTCTCTTCGTTCAGCACCACTCCCTAGGACCTTACCATTAAGTGTATACGTCCTGCTAAGATTTGCTTTCCCAAAATGCAGCACCTTGCATTTATCTAAATTAGACTCTATCTGCCACTTATCAGCCCATTATCCTATCTGATCAAGATCCTGGTGTAATCTGAGGTAACCCTCTTCGCTGTCCACTACACCTCCAATTTTGGTGTCATCTGCAAACTTACTAACTACACCTCTTATGCTCACATCCAAATCATTTATATAAATGATGAAACGTAGTGGAACTAGCACCAATCCTTGTGGCACTCCACTGGTCACAGGCCTTCAGTCTGAAAAACAACCCTCTACCACCACCCTCTGTCATCTATCTTTGAGCCATTTCTGTATCCAAATGGTTAGTTCTCCCTGTATTCCGTGACAACTAACCTTGTTAATCAGTCTCCCATGGAGAACCTTGTCGAACGCCTTACTGAAGTCCATATAGATCACATCTACTGCTCTGCCCTCATCAATCTTCTTTGTTACTTCTTCAAAAAACTCAATCAAGTTTGTGAGACATGATTTCCCACACACAAAGCCATGTTGACTATCCCGAATCAGTCCTTGCCTTTCCAAATACATGTACATCCTGTCCCTCAGGATTCCCTCCAATAACTTGCCCACCACTGACATCAGGCTCACTGGTCTATTGTCCCCTGGCTTGTCCTTACCACTTTTCTTAAATAGTGGTACCATATTAGCCAACCTCCAGTCTTCTGGCATCTCACCTGTGACTATCAATAATACAAATATCTCAGTAAGAGGCCCAGCAATCCTCTCCTAGCTTCCCACAGAGTTCTAGGGTACACCTGATCAGGTCCTGGGGATTTATCCACATTTATGCATTTCAAGACATCTATCACTTCCTCCTCTGTAATATGGACATTTTTCAAGATGTCACCACCTATTTCCCTACATTCTATATCTTCCGTGTCCTTTTCCACAGTAAATACTGATGCAAAATACTCGTTTAGTATCTCTCCCATCTCCTGCAGCTCCATACAAAGGCCGCATTGCTGATCTTTGAGGGACCCTATTCTCTCCCTAGTTACCCTGTTGTCCTTAATGTATTTGTAAAAACCCTTTGGATTCTCCTTAACTCTATTTGCCAAAGCTATCTTATGCCCCCTTTTTGCCCTCCTGATTTCTCTCTTAAGTATACTCCTACTGCCTTTATACTCTTCTAACGATTCACTCGATCTATCCTGTCTATTCCTGACATATGTTTCCTTCTTTTTCTTAACCAAACCCTCAATTTCTTTAGTCATCCAGCATTCCCTATATCTACCAGCCTTTCCTTTCGCCCTAACAGGAATATACTTTCTCTGGATTCTTGTTATATCATTTCTGAAGGCTTCCCATTTTCCAGCTGTACCTTTACCTGCAAACATCGGCCCCCAATCAACTTTTGAAAATTCTTGCCTAATACCGTCAAAATTGGCCTTTCTCTAATTTAGAACTTCAACTTTTAGACCTGATCTATCCTTTTCTAGTTGTTTGTCGGACTTTGTTGTTGCCAAAATGCTAACTATAACGACACTTTAAAAGTGCACACTATAAATGCAAAGTTTTTTTAATATAAAATTTAAATAATTGCTTTTAATACTTTCTGATTTTTGACCGAACTATGATTAATTATCATTGGTTTATTATGCTTAATCTATTCTCGGACATACAATGCACAAATTTAGAGCTAATTATGGGTAATTAGGGACATATTTGAGGAATTTTCTGCTCGGCACTACATAAATGCAATTTATCTGTTATGATGGTTGGTCGATTGGTTTCCCATATCATACCATCTTTCCTGCCAGACATATTCCAAGACTGCCATCAAATTCATTCTGGATTAAGTTAAGCAAGAAATGTCCTACGTTGGCCAGCAGCAGTTTTCCTCCTGCTCAGACCCAGCACCTTGTGTGTGTGATACTTCTATCAACAGCCCCAAGCATAACTTGCTGACTTTTCTTTTGGTGTTATAGGTATGTTTAATGATGGTTCACCATTCAGAATTGTTAAGAAACTATGCAAAGAACATACATCAAAAACCATGAACTGAGAGTTGAACCATTGTCAAACCACTCACTGAATCATGTGGCACTGAGTGCAGTAGCATCTGGGACATGCAAAATGATCACACTCTGCTGTCATTGAAATCATACCACCAGCAGCTCCTCCTGAAAGGGAACCCACTCAACAATACACCACTCATCAAGCTTACAAGCGCCAACTTAGCAATTTGAAAGCTGCTTGATAGCCATGGCTGGTGCTGTGACTTCCACAAAATTGTAAATCATCTATAAGGTTAAAATAATTGGGTGGCACGGTGGCTCAGTGGTTAGCACTGTTGCCTCACAGCTCCAGGGACCCAGATTCGATTCTAGCCTCGGACAACCGTTTGTGTGGAGTTTGCACGTTCTCTCATGCCTGTGTGGATTTCCTCCGTTTCCTCTCACAACCCAAAGAGGTGAATTAGCCATGCAAAATTGCCCATAGTCTTAGATGCATTAGTCAGAGGGAAATGGGTCTGGGTGGGTTACTCTTCAGAGGGTGGATGTGGACTTATTGGGCAGAAGGCCTGTTTCCACACAGTAGGGAATGTAATCTAATAGTTTCCTAGTAATGACCTTATTAGTTCTGCAGTTAAATCCAGGTTGTGACAAAGATTCACATGGATTTGTATCTGTAAGTAGATGAGACCTGGTGAACTGAAAGGGTTCCTAGAATGCACCGTGTCATTGGGTTGCTGGTGATACCTACATCCCACATTAAAAATGTGCTGACAAAGCCTCGGGGAACAGTCCTAGATTTAAGAGCCACACATCAGGCAATCTCCTCTGTCCCCCAGAGAACATGGGATGGCTGTTTTGTTCTTTTCCTTCACACCTGTAGCCATTGTTTCGTTTTCCTGGAGTTCTTCCTTGTTCAAAGTGAGCTGGATAGGATTGGCTGCAGGCCAAGTCCTTAAATAATGTATGTCAGGAAGGAAGACAATGGTGAGATTCAAAGCTGGATTCCAAACTGTGAGTGTGCAATTGTCATTTGTATTGGATAGAAATATTGTGAAATAATAGTAGCTATTCTTCTGATCTTCACACTGAGCAAAATTAGAGAGCTGTTTATCAAATACTCCAATTGCTGATCTGAGAGTTCTTGATTTTGATACCAAAATTGTTACTTTTGCAGTATCAGCATCCCTCACCTTGCTGAACAGATGAATTGCAATGTGTTTCTTAGATTGGAGATCACATTTTCAATCAATGATTTGTCGTTGATTTAGTTGGATTGGGACATTGTTGAGGTATACCCATGCTTCTGGGTTAATCCAAGGGCAAACAATGAACAAACTGTTAAGATTACCTTCGTAATGCCATTATCTGAGGTGAGATCTTCAGGCCCCAATTACAAGCAGTTTCATTTCCATATGCTATCAATCAGCCATGGTTCCATCTCGTTCTCATCTCTAAATCAGCAGGTTATTCTTTCACGATGCATTCTAAAATCTGACCAGAACATTCTCGACAGACACTTAAGTGCAGTTCTGAGGGAAGATTGCACTGCTGCAAGGGACATATTTTGAATGACTTGCTACAATGAGGGTAATCCACCTTTCCAGTGGAAATAATCATTCACTCTGATCATCTAGCACTGTTTTGAAGAGAACAGAGTAGTTGTACCTGGTATCTTTACTAATATTTAACCCTCAATATTGCTGCTTGTGAAATTTTATTGGGTGTGAACTTCCTGTGGTGTTTCTTGCATTATAGTGATGACCACCGTGGGGAGGCACGGTGGCTCAGTGGTTAGCACTGCTGCCTCACAGCTCCCAGGTTCACTTTCAGCCTTGGGCAACTGACTGTATGGAGTTTACATGTTCTCCCCAGGTCTGCGTGGGTTTTCTCCGGGTGCTCTGACTTCCTCCCACATTCCAAAGATGTGCAGTTGGGTTACACTTTGGAGCGTCGGTGTGGACTTGTTGGGCTGAACAGTCTGTTTCCACACTGTAGGTAATCTAATCATACAATTTTGTGTTTACAAAATTATCACATTTTGGGGCTGTGCCTTTAAAGTTGGGGTAAAATGAAGAGTGTAATGAGACTTTTGTTGACATTTAGCTGACAATAGGGCTAGGTGATAAGATTGCTAAAGATTAAATGAAAGCCTGGATTGTTTTACTGGGGAAAGGATGCATGATATTCACTCTTGAAGACAATAGAAAGGACTGCTTGTGGACAGACAATGGGCCTCCAAGTCCCAAGGAAGTGTTAAGAATGTCAGGTTGTAAAAGTGATTGGGAGAGGCCAGTGTTGGACTGGAGTATACAAAGTTAAAAATCATACAACACCATATTCCAGGCCAATAGATTTATTTGGAAGCACTAGCTTTCGGAGCGCTGCTCCTTCATCAGGTGGTTGTGGAGTATAAGATCATAAAACACAGAATTTATAGCAAAAGTTTACAGTGTGATGTAACTAAAATTATATATTGAAAAAGACCTGGGTTGTTTGTTAAGTCTCTCATCTTTTAGAATGAACGTGTTGGTTTCAAAGTTAAAAATCACACAACACCAGGTTATAGTCCAACAGGCTTAATTGAAAGCACACTAGCTTTCGGAGTGCCGCTCCTTCATCAGATGGTAGTGGAGGACACAGTTGTAAGGCACAGAAGTTATAGCAAAAATTTAGTGTGAAATAACTGAAATTGTACATTGAAAAATACGTTGTTGAGTCTTTCATCTGTTCGAATACAATGATAGTTTCACTTCTTTCATGCGTAAATGACAAAACATTTTAAAAAGTTGCATTCTCAGGTTAACTGTGACAATTGGTGTTAGCTAGACAATATGTTGAAGGTGTTAGCCCCCTGTGTTCTCTGTCTATGCCATGATGTTTAGATTGATTCTAATTTAAAAAGTGAGATAACGGAGTTTTACATGAATTCATGCAGTTTTTGAGCAAAGTACAATATAATCCTGCAAGTACAAATTCACCCGTGTGTGTGTGTGTGTGTGTGTGTGTGTGTGTCGGGGGTGGGGGTGGTTTGCGGTTTGGGGGTTTGTGAGTGTGAGAGAGTATATATGTCAGAATAATAGGGTAGTTATGGTAGGGGTTTTTAACTTTCCAAACATCAACTGCAACTGCCATGGTGTTAAAGGTTTAGATGGAGAGGAAATTCTTAAGTGCATACAAGACAATTTTCTGATTCAGTCTGTCGACATACCTACTAGAGAAGGTGCAAAACTTGACCCACTCTTGGGAAATAAGGCAGGGCAGGTGACTGAGGTGTCAGTGGGGGAGCACTTTGGGAGAACTAACCATTTGGATACAGAACTGGCTCAAAGGTAGAAGACAGAGGGTGGTGGCAGAGGGTTGTTTTTCAGACTGGAGGCCTGTGACCAGTGGAGTGCCACAAGGATCGCTGCTGGGCCCTCTACTTTTTGTCATTTACATAAATGATTTGGATGCGAGCAGAAGAGGTACAGTTAGTAAGTTTGCAGATGACACCAAAATTGGAGGTGTAGTGGACGGCGAAGAGGGTTACCTCAGATTACAACAGGATCTGGACCTGATGGGCCAATGGGCTGAGAAGTGGCAGATGGAGTTTAATTCAGATAAATGCGAGGCACTGCATTTTGGGAAAGCAAATCTTATCAGGACTTATACACTTAATGGTAATATCCTAGGGACTGTTGCTGAACAAAGAGACCTTGGAGTGCAGGTTCATAGCTCCTTGAAAGTGGAGTCGCAGGTAGATAGGATCGTGAAGAAGGCATTTGGTATGCTTTCCTTTATTGGTCAGAGTATTGAGTACAGGAATTGGGAGGTCATGTTGCGGCTATACAGGACATTGGTTAGGCCACTGTTGGAATATAGCGTGCACTTCTGGTCTCCTTCCTATCGGAAAGATGTTGTGAAACTTGAAAGGGTTCAGAAAAGTTTAAAAGGATGTTGCCAGGGTTGGAGGATTTAAGTTACAGGGAGAGGCTGAACAGGCTGGGATTATTTTCCCTGGAGCGTCGGAGGCTGAGGGGTGACCTTATAGAAGTTTACAAATTTATGAGGGACATGGATAGGATAAATAGACAAAGTCTTTTCCCTGGGGTTGGGGAGTCCAGAACTGGAGGCCATAGGTTTAGGGTGAGAGGGGAAAGATATAATAGAGACCTAAGGGCCAACTTTTTCACACAGAGAGTTTATATGTATGGAATGAGCTGCCAGAGGAAGTGGTGGAGGCTAGTACAATTGCAACATTTAAGAGGAATTCTGATGGGTATATGAATCGGAAGGGTTTGGAAGGATATGGGCCAGGTACTGGCAGGTGGGACTAGATTGGGTTGGGATTTCTGGTCGGCATGGACGGGTTGGACCGAAGGGTCGGTTTCTATGCTGTATATCTCTATGACTCTGTGACTTTATTTACATCATAGGAGATCACCTGATCACAACCCAATGCTAACCATGCTCTCAAAGCCAATCACAACATTGTCATCAAACCAGTAGATAAAGGAGGAGCCATCATCATTCAGAAAAGAACAGACTACTGCAAGGAAGTATACCGACAATTGAACAACCAGGAACACTACAGGCAACTACTGGCCGATCCAACCAAAAAGCACACCCGCGAACTAAACGCATTGATCAGGACTTTGGATTCAGTACTTCAGAGTTCCTTAAGCCTCCTCATCCCACGTAGTTCTCGCATAGGCGACTTCTACTGCCTTCTGAACATACACAAAGCCAACGTACCAGGATGTCCCATTGTATCAGGCAATGGGACCCTGTGTGAGAACCTCTCTGGTTATGTTGAAGGCATTTTGAAACCCATTGTACAGGGTACCCCCAGCTTCTGTCGCAACACTACAGATTTCTTATAGAAACTCAGCACCCACGGACCAGTTGAAGTGGGAACATTTCTCGTCATAATGGACGTTTCCGCACTCTACACCAGCATCCCCCATGATGACAGCATCGCTGCAACAGCCTCAGTATACAATACCCACCACTGCCAATCTCTGAGCACCATCCTACAACTCATCCACTTTATCCTTGACCACATTTTCACCAATGACAATCAGTTCTTCATCCACACGCACAAAACAGCCATGGGGACCACATTTGCACCCCAATATGCCAACATTTTCATGCACAGGTTCCAATAAGACTTCTTCTCTATGCAGGACCTCCAACCAACACTATACACCAGGTACATTGAAGACATTTTTTTTCCTCTGGACCCTTGGCAAGGAGCCACTTAAAAAACTACACAGGGATATCAACGAGTTTCATCCCACCATGAACTACACCATGGACTCTGTCTCATTCTTGGACACTATGGACTACTCTCTACCATCTGTTTCATTCTTGGACACATGCATCTCCATCAAGGATGTGCACCTCCGCACCTCACTCTACCGCAAACCCATGGGTAACTTCACAATGCTACGTTTCTCCAGCTTCCACCCAAACATATTAAAACAGCCACCCCCTATGGACAAGCCCTACACAGGATCTGTTCAGATGAGGAGGAAAATGATGGGCACCTGGAAGAACTCAAGGATGCCTCATAAGAACGGGGTACAATGCTTTACTCATCGACTGCCAGTTCCGACGTGCCACAGCAAGAAACCATAATGACCCCCTCAGGAGACAGACACACAAGTTACCACCGACAGAGTGTCTTTCGTTGTTCAGTATTTCCCAGGAGCCAAAAAACTATGCCATGTTCTTCGCAGCCCACGACATGTTATCAATGAGGATGGGCACCTGGCCAAGACTTTGCCCACGCCTCCACTTCTCGCCATTAAACAACCAGCAAAGCTCAAACAGATCATTGTCTGTAGCAAACTGCCCAGTTTTCAGGACAACACCACACAACCCTGTCACGGTAGACGCTGCAAGATGTGTCACAGTGTCAACAGGAAAATCACCATTACACGTGGGGACACCTCCCACCATGTCCATGGCAGGTACTCATGTGACTCAGCCAACATTGTCTATCTCAAACGCTGCAGGTAAGGATGCCCTGAGGCATGGTACACTGGCAAGAATGAGCAGAGGCTACGGCAACGGATGAATGGGCACCGCACAATAATCAACAGACAGGAGGGTTCCCTCCCAGTCGGAGAACACTTCAGCGGTCTGGGACATTCGACCTTGGACCTTTGGGTGACCATTCTCCAAGGTGGACTTCCGGACAGGCAACAACGCAGAGTGGCCGAGCAGAGGCTGATAGCCAATTCCGATATCCGTGGGGATGGCCTCAACCGGGACCTTCGGTTCATGTCACACTGCAGGTGACCCACTGCACCACACACACACACACACACACACACACACACACTCCTATACACACAATTACTCCAACAGACACCCACACTCCTGCAGACCCATACACTCATGCAGACCCTCTCTCGTACACAAGCTCTCTCTCATACGCTCACACATACACTCCCACACTCACACACACAACATGCACCCTCTCACAGACTTATATCCCTTTCTGCTCATAATCACACACTCTCTCATAGACACTCATAATCTCCCCCACACACACACACACCCACGCACACAAACACACAAACACATATAGGTTTGTGGGATGAATTTTTACTTGCAGAATTACATTTTATTTTGCTCAAAAAACTGCATGAATCCATGTAAGATTCTGTAAATTAGAATCAGCCTGAACATTGTGGCACAGACAGTCGCACACAGAGCACCTCATACCTTCAACGCACTATCTGGGCCAACATGGCACCTATTGTTTGAGTTCACTTGAGAATGTAAATTTTAAGAAGTTATGCAATTTACATATGAAAGAACTGAAACCAACATGTTCATTCTAAAAGATGAGAGACTTGACAACAATCCAGGTCTTTTTCAATATATCATTTAGTTACATCACACTGTAAACTTTTGGTATAAATTCTGTGTCCTACGATCTTATACTCCACAACTACCTGATGAAGGAGCAGCGCTTCCAAATAAACCTGTTGGGCTAGAGTCTGGCATTGTGTGATTTTCAACTTTAAGGTTGTAAAAGGATATACTTCGAGCCATTCATTTGACACAAAGAGTTGGGGTAAGGTCTAACCAATAGCAAAACACCTTTTATCCAGTATACAAGGCCCTAGATTCATGTTGTAATGGCGAAAGATGCAAAATTTAAATGTTTGATTAAGTAGAAGAGTTTGTACTTAACCAATGGCCAATTGATACCTAGCTCCCAAGATGATTCTGGGGTTTGTTATGACTCAAGTTCTGAAGTCTGAGGATCACGGGATTTCTTTCTTCATCCAATAATAGTTGATGTTCAATTCAATATGAGTCTCTGCTATTATCTGATGAAGCCAAATCCTGTTTCAAATTTTCATTCAAAGCAAGACCTCAGCATTGAAGTGACTAATTTAATGAAGTGGCTCTTAGTAATGAGAGATCCTGACTAGTTCTTGGTGTTTTTTTTTCACTTGCAGAATCATTGCCACAGTGCATGCCTTAAGTTCAGCTCATCACACTGAGTTGTTCTCAAACAGTTTGCCTGAAGACAATGGGATGTGACTAACATTCACAATGTGTAAGTTTATTGCATTCAGGGATCATTCCACATCACGATACTGCCTCAGCATGAATCATCCTGTTAGGGAAAGGCTAAAAGAAAATTAAATAAAAACATTGTGGGTTGTGTTCCGTGTTGTTTCAGCACTATATTGTATCACCCATGTGTAGCATGCAGCTTTATGTCTAATGAGTCAACTTGCAATTAACTTTCAATTTTATCTAAACTTTGAGGAGAATAGTTGTTGGCTAACTACATACTTCCTAGTAGCTGGTCACAAAGCAATGGGTTGTGAGCAGTTGCCTGTCACTTTCATATCGCAGAGATTATAGCATGTGGCAAGATACAAAAGAGAAAAGAATAAACATTTGGTACAAGGTCGAATGTTTCTGGTCCAAAGGGCAGGTTATATAGGGCAATAGATCTGCAGCCTTGTTCTTTGGCTTGGATCCATTGGCTGTGCAAAGATTACCTTAGAGCAGGGCCTGGGAAAAGGGATCCCAATAATTGGGGCCCTTGGGTATTGGGGGACCACTATGTGGAGGTTGAAGGGTAAGGGATTGCTGTATGACTGGGTTGTGGGCAAGACTGGGAGGCCCAGGCAAGGGGAAACATTGGGGCCTGTGTATCTTGTCCCTGCCCGTGCCCTTATGGATCAGTATCAAGCAATTAGAGGATTGCTAAGGATCCCCTTGCTCAAAGCCTGCAATGCCACTCTCAGAAGCACCACTTCAGGGTATATCAGTATTACAGTTTTTCACCTTCTGCATCGACCACCCTGTGACCTCTCTGAGTGATGTCGTGAACCTTTTGTTTATTTGGGAGAGTTATTTTGTGGAATGCTCCATACCTTGAGGAATTAGTTTGAGTTACTCAATCAGTTTCAGGTCATGTCCTATAGCTGCCTAATAAAGAAGAGGTCCGTCAGGGACTGGATTTTAATGCAGATGGTTGTCTCACTCGTAGCTGAGCCATTATTTTGATGATGATTGTAAATTGGTGAGTTGCTCAAGCCTGTGAGACAGAGGATGTGAAGATGGATTCCTTTATAGGTGTGTGCCCCAATTACTTGCTCCAATTTTTTGAGTTTTCATTTTAATTGTTTCAGTTTATTTCAACCAGGTTTTTCTTTGTGTCACATTGTTGAAACAGTTTGTATCAAAGTACCCCGTGTGATTCTTGGTGAGTGTGGCAAAGGCAGCCAATCCCTTTTCATCCTTCTCAAGGATGCAGCCATTTATACAGTTTATCACACTATGCACACCATCACACCATCCAACATCACTCCACCATCCAACTTTCATTGTCATGTGGCTAATAGGACTGTACTCATTTGGTTCCATATTTATTTATCCCATCATATCTGGGAGAATTAATTGTTTCTCTTTCTACTTCCGCACAATTACTTTTGGCTTTCCAAAGGTTCTATCGTTGGACCATTGTTGCTTCATGTCTTTATGCTTTCCCTTCTCTGAAAGTTTGTCAGTTTCAACATGTAGCTAGATGAACACCCAGCATTTACTCACTTCCATTTATCCCAATGCCTCCATTGGCTTTAAGTTGTCTAATTGTTTATCTGAAGTCCAGAACCAGAGGAACAGAAATTTCCTCGAATTAAATACTATGAAGACTGAAGCCACAAACTCTATTCCTTTGCCATTGACTTTATCACTCTCCATGGCAACTGTCTGTGACTAAGTAAAGTACTTAAAACTCCAGGTCACTTTTGACCTCAAGAGGAACTTTCAACCATATCTTCATCCCATTGCTAAATCACTCATTTCATTCCTCAGTAATGTTGCCAGTCTCTGTCCCTGCAACTACTGCTTTGCTGGTGAAAAACACATCCTTGCCTTTGTTAACTGCAAAAAATTCTAACATGTTAATTCATTCTTGACTGGTTTTCTACATTCTGACTTCCACAAAATTGAGGTCATCTATCATTCTAAAGTTTGGGACCTGGCACAGAACAAGTTGTGTTCCTCGGCTTCCCAGGTTAAGCTATGACTCCATTTCTAACATTTTCATATCTCTTATGTTCTGCCCCTTCCTTGTTTCTGTGCTGTCTTCCCAGTTTTTCTTCATATATTCTAGCTGGTATTCTTGATGTATCCCCTGTGATTTTCTCCAGCTGTTCGATTCACAATCAAACCTTTGCATTTTAAATCACAGTCCTCAGAGGTATCAACACTCCTCTCATACATCCCCACATTTAATTGGTCCACAATTGTTGGTCATTACATTTGCTCCCAAAAACTATTCAACTCTCCTCCTTACTTTCTTTCCTCCTTAAAACCTAACTCTTTGACCAATATTTTAGTCACCTGCCTTAAAATCTTTATACAAGGCTTCATTTTATTTTGTCAAAGGGGCTATATAAATACAAGTTGTTTTGTTTCTTATCTGTTTATTCTTGGGGTGCGGATGACACGAGCAAACCCAACATTTATTGCCTAAATCATATGGGAACTGCTTTCTTGAAAGATGGCAGTCCCTGTTTTGAACTCACCTGTGGTCTTTGGTAGGGAATTCTTGAATTTTGAATAATAATGAGGGAACAATGAGATTTTTCCAAACTAGGAAGTTGTCTGACTTGCAATGGAACATTTACTGCACCTTGGCTGTCCATTGTTTCTGGGCACAGAGCCAGCAAAACCTCCCCATAAAAGTCATCGATAGTTCACAAATATCTTTGAATTTACTGTTCTGTTTTGAGCTTTGTGGTCCCCTTATTTGAGGAAAGATCTATTTGTAAAACCAGAAACAGGCTTCCAAAAAGCATATGAAACCAAAGCAGCCATGGAGTCTTCACTTTATTGTCTTCAGGTTTTAAACATGTTTCCTGCAATCCTTTGACATATGGAAGATGGCTGTGTCCATTTATAATTTTCTAATACAGAACAAAGGAAATTACAGAATAGTATATTCTGCCAGAACATTTTCTTTAATCACTAACAGTACTGCAGCTTCTCATCTGGAAGGGTAGTTCTTTACTCCCCTATTCCCAGTCTAGAATCATAATCCTTCATAAGTATTGGAGCAATTCCTGCTATTTTCTGAAGCATCCAGTAATTAATTGGTACAGTAAGGATGTCATAGTTGAGGCGTCCGAACCTGTATGCTGTGTTTCATTACATCCCTGAGCTTTATACTTTCATATATAACAGCAGGCCATCCCTGTACTCAAAGTTTATTGCTCTGATGGTTTTTCTTCACAAGTTGCGGCTGTATCCTTGGGGTACCCTGTATGATTTTCTCTGGCAGCTCAATACCCATCAACTTTTCGCATTTTAAATCCTGGAACAGCTTGCCAATCAAATAAAAAGCAAAGTTGGCATTAAAAGTATGAGCTGGTGCCAACACTCCAGGTCAATCCAAGCTTTTCACTTCCTGATGATTTATTTCTGGTACACATCCTTGTGTAGTGCTGAATGAAGCGTTTCAAACTGATAAACAGGAAGAAGAGATTCAAGTCTGGAGGGAACAGAAACAACAACACATCACAAATTATTGACATTTTGCAAGACAGTTTCCATGATATGTAAATTTATGCAGGTGAACTTACAATTGTACGCAAGAATTTTTAGAGCTCAATAATCCACGCCCATCTATTGTTTGCAGACAATCTGGCTGTACACGAGATTGTTTAGTTTCACCAAAACATTAATAATAAGTGGTTGTTCATGGAAGAGTTACCTTTCAATAGCAACAACAATTTTAATTTAGATAGCACTGTTAACATAGCAAAATGTCCCAAGGCTATCCACAAGAATGATTTGCAGACAAATATTTGTTAGTCAGACATGTAAGAAATGAATAAAAGGCTGGACAAAGAAGTCATGTTTTAAGAAGCATCTTAAAGGACAAGAGGGAGAAAGGGATGTGAAATAAACAAAGGAGGAAATTCCAGAGCTTAGAATTTGGGCAAGTGAAGGCACAGTGAGCAATTGTAAAGCAATTGCCAAGAATATGTGTGAGGATTATCCGGTTGGCAGAGGATGCAGGGAAAGGGTTTGGGCAGGGGGTGGGGGGGTATTGGATTGAGGTGGGTGGAAGAACAAAATCAAATCTCTAGTGAATGTTTTAAAAAGGATAACAATTTCAAAATTGAAGCATTTCTGACTCAAACGCTATCAGCCCAAGTGAAGAAAGTTAAAAATCACACAATACCAGGTTATAATCCAACAGGTTTTTTTGGAAGCTCTAGCTTTCGGAGCACTGCTCCTTCATCAGGTGGTTGTGGAGTACACAATTGTAAGAATCCTGGGTCTTCCCAACCACCTGATGAAGGAGCAGTGCTTTAAAAGCTAGTGCTTCCAATTAAACCTGTTGGATTATAACCTGGTGTTGTGTGATTTTTAACTCAGGGCATCCCAGTCCAACACCAGCACCTCCAAGTCGTCATGACTACTATCGAGCCCAGGTGAAGTGTGCTTGATGCAAGTTTAGATATGGGCAGAGTTTTGGATGCGCTCAGGTTTACGGAGAGTGGAAGAGATGGCCAAGAGTGGAATAATCAAGTCCAGGGCTATCAGAGTCATAGAGTCATAGAGATGTACAGCATGGAACCAGATCCTTCGGTCTAACCTGTCCATGCCAACCAGATATCCCAACCCGATCTAGTCCCACCTGCCAGCACCTTGCCCATATCCCTCCAAACCCTTCCTATTCATATACCCATCCAAATGCCTTTTAAATGTTGTAATTGTACCAGCCTCCACCACTGCCTCTGGCAGCTCATTCCATACACGTACCATCCTCTGTGTGAAAATGTTGCCTTGTAGGTATTGAAGAGAGTTTCAGCAGCAGTTGAGCTGAGGTCAAGGTGGAGTCAAGCACTTTTTGGGACTGGAAGTAAGCAGCCTTTGTGTTTGAGTGACATACAAATATATGAATAAGAAACAAAAGTAGACCACTAGGCCTTTCGAGCCTGTTTCGCCATTCAAAAAGATCATGGTTTCTGACTTTAATCTGAATTTTACATTCCTGCTTATCCCTGATAATCTTTCATCCACTTGGTAATCAAGAATCTATCTTCATTGATTGCATTTTAAGGAAAGCAACTCCAAAGGCTCATAATCCTCTTGAAAAAAATGCTTTCCTCATCTGTTTTAAATGGGTGATCCTTTATTTTTAAACTATGACTACGAGTTCTAATTTGTCCCACAAGAGGAAACATCCTTTCCACGATCATTCAGGATCATATATGTTTCAATTAAGTATGCAGGCCTCTCAGTATGCAGGTCTAACCTATCCAGCCTTTCCTCATAAAGCAATGCACTAATTTCCAGTCTTCCACTGGTAAACCTACTTTGAAGTGTTTCTAATTGCATAACTTAAGCATGACCTCTGTACTTTCACATTCAATTCCTCTTGCAATAAAGCATAACATGCTAAAACATTTCTCGATTACTTTCTATCCCTGCATAATAAACCTTCCTTAATTCACATACTAAGACACCCAAATCTCTCTACAACCTCTCACCATTTACATAATTTTCTTCTTTTTACTCTTTCTAGTAGACAATTTCACATTTTCCCACATTATACTTCATTTGCTAAGTCTTTGCCCACTCTCTTAACCTATCTCTAATCCTTTGTCAGCTCTTCATGTCTTGTATACAACTCACTTTCCAACCTATGTTTGTGACATCAACAAATTTAGCTGCTATACAATTAGTCCCTTTGTGCAAATCATTTACATAAATTACAAAGAATTGACATCTCAGCACTGACCGTTGAGTCACTTCACATATGACACTCTGCCAGCTTGAAAAAGACGCATAAATTCCTAATCTCTGCTTCGTGTTAGCCAGCTAATTGTCTATCCATGTTACCCCAAACCATGAGTTGTTATTTTCTGCAATAATCTTTGATGTGGCATCTTACCAAATGCCTCCTGGAAACCTAAGTACAATACATCCTCTGATCCTCTGTATCCACTGCTCAAGTTATTTCTTCAAAGAACTCCAATAAATTAGTTAAATATGATTTCTCTTTGATAAACTATGTTGGCTCTTCCTGCTTACCTCAGATTTATCCAAGTGCCCCATAACCTTTAATAATAACTTCTAACATTTTCCCTATGGTAGTTCACTGGTCTATTGTTTCCTGCTTTTTGTCACCCTCTCTGTTTGAATAAAGGAGTTAAATTTTCCAATCCAAAGGAACTTTCCCTCAATCTAATGAGTTTTTACAATGGTGGGGTGTATGTAGTCAGAAGTTGTTACATCAAGTATATTAGCAAAGAGCCGAAAGGAATCAGTGATATGGGTTAATTTAGGAAAGTGGAGTTAATATGGAATATAATTTTATTGAATTAGATTAGATTAGATTACTTACAGTGTGGAAACAGGCCCTTCGGCCCAACAAGTCCACACCGCACCCGCCGAAGCGCAACCCACCCATACCCCTACATCACCCTTACCTAACACTACGGGCAATTTAGCATGGCCAATTCACCTGACCTGCACATCTTTGGAGTGTGGGAGGAAACCGGAGCACCCAGAGGAAACCCACGCAGACACGGGGAGAACGTGCAAACTCCACACAGAGAGTCGCCTGAGGCGGGAATTGAACCCAGATCTCTGGCGCTGTGAGGCAGCAGTGCTAACCACCGTGCCACCGTGCCGCCCATGTTCAAACAGATCAAGGAATTGTATGACATTCTCCTGCTCGGGAGCCCAGTGACTCAGTGGTTAGCACTGCTGCCTCACAGCATCAGGGACCTGGGTTTGATTTCAGCCTGGGGTGACTGTCAATGTAGACTTTCACATTTTTCCTTTGTCTGCGTGGTTTTGTATCAGGTGCTCTGGCTTCCTCCCACAGTCCAAATATGGGCAGGTTAGGTGGATTGGCTATGCTAAATTGACCCATTGTGTACAGGGATGTGCTAGCTAGGTGGATTAGCCATGGTAAAAGTATGGTTACGAGGATAAGGTAGGGGTCTGAGTGAGATGCTCTTTGGAGGGTTGGTGCTGACTCAATACTTTTGCACCATAGGGAATATAAGTTCTAATTCCTTATATTTTTCTAATGCACAGCAGGCTGCAATGGTGATGGGATACATATGTACTTTCAATAAGTGGTTTCAAGGTGACACACACAGATTTCCTATCATTAAGGGAATCAAAAATTATGGCAAAAAGACAAGCAAGTGTAGCAGGATTTATACACTTAATGGTAAGGTCCTCGGGAGTTTTGCTGAGCAAACAGACCTTGGAGTGCAGGTTCATAGCTCCTTGAAAGTGAAGTCGCAGGTAGTTAGGATAGTGAAGAAGGCGTTTGGTATGCTTTCTTTTATTGGTCAGAGTATTGAATACAGGAGTTGGGAGGTCATGTTGCAGCTGTACAAGATATTGGTTAGGCCACTTTTGGAATATTGTGTGCAATTCTGGTCTCCTTCCTATCGGAAAGATGTTGTGAAACTTAAAAAGGTTCAGAAAAAATTCACAAGTATGTTGCCAGGGTTGGAGAATTTGAGCCATACGGAGAGGCTGAACAGGCTGGGGCTGTTTTCCCTGCAGCGTCGCAGGTTGAGGGGTGACCTTATGGAGGTTTACAAAATCATGAGAGACATTGATAGGATAAATAGGGAAAGTTTTTTCCCTGGGGTCGGGGAGTCCAGAACGAGAGGGCATAGGTTTAGGATGAGAGGGGAAAGATATAATAGAGACCTAAGGGGCAACGTTTTCACACAGAGGGTGGTATGTGTATGGAATGAACTGCCAGAGGGTGCAGGCTGGTACAATTGCAACATTTAAAAGGCATTTGGATAGGTATATGAATAGGAAGGGTTTGGAGAGATATGGACCGGGTGCTGGCAAGTGGGACTAGATTGG